>NC_135333.1:44596738-45244882 GCF_023851605.1 Tamandua tetradactyla | reverse complement strand
TGCCCACCCTTACTTCCCTAACCCGCTGCTCAGGGCTGCCATCACCCTGCTCCCACAGGTAACCTGGGCCTTGTGCATGGCCAGCTCCCATTCCCACCTCTGCCCCTGCCCCTGTGTGAACCATTGAAATGACCTGGGCACCCAGCCGCAGCCCCGTTCTCTGTCTCGCTGCTTGGTTGGGTAGCACAGGCAGGCCCTGGGCCCACAGTGCATTCCCTGGTCCCTGGCACCACCGTGGTCAGCTCCTGGGCCAGGCCTGTCCCTGCCTGCATGCCCAGTGGGCATCACCAAGCTCCAAAAGCCACCTAATGTCTCAGCCAGTCACCCCTTCTTATTCCCTTAAGTCTGTCTCAGCTTTTCAAGTTGGTCCTGGGGCCACCAGGCCACAGATGGGGACTGAGGGTCAGCGGAAAGTCCACCTGAGACACGAAGCTGGCATCCAGCCTCCCAAGGCTTAGCTGAAGGGACCTGACAGCACAGGCAGTGTTGGCTTTCAGGTCGGCAGCTCTGGCCACAGAAGCACAGTCCCCGGTGCCACCATCTCAGGGCAGATGTGGGGCACGAGGGGGACGCAAACCAAAGGACCACTTCCATGCACAGACGCCGCTGCCTTTATTTTCCAGGCATGGAGCTCGCTGGCAGACATGTCCAGGAGGTGGGCTCAGGCCATGTGCCCAAGTGACCCTTAGGTGGGTGGAAGCAGGTTCTCAAAACACTATGCTGTTCCTGCCAGCTGCCAGGTCCCTGGGCCATCCATCTGTCCGTCTGCTATGGCAACCAGCTGCCCATGCTGAGTGCTGGCTGGTGGAAACCTGTGCCCACCTCAGGAACTCACACCACTTTCCTGGCCCTCTTTGCAGTGGCGATGCATTCATCTCCAGTTCAAGTAACTACTTCTCGCAGTGTCAGGCTCTGCTGAGTAAGATCAGGTCCGTGCACCCGCAGATGGAGATCGATGGAATCCGAAACATTTGGATCATAAAGCCCGCGGCAAAGTCGAGAGGCCGAGGTAAGCCCCAGGCGAGAGCCCGCTGTGCCAGGCAGGGTGTTTGGGTGGGACGGCGTGTGGGCCCGGCCCTCATCCCTTCAGCAAAGGCTTTTGGAAGGCCAGCTGCGGCTGGTAGCTCAGTGGGGAGTCCACGCAGGGCTGGGCCTGGGGCCTCTGCCAGCTGCAGGGGGCATCCAGGGGCTGACTAGCCTCTGCCTTGTGACCAGGCTCAGGGCTGGTATTCACTATTTGGCTGGACTTTTCCCTTCCACACTCATTCGTTAAACTGGTCCATAGCTTTCTCTTTTTATATTGCCTTGATTGATCTTGGCAACAGGCTTATGCTAGCCTTTTCTAAATGCATTAGGCTTTCATCTTAAATAATGGAATTCCTAATCTGCCAATGTATCAAAAAATTCACCTGTGAGTGCCAGCCTCTCTTTCGGAGGGAGCCCTCAGCACCTTTTAAGTTCTGTCTGCTACTTGGTCTCTTCAGATTTTCTACCTTGTCTTTCGGATCTCATCCTTGACTGTAGTCTTTTTTTAATTCCTAATGTGAACAAAAACAGGATTTCAGCATGGTTTTCTAATTTTATTCATTATTCCAAACAGTTAACTTTTGGTTGCATTTTTAAATTTTCTAGTGATGCTCCCCCACTTAGTTGTAACTTAAATGATAAATTTATTTATTTGCAATTTTTCTTTTGCAATAGTAAAAGCATTCCAGGCCACGGAACTTCCTCTGAATGTGGCTTTAGCTGTGTTCTATTATTTATATTATATGATGTTCTCATTTTCCGTAGCATCTAAATAAACTTTACTTTCAGTTTGAATATTCCTTTTGCCCCTTCAGTTATTTTGAAGTTTTGTTGGTTTAAAAACACACATACACACACGTGGGTAATACTTATGTGGTATGTTTTGAACTTCACTCACTTGTAATCCTATTACATTCGGTCCTCATATCTTCCTTCTGGAAACCTCTTCTTCCCTGGCTGCCGCAGGCCCCCCAGCCTGCAGCCCAGCGCCCCTGCCTGCCCCTCTTCTGAGCTCCAACCCCCTGCCTGACCGCATGTCCCTGCTCCTGCTTGGGATCTGTCCTGAGTCCACCCCACCCCTTCCGGAGCAGCATGACTCCCTCTCCCACTGCTGACCCTGTCTGTCTGTCCAGCTGCTGGCAGCCCCCACCCCATCCATCAGGTTGGACCCTCCTCCAGCAGTTCCATTGCAGACAGCTGCATCCACAGGAACCTAACCCCAAAACATTCAGAACCGAAGTTTCCTCCTCCCTCATTGGCATTCCTTTCCTCTAACTAGAAATCTATGCGTTTCCAGGAGCACACCTCCCCTCGACCCCCATCTTCCTGTCCCTGCCAGTGCCCCCCACATCAGCCATGAATGCAGAATTCCTTTACATTTTTCAAATAACTTTAATTTGGAAGAGTTTAGGATTCACAAGAAGTTGCAAAAATAATAGCTATTTACCCAATTGCATTGAAAACTTATGTCCACACACAAACCTGTGCAGCAGCATTATTTATTATTGACAAAACTTGGAAGCCAGCAAGAGATCCTTCCATGGATGGATGGATAAAGGGCACTCATCCATGCAGTGGAGTATGGTTCTGTGATAAAAAGAAACAAAGTATCAAGCCACAAAAGGGCAAGGAGGAACCTAAATGCATGTGGCTAAGGGAAAGAAGTCAGGCTGAAAAGACAAAACTAAAGAGACAGCAGAAAGCCAGGTGGTCACCAGGGGTTTGGGGAGGGAGAATGAGCTGCTGGAGCCCAGGCATTTTTAGGGAGGTAAATAAATGGTGGATACGTGACATTATACATTTGTCAAAACCCATGGAAATGGACAACTCAGAGAAGGAACCTAAGGAAACTGAGTGATTCAGCACATGTAATAGTAGCTCATCAGGGGTAACAAGTGTGCCAAGCCGTAGTCAGAGGGGAGGCTGAGTCTGGGGGGAGGGGTGCTTTTGCAGCATTCTGTTCCATCTGCTTAATTTCTATGTAAATCTAAAACTACTAAAAATAGTGTCAGTTATAAAAAAAGACAATGGGATTGAAAAAACCATACTGACAGTCCCACATACCCCCGCCCACTCAGGGATCAGGCCGTGGGTGAGCGGAGCTGCCAGCCCCAGCAGGTAGGCATGGCTGGCACAGATGCCAGCTTAGGCACAAGCCGTTCTCATTCTCCAGTCCTCATGAGACCTCCCGTGAGATTCTGTCATGCATGGAGGTTGGAGTGGCTGTGCTGGCGTCTCAGGGGCACTGTTCCAGCCCCTCGCGCTGCCCCCGACCTGGGCCCTGGCAGCCACCGTTCTGCTCTCTGCCTCTATCACGTTGCCACTCAAAGAACCTTCTAGCAATGGGATGCATGGAAGTGACCCTGGCGGATTGGTGTTTCTCCTTTGGCACAAGCCTTTGAGATCCACCCAGGATCAGTAGTGCCTTCCCTTCCGTGGAAAGATTGCTCCTCAGTCGGTTCAGCCACCCTCCCTTGGGATGGCATTTGTGCGGTTTGGGACTAGTTCAGATAAAGCTGCTTTAACAGTTGAGGCAGTTTTTCATGTGAACAGAAGTTTTCATTTCTCTGGGGTAAATACCCGGGGCACAGATTCTGGGTCCTAGGGCATGTGCATGTTTTGTCTGAAAAGAAGTGAACACATGGTTTTCCAGAGTGGCCACCATTTGTGTTCCTGCCAGTCACACGTGAGGCTGGTAGCTCCCTGTGCCTGGGACAGGCCGGTACCACCAGGGCTTCCCACCTCACCTGTGTTGACAGGTGGGCACGTGTATCTCACTGTCACACAGCTTTACCATCCCTAATGGCTCCTGGCCTTGAGCATCCTTTCCCAAGCTACTTGTATATATAGTTCATATATCCTCATGGGTGAAGTGTCTGTTCAAGTCCTTTGCTCATTACCTAATTGGATTCTTTGTTATTTATATATCTAGTTCTTTACATATTCAGGATCAAGCCCATTGTCGGACAAGTGATATGTGGTATCCCCTACCCCAGGCTTTTGTCTTTCATGGGGTCTTTCCCAGAGCGTCCTTTGCATTTTAAACCCCTCCACAACTTTGCACTGTCTGGAAAATGTAGTCCAGACATACCCTGCACAGCCCTGGAGGCTCTGTGTGGATGCCCTAGCCTCACGACCTGCTTCTTCTTCTGACTTGGGATCCTCAGAGGCGAGCTGCAGCCCCCGGGGGCACCTTGAGGACATGGTGGAGGCTGTCTCATCCATGGCCCATGGCCCATGTGACACAAGCTCCCACCACCAGCAACCCAGGGCTGAGCGGGCCTGCTGAGGCCAAGTAAATGCTACAACCTTCGGGCACTGTGTGACTGTGCTGTGGGGCTGGCATGTCGGGCTGGGGTGCGCTGGTCGGCTGTGCCCAAGCCAACCTAGGTGCCTGCCGCCCTCCTCTCCAGCTCAGAGAAGCCTTTGCAGGCGCCAACTTCCAGGAGGGCAGGCCTTGGCAGGGAGGCTGTCGCCACCTCCGTTGGCCTCTGGTGCCTTCATTAGCCCAGGAGGAGGCCTGTTATTGTGTCTCACCCTCACCCTCATCCTCTGCTGGGCTTGGCCACCTCCTGGGAAATGAGGCAGGGACATCAACCAGGAGCAGGGAGCCTCTTATCTGCTCCTCCCCCTGGGGGACCCCCTAGGGCCGGCGGCAGCCAGGTGAGGACCCCAGAGTTGTGCAACACTTGGGGTGTGGGTGCCACAACCTCTACCCCAACTCCCGCTCCTCCAGCCCATCCTCTGCCTCAGTTCTCTCTTCTCATCATTATTCCCGTAGCATTCTGTGGTGCTTAACAAACCTGCACACAGGCGCCAGCTCCCAGCCTGGCTCCTGCCTGTGGGCTCCCTGCGGAGCCTGCGCAGCCCATCTCTCTGCTCCCAGCACAGCCTTTGCCGGCTCGAAGCTTGGTCCTAGGCTCTCATCTCAGAATAGCAAGGCCTCAATTTACTGTAACTTGGGAAACAAAGTCTTATAATAAGGAAACATCTCAACTTCAAATTATTACTGCAGAAAGAAGTTTTGACTTTGTAACTGGTAAAAGAATTTAGCATGAGATGTATACCCATTGTCATTTGATGTTAGGACGTGCGTGTCTGACACAGAGGCAGCACTGGGTATGGTTCCCTCCACCTTTGGCCCCTGGGGAAATAGCTCCAGGCACCAGGGTGAGAAAAATTCACCAGGTCTCTGCAGGCATTGTTCCCTTCACCCTTGTATCAGTCAGGATAGGTTAGATTGTGCTGCCTGACAACAGTCCCAAAACCTCAGTGGATTTCAGCAACAAAGCTTATCTCCCACCCTGTTTGTGGTCCCTGCAAGACAGCAGGGCACGGTGATAGTTTCCCACACCAGTTGGCTTCACACAGGAATTTATAGTCTCAGGGTTTCTGAGGCTGCAAGTTCATAATCAAGGTGTTGGAAAAGCTTCACTTCCTCCCCAGAGTCTGAGGCCATCTGGGGCTGGTTGCCACAACCCTGGGGGTCCTCAGCTAGCATCTGCAACACCTGGCATCTCTCCTTGCATCTGCTGTCCTGGCTTCCACTGTCTTCTCACTGCTCCCTGCCGCCCCTCCACCTGGGTCTTAATTTCTTCTATAAAGGACCCCGTCCTGTGGATTAAGGCTCACCTGAACCTTTGGGCCACACTTCACAAGATGCCTCCTCCAAGGCTCCTGTTTGCATTGGACTGTGGGTTCACTCCCACAGCAGTGTGGCTTGCCCTCGAGCAGGGCTTGGTGGGCACATAATTCAGCCTGCCCCCCATGGCAGGGAGGGCACCCCTGGGGACCCCCACTGTCTTGCGACACCACTCTTTGGAGGCTTCACAATTTCCACAGACAAGAGAATTTTGTTCTGTCACTGGCATGGCGTCATCTGCTCACGGCTAGTCATGTGACCTTGCTCATCTTTGGGGTTGGGGGCAGGAAACTGCAGTCCCATTCTGTAGGGGAGAGAGGGCTCAGGGTGAGCCCGAGGCGGAGGGCGGGTCAGGGTGAGTCTTCGGGAAGAGTGGACCAGGGTGAGGCCTGGTGTCCCTGCCCCAATCCCAACCTTCCCAGCTGCACCCACTGGCCATTAGCCTCACTGCCCCTGACCCCTTGTTCACACCCACAGTGCAGCCCAGAGCTCGCTCAGCCACTGCTGGTCCCAAGGGCTGACCCTGGCTGCAGCTTTGCCCCTCTGGGGATAGCCTTCCCCGCTCCCAGCTCACCGTCCTGCCCTGGTCCTGGCGGAGGCCAGGGTGGGCCTCAGGGCTGATGTGGCCCTGCCTGGAGGTGGCCAGGTGCAGCGGGCTTGGAGCCCTGCGATGTGGTCAGAGGATTCCGTGGGCTGAGTGGCACATCTTTCAGACATCGTGTGCATGGACGTGTGGAGGACATCCTGGAGCTGGTGGCCACAGACCATGCCTCCAGCAAGGACAGCAGGTGGGTGGTGCAGAAGTACATCGAGACGCCACTGCTCATCTATGACACCAAGTTTGACATCAGGCAATGGTTCCTCGTCACGGATTGGAACCCCCTGACCATCTGGTTCTACAAGGAGAGTTACCTGCGGTTCTCGACGCAGCGCTTCTCACTGGACAACCTGGACAGGTCAGTAGGGGCATGAAGTTTGATGCCATGGACACCTAGGGCATGAGGCTGGGTGGGCCCTGGCTGCACTTCCCTGTGCATACCCTCACCATTGCTGCTGCCCTGAGAGGTACAGGTCGGGATATCTGTTCCTGGGAGGTACAGATGGGGAAACTGAGGCTCGGGGGGGGGGCGGTGAAGGAGCGACAGGTTGCCAGCCTCCAAAGCCAGGGGCTTTGCTCAGCTGTGGGCCTCCGTGAAATGCTGGTGGCATCTGCATCTCTCTGCAGGGAGGGTGAGTGGACAGCCATGTGCTCATGGCTGCCCATGGCGGGGCCACATTGGCCTCCAGCTGTGTGGTTGCAAATCCCAGGACTCCTCTGAACCCCAATCCTCGAGCTGGACCATAGCTCATTCATGACCCTGCCCCCCCCTGCCCGCCCAAACCCAGGCTGATGTGGGATTCCCTGAATCTGCCTCTGTGCAGATGCAGTTGAGCCCTGGTATGGACAGAAAGTGAAGAAATGGCTCAGTGGTTAGTGCTGTGTCCATGAACAAACACCACCATTCACTGTGTTTCAGATCTCTTCTCTGTACCATGTTTCCTTTCATTTACATTTTTTTGTGAGTGTAACCTGTCGTCACAGGTGTGGGTCCCACGTGGCCACCTCGTGTAGTCCCCACCCAAAACCAGATGGAAGCATCCCAGCCCCCAGAGGCCCCCTCTGGACACACCTCGAGTTTACATCAAAATGACCCTGAGAATGTGCGCACTATTTTATAATCTCTGAAGAGATGTGATTTTTTTGGAATCCTTTTTAGAACCAGACAAATTAACTGAAAATATCACCATTAGGTGACTCTTTCTTGTCCCGACCAGATCAACCCCCAGGGCCCCTGCCCCATCTCCACAGGAGAATCAGAGGCTTAGGGAGGCTGTCACTTGCAGGAGCCCCTAGTTGGTGGTCCAGCCTGTGGGCTCTGCCCTGCTCTGTCCTGCCAAAGTCCATGGTACCCCCAGAACCAAGTGGTCCCAGGGCTGCTTCTGGGGCAGGGAAGCTGCACCCAAACCCCACTCCAGCCAAGCCCTTCCTGCTACCCCTGCACCCAAGCGTGGGATCCCAAGGCAGGTCCGGCGGAGCCACCCAGCAGCCATAACGCGGGCCACACCTTACAGTGCCATCCACCTGTGCAACAACTCGATCCAGAAACACCTGAAGAACGCCAAGGGCCGCAACCCCCTGCTGCCGTGCCACAACATGTGGACGAGCACGCGCTTCCAGGAGTACCTGCAGCGCCGCGGCCGCGGGGCCATATGGGGCAGCGTCATCTACCCGTCCATGAAGAGGGCCATCACCAACAGTATGCGCGTGGCGCAGGACCACGTGGAGGCCCGTAAGAACAGCTTGAGCTCTATGGCGCCGACTTCATCTTGGGCCGGGACTTCAGGCCCTGGCTGATCGAGATCAATTCCAGCCCCACCATGCACCCGTCCACCCCCGTCACTGCACAGCTGTGCGCACAGGTGCAGGAGGACACCATCAAGGTGGTCCTGGGACGCAGGCTCGACCGCAACTGCGACATCGGCAACTTCGAGCTGCTGTGGCGCCAGGTGAGCGGGGGCGGCGCGGGCCTCCGACCCGACCCAGCCCGCCTAGTGGTGCAGTCTCCCTCCTTCTCCCTGCCAGCTGCCCCGGTGCCCACAGGAGTCCGTTTCCGGACCTGCAGCTGCCTCCTCTCCACCCAAAACCCTCCACGGGGTGGAGGTGGGGGGTTTCCTCGGGGCCCTCCTAACCCGCCTGCTCCCACCTGGCTTTGCTGTTTGAGCCCTGAGCCTGTGGGCGCCCCAAACCGGCAGGAGGGACGCGGTGGGTGGCCAAGCCGCGGGAGCTGGGCAGGGCTGAGCTGCTAATGCTTGGGTCAGGGGCCTTTAACCTCGCGCAGCAGAGCCCGGGAAGAGCGTAGGGCCCCTGGACTCCCGCCAGGATGAACCCCTCCCCGAGTAGGTGTCGGCCCGGCCCTGCTGCAGCTTGGTGCCCTCAACTGCTGCCTCCGTCCTCAGCCGCCGTGGAGCTGCCGCGTTCAGCGGGTCGGACTCTGCGTGGAAGGCTTCAGCGTGAAGAAGGCAAAGAAGCAAGTCACGCATCTCCAACTTTAACTTTGTAGCTTCGCTCTCAGGTATTCAGCCACTAAAAGCTAGGTGCCCCTCGGCCATGACCCAAGGACCTCCAAGAGCTGCTCCCAGCAAGACCCGAAACTGAAAGATGAAAAGGTACTTTCTGCACCTTACCTGGGCTTAAATAGGCCGCCCGGGAGAAGCGGCAAAGTAAAGGCCTGCAGAGAATTTGAGGGAGAGCTAGTGTTCCCACTTGTGATTCCAGCGTAGACAGTAAGGGCACGAAAAGCGGCTGGCCCGGAGCTGAGCCCGCCAGACGCTCAGATCCAAATCTGAGCGTCCACCCAGTAGCGTCGTGCTTCACAGCTTGAGGACGGTGGACCGCTCTGTAAGTCAGCACGCACAGCGCCAGGTAACCGTGGGGGCCGCGTGCTCGTGCCAACTGGCCGCGTCCCAGGGGCCGGATACGCCCCACGGTGACAGTGGGTACCCCCCACCCCATCCCGAGCTTGGGCGCGGAGTTTGGTGGCGTGCTGGGGCCCATAGAGGGCCGGCCCAGATGTCTCCAGCGAGGGAGCTCCAGGGTGGACTGGCTGCTGGAAGCCAGGGTCCTCAGGACCCCACTGCAGGCCCGGGGCGTCGTCTTTGCCTGGGTATCTGTGGTGTGTCACGCAGGTGGGGGCTGAGTGGGAGGATGGCACGTGGGAGCGACCCGGCTGCTGGGCTCTGGTGTTGGGTTTCCCGAAGCTTCCAGTGGAGCCAGGCACCAGCCTGGGGCACAGCCCAGACGTGGCGCGTCCATGGGTCAAGGGCAGGTCTGCAGTCTATGCACCTGAGGCCGGGATTGGGACTGGCCGTGTTGCATCCCCCTGCTCTGATGCCCCACAGTGCACCTGCCCCTCCTGTTCTACCAGTGCTGGCGCTTGCTGTTGCCTCTGCCAGGAGCCTTGCCCCTCCCTCCTATCGCCCCCAGTCCTTCTCCCAAAGCCCTCCTGCCCCCCCAGCACCAACAGCCCCCCTAGCTTACTTCTGCTTCTTTGTAATATCTGTCACTGTTGTGGGGGCTTCCTGCTGCTGCCCACCACCATATCCCTAGCACTGGGACCTGACTGACACGAGGCAGGTGCTTGATACGTACTTGCTGCACAAATGAAGAAGCTGAAGTTGGCTCACCCCTGGCTACAAGGAGCTCCTGCTTCCAGGACTGGCAGTGCCCTTGAAGGCCACCAGCCCTGCCTCTGCCTCACCCCACCTCCAGGCTGTCACCATGGCCTGTCAAGCCTTCACTTAACCACTTGCATCTCCCCATGAAGACAAGTTTCCCATTATGGAAAAGTGTCCCCTGGTACAGGTGTGTGCACTTTCTACAGGTGTCGTCCCTGGAGTGAGAGGTCAGTAAGGTATCCACGCTTTTACCTTAACTCCGTACCGCAAGGGAGGCCAGCATGATCGTGCTAATTTCTCCAGCACGCGCAGCCATAGTCTCAGCACTTGCCATCAGCAGACGTTTTACACTCACCTCCCTGGAGAGCATGCATGGCTGGTCGTGTGCACTGTTCTGATTTCAAGTGAAGCTGTTTTCAGGCTTTTTTAGCCTTAGGATTCTTCTCTGCAAACTCCCTGCCAAAATTCTTTGTCCATAGAATCACGTGTCTTACTGATTTGTAGGAATTGCATCTCTTCTGCAGTCCTGTCCGTTTTCAGTTAATTTGTTGCACATGTTGTCTTCTACTTGTGACTTTCTTTCTCACTCCTTTGTGTCTTTTGGTGTAAAGCAGTCTTAATTTTAATAAAATCAGAGTGATCCACCTTTTTCTTATGGTTGGTGGCTTTTGTGGCTTAAGGATGTGTCTTTAACCTGAAGTCATGAAGATAATCCCCTGCGGTACCTTCTAGAAGCAGTACTGCTGCCCCTTACGTTTAAGACTTTTAATATTCCTGGAAGTGATCATTGATTTGGCATGCTGTTTGACACAGGATCTTACCAGTTAGGGTTCTATAGAGAAACAGTCAATAGGATGTATTTTTGAGATTATTTGATTGATTTATAATGGCCCAAGCATTTGTGGACCTGGCAACTCTGAAATCCATTGGACAGGCCAGTAGGCTGAAACTCAGAAAGAATTTGATGCCAGGGTCTTGAGGCAGAATTTTCTTCCATGGGGAACCTCAGGTTTTGCTCTTCAGGCCTGCAGCTGATGGGCTGAGATCCGCTCATGTTATGAGGCCCATTGCCTTCACTCAATGTGAGCAGATGGTTGATGCCAACCTCATCTACAAAAGGCCTCCACAGTCACAGGGATGGGTGTTCCATTGAACAATGGGGGACACATGAGACTGACCATGCCAGGACCTAATATTTTTACAAGGCACCCAACCTCCAGGTTGGAAGAAGCCTCTTCCTCACTGCTACAGATCTACCTTGTCACCACCTGCTGTCCATGTATGCAGGGGTCTGATTCTGTCATTTTCCCTGGGTGGGCACCACATGTGTCCATCACTCTCTTCACACCAATCCTGCAAAGCTCCCGTCTCTTTCTTTTTCAATGTCTTGGCTGCTCTCGACCCCCTGTACTTCTATATAAATAACAGAATCATATTGTCAGTATCCATCAAAAATTAAAAAAAAAAAAACTTTTGGAATTTTGATCGAAATTCAATTCAATTATGTATCAATTTGGGGAGAACTTGGCAATGTCAAGTCTTCCAATCTATGAACATGGTGTATCTCTCTGTTTATCCCTTAATGTCTTTCAGTATAACTCCTGTAGTTTTCTCTTTAATAGCCTTGCCCATTTTGTTAGATTTATTTATTATGTTTTGTTATTCTATTATACCTGACCTCTTTTGTCAAAAAAAAGTTTCCACAACTTGTGGCTGGTTTATAGAAATATAATTGATTTTGTGAATTGAGTTTTTATCCAGTCATCTGGCTAAACTTTGTGTTCTGGTTGCTAGCTGCCGGAATGCAACACCAGAGACGGACTGGCTTTTAATAAAAGGGGATTTATTTTGTTGGTTCTTCAGAGGAAAGGCAGCTAACTTTCCACTGAGGTTCTTTCTTACGTGGAAGGCACAAGATGGTCTTGCTGGTCTTCTCTCAGGCCCCTGGGTTCCAACAACTTTCCCCAGGTGACTTCTTTCTGCAACTCCAAAGGCCTGGGCTGAGCTGCAAGTGCTGAGTGAGGAATGCCGAGCTGCTTAGGCTGTGCTGTTGTGTTCTCTCATTTAAGCACCAGCCAATTAAGTCAAACGTCACTCATTGTAGCAGACACGCCTCCTAGCTGATTGCAGATGTAATTGGCAACAGATGAGGTTCATGCACCATTGGCTTATGTCCACAGCAACAAGACTAGGTATGCTCACCTGGCCAAGTTGACAACTGAATCTAACTAATACACTTTGCTATCAATTTATTAATTTATTTGAAGATCCTTTTGGACTTTTCACATGCAACATTATAGTATCTGCAAATAATGACAGTGTGGTAGTTAGGTTCAGGTGTCAACTTGGCCAGGTGAAGGTACCTACTTCTATTGCTGTGGACACAAGCCGATGGTATGTGAACCTCATCTGTTGCTGCTTACATCTGCAGTCAGCTAGCAGGCATGCCTGCTGCAATGAATGATGTTTGATTTAACTGGCTGGAAGCTTAAATGAGAGAGGTTAACATAGCACAGCCCATGCAGCTCAGCATACCTCATCTCAGCACTTGTAGCTCAGCCCAGGCCTTTGGAGATGCAGAAAGAAATCACCCTGGGGAAAGTTGTTGGAATCCAGAGGTCTGGAGAGAAGGCCAGCAGAGATCACCCTGTGCCTTTCCGTGTAAGAAAGAACCTCAGTTGAAAGTTAGCTGCTTTTCCTCTGAAGAACTACTGTCTTTAATGAAGTAAATCTCCTTTTATTAAAAGCCAGTCCATCTCTGGTGTGTTGCATTCCAGCAGCTAGCAAACTAGAACAGACAGTTTTTTTTCCCTTGCAATCATTATACCTTTCATTTATTCTTCTTCTTCTAGTTTGCCAGCTGCCGGAATGCAACACAGCAGAGACGGATTGGCTTTTAATCAAAGGGGATTTATTTTGTTAGTTCTTCAGAGGAAAGGCAGCTAACTTTCCACTGAGGTTCTTTCTTACGTGGAAAGCACAGGATGGTTTGTGCTGGTCTTGTCTCCAGGCCCCTGGGTTCCAACAACTTTCCCCGGGGTGACTTCCTTCTGCATCTCCAAAGGCCTGGGCTGAGCTGCGAGTGCTGAGGTGAGGAATGCCAAGCTGCTTAGGCGGTGCTACATTGAGCTCTCTCATTTAAGCACCAGCCAATTAAGTCAAACATCACTCACTGCAGCAGACATGCCTCCTAGCCAACTGCAGATGTAATTAGCAACATGTGAGGTTCACGTACCATTGGTTTATGTCCACAGCAACAAAACTAGCTATGCTCACCTGGCCAAATTGACAACTGAATCTAACAAACACACTTCTTATTGGGTTACATGGGTTTAGGGTCTTATTTTATTCATTCTTTTTTCTTTATTATTAATTAATGGAAAAAAAAAGAAATTAACCCAACATTTAGAAATCATACCATTCTACATATGCAATCAGTAATTCTTAACATCATCACATAGCTGCATGATCATCGTTTCTTAGTACATTTGCATCGGTTTAGAAGAACTAGCGACACACCAGACAAAGATATAGAATGTTAATATAGAGAAAAGAAACAAAAGTAATAGTAATAGTAAAAACAAAAACAAAAACAAAAAAACAAACAAAAAAAAACAAACAAACTAACTAAACCTGTAGCTCAGATGCAGCTTCATTCAGTGTTTTAACATGATTACTTTACAATTAGGTATTATTGTGCTGTCCATTTTTGAGTTTTTGTATCTAGTCCTGTTGCACAGTCTGTATCTCTTCAGCTCCAATTACCCATTATCTTACCCTGTGTCTACCTCCTTCTGGACTCTGTTGCCAATGATATATTCCAAGTTTGTTCTCGAATGTCCGTTCACATCAGTGGGACCATACAGTATTTGTCCTTTAGTTTTTGGCTGGACTCACTCAGCATAATGTTCTCTAGGTCCATCCATGTTATTACATGCTTCATGAGTTTATCCTGTCTTAAAGCTGCATAATATTCCATCGTACGTATATACCAGTTTGTTTAGCCACTCTTCTGTTGATGGACATTTTGGCTGTTTCCATCTCTTTGCAATTGTAAATAACGCTGCTATAAACATTGGTGTGCAAATGTCCATTTGTGTTTTTGCCCTTAAGTCCTTTGAGTAGATACCCAGCAATGGTATTGCTGGGTCGTATGGCAATTCTATATTCAGCTTTTTGAGGAACCGCCAAACTGCCTTCCACAGTGGTTGCACAATTTGACATTCCCACCAACAGTGGATAAGTGTGCCTCTTTCTCTGCATCCTCTCCAGCACTTGTCATTTTCTGTTTTGTTGATAATGGCCATTCTGGTGGGTGTGAGATGATATCTCATTGTGGTTTTGATTTGCATTTCTCTAATGGCCAGGGACATTGAGCATCTCTTCATGTGCCTTTTGGCCATTTGTATTTCCTCTTCTGGTAGGTGTCTGTTCAAGTCTTTTTCCCATTTTGTAATTGGGTTGGCTGTCTTTTTGTTGTTGAGTTGAACAATCTCTTTATAATTTCTGGATACTAGACCTTTATCTGATATGTCATTTCCAAATATTATCTCCCATTGTGTAGGCTGTCTTTCTACTTTCTTGATGAAGTTCTTTGATGCACAAAAGTGTTTAATTTTGAGGAGCTCCCATTTATTTATTTCCTTCTTCAGTGCTCTTGCTTTAGGTTTAAGATCCATAAAACCGCCTCCAATTGTAAGTTTCGTAAGATATCTCCCTACATTTTCCTCTAACTGTTTTATGGTCTTAGACCTAATGTTTAGATTTTGATCCATTTGAATTAACTTTTGTATAGGGTGTGAGATATGGGTCTTCTTTCATTCTTTTGCATATGGATATCCAGTTCTCTAGGCACCATTTATTGAAGAGACTGTTCTGTCCCAGGTGAGTTGGCTTGACTGCCTTATCAAAGATCAAATGTCCGTAGATGAGAGGGTCTATATCTGAGCACTCTATTCGATTCCATTGGTCGATATATCTATCTTTATGCCAATACCATGCTGTTTTGACCACTGTGGCTTCATAATATGCCTTAAAGTCCGGCAGCGCGAGACCTCCAGCTTCGTTTTTTTTCCTCAAGATGTTTTTTGCAATTCGGGACACCCTGCCTTTCCAGATAAATTTGCTTATTGGTTTTTCTATTTCTGAAAAATAAGTTGTTGGGATTTTGATTGGTATTGCATTGAATCTGTAGATCAGTTTAGGTAGGATTGACATCTTAACTATATTTAGTCTTCCAATCCATGAACACGGTATGCCCTTCCATCTATTTAGGTCTTCTGTGATTTCTTTTAGCAGTTTTTTGTAGTTTTCTTTATATAGGTTTTTTTGTCTCTTTAGTTAAATTTATTCCTAGGTGTTTTATTCTTTTAGTTGCAATTGTAAATGGGATTCGTTTCTTGATTTCCCCCTCTGCTTGTTCATTACTAGTGTATAGAAATGCTACAGATTTTTGAATGTTGATCTTGTAACCTGCTACTTTGCTGTACTCATTTATTAGCTCTAGTAGTTTTGTTGTGGATTTTTGCGGGTTTTCGACGTATAGTATCATATCGTCTGCAAACAGTGATAGTTTTACTTCTTCCTTTCCAATTTTGATGCCTTGTATTTCTTTTTCTTGTCTAATTGCTCTGGCTAGAACCTCCAACACAATGTTGAATAATAGTGGTGATAGTGGACATCCTTGTCTTGTTCCTGACCTTAGGGGGAAAGTTTTCAATTTTTCCCCATTGAGGATGATATTAGTTCTGGGTTTTTCATATATTCCCTCTATCATTTTAAGGAAGTTCCCTTGTATTCCTATCCTTTGAACTGTTTTCAACAGGAAAGGATGTTGAATCTTGTCAAATGCCTTCTCTGCATCAATTGAGATGATCATGTGATTTTTCTGCTTTGATTTGTTGATATGGTGTATTACATTAATTGATTTTCTTATGTTGAACCATCCTTGCATACCTGGGATGAATCCTACTTGGTCATGATGTATAATTCTTTTAATGTGTTGTTGGATACGATTTGCTAGAATTTTATTGAGGATTTTTGCATCTATATTCATTAGAGAGATTGGTCTGTAGTTTTCTTTTTTTGTAATATCTTTGCCTGGTTTTGGTATGAGGGTGATGTTGGCTTCGTAAAATGAATTAGGTAGTTTTCCCTCCACTTCGATTTTTTTGAAGAGTTTGAGGAGAGTTGGTACTAATTCTTTCTGGAATGTTTGATAGAATTCACATGTGAAGCCGTCTGGTCCTGGACTTTTATTTTTAGGAAGCTTTTGAATGACTAATTCAATTTCTTTACTTGTGATTGGTTTGTTGAGGTCATCTATGTCTTCTTGAGTCAAAGTTGGTTGTTCATGTCTTTCCAGGAACCCGTCCATTTCATCTAAATTGTTGTATTTATTAGCGTAAAGTTGTTCATAGTATCCTGTTATTACCTCCTTTATTTCTGTGAGGTCAGTAGTTATGTCTCCTCTTCCATTTCTGATCTTATTTATTTGCATCCTCTCTTCTTCTTTTTGTCAATCTTGCTAAGGGCCCATCAGTCTTATTGATTTTCTCATAGAACCAACTTCTGGTCTTATTGATTTTCTCTATTGTTTTCATGTTTTCAATTTCATTTATTTCTGCTCTAATCTTTGTTATTTCTTTCCTTTTGCTTGCTTTGGGATTAGTTTGCTGTTCTTTCTCCAGTTCTTCCAAGTGGACAGTTAATTCCTGCATTTTTGCCTTTTCTTCTTTTCTGATATAGGCATTTAAGGCAATAAATTTCCCTCTTAGCACTGCCTTTGCTGCGTCCCATAAATTTTGATATGTTGTGTTTTCATTTTCATTCGCCTCTAGGTATTTACTAATTTCTCTTGCAATTTCTTCTTTGACCCACTTGTTGTTTAAGAGTGTGTTGTTGAGCCTCCATGTATTTGTGAATTTTCTGGCACTCTGCCTATTATTGATTTCCAACTTCCTTCCTTTATGATCCGAGAAAGTGTTGTGTATGATTTCAGTCTTTTTAAATTTGCTAAGACTTGCTTTGTGACCCAGCATATGGTCTATCTTTGAGAATGATCCATGAGCACTTGAAAAAAAGGTGTATCCTGCTGCTGTTGTGGGATGTAATGTCCTATAAATGTCTGTTAAGTCTACCTCATTTATAGTAATATTCAGATTCTCTATTTCTTTATTGATCCTCTGTCTAGATGTTCTGTCCATTGATGAGAGTGGTGAATTGAAGTCTCCAACTATTATGGTATATGAGTCTATTTCCCTTTTCAGTGTTTGCAGTGTATTCCTCACGTATTTTGGGGCATTCTGGTTCGGTGCGTAAATATTTATGATTGTTATGTCTTCTTGTTTAATTGTTCCTTTTATTAGTATATAGTGTCCTTCTTTGTCTCTTTTAACTGTTTTATATTTGAAGTCTAATTTGTTGGATATTAGTATAGCCACTCCTGCTCTTTTCTGGTTGTTATTTGCATGAAATATCTTTTCCCAACCTTTCACTTTCAACCTATATTTATCTTTGGGTCTAAGATGTGTTTCCTGTAGACAGCATATAGAAGGATCCTGTTTTTTAATCCCTTCTGCCAGTCTATGTCTTTTCATTGGGGAATTCAGTCCATTAACATTTAGAGTTATTACTGTTTGGATAATATTTTCCTCTACCATTTTGCCTTTTGTATTATATATATCATATCTGACTTTCCTTCTTTCTACACTCTTCTCTATACCTCTCTCTTCTGTCTTTTCATATCTGACTCTAGTGCTCCCTTTAGTATTTCTTGCAGAGCTGGTCTCTTGGTCACAAATTCTCTCAGTGACTTTTTCTCTGAGAATGTTTTAATTTCTCCCTCATTTTTGAAGGACAATTTTGCTGGATATAGGAGTCTTGGTTGGCAGTTTTTCTCTTTTAGTAACTTAAATATATCATCCCACTGTCTTCTAGCCTCCATGGTTTCTGCTGAGAAATCTACACATAGTCTTATTGGGTTTCCCTTGTATGTGATGGATTGTTTTTCTCTTGCTGCTTTCAAGATCCTCTCTTTCTCTTTGACCTCTGACATTCTAACTAGTAAGTGTCTTGGAGAACACCTATTTGGGTCTAATCTCTTTGGGGTGCGCTGCACTTCTTGGATCTGTAATTTTAGGTCTTTCATAAGAGTTGGGAAATTTTCAGTGATAATTTCTTCCATTAGTTTTTCTCCTCCTTTTCCCTTCTCTTCTCCTTCTGGGACACCCACAACACATATATTTGTGTGGTTCATATTGTCCTTGAGTTCCCTGATACCCTGTTCAAATTTTTCCATTCTTTTCCTGATAGTTTCTGTTTCTTTTTGGAATTCAGATGTTCCATCCTCCAAATCACTAATTCTATCTTCTGTCTCTTTAAATCTATCATTGTAGGTATCCATTGTTTTTTCCATCTTTTCTACTTTATCCTTCACTTCCATAAGCTCTGTGATTTGTTTTTTCAGTTTTTCTATTTCTTCTTTTTGTTCAGCCCATGTCTTCTTCATGTCCTCCCTCAATTTATCGATTTCATTTTTGAAGAGGTTTTCCATTTCTGTTCGTATAGTCAGCATTAATTGTCTCAGCTCCTGTATCTCATTTGAACTATTGGTTTGTTCCTTTGACTGGGCCATATTTTCAATTTTCTGAGCGTGATCCGTTATCTTCTGCTGGCGTCTGGGCATTTAGTCAGATTTCCCTGGGTGTTGGACCCAACAGGTTGAAAGATTTTTCTGTGAAATCTCTGGGTTCTGTTTTTCTTATCCTGCCCAGTAGGTGGCGCTCGTGGCACACGTTTGTCTACGGTTCCACCAGTAAAAGTTGCTGTGGGTCCTTTAACTTTGGAGAACTCTCGCCGTGGAGGAGGGCGGCAGCCGAAGCGGCTTGGAAGAGTGCCAGCCGGCCCGGGGGTCCAAACGCGGGGAGGGTTGCCGGCCGCCGCAGCCCGGGAGAGCGCCCGACTGAATTTCCTAGTCGGCTCGGGGCGCCAAGCGTGGCAGGAGGGCACCAGCTGCCGCAGCCCGGGAAAGTGCACTGTTCCCAGCTGGACCGGGGAGTCACGTGTTTGGAAGGGACCCCCCGGTCACCGTTCTCCGCGGTCTGGGGATTTCTGACTCAACTCTCTCAGTTGGTCCGGGGGGCCTCGCGTGGTGGGGGCGCCAGCCGCCGCGGCCCAAGGGGACCGCCTGCCCAATTCTGCCAGCTGGCCTGGGAAGGAGGAAGGGAGGGTCTCCGGCCGCTTGCTGTCCCGCCTGGGAAAGCCCGCGCCCCTCGGCAATCTCACCGGAGCTGGTTCTCCCAGACAGGTTGCCATTCCAGAATGGGGTACGCCATCCCTTTGATCTCCATCGTGGCTCCGGGAGCTGCTCTGTATTGTCTCCACTCCCCCAGTAGCTGTTCTGGAGGAGGAAAGGTGAGGGTGGCAAGGCTGTCGAGGCCGGTGGCGGAGGAGCCGGTGAAGGCGGAAGAGGGCACGGTGGTGGTTGGAGAGCTGCCAGAGCAGGAGGAGAAAGGGAAGGATAAGATGGCGGATGGAGCGCCGCCGGAGCAGAAGGGGGAAGAGGAAGAGGAGGGCGGGCTGGCTGGCAGGGCGTGAGCGCCGCTCTGGGCCGGCGGTCAAAGAGGGAGAGGACGGCGGGCTGGCTGGCGGGGCGTGAGTGCCTCGCCGGGCCGGCGGACAAAGAGGGAGAGGAGGGCAGGCTGGCTGGCGGGGCATGAGCGCCGCGCTGATTTTATTCATTCTTTCATTTATTTTCTCACTCCATTGGCTCTCAGGTATATATAATCTGAGTGATCATAATCTGGTCATGACACACTTTCATCTTCTGTTCTTGCATGGCTCACTTTAATTTATATATTTAGGAAGTTTTTATGCTGCACCTGCAAACAATGACCCATATCCAATCATCTGGTCCCCCCATTCCATCCCCTGCACCCCCACCAGGCATCATCATTTTCCTTAATCCCTTGTTCATCATACCCTTGCTTTCCTTTTTTTTTTTTTTCTTGGCCTGGTCAGGCACCAGGAATCCAACCTGTGTCTCCAGCATGGCAGGCGAGAACTCTGCCTGCTGAGCCTCCATGACCAGCCCCCTTGCTTTTGTTTTTGGTTTAGTTTTTTTTTTTTTTTTTGTCTCTATATGTGTTCTTTAAAAGATTTTAAATGTTGGTAGTTTTGACTTTTTAAGAGCAGTATCATACTGTATGTGTTATTTGGATATTTTCATTTTCACTAAATACCCTATTACTACATTGCTAGAGGCCAGGTGGTTCATGTGAATACATTACAATTCACTCACCCACTTTCCTGCAGTTGTGCCTTTAGATCGTGCTGCCATTAGTGTTTGTATATATGCCTCTCATTGTACGTGTGCAAGAGTTTCTTTAGAGTATATGCCTAGGAATGAAATTGCTAGGTTATAGGGGACATGAATACTCAGCGTTAGGAAGGAAATTTTACAGAGTGCTTGAAGCACTTTCTATCCCCGAGATCCTGTGGATGCCCAGGATCAATGACACTTGGGGTCTCCAGACCCTCTCATTTTCACAGATCAAATGGATGGAAGGAGGTAGCTCATGATTTTGAATTGCATTTCACAGGTTAATGGTATTGGATACCTAGCATATGTTTATTGGTTATGTAAATCTCTTCTGTGAAATGTCTGTTTATACCTTTTTTCTATGGAGTTATTTGTGCTTGGATTATCTATTGTGATTTCTTCTCTGAGTTTGTAACGTGCATTTTCAGTTTTTTTGAAGGTGTCTTTTGATAATCAAAAGCTGTTAGTTTTAATATGGTCAAATTTATCAGTCTTTTTCTTTTAGTCAGTGCTGTTTTTTGTCTTAAGAAACCTTTCATTACCCTAAGGTTTAAAGAATTATTTATCTATATTTATTAAAAGTCTCACATTTTGTTTTTGAAGTATAAGTCTGTCATGGTCAGGTTCATGTGTCATCTTGGCCAAGTGGTGGTGCCCGTTTGTCTGTTTAGGTAAGTACTGGCCTGTCTGTTGCAATGAGGATATTTCATAGAATTAAATCATGATCACGTCAGCTGCATCCATAGCTGATTCCATTTGTAATCAGCCAAGGGGAGTGTCTTCTGCAATAAGTGGCATTTAGTCTAATCACTGGGGGACTTCTAAGGAGGATTCAGAAGAGACAATCCCTCTTCCTGCTTCGGCCAGCGAGCCTCTCCTGTGGAGTTCGTCCAGACCATTCATTGGAGTCCTCAGCTTCACAGCCTGCCCTATGGATTTTGGACTCTACATTCCAATGGGTACGTGAGACAGTTTTATAAATTTTATATCTACAGCTATTTCCTGCTGATTCTATTTCTCTAGAGAACCCTAGCTAATACAAAGTCCTAATCCATCTGGAGTTGATTTCTATGTATGGTATGAGGTCAGGTTCATGTTTCGTCTTTGTCTACATGTATAACATTTTTCAGTCATTTCTTGAAACACCCTTTCTTTAACCCATTTCTTTACCTCATATCTCTGTATGTGTGTGGGTCTGTCTCTTCCACTGGTGAATTTGTACATCGCTGAGTGGATGCTGCTCTGTATTAATCACCACACCTTTATCTCTGGTTGGGTAACTTAACCCTTCTGCTCTTTTTCATATGTGCTCTGGCTCTTCTGGCCTCATTATCATCTATAAAGGTTTCTTAATTGTCTTATCAAGCTCCATAAAAAGACCCTATTGAGATTTTGGTTAGAATTGCACTGAATTCATATAACAATTGGGGGGAATTGACAAATTGATGAAATTACATCTTCCTATTTATGAATATGATATATCTCTCCATTTATTTAGATCTTTAAGTTTTACAATTTTCCCTATAGAGATCTTGTATTTATTTGTAGTTACTTGGTGTATAGATACTACTTCATATGTTGTCATCTCTATAAATAAATTTTTTCAATGCTTACTCCTGGTATATAGAATACTATGTGCCTTTTATGGATCGATTTCTATATAACTACACTTCTAAATTCCCATTATTTCTAGCAATCTATATCTATACCCTTTTGATTTTTCTATATAAATATATCATGTGCAAATAGTTTTATATCTTCCATTCCAATCTCGTTACCTCTAATTTCTTTGTCTTTTTGTAGTGGCCAGAGCTTCCTATCAATATTGGGGATTATTGTCTAATTTTTAATCTTAAAAAGGGGACGTTTCTAGCATTTCCTTTTGTTTGATGACATTTGCTGTCTTTATAAAGAAACTATTATGATATAAATACGGAAGTATAACACTGTAGCATGTTAAAGATGTTTCTTTATACTTCTTACTTGCTGAGTATCACTTATGAATGTAAATTAAATTTTCTAAAACAATTTTTACATCTATAAAATTACATTAAGATTTTTCTCTTTGATTCTGTTAAAGGTATGTAT
Source organism: Tamandua tetradactyla (assembly GCF_023851605.1). NCBI lineage: Eukaryota > Metazoa > Chordata > Mammalia > Pilosa > Myrmecophagidae > Tamandua > Tamandua tetradactyla. The sequence goes on along the minus strand of NC_135333.1, from coordinate 45,222,590 downwards.
AACATCTACTGATTTTTTAATGTTAAGCCAACCTTGCATTCCAGGAATGAACCTTAGTTTTACAGAGTATCCTTTTGATATATAGCTGTATTTGATTTGTTGCCTGTAGTTAAAGTTCATTCTCAACCATGATTTATTCATTCATGCTACCATTGCTAGATATTTATTTAGATTGTTTCTAATTTAGGCTATTACAAATTGTGCTTCTATGAATGCTCTTGAACATTTCTTTGGTAAACAGATATTCACATCTTTGTATAAATGGAATTGTTGGGTCATAAATTCAGCTTTGGTAGACATTTCCAAGAGATTTCCCAAATGGTTGTGCCACTTACAACCCACCACAGTATATAAGTGTTGGAGTTGTTCCAAACTCTTGTCAACACTAGCTACTTTCTGTCTTTTTAACCATTCTAATAGATGAGTAATGGATTCACATCATGGTATGAATTTGCATTTCCCTAATGTCTAGTGAAGGTGAGTGTCTTTTCACATTTATGGCCTAGCTGAACATACTCTTGCAAATTGTTGTAAAAGTGTTTTGTCCATTTTTCTATTTGGAAAGATTTTTCTATTGGTCTATTCTTAATCACTTTGTTAGAAGTTTTTATGTATTCTGGACACAAGTCCTTTGGTGAATACAATATTGCAAATATCTTTTACTTCTCTATGGTTTGCCTTTCACTGTCTTAATAGTATCATTAAATGCACAGAACTATTAATTTTAATATAGTCCAATATATGTTCTTCTTTTATTATTAGAATTTTTGTGCTGTGTTTAAAGAATCTTTGCCTTACTAAAAGTCAACAAAATTGTTGCTTCTGTTTTCTTCTAAACATTACATTATTTCACTTTTCACAGATAGAGCTATATTCCTTCTGGAATTTTTTGTGTGATGTAGGTTTAAAGATTCATTGTTTTTCCATATGAAGATCCAGCTGATCCAGCGTAGTATATTGAAGGGACTGTGTTTTCCTCGCCTTGCTGCACCATTGTCATAAAACGGGGTGGTAAACATGTGGGGTTGGCTTCTGGACTGTACTCCAATTGTCTGACTGTCTACCTTTGTTTACTAGTCAGGTTTCTGCAGCAGTGATGCTACATAACAAAGAGCCCTAACCTCACTGGCAACAGCAACAAGCACTTATTCCTTATGGTCTTTGGTCAGCTGTGGTCTGCTGGGTTCCATTGAGGCAGGCCACACTTGGTCCCGGGCTGCAGGTTGGACTCAGGTCTGCTCCACAGGTCTCCATCTCTGGAGCCAGTGGCTCCTAGGGCCTCCTCTCCATGTGGTTTTCTGTCTACAGACAGTGCACAGACCACCTTTAAGCCAGTGTTTGGGGAGAGACTCTGCTCCGGGGGCAGAGAGGAGAGGAGCAGTTGTCCTCTGGACAATAATCTAACTCAGGGCAGTCCCACCTCTTCCCTCCTGCGGGCAGAACCCATGCACCTCCCGCCTCCCAGTCACGAGAACTTAGGGTCCTCCATCTGCTCAAGGTATCTCCTCATCTGGGTAACTGTGAAACAAAAAGATGAGTCATCAGACCTGGGACCTGATGCTACCGTCCTTTCAAGTGATGGATGTAGCCTGTCACTGTTCGGTGGACATGAACAGAAGACAAAAGCTCCTGGGTCAGAGGCGATGCACTTATACCCAGCCTGATTCACTTGGACCTCACCTTAACCACATGGGTCCACACCCACAGGAATTGATTGAGCTTAGGAACGTATTCTTCTGGGGTTCACAGATCCAGGCCACCACAGAGGTAGAGTCACATTGTTTTAAGTTGACTTTTTTTTTTTGTATGCTGTGTGGCGGGGTCACATTTCATTCTTTTTCCATGTGAATATCCCTTTATTGCAGCACCATTTGCTGAATATTTGTTTGGTTGGGTTTTCGTTTGTTTGTTTGTTTGTTTGTTTGGGAGGAACATGGGCTGGGTATCAAGGCTGGGTCTCCTGCATGGCAGATGAGAGTTCTACCAGTGAACTACCCTGGCTCTGCCTTAAGTTGACTTCTGAAGAGGCCCTTCCATGCTGGAAAACACCACGTGCCTTAGACTGGACACTCACTGGGCGCTGAGATCTTCATGGGCAAGGAAGCAGCATAAGGCTCAGGCACAGAGCCGAGGGTGAGGAGCCTGGTATAGGCAAAGGGAGGGGCCTTCATTGTCAGCCTTCCTGTCTCCATTTGGTGGAATGGCTATCGAATACCTTGACTGTCAGCCCCCAGCTGGGTGGCTGTGCAATAAAAGAGTCATCATTGATGGATTATAGCTCATCAGTTGGCAGAACATAGCCTGTGGGCAAACCTGACCCACAGCCTGTTTTCAAATGGGGATTTTACCAAATGAATTTTACATTTTTAAAAGGTTGCAAAAAAACGAGGAATAATATGTGACAGACCATGTGTGGTTCACAAAGCCTGAAATATGATTACTGAGTTGGAACAGGTCTCCCCCTGCCCATAGCGGTCAGGTTCTCCTGTTTGGGACCAAAACCCCCCAGGGTGAGGCACTGCAAGAACATGAGCTCTTGGGAGCAGGTTAATAGCTGCCCTTAGATTAAGGGTGGGGGTGCTTGGTAGCAGGTGCTGCTGGACAAGAGGTGGCAGCCCTTACTCTAAGCTGGGTTTCATCCTCCAGGAATTCCATGCCGTATCTGCAGGACTACCTAGAGGCAACGGGAAGCAAGTCAGAGGGACCAAGTACAGGTGTCCGCATCCCCTCCACTTGTGGCAGTCCCCCAGTGGTACATCCCACAGCTGGGAGAGTGCAAGTATATGACACATGATGTCTGTTACATGCTCAGATAGAAGCTGAGTGGAACCAAGGGCCACCCATGAGAACACTTTAACTTCCCTTCCCCACTGGAGACCCGTCCATAGCCCAACAGCTGAGGGGGTTGGCTACATGCACAAATTAGGGACTGCAGCAACAGCTGTGCAATTGGGTTCTTTGCTGTCTGGGAGTCTGGGGATGCTGGTGGGAGGGGGGATGGCAGGGACAGTGAGGAGGAACCTCTTTTGTTTCCTCTGGCCCCTCACCCTTGGCTATGTGCCTGAGCCTTATGCCACCTCCTTGCCTGTGAACGTCTCAGTGCCCAGTGAGTGCCCAGCCAAGGCCTCCCTTTTCCTGCTCCCTCTGCCCCCCCACTGAGTTTTGCCTACAGTCCTTGCCTCTTTCAGCTATCTCTGGTCCAGCTCTCTGACCTCAGCACCCGGCCAATCAGGCAGACACGCGGCTGGCTCTGAATTCACTTTTGGTTTTGAGTGGCCCCCGCCATGACTCAACCCAACAATTTTCTATTGTTTTGGTTGGGCCAAAGCTCAGTATCAGATTGCAAGGTCCCCATGGCTGACATCACTTGTTTCCACTCTGGCCACATTGGGCCCAAGACTTGGCTGCTGGTCGTGTAACATCCATCCCTCCCATCCAGAGGAGAAGGAGCTATAGCCATGGCACCAGCTGGGTGCTGGTTTCAGGTATACATCCTGCTGCTGAGCGTCTAAATGGAACTCAACTCCAGCTCATTAACAGGACACTGGGGACCTATGCCCCTTACCCAACACTCTGGTGAGCATGTTTCTATTGGATTCTAGGCAGCCTTCCCACACCCTTGAGCCAGACAACGACCTTAGTCCTTCTCTTCCAGAAAGCCACGTCCCTGCCGAAACCCCACCCTCATCACCCAGACTCCTGGGACTGGGATTTGCTTCCTCCCTCCCAGGCCACTAACATAGCCCATTACTGTCTGTGGCGGACACGAGCTCCTGGGTCAGAGGCAGTGGACTCAATCACAGGACAGCAGGTAGTACCCCAGGTCCCCAGGGGCCATGACATGTGGCCCAGATGGACCCTACATGTCACAGCTGAGGAACGTGGTGCCTCAGAGCTCACCCCACTCCTCAAGGTTGCCTGTGATACGCACAACCCTGAGAAATGATCTTGGGGCAGTGCTCAGGCCCTTGGATTCGGTGCTTGCAGAAAGGTGCAAGAGCATGCAGGGAGCCCAGGAGGGCAGATTCTCCCAACATAAGGTAGCTGTGTGTGCACATGCACACACATGCACATGCATGTACACACAAGTGCACACACATGCACACGTGTGCATTCCCACATAAGTGTATGTGCACACACAAGCATACACATGCACAAGTGCACTCACACACAAGTGTACACACACATAATCACACATGCACAGATGCAAATACACAATATGTACACACAACATATAGTGGTGGAACAGAGGCAGGGTAACTGCAATAAACACGTACATACAAAGTGAAACTATGGGAGACACAAAAGTGGCCCATAGCAATTCTGAAATCCCAGCGGGCACGTGTGCCCCCTTCCCAGGGGCAGGGACTGTGTCTTGATTATGCTCCCATTCTGCCTCCAATCCATTTTTCTCAGTGAGTCCTGTCTCTGCCCTCTGGGAGGTCCTTCCCCCACACACACATACACTTAGGGGCCAGGAGGTCTTCTATGACTCAAACAAGCACTCTCTTTTAGTCCAGGCTGGCAGTACTTTTGCTGATATAATTATTTCAAACAAAATTTAAATGTATTTGATTCCAGTGTACCTAAGTCCACACCCACAATACTTTTCAAGACCTGCCCCTATCTCTAACTTTATTACAGTTACTTTGAGAACGCCAGGCTTCTGTGGGGTGAAATGTTTTGTCTCCTTATGTGGAGTCATTTGTCTCACTAATGGGCTGAGAAGCATACACTGGACTGTGTTAGCAAAGGGTGAGGCAGCGGCTCTCGACTGGGCCACTGACCTGAGGCTGAGTCCTCATGGGCCTTCCCCCTGAAAGTATTCTCCCTTCTTCCACCCCCGCCATTCTGTGTGTCTGGGTTCTGTCTGGGCTCCCATGAGCCCTCCTGGTCCTGCCCGCTCTTTGTGTGCTTCCTTTTCTTGGACCCCCAGTTGCTGACCCCCAGTCGGCAACTTCCCTGCCTCAGTCAGCCCTCCAGCCCAGGGCTGTTTCTGCTACAGGCAGTGGTGTCTTCAACATCGTTTACGTATACCCTCATCAACGCTCGATGGGAGAGGCCAGAGAGTCTAACGTGAAATTCTCAAGAAGAAGTGGGGAGGTTTGTCCTTCTTTTTCCACCCATTTTCTAAATAAACCCCTTATGCCAAACACAAGACCATTAGGTAGATGAGCTGCTTCCTGAGTTGCTGCAGGCCACAGTCTACCCTCACCTGCTCAGGTCCCCTTTTTTGCCTCCCCACCTGCCTGCTGCCCACAGAGCCAGTGCCACAGGTGCAGGCGGCTTTCCCCATCACGCCAGCGTGCCAATTCCTATAGACAAGGCAGGGTTCTCCTGCCAGGTCACACTCAGCAGAAACTCAGATGCTCACTGCTCACAGCAAGCGTTGCTCGGGAGCCTACAGTCAGCTGTGGCTGCATGCACGTGTGGGGTTGCTGGTCCTGCTTGAGCCCCACCTCACCTCCAGAGCTCCACCCAGGTACCCGGGAGTGCTTGCTCCAGGCACCGTGCCTGCCAGAGGTGCATTTGCTCAGTGAGCCAACCTCGATGGTGCCATGAAAACTATGCCTGGAAGGTCCCTGGGCTGCCACGGGTCACTCAGCCAAGTCTGGTCAGCGGCCCAGGGAGCACACTCCCCACAGGGGCGAGTCTTGGCCCTTTGTGTTTCCATATATATTTCAGAATCAGCTCGTCTACTTAGGGGAAAAAAAAAAAAGATGCTGGCATTTTGATTGGGATCACATTGGATCTGCACATCAATTTTCTCAGTTGCATCTTGTGCTTTTCAGGGTAGAGTTCTGGCTCCTCCATTCCTTTTTCCCCAGAGACATTTGGTGGTGTTTAAAGGCCATGCCAAATGGCATCTTTATTCTATGATATAGTAAGACACAACTTACTTTCAGTGAGTGTGACTCTTAAGTATGCTTAGCTTGATGGGTTTACATCTTGTACCCCCCAGATCAAGGGCACTTCTTACTCTATAAGATTCCTTTCCAGTCCCCTCACCCCCAGCACAAGCACTCTTTTGACATATCTTTGGAGATTACTTTGGATGGCTCTTGTACACTCAGTGAGATCACAGTGCTTATCTTCTGGGTCTGGCTTTTTTCACCTTGAGATACAGTTGTTGTGTGTACTTAGAGTGGGTTCTTGTTTATTGTTGCATTATAATCAGAATTTCACTACCCAGTCTGATGTTGATGGAAATTTGGGTTTCTCCCAATTTAAGGCTATTGTCATAAATAAAGTTGCACTGATCATGGTTAAGCAAGGCTTTCTGTGGATTTGCGTTCAGTTCTTTGGGCATGTGCCTAGAAGTGACACTGCTAGGTTACAGAGAAGGCACACGTTCTGCTTTAGTTCAAAATGTCCAAGAACTTTCCAAAGTGCTTGTGGTACTTCACACTCCTACCAGCAGTGTCTGATCCACATCCTCACCAACACTTAGCATTGTGAGACTCAGTAATTTCAGCCATTCCCTTAGATAGGTAGTGGTGTATCATCGTGGTTTTGCTTTGTATTTCCTTTATGATTAATCATACTGAGAAACTTTTCATGTGTTTGTTGGCTATTCAGATATCTGTCTTTGGGGACTGCCTGTTTATCTTGTTCCTATTTTTAAACTGGGTTGTCTGTATTTTTGTTATTTACTTGTAGTGCTTTTTATAAATTTTGTACATTTTTGTCAGATACGTGTATTGGGACTATTTTGTCTGTCTGTGCTTACCCTTTTCACTTTTTAAATAATGCCTATTGAAGAATATAAATATTTTATGAAAAAAGGGATCACTTTTTCCCTTTTGTGGCTAATGCTTTCTGTGTCCTCTCTGAAATATCTTTGCCTACCCCCAAGTTGCAGAGATGTCCCCCTGTGCCTTCTTCTGGAAGCCTTTTGGCTTTGACATTCACATTTTGGTCTGTGACCCACCTAGAGCTGACTTTTGTGTATGGTATGAGGGGAATGGCACAAAGTCCATTTTGTTGTCATCTAGATGTCCAGTTATTCCAGCACCAGTTATTGGGAAGACTTTTTTCCTCCCACTGAATTGCTTAGGTGGGAGAAATGGACTTTGTCAAACAGAAATGGACTCTCCAGATTCTCAATTCTCTTCCATTGATCTAATTACCTATCTTTATGCTAATACCACACTGTCTTACTGTAGATTTGAAATAAGTTTTGAATTTTGTTTCTTATATAGGATTACCTGGGTTTTATATATCTTTTTTAAATGTTTTATTATTGTGAAATATAACATATATACAGAAAAAAGAAAGAAAAAGCAATAATTTGCAAAGTACATTTTAACAGGTAGTTACAAAATAGATTTCAGAGTTTGTTATGGGCTACCATTCTACTATTTCAGATTTTTCCTTCTAGCTGCTCTGAAATACTGGAGGCTAAGAGAAATACCAATACAGTAATTCAGCAGTCACACACATTTGTCCAATCCTGTTTTCTCTGTTATAACTCCTCCTTCTTTGATCCTTCTCGCAATCCTTAGAGATCTTTGGGCTATGCTCATTCTAACTTTTTCATGTTGAGAAGAGTGTTGACAAAAAAGGATAGGGGAGTGTAATTAGTTGATAGTCTTAAAGAGGCTGGCCCCTCTGGGTCTCAGGATTTATCTGGCCTGGGAACCCTCTGGAGGTTGTAGATTTCAAGAAAGCAAACTTAGTGCATGAAACTTTTTATGGAGTCTTCATTAGAACCCTAGGTGTTCTTAAAAGTTAACAGGAATGGTTTTGGTTGGGGTTGGCAAACTGTGGTAATTAGCAATGTCTAGCTGAAGCTTACATAAGAGTAGCCTCCACAATAGCCTCTTGACTCTATTTGATCTCTCTTAGCCATTGATAGTTTATCTGTTACATTTCCTTTCCACCTTTTAGTCAGAAAGGCATTGTCAATTCCACAGTGTTAGGGCCAGACTCATCACTGGGAGTCATGTCCCATGTTGTCAGAGAGATTTTCACTCCTGGATGTCATGTCCCATGTACGGGAGGAAGGTACTAATTTTCCTTGCACAGTTGGGCTTGCAGACAGAGAGGCCACATCTGAGCAACAAAAGAGGTTTCCTGGAAGCAACTCTTAGGCCTCATTATGAACAGTCTTAGCTTCTCCCCTATAGAAATAAATTTCATAAGGGCAAGCCTCAAAATCAAGGGCTTAGCCTATTTTTTTTTTTTTTTTTTTGGAATCCCCAAGATTTAAGAGGGTATCCAGAGTTTCCCAGTTCATTTATCTCTTCTTTAATCTTTATTTCTCTTCTTCTGTTTGCATTCTGGTTAGCTTGCTGTTCTTCCTCTAATTTCTCCAGGTGAGAAGTTAAGCCCTTGATTTTTACTTGTTCTTATTTTTTAATATAGGTATTTAGGGCAATAAATTTCTGTCTCAGCACTTCCTTTGCTGCATCCCATAAGTTTTGATATGTTGTATTCTCATTTCACTTGTTTCCAGATATTTACTGATATCTCTAACAGTATTCTCTGACCCACTCATTATTTAAGAGTGTGTAGTTTAATCTCCATTTATTTGTGAAAGTTCCAGCTCTTTGGTGGTTAATTTCCAGCTTCATTCCACTGTGGTCAGAGAAAGTGCTTTCAATAATTTCAATTTTATTAAATTTATAAAGATTCAGTTTGTGTCCCAGCAGATGATCATTCCTGGAGAATGTTTCATGAATACTAGAAAAGAATGTAAATCCTCGTGTTCTGGGGTATAACAACCTATTAGTTCTAATTCCCTTATTGCATTGTTTACATTGTCTGTTTCCTTGTTGAGCCTCTGTCTAGTTGTTCTATCTATAGTGGAGAGTAGTGTATTGAAGTCTCCCCCTATTATTGCTGAAATGTCTATTGTGCCCTTCAGTTTTGCCAATGTTTGTCTTATGTACCTTGGAGCTATTTTATTGAGAGCATGAACATTTAAAGTCTATTTTCTGTGATTTTAGTGTAGCTACTGTTTTCTTTTGGTAACAACTTGCATGGAACATATTTTTTTCCATCCTTTCATTTTAAATCTATTTGTATCCTTGGGTCTAAGGTGAGCCTCTTGTAAACAACATATAAATAGATTAAAAAAATTTTTTTATTAATTAAAAAAAAATTACAGGAAAGAAACACAAACATTCTCAATATGTGATCATTCCATTCTACATATATAATCAGTAATTCACAATATCATCACATAGTTGCATATTCATCATCATGATCATCTTAGAACATTTGCATCAATTCAGAAAAAGAAATAAAAAGACAACAGAAAAATAAAACAAAAACAGAAAAAAATTATACATAACCATACCCCTTACCCCTCCCTTTCATTGATCACTAGCATTTCAAACTAAATTTATTTTAACATTTGTTCCCCCTATTATTTATTTTTATTCCATATGTTCTACTCGTCTGTTCACAAGGCAGATAAAAGGAGCATCAGACACAAGGTTTTCACAATCACACAGTCACATTGTGACAGCTGTATCATTATACAATCATCATCAAGAAACATGGCTACTGGAACACAGCTCTACATTTTCAGGCAGTTCCCTCCAACCTCTCCATTACCTCTTGGATAACAAGGTGATATCTACTTAATGTGTAGGAATAACCTCCAAGATAACCTCTCGACTCTGTTTGGAATCTCTCAGCCATTGACACTTTAGTTCATTTCACTCTTCCCCCTTTTCGTCGAGAGGGTTTTCTCAACCCCTTGATGCTGGGTCTCAGCTCATTCTAGGGTTTTTCTCAATCCCTTGAGGCTGAGTCCCAGCTCACTCCAGGATTTCTGTCCCATGCTGCCAGGAAGGTCCACACCCCTGGGAGCCATGTCCCACGTAGACAGGGGGAGGGTGGTGAGTTTGCTTTTGTTGCGTTGGCTGGAGAGAAAGGCCACATCTGAGCAACAAAAGAGGCTCTCTTGGGGGTGACTCTTAGGCCTAATTTTAAGTAGGCTTAACCTATCCTTTGTGTGGTTAAGTTTCATATGAACAAACCCCAAGGCTGGGGGCTCAGCCTATAGCTTTGGTTGTCCATACTGCTTGTGAGAATATCAAGAATTCAACTTGGGGAGGTTGAATTTTCCCCCATTCTCACCATTCCCCAAAGGGGACTTTGCAAATACTTTTATACTCACTGATCAAATCACTCTGGGATTCATTGGGGCATCACTCTGGACAAACCAACAAAATCTCATGTCCTACCCAAGGTTCCATGTACTTATGGTGTTCAAGCATGCTATCTACATAAGTTATATTAGGAAATGCACTGGTCAAAATATTAATTTTGTACCAAATAAACATTTTTTGCTTTAGTCTCACACATAAGTTGAAATTTTAAAATATTAATTACCGTCTATTTTTAGCACCCTACAGTAATGACATTCCTTTGTTCTTCCTCATGCAAAAACATTTTTAAAATTTGTACATTTAGTCACTATCATTAACACTCTAGGCAATCCTAGATTATACCATCTCAATCTTTATCGTCTATCTTTCTTTCTGATTTCATTTGTGCCCCCAGCCCTCCTCCCTCTATCATTCTCACATGCAGCTTCATTCAGTGTTTTAACATAATTATATTACAGTTAGGTAGTATTGTGCTGTCCATTTCTGAGTTTTTACAATCAGTCCTGTTGCACAGTCTGTATCCCAGCTCAAATTACCCAATATCTTACCCTATTTCTATCTCCTGATGGTCTCTGTTACCAATGAAATTCTCCAAGTTTATTCACTAATGTCAGTTCATATCAGTGAGACCATACAGTATTTGTCCTTTTTCTTCTGGCTAATCTCACTCAGCATAATGTCCTTAAGGTCCATCCATGTTGTTACATACTTCATAATTTTATTGTGTCTTAACAGCTGCATAATATTCCATTGCATATATATACCACAGTATGTTTAGCCACCCATCTGTTGATGGACATTTTGGCTGTTTCCATCTCTTGGCAATTGTAAATAATGCTGCTATAACTGTTGGTGTGCAAATGTCCGTTTGTGTCCTTGCCCTCATGTTCTTTGAGTAGAGACAGCATATAGGTCGGTCCCGACCCTAATCCGTTCTGTCAGTCCATGTCCCCAGATTGGGAAGCTTAATCCATCAACATTCAGAATGAATCAAAATTCATTCTACCATTTTGCCTTTTGGCTTTTATATGTCCTTCTAATTTTCCTTCTTTTTACCGTTACTCATAGTCTTCCTTTCTACACTCTTCTCCACACCTCTCTCTTCTGCCTTCGTATCTGTCTCTAGTGCTCCCTTTAGTATTTCTTGCAGAGCTGGTCTCTTGGTCACAAATTCTCTCAGTGATTTTTTGTCTGAAAATGTTTTCATTTCTCCCTCATTTTTGAAGGACAATTTTGCTGGATATAGAATTCTTGGTTGGCAGTTTTTCTCTTTTAATAATTTAAATATATCATCCCACTGTCTTCTCGCCTCCATGGTTTCTGCTGAGAAATCTACACATAGTCTTATTGGGCTTCCTTTGTATGTGATGGATTGCTTTTCTCTTGCTGCTTTCAAGATTCTCTCTTTCTCTTTGACCTCCAACATTCTGATTAGTAGATGTCTTGGAGTATGTCTATTTGGATCTATTCTCTTTGGGGTACACTGCACTTCTTGGATCTGTAATTTTTAGGTCTTTCATAAGAGTTGGGAAATTTTCAGTGATAATTTCCTCCATTAGTTTTTCTCCTCCTTTTCCCTTCTCTTCTCCTTCTGGGACACCCACAACACGTATATTTGTGTGCTTCATATTGTCCTTCAATTCCCTAAGTCCTTGCTCATATTTTTCCATTTTTTCCCTATATTTTCTTTTTCTTGTTGGATTTCAGATGTTCTGTCCTCCACTTCACTAATCCTGTGTTCTGCCTCTCAAAATCTATCATTGTAGGTTTCTGTTGTTTTTTTCATCTCTGAATAAAGAATTCTTGGCTGGAAGCCTTTCTGGATAAAGAATTCTTGGCTGGAAGCCTTTCTCATTCAGGATCTTAAGTATATTGTACCACTGCCTTCTTATTTCCATGGTGCCTGTTGAGTAGTCTGAAGTCAGTCTTACATGGATTCCCTTACATGTAGTAGATCACTTTTCTCTTGCTGCTTTCAGGACTTTCTGTTTCTTTTCAACATTTAACAGTTTGATTAGTATGTGTCCTGGAGTAGGTCTGTTTGGATTTATTCTATTTGGGATTCATTGGGCCTCTTTGATTTACATATGTATGTCTTCTATTAAGGTTGGGAAATTTTCCATGATTTTATCTTCAACTAACTTTCCCAGCTCTTTATCTTCTCTTCCCCTTCTGGGACACTGATGATTCTTATACTTGTGTGCTTCATGTTGTCCATCATTTCCCTGAGATCCAGTTCCATTTTTTTCCACCTTTATTGCCATTTGTTCTGTTGTGTGTTTGCTTGCTAGTTCTTTCTTCTGCTTCATTGAATCTGGTATCCAGTGTCTCTAGTATATTTCTAATTTGATCTACAGTATCTTTCATCTCTGCAAGATATGCTATTATTCTTTTAAATTCTTCTATTTTATTCTTTTTGATGTTATTGTAAATGAAATTGTTTTTCTTTCCATTTTTGTTCATTGCTAGTGTAATAGAAATAACACTGATTTTTGCAATTTGATTTTGTATACTGCAACTTTGCAGAATTTGCTTATTAGTTCTAACAGTTTTTTGTCAATTCTTTTGGGTTTATATATATAAGATCCAGTTGTCTGTTCACAGAGATCATTTTACTTCTTCCTTTCACATTTGGATGCCTTTTATTTCTATTTTGTTGCCCAATTGCTCTGGCAATACTTCAGTAATATATTGAGGAGAAGTGGCAAAAGTGAGCATCCTACTCTTATTCCTGGTATTGAGGTGGGGGAGGGTTTTGTCTTTCACCAAGACTATGATAATAGCTGTGGGTTTTTCATATATGGCCTTTATCTTTTTGAAGAAATTCCCTTCTATTCCTAGTTTATTGGTTTTTTTTTTTTTTTTTTTTTACATGGGCAGGCACCAGGAATCGAACCCGGGTCCTCTAGCATGGCAGGCAAGCACTCCTGCCTGCTGAGCCACCGTGGCCCGCCCTTATTGGGTTTTTTTAATGAAAGGGTGTTAGATTTTGTTAAATGCTATTTCTGTGTCAATTGAGGTGATCATGGGGGTATTTTCCTTCGTTCTCTCAATGTATTGTATTGCACTGATTTATTCTGATATGTTGACTCCTCCTTGCATTCCAGGAACAAATCTCACTTGGTCAAGGTGTGTCATACTTTTAAAATGCTGCTGAATTCAGCTTATATTTTGTTGAGGATTTTTGCATCAATATTCATAAGAGATGTTGGTCTGTAATTCTCTTTTCATATCTTTGCATGGCTTTGGTATCAGGGTAATGCTGGCTTTATAAAATAAGTTAGGTCATGTTCCTGCCTGTTCACTTTTGAGAAAAAGTTTGAGAAATGATGTTAATTCTTCTTTGAATGTTAGGTAGACTTCACCAGTGAAGCCATCTGGTCTTGGGCTTTACTTTGTTGGCAGGTAGTTGGTTATGAATTCAATCTCATTACTTTCTATTGTCTAATTAGATTTTGTATTTGTTCTTCAGTCAGCTTTGTTACTTCATGTGTTTCTAGCAATGTTTTCCATTTCATTTAAGTTATCCAACTTATTGGCATACAGTTCCTCAGAGTATTATCTTATAATCCTTTTTATTTTTGCAAAATTGGTAATAATGTCCTCATTTTCATTTCAAATTTTATTAATTTGAACCTTCTCTCTTTTTTCTCAGTCAATTTAGCTGAAGTTTTGTCAACTTTGTTGCTCTTTTTACAGAACCAACTTTAGTTTTGTTGACTGTATTATTATACGTACACATATACTGTTATATATGCAATGTATAATATACTGTATACCCATGTACATACACACATTGCTGAGACTGTTCTCCTTCACTTAAAGTCAAATGATTGTGGATGCTAATCCCATATATGAAATACCTTCACAGTAACATCTAGGCCAGTGTTTGACCAAACAACTGGAGACCATAACCTAGACAAGTTGACACATGGAATCAAACACATTGTTTTTCTGTATTTTTTCTATTCTGTTTCATTTCTCTACACTAATTTTTTATTATTTCCTTCCTCTGTTAGCTTTGACTTTAGATTTTTTCTGCTTTTTCTAGTTCCTTAAGTTGTACAGTTAGGTTACTGATTGGAAATCTTTCTTCTTTTTCAATGTAGGTGTTTCAGCTATAAATTTCCATCTTAGTACTGCTTTCCCTGTATCCCATAAGTTTTGATATGTTTTGTTTTCATTTTCCATTCATCTCAAGCTATTTTCCAATTTCCATGGAAAAACACATTGATTGTTTAATTTCCACATATTTGTGAATTTTCCAGTTTTTCTTTTGTTATTGATTTCTAATTTCATTCCATTGTGATCAGAAAAGATAGTTTGTATGATTTCAATCTTTTAAAATTTTATTGAGATTTGTTTGGGGGCCTAACATATGGTCTATCTTACAGAATAATCCATGCACTGCACTTGAGAAGAATGTGTGTTCTGCTGTGATTGGATGGAGTGTTCTATAGATCTGTCAGTTCTAATTAGCTTACAGTCCTGTCCAAGCCCTCTATTTCTTTATTAGTCTTCTTTCTGGTTGTTTGATACATTACCAAAAGCAGGCTATGAAGTCTCTAGCTATGCTACCAAATTTTGCTTCATATATTTTGGGGCTCTGTTAGTGTCGTGTTTGTTATAATTGTTATATCTTCTTACTGGATTGTATATTTTATCATTATATAATGTCATTCTTTGTCTCTTGTAACCTTTTTGACTTAAAGTCTTTTTTAGCTGACACTAGGATAGCCACCCCAGCTCTTTTAGTTAGTATTTGCATGGAACATCTTTTTCCATACTTCTACCTTCAACCTCTTTCTGTCTTTGTATCTACAGTGAGAATCTTGGAGACAGCATACAAATGATGTTTTTTTAATCCAATCTGCCAATCTCTGCCTTTTAATAGGGGAGTTTAGTCCATGTAATTTAAAGTGGTTACTGATAAGGAAGGATTTACTTTTCCCATTTAGCTATTTGTTTTCTATATGTCTTATATGTTTTTGCTCCTGAATTTCTCCATCACTTCCTCTTTTTTTGTAGTGAATCTTTTGATTCCCTCATTCTTTCCTTTTCCTTTTATATTTTTACTTATTTTCTTAGTGGTTACCTTGGGCATTACAATTACCATCTTAAACTTGTAACAACCTAGTTTGAATACTACCAACCGAGCTTCAGTAGGGTAGTCATATTCTTCTCCTATACATCCCCATCCTTCTCTCTTTATATTGCTATTGTCTCAGATTACATTTTTAGACATTGTGGTCCCATTAACATAGATTTATAATTATTTATGCCTTTTAAATCATGTGGGAAAAAAAAGAAGCCTAACAAACCAAGACTAAAATAAAAATGGCTTTTTAATTTACTTATGTAGTTCCTTTATTTTCTCTTATGGCTTCAAGTTACTGTCTTGTGTCCTTTCATTTCACGCTGAAGGACTCCTTTTAGCAGTTCTTATAGACCAGGTCTACTGGCAATGAACTCTCTCAGCTTTTGTTTATCTGGAAACATCTTAATTTCTCTTTCATTGATGTGAATTATTGGTTGACATGTTTTTTTTTTCTTTCATGATTAAAATGTCATCCCACTAACCTTTAAAATTTTCCTTCTCTTTATTGATATTCTCATTTTGTTCATACATTGTTTTCCTGATTTCCTTTAATTTCTTTTGTCTGTGTTTGCCTTTAGTTCACTAAACATATTAAAACCAGCTGATTTAACATCTTTGATGGGTTTTAGTTTGCCAGGCTGCTATGACAAATAACCACATAATGGGTTGGCTTAAACAATGGGAATTTATTGGCTCATGGTTTTGAGGCTAGAGAAGTCCAAAATCAAGGCATCAGGAAGGTTGATGTTTTCTCCCCAAAGTCTGCAGCGTTCTGGTGCTGGTGTTTCTTGAGGTCCATTGTCTTGTATCCCTGCCTCATGTCACCTGGAGACGTCCTCTCCTTTCTCTTCTCTTCCAGCTCCTCCCTGTGGCCTTCTCTCCTGTGTCTAATTTCTTCTGCTTATAAAGGACTCCTGCATTCCTGGTTAAATCCCATCCACACTGATATCTTCAGAAGGTTCTATTGACAACAGATTCACACCCACAGGGGTGCAGAATGTGTCTAAATTAGGGTACACAGTTAAATCTGCTACAATTGGTAATTCCAATCTTGGCTATCACAGAAATGAGTTCTATCAAATTCTTTTTTTCTCTCTCTGACGTGGCCATACTTTCCTGTTTCTTTATATACTTGTAATTATTTATTGAGAACTGGACATTCTGAATATTATAAAATGTAGCAACTCTGGAAATCTGATTTACCCATTCCTCAAGGATTGTTGATTTTTGCTTGTGGAAGGTTAGAGCCAGCCATTTGTGACTTTTTCAAACTATTTTTGGCAAAGTATTATTGTTTATTGTGATCACTGGAGTTTCTCTGCAATCAGCAAATGACCTGACAAAAATTTTCTCCCTTAAAAAAGGGAGATGGATGGGCACCAGTCTTGGTCTCTCCTGGAGCTACCAGACCCACCAAAATATGCAGCTGCATATTTTTGGAGAACAAGGTCTATCTTAGTTTTCCAGAGCTGTATAATAAATACCAAAGACCAGATGGCTTAAAGAAAAGGAATTTATCTCATGGTTTGGGAGGCTAGATGTCCAAAATTATGCGTTCTCTGATGTGGAAGCATTCTGCTGGTGACTTGCATACAGCCCATAACTGGGTGTCTGCCCTCAACACATGGGCATCAGTCTCCTCTGTCTCCTCTTCTCTCCTGCTCCAGGGTCCAAATTACCTTTGCTGATAAGGACTCTAGTCATATTGGATTAAGGCCCACCCTGATTCAGTTTGGCCTCATCTTAAGAGGATCTTCAAAGTACTATGTGAAGTGAGTTCACATCCACAGGTCCGAGGGTTAGGACTTACCACTATGGGTGACATGAATCAATCCATACCAAGGTCCCTACAGTCTGCTCTGGCACCAGCAGCTGCTCTGGATCACTGGGTCACGTCTTCCCAGCCCTGGATTTGCTGAGGGATGGAGTATGGAGCCTCTCCCTCCATCAGGCATGCCTCCGGTGGTTGTAGGTATCTGATCAAGTTCCAGAGTTGCAGAATAGTTGATTCCAATAACTCTTTCTAGCTCAATGGTTGCTTC
This sequence comes from Tamandua tetradactyla, assembly GCF_023851605.1. Classification (NCBI taxonomy): domain Eukaryota; kingdom Metazoa; phylum Chordata; class Mammalia; order Pilosa; family Myrmecophagidae; genus Tamandua; species Tamandua tetradactyla. The sequence goes on along the minus strand of NC_135333.1, from coordinate 45,205,326 downwards.
ATGGAGAGACCAACCCCTGGAGCTTCCTACTCTACCATTTTGCATGACATCTCCCCATATCTCTTCATCTCCCATTAATATGCTTGGGATTCCCTTGGCTCTCTTTGTTGCATTCTGCAGTTGTCTCCTTACCTATCTTCTACTTCATTAATTCTGTCTTCATCAATGTCTAATATACTATTAACCCCACTGTTTGAAATTTTCATTTCAAATACAGTTTTAATTCTTCAGAAATTCTACTTTTTGATAAAACTATTTGGTCATTCTTTGTAGTTTCTTTTCCTTGTTTTACTGTATAAATTGTATTTTAATTATGTAGTTATTTAGTATTCTGTGTTGGGCAACATCTCATAATTTTCATAATTGGAGTCTTTGAGCATACTTGTCCTGTTGGTTGTTTCTGCTGGTGTTCATATTTTACTGTGAACTGTTCATTTTCTTTAGAAAATTAACTATAGGGATTCTTTGCATTCCTTCCAGATGCATGTGTTCCCTCAGGGATGGCCTCTGCTCTGCCACACCCTCAGGCATCACATTCCATGCAGCTGCAGCTCTGGGGGACCACTCAGGGATGAGACTTTGCCATGCAGACCTGTTTGTGGGTTCACTTCCATGTCCCTTTCTCAGGGATTTCCCAGCATTCCCAGTGCCGAGGCACCTTTACTGGCCTTCACCTTTACTGGCAGGGTAGGGGAGTGTGTTTTTGGTTCACCATGCACTGAGGGTATAGCCCTTCCAGGTTGCTGCTTTACTAGGGGTGGGGGGTGTCTTCCACTTGCCTTGTGCATGTCTTCTCTCCCTGCACCCAGGAGGCCTTGGAACCTAGAGCTCTGGGTGTCCCCAGTTGGCAAAGCTTCAGCACAAAAGGCTTTTGAGTCTCACCTTCCCTTCACCTGTGACCTGATTACTCCTTACTACTCACTCACTTTGTGTTGCTTTAAGATGCTTTTCATATTTTATGTCCCAAGTTTGGTTATTTTCACCAAAAGGTTGGTCTGTATACTTCATCCAGCAGAGCCCTGAAGCCCCTCTGAACCACCCACACCAAGTGCCCATGGTCCTTGGCCACAGTCTGGGTGCTCCCACCCCACAGACCTCTAAGCATAGCCAGCACTCAGTCCCCAGACCATCTTCCTCCACGGCACTGGCCTGCACAGGACGCCTCTGCTCCTGGCATGGGTTCACGGCCTCCAGCCCCTCACCCATCTTGGCTGCAACAGGAGCTGGCCTCAGTGCTCAGGCATGTCACACCTCCCATGGCCAGGCTGTGCCATCCACCCACGCCAACCCACCCCAGTCTCCCCAACCGCCTGCTTGCCAGGTGCAGCCACAGCACCTGGCCAGGAGGGCTCATGGCCTCTTGGATGCCCTCACACGCCCCCTTGTCCCAGACCCCCGCAGGGATGGGTGTGGCTATGGCTATCAGCCAGACACAGGGCCTGTGGGCAGCTTCCATTTGGCAGCTTCTGGGCTCAGAGAGGCCCACAGCCCAGCCACATCCTAGAGGCTCCAGGCTTGGGAGGCGCCTGGGCGAGGCTCAGGTGGCTGGAGTCAGCCACCACGAACACAGGGTACCCCAGAAGCCAGTGGGCAAGTAGCCTCAGGTTGGGACCTTGGGTTCATCCAGCACCTGGAGAATGCACCATCCTGGTGTCCACTCTCCTCAGCGGTCCAAACACTGCCCTGATGCCCTGCAGCTCCAGGGAGACTTGTTCCCAGGGGTACAGTGGCAGGAATGAGGTTCTGGATCCCAGCCCTGCAGCAGGCAACTGCTCACCCCCCTCTTCTTCTGACCTCGGCCCCGAGCCTCCTGCTTGCCTTGGACCTGGCCCAGGGGGACAGGAGGGGACAAGCCTTCAGCTTTGGGGGCTGTGTCCAGGCCCTGCCCGCGGCCAGCAGAGAGGCCACTCCTTCCGGAGCTGTCTGGCCTGGCCGACCTTGTGGGCACTGCCCTCCTGGAGAAGGCCAAGGGGAGTGAAGAGCTAGTGATGTTGGGGCGGCCCATCTAGCACCTGGAACCTCTGCCTCTGCTACCTCCTCCTGCCTCAGCCTCCTAGCAGGGCCTGGGACCAGCATAGGGGTCACTGGGTCCTGTCCACGCTGTGTGTCCTGCCCCTGAGTGTGGATGCCCCAGCTGCCTTTGTTTGGAGATTCTGGGGTGGTCATGGGGCTGGGGGGTTCCGGGGAGCTCAGGCTTGCTGGTCATATCCTCTGCCCAGACGGCCAGGGCCACTGCCCTCTGTCCAACAGGATGGGGTGGCCCAGGGCCTCTGTGGGGAGGGGGAGTCAGGCAGAGGGGCCGAGAGAACCAGGCCTGGGTTTGAGCCAAGCTCCAGACTTTTCTAATGCTAGGGGGCAGCAGTGGGGCGGGAGCCCAGGCCTGAATGGACTTGGACTCCCCTGTGCTACTGCCTCGGGGCTTCTGGTGGGAAAGGGTGGCGCCCTGGGGGCTGGAGGGGCGCAGGTCTCACAGCCATGTCCCCCCAGGGCTGCCACGGGACCTCCCAATGCCTTGCCTGATCTGCGGCAGCACCCTCCGAGCCACCAGCACCTGCAAGCACTGCCGCTCCTTCTGCGCCTGGGTGCTGCAGGGCACCGCCTTTGTGCCGCTCAGCGGGGGGCAAGCCCAGCTGCGGTGGGCTCTGATGCCCAGGCCGGGGCCAGGAGAGGATGAGGACCAGGCCACCTGGCCACAGCCACCAGAGCCACCTGTTTCTGACACCCACATATAGATGGAGAACTTGGATAAGAGCTATTTTAGAGAAATTGTGTAATTTCATCATGGCATTTTTTTATGGAGCCCCCCATGCAGGTCTCAGGTCTTGTACCCTCCACCCCATGACCTCACCTTATACCCCACAACCACAGCCCTAGTCCCCACCCTGTGTCCCTCACTTCACACCCCCAACCCCCACCCTGTACCCCACACCCCCCCAGGCCTCACCCCCAGCCTCACCCTGTGCCCCCACCCTACAACCCATGCCCACATCCCACACCCCAGCCCCCATCTTGTTTCCCCAGCTGATGCCTGCCAGCCCTCACTCCCAGCCACCAGCCCCCACCCTCGCCCTGCAGCCAACCGGACTTTTACCCTAACAAGGTTTAGAAAGGCCCCTATGGGCTCAGATCTGGCCAGAACGACCTCCGGAGCCTGTGAGCCCCTCCCCAGGACGCCCCCACCTAGCCAGGCCGCTCTGACCCTGTCTGCGGCCTCCTGGGCTGGGCGACTACGGGGCACTCAGCGTTTCTTAATCACTCGTTCATTCAACAAAACCTGCTTGTGCCGCCCAGGCTCTCACCAGGTGCTGCCTTCCACCCGGGCCAGGGGCTGCTGCGCAGGCGCCCTGGGGGCGGGGATGGGGGAGAGTCCCCTGTGGTCCTTTGGGCTCAGTCTTGAGGGGGGCGCGGCAAAGAGACTCCAGGCCTACTCTTGGTGGACATCGGGGCGTCCTTATACCGCGGCCCTCAGAGACCGGAAGGGGCCCCTCAGCCGCAGGCTGGGAGGGGGTGGGGAAGGGTAGCGACACCCGCAGCCAGGGGCGCCGCTCCATGTGCGCCTCTGGGCCTGGAGGCCAGCACCAGCCTACCCCCCAGGCCATCCACTCCTGGTCGCGGCAGGTCCCAGGGGTCTTGGAGGGGCTGAGGGACCCCCACGGGGACTCTCAAGTGGGGCTCGCCACCTTGAGGAGTGACGGTGCACAAAAATCAGCAGACGTCCCTCTCGCCAGCGCAGAGGTAGAAGGAGAGGCCTGCCGGGCTAGGTCACTGTCTGGCTCTGTCACCTGCCGGCTCCCGGGACCTGAGGGCCGCGAGGAGGTGGCCCACGCACGCCTTCTCCTACCCGGTTTGCTGGCCGAGCCATGCCTGGACCCCACTGCGGGGACCGGGGGGCGGGGGGTGGGGGAGCACTGAATCCTGCCCACCAGGCGGGAGGGGGCCGGGCGCTGAGGAGGGACTCGGCCCGTCAGGGACTGGTGGAGCCGCGGGTCTCCTCCAGAAGGCACTTCTCCTGGGGAGGGCCGGGCTGGGACTGGCAGCGCCAGGGTGCAGGCTTCTCTACCAGCGACTACCGTCCCCGCCGCCAGCGCCAGGATGCTAGCTAGCTCAGCGGCTCCGGCCCCCCAGGCCGCAGGCGGCCCTTCCGGAGCCCATTACCCGGGACCCAGCAAGCAGGTCGTCTCCTTGGGCCACTGAGAAGCTCCGCGCGAGCCTTGCCCGCGCTCCCCGCCCCTCGCCAGCCACCGGGGGTCCCCAGATCCCTACAGGGCCCCGCCCTCAGGACAGGCGGGGCTACGGGCCGCCCCGCCCACTCAGGGAGTGCCCCACCCCACCCCCTCGGTCTTTTCCCTCTCATTCGCTTGTGCTTGGGGCTGGCGTTACAGGCTGCGGTGCCCCGGAGCTCACTCCCTACCTTCACACACATGAGCCCGCACATTCCACACCAGCTCACCGGACAGATGCCAGCCCCGTGGGCGGTCGCCGTCCTCGCCCTGGCCTGGGGCACCTTCCAGAGCTCGGCCCTCCCCCGCATGGCAGAATGTGGAGTCTCTTGCTCTAAGGTGAGCCCGTGCCCCGCCCCTGCCTGTCTCTCCCCGTGGGGAGGTAGGTCCTGATCCTTCCACAGGTGGGCACGGGCCTGGCACCATCAGCATAAGAGTGAGAGGCAGAGGCAGTAGGGGGATGGGGTCTGTGCAGGGCTTGTGGGCTGGGGGTCAGGAGAAGAGTAAGTTTACTGAAGGGCTAAGTGGGGAGTTGCAGGCGGACCTCTGGGTCACCTGTGACCCGGCCCCTGAGCGAGAGCCTCTTCAGACCCACAACCTGCACCCCCAGGTGCCAGCCGAACTGTGCTGCATGGCCCCTGGGCGGGGCTTCGGGCGGTGAGCAGGCTGCACAGTGGATGCTCGGAAAATAAGCTTTGGGCTGTGGCCTCGGAGCAAAGTCCGGCACGCACCTGGGGGGGCCACGCACCTGCGGGGGTGGGGGCGCACCAGTGAGGCAAGCCCAGCGTGTCTCAGGAAGCAACCCCCAGTACTGGCCTAGGCGGGACACGGCAGAGAAAGAATCCAGGCTTGGAAGGCGTCATGGGGACAGGGACACAGTGGTGGCAGGGATAGGATGGGGCAGGGGTGGAGGAGGTGATAGGGGATGTTGGGGACAGGGGGAAGGGAGTTAGAGGACAACCGAGTGGTGGGAATGGAGGATGGTGGGGAGGGGGGACAGAAGATGGGGGTGAGGGCATAGGACCATGGGGACAGGGACAGGGGGACAGCATGATGGGATGGTGAGGAAGCAGGCAGGGGATGGGGACAGGGGATGGGGCAGAGGATGGTGGGGACACGGGATGGTGGGGAGAGGGGAAGGGGGACAGGACCCAGAAAACTCTCCCCAGCCTCCCTCCCGCTTGCCGTGTGCCCAGCACTGGGGCGAGGCTTGGCTCCTGTACTAGTTGGGGGAAACCAGCAATAAACAAAGTAGAAGTGTAGGCGGTGTTGGGGTTCTGACATTGAGGAGGAAATGAGAAAGGGCAGCGATCAACTGTGGGGTGGGTGCCTCTCCAGGTGGGGGCCAAGCTACTGCGGGAACACTTAGGGGACTGCCTCTCCTCCCTTAAGAGAAAAAGCAGCTTGATGAGGCCGAGGCTGGAGGCAGGGCTGGTCTGGACGGGCGGGGTTTCTGAATGGCCGGGGAACGGGGCATGAACATAGTCCACAGTATTTGACTTCAGCGTCTGGGCCAGTGGAGATGGTTCCTGAGATGGGGAGGTGGGGGGCGGGGGGCGGGGGGCGGGCCCCGGGGGCCGGGGGAGGAATCACTTGTGAAATGCTGGGTTTGGGGTGCCCGGTAGACTTGGAGAGCCGGTGGGAGCGGCAGGACACAGGTGCCGGCCAGGAAGAGGTCTGAGTTTGGGGAACGGGAGTGGGGGGGAGGATGGTGGGGAGGTGGCCCGGGCCTGTGACAACAGACAGGCTGAGGACTGAGCCCTGCCCCAGGGTCCCCAACAGCAGGACGTGTGATGGGGGAGGGAGAATCCTGGTGGAAGAGGGGAAGGGCAGCCTGGGGGAAGCTGTGACCAGGGAAAGAATTCTGGAGGGAAGTGGGCTGGTGGGCGTGGCTAGAGGAAGAAGAAGAAAGGTGTAGGGGTGGCCGTGGGTGGGTGAGGCCCCAGCCCCCACTGAACTCTGCCCAGACCGCCGACCCCTGCCACCGGGAGCCATGCTGTGGGAAATGGGGGAACAGGGCTGATGGAGGGCTGTTTTTAGGACTGCATATCGGGCAAATCCGAGTGAGGCGGGGATTGAGCCGGAACGCGAGAAAGCTGCGGAGGCAGCCCTAGGGAAGGGGTGGGGGGCCATGGGAGAAGCCAGGGTGAGAGGGGGACAGGCAGGGGGTACCTCTGAGGGACCCTCGCCCTGCACGACCCTCCCTACGGCCGGCACGTGCTCACGGCCCCTGCGCCAGGCAGGAATCCGTCGGCGAGGAAGACAAGCCCCCCACGGGGTCCGCAAGGAAGACAGTCGCAGGAGCGCGGCTCAGGCAGGTGCCGAGGTCAGGGCGACCCCTCCGAGGAGGGGGCAGTGGAGCAAAAGTTGAATAAAGTGGAGTGGCTGGCGCAAGTGCGCCCGGGACTGCCTTGCCACCACAGTGCCGGCCGTTCGCCCACCCTTCCCTCCCCCCCTCCCCGCCGGGTGTGACAGGTGTGGAAAGCTGAACAGTGGCCGGAACCGCGCGCCCAGCGAGATTTGAACGCGCGGCTCTGGCCGACCGCGGGGCCCCTTTCTGGAGTTCAGTGCCAAAGGGGACATCCTGGGGCCCAGCCCGGACTGGGCGTCCAGGCCCCCAGGCAGCCACCAAGCGCGGGGGAAACCCGATGGAAAACCCCGCAGCCCCTCCCCGGCCCCACCCCGGCCCCCCCTCCCGCCGGCTTCCCGGACACCAGGCGCGATGTCTTGATGGCGCTCTCTGCAGGCGCTCTGCCGTTGTTCCCTGCTGCTCGGTCGTTCTGAGTCCCTGGCCCGTCCAGTCCAGGGGTTTCCATGAGGGGTGTTGGGGGGCGTCACACCACTCAGCGGTGAGCTGCACAGAGTAGGGAGCTGAAGTGCCCCCAGGTCCACCAGGCAGCAGTGGGGCCAGAGCAGCTGCCGTCAGCCCCCAGTCCACCCCTCTGCTGTGTGGCCTCTCAGGGCTCTCTTTCCCTTGAGCCCCAAGGACATGGGGGAAGTGGGGGAGAGACCCGGGCCACCAGCCCTCCTCTGGCACCTTCTCAGCTATCTCCCCATCCCCACCCCCATCCCACCACATTCGGGAGAGAGCATCTGGGATGGGCTCAGCTCCTTCTGTCTGGACAGAGCCCTCCTGCAGCTGCCCCTGGTCAGGGGCTCCGGGCTGTGCCCCTCACCCAGCCGCAGGGGTCAGGACTCAAAGGTGTCAGCTCCCGTCTGGGTCCTCAGACTCGGCCGGCCTGGAGACCGAGGTGGAGGGCAGCACCACCGAATTCTGGCAGAAGTCATTATCAGAATCAAAGTAAGGGGTGGGGAGGCCAGAGGCAAAGGGCATGCTAGAGTGGATCTTGGAGCAGAAACGGGCTTTATCAAGGCAAGCCTGGGGTCACAAGGCGCCCTTTGGGTCCCTGGTTTTACCCATACTCCTACGAGATGGTATAAGGTTGCTGGGGTACACAGGTGTTGGTCCTGTCTTTGCAACTCTTCTATGAGTCAAAGTTACTCCAAAACCAAAAGTTATTTAAGATGGGGGCAGAGGTGTAACCGCCCAGTAGTAGCTACTCCTCAAACTCTGGAAACAGAAATGGGCCCACCTTCCCTTTTTCCATTTTTCTGCCTGGGCTGCTGGGAGCAAGTCCCCAAGTCCCACCAGAGACTAAGGGGCAGTATGGGGCCGGACAACGGGGGCCAGGTAGCTGCGCTGACCCTCTGGCTTCTCACTCCCTGTTGTTGTTCTGTCCCCAGGGCTTCATCTGCAAGAGCCGCATGAACAGTGAGTACACCCGGGCTGGGTGGGGGTGGGGGGACAGGCTTCACCCACGGCCACCAGGCCTGCCAGGGGCACCTGTCCCCTTGCACCAGGCAGATCCGCCTGCAGGGCCCCAAGCAGTTTGGGCCTGCCCACTCATGGCGTTGGCCTCCCTTGAGCAAACAGGCTCCCTGACTTTCTCCCAGAAGTGGGTTTGCTGGGTGTAGGAGCCGCATGTTTTCTACTTTATTGGACAAAGCTACACTGGTTTCTGAAGGGGCTGCACCAACTTACATTCCCACCAGCCACATGTGCAAGTCCCATTTCCTCTAAAAAAATCTTTTCATTTATGCCCAATGCAAAAGGACCTCATGGATTATTAGTTTTTTTAATCAACTTTACTATCTCTGTAAACATTGTATATGTTTATTAAAGGAATATAAGTGTGGCAGAAAATTTAAGGAAGAAAGTTCAAATAAAACTCCAAACCCTCTAATAGAAGTAAGAATTATTTACATTAGGTAAATATTGTTCTAGACATTTGTAGGTAAAGATACAGTTAGTAGGATAAACCAATAAAAATAATTTTATGAAATGAAAGTAAGGGTGCACATGTGGTTCAGTTGTTCAGTGGTAGAATGCTTGGCTTCCATGCAGGAGACCCGGGTTTGATTCCCAGACCAAGCACTTTTAAAAAAATGAAAGTACCCTGTATTTTATTTAATTTTATTTAAACCTAAAAGAAAAAATAAATTTAAAAATTGCTCAACTTGAATGAAATGTTTCTCCACTCGAAATGTTTCTTCTCGAGCAGAGTTGCTCTTTGCTCAAGGAGCCCCCCCAAGTTGAGAAAAGAGAGTATGCAAAACATGGAATGGGAGGCTGTGTCTTCCAGTCTTGGCATGTCCATTTGGGATACTGTGGGCTGACCGTCTTCCCTGGGCCAGGAGCTAGGGCCCTCTCCACTGCCCTGGGTTATCCATTGTGCTGTTGGTGTGAGATTGACCAACCATTTGGTGGTTGTGTTATTTAATGAAGTCAGATTGAGTCACCAGTATTCTGCTCCAGGGCTCTCCCCTGTCTGCTGTTTTATACGTGAGCCATGCCTTGTCTGATGGTGCTGCCCCCGAGTTACATGTTCTTTCTCTGCCCTCACCCTCATCAACATCACCATGTTGGATGCTTCAGGAGTCCTTCCACTGTCTCTGACCTGCCATTGCTTCTCCACCCAGCATGCTGCATCCCAGCATGCTCTGTCAATCCACAGATTTGGTTCCTTCATAATTTCAGGGACATTTTGTTGAATTATGTCTTTGAATGTTTTTGTGCATTCCCTGCATTAATGATTTCAATTCTTTTTATTTGATTTTGTCTGTGTTCCATTATCTGGTAGTATCTATGGTTCCATTAATCTCTTGTCCTGTTTACCTGCTTTTACTGTGATTATCTGAGCCATTCTAAGCCAGCAACTTAATTTTCAGCCCCATTCTCTATGCTGCTAATGTAGCTATGTATTCTATGATGGCATTGTTTGGGTCCTCAATTTGTTTCTTGGTTTGGCAGTCCTTTCTGATTATGTTGCTATTTGGCCATTTCTCTCTGAGTCCTTATTTTTTTAGTCTGTGTTCTTAATAAGATGTTCTACAACTGGAAGCAAGTGCAGGGTATTTCCTACTATTTATCTTTCCCTTAGGTTACATTTTTTTCTATCCCTTGTACTTCAGTGCATCTCGAGTTCTGTGTTCCTTTCTTCTTCCAACCAAAGCAGCAAGAGGAAGGCATGTGTTATGTACAAGGGAGTCCCAATTAGATTCTGTATAGATGTCTCATCAGAAACCATGGAGGCAGAAGATAGTGGGTTGAAATACTGAAAGTGCTGAACAAAAATAGCCAAGAATTTTGTATCTGGTGAGGCTTTCTTTCAAAAATGAGGGAGAGAAATGACATATCAGATAAAGGTCTAGTATCCAGAATTTATAAAGAGATTGTCCAACTCAACAACAAAAAGACAGCCAACCCAATTACAAAATGGGAAAAAGACTTGAACAGACACTTCTCAGAAGAGGAAATACAAATGGCCAAAAGGCACATGAAGAGATGCTCAATGTCCCTGGCCATTAGAGAAATGCAAATCAAAACCACAATGAGATATCATCTCACACCCACCAGAATGGCCATTATCAACAAAACAGAAAATGACAAGTGCTGGAAAGGATGCGGAGAAAGAGGCACACTTATCCACTGTTGGTGGGAATGTCAAATGGTGCAACCACTGTGGAAGGCAGTTTGGCGGTTCCTCAAAAAGCTGAATATAGAATTGCCATACGACCCAACAATACCATTGCTGGGAATCTACTCAAAGGACTTAAGGGCAAAGACACAAACGGACATTTGCACACCAATGTTTATAGCAGCGTTATTTACAATTGCAAAGAGATGGAAACAGCCAAAATGTCCATCAACAGAAGAATGGCTAAATAAACTGTGGTATATACATACGATGGAATATTATGCAGCTTTAAGACAGGATAAACTTATGAAGCATGTAATAACATGGATGGACCTAGAGAACATTATGCTGAGTGAGTCTAGCCAAAAACTAAAGGACAAATACTGTATGGTCCCACTGATGTGAACCGACATTCGAGAATAAACTTGGAATATGTCATTGGTAACAGAGTCCAGCAGGAGTTAGAAACAGGGTAAGATAATAGGTGATTGGAGCTGAAGGGATACAGACTGTGCAACAGGACTAGATACAAAAACTCAAAAATGGACAGCACAATAATACCTAATTGTAAAGTAATCATGTTAAAACACTGAATGAAGCTGCATCTGAGCTATAGGTTTTTTTTTTTTTTGTCTGTCTGTTTGTTTGTCTTTTTTTTGTACTATTATTATTATTTTTATTTTTTCTCTATATTAACATTCTATATCTTTTTCTGTTGTTTTGCTAGTTCTTCTTCTAAATCGATGCAAATGTACTAAGAAATGATGATCATGCATCTATGTGATGATATTAAGAATTACTGATTGCATATGTAGAATGGAATGATTTCTAAATGTTGGGTTAATTTCTTTTTTTCTTTAATTAATAAAAAAAATTAGGGGGAACAAATGTTAAAATAAATTTAGTAGATTGAAAAAAAAAATGAGGGAGAGATTAAGACATTATCTTAAAAGGTGAAGGAGTTCCTCACCACTAGCCCTGCCTTACAAGCAATGCTGAAGACAGTTTTTCAGCCTGAAAGAAAAAGGCACTAGACAGTGATTCAAAGTGGTATGAAGGAACAATAGCCTGTGGTTACGGTCAACATTTGGGTAATTATAAACACTAGTATTGTTGTCGTGTATTGTTTGGTATTTAATTTCGTTCTTCCTACAGGTGCTAAAATGCAAATTCATGAGAAGAAGTGATAAATCTATGTTCTGGACATACAGTATACAAAGATATAAGTAGTAATATGTACAAAAGCAAAGGCAGGGAACAGAGGGGTATAGGAAATGTATATGTGGCATGCTACTGAAGTTAAATTTGAATCAAACCAGATATGATTGTTATATATTTATATATTGTTATATATTTAGAATGTTACATTTTAACCCCATGATAACCACAAGGAAAATAGATGAAAAATTTATCCAGATAGAAATGAAAAGGCACTCAATATGGTACAAAACAAATAATCAATTAAATTAAAAAGTAGGCATTAATGGAAAAATTGAAAGACAAAAAGGTATAAGTCAGACAAAGGCTAACTATTAAAATGGCAGAAAGTCCTACATTATCAGTAGGGACTTGTTTGCTAGCTGCTGGAATGCAACACACCACAGATGGATTGGCTTTTAATAAAAGGAGATTTATTTCGTTAGCTCTTCAGAGGAAAGGCAGCTAACTTTCATCCGAGATTCTTTCTTATGTGGGAAGGCACAGGATGATCTCTGCTGGCCTTCTCTCCAGGCCTCTGGGTTCCAATAACTTTCCCTGGGGTGATTTCTTTCTGCATCTCCAAAGCCTGGGCTGAGCTGCTAGTGCTGAGATGAGGTATGCTGAGCTGCTTAGGCTGTGTAGGTTGAGCTCTCTCATTTAAGTAGCAGCCAATTAAATCAAACGTCATTCATTGCAGCAGGCACACCTAGCTGACTGCAGGTGTAATCAGCAACATATGAGGTTCATGTACCATTAGCTCATGTCCACAGCAACAGAACTAGGTGCCTTCACCTGGCCCAGTTGACAACTGAATCTAACTACCACACATACCATACCCTTACTCCTCCCTCTCATTGACACTAGTATTTCCATCTACCTAATCTGTTTTAACCGTTGTTTCCCCTATAATGTGTCCCCTTTTAAAGAACTCCGATAAACTAATCAAGACCCACCTTGAATGGGTGGAGTCACATCTCCATCTAATCAAAAGGCCACACCCACAAATTGAGTGTGTCATATCTCCATGGAAACAATCCAGCTGTAGCCTCCTACCCTAAACAATAGGTCTGGCCCCACAAGATTGGATCAGGATTAAAACATGGCTTTTCTGGGACACAAAGCCCAAAGAGGAAGTAGGGCATGAGTTGTTTTTTTATTGTTTTGGCTCTGGAGGATTCCCCCACATAATTTTATCAGGGTTGCTCTCCTGTGACCTATCATTCACACCCAGTTCAGTTGTTTGTTCTTCCTGTCCTTGACCCCACCCAGACTTTTCCTATTGTGGGTAACTATTCCTGGACTATCCTTTGACTCACAAATATCTTCCCCCACCCTATCCTTTTTTAACCCTGTTTAGAATATCTAGTGCTGTACAGAAGTTTTTAATTTTAATTTAATTTTAATTTTAATGTAATTTTAATGTACATTAAAGATGTAATCCATCTTTAATGGATTTTGTGAATTTTAAGTATCTTTTAAGACTGTCTTCCCTATCCTGAGATCATGAAGATTTTCTCCCTATATTTCCTTCTAAATGTTTTAGAGTTTTTCACATTTAGGTCTTTAATTTGTCTAGGGTTTATTTCTAGGTAGAATGTCAGGTAGCTCTCCAATGTTAACTTTTCTACCTGGAAATCTAGTTATGGCCACAACCCTCAGTACTTAGTTTATGCCCCCCTCCACAGGTGCCTGCCTTCCACGTACACTGTGGCTGGTTTCCTGGCCCCTGTTTCTGAGCCAGTATCACACCCTCTCAGTCATTATAAAGCTGTGCTATTATTGAGGGAGTGACTCCCCCTCATTGTTCCTTTTTTTTTTCCTTCTTCACATTTCTTCTTCTTCCATCGTCAACAGGAAGATGGTGGTGACAGTGACAGCACAGGTGTTGGACTTTCCTGAACCCTCAGGTACAAACAGAGCAATTAGAGGGTAAAGCGGGAAAATGCACATCCTTGATGACCAAGCTAGGAGCAACCCCCAAAAGCCTGAGACGCAGGCCCAGGAGGATGAAGCAGAAGGAGGCCCAAGGAGTCTGGCAGACACACAACCAGAAGAACCCAACATGGACCATGAGTATCCATGAGAAGTGGGCAGCCAGCCTGAGAAGAGAATGGGTGAGGAGGGGAGGCTGGCAGGGAGGTTTCCGGGCCAGGACTTGCCTGGCCCAGTGACTGAGAACTGGCCTCCCTGTGAGCAGACCCCACACGGTGAGTCACAGTGGAGCAGAACCAGGACAACAGAGCCAAAGGAAGGAGGAGGTGCCAAGCCAGTAGAAGAGAGAGGACACAAGAGATGTGGAAAAGCAATCCATGCTATTTTAAAATACTGCAGAAAGAGCAGTAGAGGGAGGTTCATGAAGTTAGTAAAGTATTCCAAAAAGCACAGGAAAACAAAATTCCCATAAACACAAGCAACAGAATCATATGAAGGACAAATCCCATACAAATTTATGACAGAGTAAAGAATAAGGAATGCCAAGCCGTGCATGTGCGGCAACAACATGACAGCCCCGCTGCCCACCATCGTGCTTGCCACCCGCAAGGCCACAGCGGCAGTTGTTTTTCTTCATGGATTGGGAGACACACGGCATGGATGGGCAGAAGCCTTGGCAGGTATCAGAAGTTCATATATCAAATATATATGCCCGCATGCACCGGTTATGCCTGATACAATTAAACATGAATATGAGTATGCCTTCTTGGTTTGATATTATTGGGCTTTCGCCCAATTCACAGGAGGATTAACCTGGAATCAAGCAGGCAGCAGAAAACGTCAAAACTTTGATAGACCAAGAGGTAAAGAATGGAATTCCTTCTAACAAGATTGTTTTGGGAGGATTTTCCCAGGGAGGAGCTTTATCTTTATATACTTGTTCTAGTTTGCTAGCTGCCAGAATGCAATATACCAGAAATGGAATGGCTTTTAAAAGGGGAATTTAATGAGTTGCTAGTTTACAGTTCTAAGGCTGAGAAAATATCCCAATTAAAACAAGCCTATAGAAATGTCCAATCAAAGGCATCCAGGGAAAGATACCTTGGTTCAAGAAGGTCAATGAAGTTTAGGGTCTCTCTCTCAAGTGAGGCACATGGCGAACACAGTCAGAGTTTCTCTCTCATCTGGAAGGGCACGTGGCAAACACTCTGTCATCTGCTAGCTTGTTCTCCTGGCTTCCCATTTCATGAAGCTCCCCAGGAGACATTTTCCTTCTTCATCTCCAAAGGTCACTGGCTGGTGGACTCTGCTTCTCGTGGCTATGTCTTTCTGCTCTGCTCTCTCTGAATCTCTTTTATTCTCCAAAATGTTTCCTCTTTTATAGGACTCCAGAAACTTATCAAGACCCACCCAAATGGATGGAGACATGTCATCACCTAATCCATCTTAACAACCACTCTTGATTAAATCACATGTCCAGGGAGATGATCTGATTACTGTTTCAAACCTACAGCATTGAATAGGGATTATTCTGCCTTTACGACAGGGATTTTGATTAAAACACGGCTTTTCTAGGGGGCATACATCCTTTCAAACCAGCACAATACTGCTCTTACCACGCAGCAGAAACTGGCAGGTGTTGTTACACTTAGTTGCTAGTTTCCACTTCGGGCTTCATTTCCACAGGGTCCTATCAGTGGTGCTAATAAAGATACATCTATCCTCCGGTGCCGTGGAGATTGCAACCCTTTAGTTCCCCTAATGTTTGGTTCTCTTACTGCTGAAAAGTTAAAAATATTGGTAAATCCAGCCAATATAACCTTCAGAACCTATGAGGGCTAGATGCACAGTTCATGTCACCAGGAAATGATAGATATCAAGCAATTCATTGATCAAGTCCTACCATCAGTTGATTGGCATTACTAAGAGGACTTGGGTAGAAGGACACCAGCATCATTGTAGTAGAGTAAAAACTTTTAATGTGCCCAATCCTGAAACTTCTTGTTTGCAGTGTTAGAATGTTTTGCAAATACATACCAATGATACAGACTAAATAATGTCTCCTCATGGTAAATGTACTTTCCTTTAAGTTTCTATACATATATTTGTATAATGTGATCCCAGAGTAATACTAATAATAAAATAGGTGAAGTAGCTGGCTTTTTCCCAAATGTGATTCAGAAAAATAATAAAATACTGCAACCAGAATATTTATTACATCATTGGGAAATTATTATTCTGCTTAATGAAAATTTGTTTTTGTATAAATGAGCAGTTAAGATATAAATGATTTAAGTGCACTGTGACTTAGACTATGGATTTATTCCAAAATTACCTAGTCACTATACAATGGCCATATTTTTATATATGTATTCATATATACATAATAATTATAATACAAAATAATGAGATGGTATATTATTCCTAATAATAGGGATAATACTTTGAAGTGTGAATGAAAATAATATTATTGCTCTCCTCAATTAATGGCCCTTTTATTTGGGGATTTCCTATCATTTCCATTTAACATTCTTTTCTCCTTTCTAGAAAAGACATGTTCTTTTATTATCCTTCAGAGGAGACCAAATATTGCTTCCCTGCCATAGACATCTGGTGTTAGTAAATGCTGTAATTTGACATTTAAATCTCAGACACATAGTATTTATGATATATTTATACTTAATGAAACCAGGCATCACTTAAAACTTCTGCACTGCTTATTTCTTCAACTGTATCTTAGTCCAAATTTAGACTTATTAGAATCTTTAGTTTAGGGAACAGGAATATTTCTGTGATTTTAACCCTTATGCACTTAATTGGAAGAGTGATTAGATCATACTTTAGTATGTTCTGAAATATTTAAGACTTGATCTTAAAAATTGTAATTTCTGGGTGGGCCGCGGTGGCTCAGCGGGCAAAGTGCTTGCCTGCTATGCCGGAGGACCTCGGTTCGATTCCCGGCCCCAGCCCATGTAACAAAAACGGAGAAACAGAATACAATAAAACAAGAAAATGTTTAAAAATGTTTCCCTTTCTTCCTTCCTTCCTTCCTTCTATCCTTCCTTCCTTCTCTCTGTCTTTCCTTAAAAAAAAAAAAAAAAAAAAAAAAAATTGTAATTTCTAAGATGATGTGGCTTAAGATGATTCTTCTTGTCACATGGAGTTTAAGTTTACTAATTTTGTACATGTTTGAAACCAACTACAAAGGAAAATTAGAATCTTTCAGAAAATTTTGCTTTATTTTTATCTGCCAATGAACTTTGAAATTTTGACTTTAGTCAAATGAGTTCATAAATTAGTTTTTGTACAAGCATAAAAATAGCAATCTTTTGATTTTATATGGTCAGTATTTTCAGAGTACTGGTAAAAATTATTTGAAAACAAATTTCTGGGTAAAAAAGGTTAGTCAGAACTTGATACACATAGTATAATTACCACACAATTTAATATTTAATTGAAGTGTATGCTTGGTATTTTTGAATTGCTAATTTTGGGGCTGTATTCCAACTAATCAAAACAATGAAGGGATTGCATCTGTATAAATGGGTGCTAATTGATAATGGAAATAGTTCAGCAGTGTACAGTATAGAATGTTAATAATTAAGCCATATGTTTATGTCTGAATTTAAAATTTTTAAACAATCATTTACAAATGCATTGTCTTCTACTTTGAAGAATATAAACAATTATATTCAGTTATATAAATCAGTGCCTTATTTATGGTAAGATATCTTATTCCATTGAAAAGTTTTGCTGTAGTGTGGGAAAATGTAAATCTTCTTCATGGTTTCTATCAATGTGAAATAAAATTTAATTCTGAAAAAAAAAAAGAATAAGGAACAGAATAATATCCCTACAGAAATTGAAGTGCACCTAAAAGGCATGTAAGAAAAAACCAAAACTGTAACATTTCATTGCAAAACAACTTAAAATACTCAGGAAAATGATACAAGACATTAAAGAACAAAATTATTCTAATTAGAAATACTCAGAAATTAGGTTTCAGAACTAAGAACTAGAAAGAAAGTGGAGAATCCTTTTAGAAAGGAAGACAAAATTAGAAGACTACAGAGTGGAAAAGCCCAATCCCAAGTACCTTAAGAGAAACAGAAGATGAGAAGGAGGAAATTTTTTTAAAGTAAAAAAATTTTAAATGATGTAAGAGAAAGTGATAACTGTCTAAGACAGGCAAAGGAATATCCAAATAACAAATAATAGGGGACCCTGAAGACAAAAACCAAACAACTTAACAAATATTAAGAACTATTTGCCAAGAAAACTTTTCAAGATAAAATTTTTTTGAAACTACATATTGAAAGGACAAACTATGTATCTGAGGATATCACCAAAACATATTCTAGTAAAATTACTGAATTGTAAAGAAAAATAAAAATTATCTTGAGTATCCTATGCACAAAAAAAACCATGCAACTTATAGAAAAATAAAAGTATATTATCATCAGTCTCTTCAACAGCAACATTTTTATGCTGGAAGAAAGTGGATGGCAAAACTGACCTTCAAGGATCAAGGACACAACGTGCAAGAACTCAGAGCACATTGTCCCCGTGGGCTCATCTTGAGGAATCTACCAGAGAGCAAGCTTCAGGCAACCAGAATGACTAAGAGACATCAATGTAAGAACTGGTGGTGAGACTGAAACGTCTGATTTTTGTAAAACCAAGACTAAAGGTTGGCTAAAGGAGAGACAGTGTGGTATGCAATAGCTGTGTGCTTTGACAATGGAGGTATGGGCCAGCAATAAAAATGGGAAGAGCACCTGCCAAGAGGTGTTTTTATTGTTTCTGGCCATTATTTTTGTTCATGTTGGACTAGCACTGAGACTTGTTATGTGGAACACAGCAAATGAGTAATTATGACAAATTTTAATTGTATTACCCCCCGTGTCTTTGAGAATCAAGATTCTCAGCATGGAAGAAAGGAGATGTGGCTGCCATCATGAAATGGTTAGGCACAACCTTTATTTTGACTTGGAAATATAAGTATAAGCTCTACCCACAGAAAATTCTAGAACCAGTGACTAACTCAGCAAGAGTCTCCCCTTTCCCACTAAAAGAAACCAGGCAGGGCATTTTGGAGAAAGGGTCAGTCCCCAGTCTGAGGCAGAAGATGCACAGGAAGGGGCTGGACCACCCTGTCACACCAGCAGGCAACATCAAAGACGGGGAACCTGTCAGGGGACTCAGGAGCCCCTTGAGGGATCTCACACTAGCCAAAGGGGACATATGTGAGCCTCACAAAAGAATAAGAATTGCAATGAATCGCAACCCATGTTTAAAACCATGAGTTCCTAGTGATGTATCTCAAAAATAAAAATAAACGAATTGTTCATCCCCTTTGAATACAGGGAAACAATTCATTATCTTGAAAACTGTAAATAAAAGAATCACGCCTTGATTCTGCTCTCCCTCTGTGAACTCCACCTCTAAGAAACTAAGACCAGATGAGAAGCATCTCACAAAACTATGCCAGCTAAGAAATGAAAACAAAGGATAGAATTAGAGTGTGACCATTTTGCATCCCCAATGAACTGAGCACCAGAGACTGCTAACATCAGCAAAGAGAAGCAAGCAGACACATGCACCCTGTGAGAGCGCCCAACTCCACCTCTCCTGCCAAAGGACCCAACTCCGACAGTGATCAAGCCACTGGGTCCCACTGCCCATTTGCCAGAAATATAGAGGACAGAAGAAAGTGTTGCAATGCACCCTGAGGAAAGCAAAATCCAGGCCACGGGACACTCAGCTGGTCAAAGAGCCTGGCTTCTTCAACAAAACATCTGTAAGGAAAAGAAAGAGCAAGAAAAAAAGCTTGCAGAAGAAAAGAGACCTAATGAATATATCAAGTTTTTAAAAATGGGCAGGACCAAACTATCGTGTCTGGAGAAGCCTATTTGAATGATAAAACTATAGAGAAATGCAAAGAAGTAACTGCTATAAAAATAAGAGTTGTAGTTGTTCTTGGAATAAGGAAGGAGCTAAAATTGGGACTGGCTACATGGAAAGGCAGTCTGGGTGTTTGCTCCAAGATGATTCACCAAGCCACACATTTCTCTTGTGTGATTTTCTATGTCTTCATTTTATTTTTCACAATAAAAAGATTTAAAAAGAATCTTAGTATTTTGTATACTGTTTCCTGAATTTTAGTAGGCATTCCATTGGAATTGCATTGCATTTGTTGATCAATTTGGGACAGGAATGACACCTTAACAAAGTTGAATCTTCCAACCATGACCATGGTATGCCTCTCCATTTAGCTCAGTCTTCACTCAGAAGTTGAAAAACACTGTGGATGTTACCTATTTAATTACTTTTTCTAATTGGTACAGCTGGTAAGCCACTGTAAATACAGTAAATAAAGCAAGGCTATTTTTGTATTTGATCTTGTATCCAATACGTTTCCTAAAATCTCTTTATTATTTCTAATAGATGTACCATTGAGTCCCTTAATTTCTTCTATATAATCACATATTCTGCACATAATGAACTTATGCATTTTATTTCTTTTTCTTGACTTATGGAATTGGTTCAAGTCTCCAGACAATATTGAATGGGGAAAATTCTTATTCCTGCTGTAAATGGTAATGATTCCAAAAGTTAACAATGTGTGCCCTGGGTAGGGGGGGGACTACAAAGAGAGAGCAAGCATATTTGAAAAAAACAAATAGAATTTATAGCATTAAGTTTATTGTATGTTTGTGGTAGAGTTCCCTGATTTAGGCAAAGAAGTGCCTTTTTGTTCCAGTTTGTATGATTTCTTTTTATCATGAATAAGTAATGAATTTTATTAAATTTTTCTGCATCTGTGAAAATAATCAAATGATTTTTCTCCTTTAATCTTTTAATGAGGTGAATTTTACTGAGAGATTTTCTCAGAGTACACCATGCTTGCAGTCCTGAAATAAATTCTAATTGGCAATGCTTTTAATATATTGTTTAATCTATTTTCCAAAGTTATGTTTAGAATTTGCAACTGTATTCATATATGAGACTGGTCTATTACTTTTAGGATAAGACTTGGAAAATTTAATCATCATCTCAAATACTGTTCCTTTCCTTCCAGAACTCCAGTGACAAATTTTAGGTATTTCATGTCATTCTCCACATATTTTTTAACGTCTTCTGTATTTTCCAGCTTTGCTGCCTCCTGGATAATTTATTCTGATCACTTTTCCAGTTCAAGAATTCTCTCTATAGTGATGTGAAATCACATTACATTTTTAATTTCTGTTGCCATAGGCTTCGTTTTTAGAAGTCCTCTTTGTTTCTTTCACATAGGCTTGGCCTCCCTCTACAGGTGTTTTCACTGCACGGCTCTTTGAGCTTGTCTTTTCTCCTTAGATCCAGCTAGCCTGGTGACTGGTGCCTCCCCGCCCCCGCCTCCCCCCCCCCCCCATGCCCAGCTATCTGAGGACCTTCGGGTGCGCACTGCTTCTAAGGCCCCCCAGTTTTCCCGGTGCATATATCCGGTCTGCGCGCTTACCTTTGACTGTGTCTGCTCAACACCTTGGAATTCCCCGCAGGCCGGGATTAAGGGACCTTCCCCAGGCAAGATTTGCATTTGTCTTGAGTCGTGTGTTCCCGTAAAGCCGGCTGGAGCCCGTCCAGGCTTAATTCTCAGGCTGAGACTTCCCGGCCCCTCCGGGTGCTGGGGCCCCGGCGCGCCGAGGCAGAGCCGCCAGCATCCCGAGAGCCTCGCGCGAGCCCCGGTTCACGGGCTGCAGCGTCCTCCTGCTTGACCCTGAGGCGGGGCGCCAGCTCTCCCAGGGTCCCCCTAAAACGGGGGGAGGCGCCCTAAGATGCACCCGGGGCCCCTAATTCTCTGGTTTGTGGCCGCTGTTTCCCCTTGGGGCAGAAGGGGCCCCTGCACGCGGGTCCTCAGTCCTCTCTCCTGGTGATTCCTTTAGTCTTTTATCAGCTCTTAGATGTTCTCAAGATTTTTTTTTTTCCAAAAAAGACACGTTTTTCTCCAGGGTTGTGTTGTTTGTAGCTGGAGAGTTGGACTAAGGAGTCTACCTACCATATAATGGGAAATGCAACTTCCAACTGATTTTATTCACACAAAAACTGGTTTCTCCCCCTCCTGCACTTCTCTCAGTTCTAATTCAAATTCATCACCCTGTTTCACCAGTTTTTTTGCTCTCTGCTCCTTTTTGTAACCTACTTCTTCCTTGTGAGTTCATAGTTCTCCTTTTTAAAGTACAGCTGTTACGTATTCTTTTAGGAAGACTTTTGGGGTGGTTTTCAAATCTTTGAATAAGGAAAACTGTACTTCTCCCTAAGTCTTTACGATGAAGTAACTATTTCCACATGGTACTTGATTCTCAGTGTTCTGTCCCACATACAGTTTGGCACATTTTCACTTCACTTGTCCTTTCTACTGGACAGTCTCCTCTTAAACAATTTTATAGGAGACTACTTTTCCTGTGAGCCCCATATTCACTTTGCATGCTCACCACTAGTTCTCTTCTATGGCATCCCCAGTTGCTATATTCTACTTTTGGTCCTTTTCCTGTTTGGCTGGAATAGATCTTTGTGCATGTCGTATTTTCAGAAAGGGTTAAGGGATGTGTGTTTCTCATTTTTTGCATAAAGGAGGAAGTTGAAAGGTTTAGGAGGCGAAAGGGTGAGAAAGAAGAAAGGTAGACCAGGAAATCTGAAGTGTGTGTGGGGGGGTTATTTCTGCGCTCCTGGGCAGAACACACCAAACCCAAGATGGAGGGAGGTGAGTGCACGCGCGGGCGTTGGCGAGGGCAGCTTTTAAGGATGGAGGTCAGGTGACGTCCGGAAGGGGCAGTTCAGTAGTTCCAGAAGTCAGGTTGGGAGGGGAGACACAGCCTCCGCAGCTCCAGTTGCAGTGCCCTTCCCTGTTCCGGCGACCTAACAGAAGTCTTTTAGTTGCCTTCATACATGAGGATGACAGCTCCGGTGAACAGAGAATCCTAAAGCACAGTCTTTCTTTGCTCTGAGAATGCTGTGGCCCTGGGGGTGGGGCGGTTTCCCACATGCCCCTCCCCCATCCACTCTTCCCCCTCCCTGTGTTAACCAAGGTTTTCTCCCTAATCCCTTGGGTTGACTGTTCAGCCTGTGGACAGCCAGGGTTTGGGGGTTTGGGGACGGAGACCAGGGTCTCCTGGGTGGGGCCGGCCTCCGATCCCAGCCTCCTGTGTGCAAGCATCACCTGTAGGTGCCCCAGAGGCCCATTAGATGCCTGCACTGGTGCCTCAGCTCCAGGCAGCTGTGCACGGGTGGCTGGGCTGGGGGCAGGGTGGGGGGCCAGGGGGGTTGCGCAGGGTGGGGGCAGGTGCAGCCAACAGGACAGGCGTTCTGTTCCTGACACGCGGGGTAATCACCAGCTCATGCTGACAGTTAGAAGCAGGCCGCCTTTCACCTGCTTTGTTGTTTTAACCATATGGGCATATGGGAGGTGAGGGGCCAGCAGTCACACCCCAAGGCCAGCTGAGGAGGAGAAATAAAAGAGGGGAGACACATGGGCACGTAGGGGTTAATGCTGCATACCATTTCTGGGCTTGTATAAACTTGAATCTGGGGTCTCCCTGTCTTCTCACCTGTGTCACAGGCTGGCAGGGAAAAAGATGATATATAGTTGACATACAATAAGCTCACATACTTAAATTTGCAAAGTTTTGACATATGTATGCACCTGTGTTTTCATTTTCTGGATGTAAACCATGGGATTTATTAGCTTACACTTTGAGATCATGAGAATGTCCAAATCAAGGCATTGTCAAGGTGATGCTTTTTTCCCAAAATCTGGGCTGCGGGGATCCTGGGCTTCTCTGCCACACGCAGGGAACATGATGGCCTCTCCTGCCCGCTCCCTTCTCTTCCGGGTTCCTTGCTTTCTGCTTTTTGCTTCTGTTGTTCTCTCTCTTCCTCTCTCCCTCTCTCCCTCCCTCCCTTTCTCTCTCCTGTAGAGGATAGAGACCCATGCTGGGTGAAGTGGGTCACCTCCTAACTGAAGAAGCTCCATCGGTAGTCCTGCTCAAACGGCCCACAGGAACAGGAATAGATTAGCGCCAAGAACAGGCTTTTCTGGGTAGACTCAGCTTCAAACCACCACAGTACCTAAAACCCTTCCCACAACCACGACAACCAATAGCCATCACCCCCAAATCCTCTTCACACCCTTTTTTTCTGAGTTATTTTACTTTTTTCTTTTTCTGTCAAAATACATTTATGCATTTTTTAAAACTTTTTTTATTAATTAAAAAAATTAACAAAACATTAAGATATCATTCCATTCTACATATACAATCAGTAATTCTTAATATCATCACATAGTTGCATATTCATCATTTCTTAGAACATTTGCATCAATTTAGAAAAAGAAATAAAAAGACAACAGAAAAAGAAATAGAACTATAACAGAGAAAAAAAGATTATATATACCATACCCCTTACCCCTCTCTTTCATTTACCACTAGCATTTCAAACTAAATTTATTTTAACATTTGTTCCCTCCGATTATTTATTTTTATTCCATATGTTCTACTCTTCTGTTGATATAGTAGCTAAAAGGAACATCAGACACAAGGTTTTCACATTCACAGAGTCTCATTGTGAAAGCTATATCATTGTTCAATCATCATCAAGAAACATGGCTACTGGAACACAGCTCTACATTTTCAGGCAGTTCCCTCCAGCCTCTCCACTTCATCTTGAACAACAAGGTGATATCTACTTAATGTATAAGAATAACCTCCAGGATAACCTCTCGACTCTGTTTGGAATCGCTCAGCCATTGACACTTAGTCTCATTTCACTCTTCCCCCTTTGGTGGAGAAGGTTCTCTCAATTCCTTGATGTTAATTCTCAGCTCATTCTAGGGTTTTTCTCAGTCCCCTGATGTTGAGTCTAAGATCATTCCAGGATTTCTATCCCACGTTGCCAGGAAGGTCCACACCCCTGGGAGTCATGTCCCACGCAGAGAGGGGGAGGGTGGTGAGACTACTCGACATGTTGGCTGGAGAGAGAGGCCACATCTGAGCAACAAAAGAGGCTCTCTTGGGGGTGACTCTTAGGCCTAAATTTTAAGTAGACTTGACCTATCCTTTGTGGGGTTAAGTTTCATATGAACAAACCCCAAGACTGGGGGCTCAGCCTATAGCTTTGGTTGTCCACACTGCTTGTGAAAATATCGAGAATTCAAATTGGGGAAGTTGAATTTCTCCCCACTCTCACCATTCCCTGAAGGGGGCTTGCAAATACTTTCCACTCACTGATCAGATCACTCTGGGATTCATCGGGGCATCACTCTGGACAAACCAACAAAATCTCATGTCCTACCTAAGATTCCAAGTACTTATGACATTTGATAAAACTATCTACATGAGTTATATTAGGAAATGCTCTAGTCAAAATATAAATTTTGTAACAAATAAACATTTTTTGCTTTAGTCTCACACGTAAGGTGACATTTTAAAGTATTAATTATCATCTGTTTTCAGCACCCTGCAATAATGACATTCCTTTGTTCTTCCTCATGCAAAAACATTTTTTAAATTTGTACATTGTACATTTCACTATTATTATACACTCTAGGCATTCCTAGATTATACCATCTCGATCTTTAACATCTATCTTTCTTTCTGATTTCATTTATGTCCCCAGCCCTCCTCCCTCTATCATTCTCACATGCAGCTTCATTCAATGTTTTAACATACTTACATTATAGTTAGGTAGTATTGTGCTGTCCATTTCTGAGTTTTTGTATCCAGTCCTGTTGCACAGTCTGTATCCCTTCAGCTCCAATTACCCAATATCTTACCCTATTTCTATCTCCTGATGGTCTCTGTTACCAACGACATATGCCAAGTTTATTCACTAATGTCAGTTCATATCAGTGAGACCATACAGTATTTGTCCTTTAGTTTTTGTCTAGTCTCACTCAGCATAATGTTCTCAAGGTCCATCCATGTTGTTACATACTTCAAAAGTTTATTCTATCTTAAAGCTGCATAATATTCCATCATATGTATATACCACAGTTTATTTAGCCACTCATCTGTTGATGGACATTTTGGCTGTTTCCATCTCTTTGCAATTGTAAATAATGCTGCTATAAGCATTGGTGTGCAAGTGTCCGTTTGTGTCTTTGCCCGTAAGTCCTCTGAGTAGATACCTAGCAATGGTATTGCTGGGTCATATGGCAATTCTATATTCAGCTTTTTGAGGAACCGCCAAACTGCCTTCCATGGCGGTTGCACCATTTGACATTCCCACCAACAGTGAATAAGTGTGCCTCTTTCTCCACATCCCCTCCAGCACTTGTCATTTTCTGTTTTGTTGATAATGGCCATTCTGGTGGGTGTGAGATGATATCTCATTGTGGTTTTGATTTGCATTTCTCTAATGGCCAGGGACATTGAGCATCTCTTCATGTGCCTTTTGGCCATTTGTATTTCCTCTTCTGAGAAGTGTCTGTTCAAGTCTTTTTCCCATTTTGTAATTGGATTGACTGTCTTTTTGTTGTTGAGTTGAACAATCTCTTTATAAATTCTGGATACTAGACCTTTATCTGATATGTCATTTCCAAATATTGTCTCCCATTGTGTAGGCTGTCTTTTTACTTTCTTGATGAAGTTCTTTGATGCACAAAAGTGTTTAATTTTGAGGAGCTCCCATTTATTTCTTTCTTTCTTCAATGCTCTTGCTTTAGGTGTAAGGTCCATAAACCCGCCTCCAATTATAAGATTTATAAGATATCTCCCTACATTTTCCTCTGTTTTATGGTCTTAGACCTAATGTTTAGATCTTTGATCCATTTTGAGTTAACTTTTGTATAGGGTGTGAGATACGGGTCCTCTTTCATTCTTTTGCATGTGGATATCCAGTTCTCTAGGCACCATTTATTGAAGAGACTGTTCTGTCCCAAAAGAGTTGGCTTGACTGCCTTATCAAAGATCAAATGTCCATAGATGAGAGGGTCTATATCTGAGCACTCTATTCGATTCCATTGGTCAATATATCTATCTTTATGCCAGTACCATGCTGTTTTGACCACTGCGGCTTCGTAATATGCCTTAAAGTCAGGCAGCATGAGACCTCCAGCTTCGTTTTTTTCCTCAAGATACTTTTAGCAATTTGGGGCACCCTGCCCTTCCAGATAAATTTGCTTATTGGTTTTTCTATTTCTGAAAAGTAAGTTGTTGGGATTTTGATTGGTAGTGTGTTGAATCTGTAAATCAATTTAGGTAGAATTGACATCTTGACTATATTTAGTCTTCCAATCCATGAACATGGTATGCCCTTCCATCTATTTAGGTCTTCTGTGATTTCTTTTAACAGTTTCTTGTAGTTTTCTTTGTATAGGTCTTTTGTCTCTTTAGTTAAATTTATTCCTAAGTATTTTATTCTTTTAGTTGCAATTGTAAATGGAATTCGTTTCTTGATTTCCCCCTCAGCTTGTTCATTACTAGTGTATAGAAACACTACAGATTTTTGAATGTTGATCTTGTAACCTGCCACTTTGCTGTACTCGTTTATTACCTCTAGTAGTTTTGCTGTGGATTTTTCAGGGTTTTCGATGTATAGTATCATATCATCTGCAAACAGTGATAGTTTTACTTTTTCCTTTCCAATTTTGATGCCTTGTATTTCTTTTTCTTGTCTAATTGCTCAGGCTAGAACTTTCAACACAATGTTGAATAACAGTGGCGATAGTGAACATCCTTGTCTTGTTCCTGATCTTAGGGGGAAAGCTTTCAGTTTTTCCCCATTGAGGATGATATTAGTTGTGGGTTTTTCATATATTCCCTTTATCATTTTAAGGAAGTTCCCTTGTATTCCTATCCTTTGAAGTGTTTTCAACAGGAAAGGATGTTGAATCTTGTCAAATGCCTTCTCTGCCTAAATTGAGATGATCATGTGATTTTTCTGCTTTGATTTGTTGATATGGTGTATTACATTAATTGCTTTTCTTATGTTGAACCATCCTTGCATACCTGGGATGAATCCTACTTGGTCATGATGTATAATTCTTTTAATGTGTTGCTGGATTCAATTTGCTAGAATTTTGTTGAGGATTTTTGCATCTATATTCATTAGAGAGATTGGTCTGTAGTTTTCTTTTTTTGTAATATCTTTGCCTGGTTTTGGTATGAGGGTGATGTTGGCTTCATAGAATGAATTAGGCAGTTTTCCCTCCACTTCAATTTTTTTGAAGAGTTTGGGCAGGGTTGGTACTAATTCTTTCTTGAATGTTTGGTAGAATTCACATGTGAAGCCATCTGGTCCTGGACTTTTCTTTTTGGGCAGCTTTTTAATGACTGATTCAATTTCTTTGCTTGTGATTGGTTTGTTGAGGTCATCTGTTTCTTCTTGAGTCAAAGTTGTTTGTTCATGCCTTTCTAGGAAGTTGTCCATTTCATCTACAATATTGTATTTATTAGCATAAAGTTGTTCATAGTATCCTGTTATTACTTCATTTCTGTGAGGTCAGTGGTTATGTCTCCTCTTCCATTTCTGATCTTATTTATTTGCGTCCTCTCTCTTCTCCTTTTTGTCAATCTTGCTAAGGGTCCATCAATCTTATTGATTTTCTCATAGAACCAACTTCTGTTTTTATTGATTTTCTCAATTGTTTTCATGTTCTCAATTTCATTTATTTCTGCTCTAATCTTTGTTATTTCTTTCCTTTTGTTGCTTTGGGGTTAGTTTGCTGTTCTTTCTCCAGTTCTTCCAAGTGGACAGTTAATTCCCTAATTTTTGCCCTTTCTTCTTTTTTGATATAGGCATTTAGGGCAATAAACTTCCCTCTTAGCACTGCCTTTGCTGCATCCCATAAGTTTTGACATGTTGTGTTTTCATTTTCATTCACCTCAAGATATTTACTGATTTCTCTTGTAATTTCTTCCTTGACCCACTGGTTGTTTAAGAGTGTGTTGTTGAACCTCCACATATTTGTGAATTTTCTGGCACTCTGCCTATTATTGATTTCCAACTTCATTCCTTTATGATCTGAGAAAGTGTTGTGTATGATTTCAGTCTTTTTAAATTTGTTGAGACTTGCTTTTTGACCCAGCATATGGTCTATCTTTGAGAATGATCCATTAGCACTTGAGAAAAATGTGTATCCTGCTGTTGTGCGGTGTAATGTTCTATAAATGTCTGTTAAGTCTAGCTCATTTATTGTAATATTCAACTTCTCTGTTTCTTTATTGATTCTCTGTCTAGATATTCTGTCCATTGATGAGAATGGGGAATTGAAGTCTCCAACTATTATGGTAGATGTGCCTATTTCCCTTTTCAGTGTTTGCAGTGTTTGCCTCACGTATTTTGGCGCATTCTGGTTCGGTGCATAAGTATTTATGATTGTTATGTCTTCTTGTTGAATTGTTCCTTTTGTTAGTACATAGTATCCTTCTTTGTCTCTTTTAACTGTTTTACATTTGACGTCTAATTTGTTGGATATTAGTATAGCTACTCCTGCTCTTTTCTGGTTGGTATTTGCATGAAATATCTTTTTCCAACCTTTCACTTTCAACCTATGTTTATCTTTGGATCTAAGATGTGTTTCCTGTAGACAGCATATAGAAGGATCCTGTTTTTTAATCCATTCTGCCAGTCTATGTCTTTTGATTGGGGAGTTCAATCCATTAACATTTAGTGTTATTACTGTTTGGGTAGTACTTTCCTCTACCATTTTGCCTTTTGTATTTTATATGTCATATCTAATTTTCCTTCTTTCTACACTCTTCTCCACACCTCTTTCTTTCGTGTTTTCATATCTGCCTCCAGTGCTCCTTTTAGTATTTCTTGCAGAGCTGGTCTCTTGGTCACAAATTCTCTCAGTGATTTTTTGTCTGAAAATGTTTTAATTTCTCCCTCATTTTTGAAGGACAGTTTTGCTGGGTATAGAATTCTTGGTTGGCAGTTTTTCTCTTTTAGTAATTTAAATATATCATCCCACTGTCTTCTCGCCTCCATGGTTTCTGCTGAGAAATCTACACATAGTCTTATTGGGTTTCCCTTGTATGTGATGGATTGCTTTTCTCTTGCTGTTTTCAAGATCCTGTGTTTCTCTTTGACCTCTGAATTTCTGACTTGTAAGAACGTCTGTTTGGATCTGTTCTCTTTGGGGTGCGCTGCACTTCTTGGATCTGTAATTTTAGCTCTTTCATAAGAGTTGGGAAATTTTTGTTGATAATTTCCTCCATTAGTTTTTCTCCTCCTTTTCCCTTCTCTTCTCCTTCAGGGACCCCCACAACACGTATATTTGTGCGCTTCATATTATCATTCAATTCCCTGAGTCCCTGCTCATATTTTTCCATTCTTTTCCCTATAGTTTCTGTTTCTTTTTGGATTTCAGATTTTCCATCCTCCAGTTCACTAATCCTAACCTCTGTCTCTTGAAGTCTACCATTGTAGGTTTCCATTGTTTTTTTTCATCTCTTCTACTGTATCTTTCATTCCCATAAGTTCTGTGATTTGTTTTTTCAGACTTTCCATTTCTTCCTTTTTTTCATTCCTTGCCTTCTTCATGTCCTCCCTCAATTCATTGATTTGGTTTTTGATGAGGTTTTCCATTTCTGTTCTGTTTCCATTTCCAATTCTGAATTAATTGTTTCAGCTCCTGTATCTCATTTGAACTATTGGTTTGTTCCTTTGACTGGGCCATATCTTCAATTTTCCTAATGTGATTTGTTATTTTTTGCTGGCGTCTAGACATTTAATTACCTTAATTAGTTTATTCTGGAGATTGCTTTCACTTATCTTACCTAGGGTTTTCTTGCTAGATGAGTTTGTTGTCTATCTGTCTTTTGACCTTCAGTTCAGCTTTTCCTGGGCCTCTAGCTTAAGTTTTATTTAACAGAGGGTAATTTTTCAATTCTTGATTTCTTGTTTCTTGTCCTGCTTGTAAGGTGCCTTTTCCCTCCCCACCCTTAGGAGGGTCTACATAGGTATTACAGACTCCAGCCAGGTTTTCCCGGACTAAACTGGTCTCCTATCAGGGGGAAGGAGTCACCTGCGTCAGTTTTCCCTGAGGGTGAGACCCAGCAGGTTGAAAGACTTTCCTGTGAAGTCTCTGGGCTCTGTTTTTCTTATCCTGCCCAGTATGTGGTGCTTGTCTGCCTGCAGGTCCCACCAGCAAAAGATGTTGTGGCTCCTTTAACTTTGGAAGGCTCTCCCTGCTGGGTGCATGGTGGAGACCGAGGAGAGTTTGTAGGCTGGCTTTAATGGCTTCAAATTGCCTAGCCCTGGGGTCTGAATTCCTTGAGAGAGGGATTCCACCTAAATTGGGCTTCACCCCTCCCCTGGGGAACAGACGGGAGACAGCCCTGAAAGCAGTCTATTTCTGCCTATGCCTTCGACAGTTGCAGCCCGAGTAGTCCCGCCGCTGAATCCAGAGGCAGCCAAACCTCCGTAGAAACAGTCACAAAAACTTCCGTTTCATCCCCTTTCCTCTTTTTCGGTTAGCCCAATAAGAGACCTCCACCTTGACCAGTTTCACCTGAGTTGGGGGCCTATTTTTAGTAGTCAGAATTTGTTTATTAATGCCACAATTGGTATTTGGTTGGACTCAGTCCCTGCTACTGTTAGAGTCTCTTTCCTTTCCCTCTGGGAAGCCACCTGTGTTGGAAGGGTGCCAGGCGCCAGCTGCCGTGGCTTGGGGAACTCACAGTTCCGGAGACTTGCAGCTGGTCCAGCTGGTCCAGACTGGGGTATGCTGTGTGTCCAGTCACTATCGTGGCTCCAGGAGCTGTTCTGTATTGTTTCTGGTTATTTAGTAGTTGTTCTGGAGGACAAATTAAAATGCGCACATTGCTAAGCCGCCATCTTGGCCCCTCCAATCCCCATTTATGCATTTTTAATTAAAACAGGAATTCATGGTCATTATAACAACTCAAATAACATAGAGGTACTTGGAATAATAAGAAATCATCTCTTGCTGATCTTTCCAGTGTGTTCTGCTTATGCAATAAACATAATTTGTGAATTCGTCAGTTTTTTTACGTAGCTTTATAAACAATATAAAATGTGCTTTTTTAAACAAATTTGGATCAACCTATATATTATAGTTCAAATTATTTTTTTCACTTATTATATATTGTCGAGATTTTCTATGTCTATATACATCTACCTCATTTGTTTTAAACTTAATTAATTAATAGAATGCTATTTAGTCATAGATACAGTGTAATTTATTCCAAAGCTAGCTCCTGATGGCCATTAAGGAAGGATACAATATTTTTGCTAATTCATGCAGTACCATAAGGGCCACCTTGGATTTATGTGCTTGAGTTTTTGTTACTGTGGGTTGGAATCCTAGAAGTTGTATTGCTGGTTCTATGTATATGTATTTTTTCCCGTGGTTTTCTTTCACTGTCTATTAGTGATCTGAATATATGAATAATTTGTGCTCTTTTTTCATAGTAACTGTATAATCATCGATCTTTTTTATTTTGTTATTTGAAAAGTTGTGGGTTTGTAGAACAATCACACATAAAATACAAGATTCCCATACACCACTCCACCACCACTTGCATTGGTGTGGAAAATTTGTACAGTTGATGATAACACTTTCTTGTTGGTCTACAAGTTTTTAACGGTAGTTACATTTGTTATAATTGATGAAAGATTATTAAAGTGGCTTTGGACGTAAGAAGCTATCTCCTATCACTAGGTCTTGAAGTTGATTCCCTGTATTTTCTTCTCGGAGTTTTATGGTACTGGCCCTTATATTTTTTTGATCCATTTTGAGCTAATTTTTGTATGGAGTGTGAGGTAGGGGTCCTCTTTCATTCCTTCGAATATGGACATCCAGTTCTCCCAGCCCTGTTTATTGAAGAGAGCATGATGACCTATTTTGGTGGATTTGGGGGCCTTGCCAAAAAACAATTGACCATAGATCTGAGGGTCTATCTCCTAATTCTCAATTCTATTCCATTCATATGTCTATCTTAGTGCCGCTACCATGCTTTTTTCACCAATGTGACTTTATAATGAGGTGTAAGGTCAATAAGTATAAATCTTTCCATTTCATTCTTTTTAAGGATGTTTTTGCTATTTGAGGCCCCTTTCCCTTCCAAATAAATTTGATAACTAGCTTTTCCAAGTCTGCAAAGTAGGTTTTGATTGGTGTTACATTGAATCTGTAGATCAATTTGAGTAGAATTGGCATCTTAATGACATTTAGCCTTCCTATCCAAAGAACATGGAATGTCTGTCCATCTGCTTAGGTCTTCTTTGATTTTTTAGCAATATTTTTTAGATTTCTGTATACAGGTCCTTTACCTCCTTGGTAAAGTTTATTCCTAGAAATCCATTTGTTTTAGTTGCTGCTGTGAATGAAATTTTTCCTTAATTGCCTCCTTATTTTTTCCCATTAATCTTGTATCCTGTGACTTTGCTGAATTTGTTTATTAGATCAAGTATCTGTTGTATATTTTTTGGGATTTTTCCAAATATAGGACCATGTCATCTGCAAATAATGAGAGTTTTACTCCTTCCTTTCCAATCTGGATGCATTTTATTTCTTTTTCTTGCCTAATTGCTCTAGCTAGAATTTCTAGTATTGCACCCCGGTCCTGGGGCACAGCCTTCAGCTGAGAGGCTTCCAAAACAAGACGTGACACCAGAGGTCAGGCTCAAATCATTTATTGTGCTATGCAGTCCACAAAGCTTTGCGGGTGCTGTTTCAAGTCAGGACAAAAGAGGTCCAAACAGCTGCAGGTTTTATACATAGTAGGATGAGGAAATGTTTGGATAAGGCATCAGGGACCAATGATAAGGCAAGTTAGAAACAATAACCATAATTGGGGCTAGCTGCAGATATGTTGTTACTGATATATTGACCTTTATACTATGCATGCGTGAGGGACTTTCCAGCTGGTATATGTGACTGCCATTAGGGTTAATGGCTGCCAGCTGACTATGGCTCATTTTGATAGCCTGTTGCAGGCTCCTCCACACTAGCACAATGTTGAATAATAGCACTGTCAGTGGGCATCCTTGTCTCATTCCAAACTTAGGGGGAAGGCTTTCAGTCTCTTACCATTGAGTATATGATGCTGGCCATGGGTTTTTTTATATATGGTCTTTATCATATTGAGGAAGTTTCCTTCAATTCCTACCTTTTGAAGTGTTTTTTATCAAGAAAGGATGCTGAATTTTGTTGAATGCATTTTCAGCATCAGTCAAGATGATCATGTGACTTTTCCCTTTCAATTTGTTAATGTATTGTATTACATTGCTTGATTTTCTTGTGTTGAACCACCCTTGCATGCCTGGAATAAACCCTACTTGATCATGATGTATGATTTTTTTAATGTGCTATTGGATTTGATTTTCAAGTATCTTGTTGAGTATTTTTTCATCTGTATTCATTAGGGATATTGGCCTGTAGTTTTCCTTTCTTGTAGTATCTTTATTAGGTTTTGGAATTAGAGTGATGTTAATTTCATAGAATGAGTTAGGTAGTGTTCCTTTTTCTTCAATTTTTTGGAAGAGTTTGAGCAGGAATAATTCTTTTTGGACTGTTTGGTAAAATTGCCCTGTGAAGCCATTTGCCCGTGGGCTTTCTTTGTAGGAAGGCTTTTGATGCCTTTTTTTTTTTTTTTGGCTTTTATTTTTTATTTATTTAATTAATTTTTTAAATTAGTTTTTTAAAAAATATGACAAGAAAGAAACACATTCTTAACATATGATCATTCCGTTCTACATATATAATCAATAATTCACAATATCATCACATAGTTGCATATTCATCATCATGATCATTTCTTAGAACATTTGCATCAATTCAGAAAAAGAAATAAAAAGACAACAGAAAAAGAAATAAAACGAAAACCAGAAAAAAAATTATACATACCATACCCCTTACCCCTCCCTTTCATTGATCACTAGCATTTCAAACTACATTTATTTTAACATTTGTTCCCCCTATTATTTATTTTTATTCCATATGTTCTACTCATCTGTTCACAAGGTAGATAAAAGGAGCATCAGACACAAGGTTTTCACAATCACACAGTCACATTGTGAAAGCTATATCATTATTCAGTCATCATCAAGAAACATGGCTACTGAAACACAGCTCTACATTTTCAGGCAGTTCCTTCCAGCCTCTACATTACATCTTGAATAACAAGGTGATATCTACTTAATGCATAAGAATAACCTCCAGGATAACCTCTCGACTCTGTTTGGAATCTCTCAGCCATTGACACTTTGCCTCATTTCACTCTTCCCCTTTTGGTCGAGAAGGTTTTCTCAATCCCTTGATGCTGAGTCTCAGCTCATTCTAGGATTTCTGTCCCACGTTGCCAGGAAGGTCCACACCCCTGGAAGTCATGTCCCACATAGTCAGGGGGAGGATGGTGAGTTAGCTTGTTGTGTTGGCTGGAGAGAGAGGCCACATCTGAGTAACAAAAGAGATTTTCTTGGGGGTGACTCTTAGGCCTAATTTTAAGTAGACTTGACCTATCCTTTGCGGGGTTAAGTTTTGTATGAACAACCCCCAAGACTAGGGGCTCAGCCTATAGCTTTGGTTGTCCACACTGCTTTTGAGAATATTTTGATGACTTATTGAATCTCTTTACTTGTGATTGGTCTGTTGAGATCTTCTACTTCTTCTTGAGTCAGTATAAGTTGTTTATCTGTGTCTAGGAAATTGTCCATTTCATCTAAATTGTTGTTTCATCTAGTTTGCACACAGTTGCTCATAGTATCCTCTTATGACTTGGAGTCCATGTAATGACCCCCTTTCATTTCTGATTTGGTTATTTGCATCTTCTCTATTTGACATTGTCAGTCTAACTAAGGGTTTGTCAATCTTGTTGCTCTTCTCAAATAACCAACTTTTCATGTTATTGATTCTCTGTATTGTTTTTGTTGATGCTGTTCTCCAATTCATTTATTTCTGCTTTAATCTTTGTAATTTCTCTTCTTCTATTTGCTTTAGGGTTAGTTTGCTGTTCTTTCTCCAGTTTCTTCAGTTATTGAGTTAGGTCTTTAGTTTTGGCTCTTTCTTCCTTTTTAATGTAGGCATGTAGAGCTATAATATTCCCTCTCAGCACAGCCTTTACTGCAACCCATAGGTTTTGATATGTTGTAATCTTGTATTTATTCATCGCCAGATGTTTACTCATTTATCTTGTAATTTCTTCTTTAACCCACTGATTGTTTAAGAATCTGTTGCTTAACCTCCATAAATTTGTGAAAGTTCCAGTTCTTTAGTAGTTATTGATTTCCAGCTTCATTCAGTTATAGTCAAAGAAAGTGCTTTGAATAATTTCAAACTTTTTAAAAGTGTTAAGATCTGTTTTGTGCCCCAACATATTGTCTATCCTGGAGAATGTTCCATGAGCACATGAGAAGAATGTATATCCTGGTGTTTGGGGATTCAGTGACCTATATAGATCTGTTAGGTCTAATTCATTTATCATATTATTCAAATTATTGATTTCCTTATTGGTCCTCTGACTAGGTGTTCTATCTAGTGATGAGAGCAGTGTATTGAAGTCTCCCACTATTATAGTAAAAACATTGATTTCTCCCTTCAGTTTTGCCAATGTTTGCCTTGTGTACTTTGGACTCCTTGATTAGGTATATAAATATTTATGATTGTTATTTCTTCTTGATGCATTTTCCCTTTTAATAATATATAGTGTCCCTACTTATTTCTTAGGACATTTTTACATTTAAATTCAATTTTGACTGATATTAGTATAGCTACTCCTACTTCCTTTTGGTTACAGCTTTCATGAAACATCCTTTTTCCATCCTTTCACTTTCAACCTATTTGTATCCTTGGGTTTAAGATGTCTCTTGTAAATCGCATATAGATGGATCATATTTTTTAATCCATCCTGCCAATCTTTATCTTTTAAATGGGGAGTTTAATTCAATAACATTCAAACTTATTTCTGTAAAGGTAGTTCTTGATTCAACCATCTTATCCTTTGGCTTTTATTTGTCACATCTATTTTTTCTCTTTCTTTTTGTCCTTTAAGTTACTGTTCTAACTTCTAATACTCTTCAATTCTGTGTCCTCCTCCAGGACTCTCTCCTGTCTTTTTTTTTTTTTTTTTTTTAGACAACAGAACTCCCTTTAGTAGTTCTTGCAGGGCAGTCTTTTGTTAACAAGTCATCTCAGCATTTGTTTATCTGTGAAAACTTTTAACTCTCCCTCACCTTTGAAGGACAACTTTGCTGGATAAAGAATTCTTGTCTGGAAAATTTTCTCTTTCAGAATCTTAAATATACCATACAGTGCTTTCTCACCTCCATGATGCCCGATGAGTAGTCAGCACTTGGTCTTAATGTGGCTTTCCTTGCATGTGGTAAGTCGCTTTTCTCTTCTGCTTTCAGGACTTGCTCCTTCTCTTCAGCATTTGACATTCTGATTCATATGTGTCTTGGAGTGGGTCTGTTTGGATTTATTCTCTTTGGAGTTTGTTGGACTTCTTTGATTTACATATTTATATCCTTTATAAGGGTTGGGAAGATTTCCTCAATTATCTCCTCAAATAATCTTCCTAGGCCTTTACTCTTCTCTTCTCCTTTTGGGATACACCAGTGATTCTTCTATTTGTGTGCTTCATGTTCTCAGTCAATTCCCTGAGTTCCAATTCAGATTTTTCCATCTTTTTCACCATTTTTTCCTTTGTATGTTTGAACTCAGTTGCTCTGTCCTCTAGTTCACTTACTCATTCTTCTGCCTCTTCAAATCTGCTGTTGTGTGTCTCCCATTCATTTTCAATTTGATCTACAGTATCTTTCATTTCCATTAGACCTGCTATTTTTCTATTCATTCACTCAAATTCTACTTTATGCTTTTCTAGTGTCTTCTTGATATCTTTATGTCTTTAGCCAATTCCTTGAGTTTATTTAGGAGATTTGTTTGAACATCTTTGATTAGTAGTTTCAAATTATGCATCTTCTCTGGCTTTTTAATTTGGCCATTTGGCTTGGCCATCTCTTCTTCCATCTTCATATGCTTTGTGATTTCTTTATTAGTTTCTTGGCATTTGATTATCATGATAAGATTATTTTGAAAGTTGATTTCCCTTGCTAGTCTCAGATTTTGTAGTTGCTTGGGTTTGCACTGAAGGTCTCCTTTGGCACATGGTTTGTCAGTAATTCCAGCCACACCAGGGCTGGGGTCTCACACAGCATGTGAAACCCTTTTCAAAAGTCCACTATGGTCCCTGTCTTCCCAGCAGATGGCTCTCCTGGGCCACCTCTTCTGCCTCTCCTAACCACATAAAAATCCAGTCAAAGCCACAGGTCCCTGGGTACATAGAAAGCCACCAACTCTGGGGGGTCAGGTGTGAGCACTATGCATGTTGGCTGAGAACCTGCCCGTGGGCACAATGCATCTGCTGATTCCCAGACTCCCACGTGGGAAGACTTCGGGCTGCAGGACTGAGGTTTGACTTCCCCACCCAACACCCAGCCCAGGAGTGCTCTGCTTTTTGCCATCCAGCAACCTGAGTTTGTATTAGGGCACTGCTTTGACAGTTGGATTGTCCATATTTCTCAGCCAAAACAGGGCCAGGTTCCTGTGCAGGGGGTGTAGATCAGCTCCTGCCTGAGACAGGGTCTGGGGAGGCTCTGCAAAGCTTTGCAGTTCCCTTAAAAGGGCTGGGTTCCCATGCAGGGGTGAAGACCAGCTCCAGTGGGCCTGGGGCAGGGTCTAGGGGGACTCTGAAGGGCCCTGAAGTCCCCTTAAAAGGTCTGGGTTCCAATGCAGGAGTGTAGACCAGCTCCAGTGGGCCTGGGACAGGGTCTCCAGAGGCTCTGAAAAGCCCTGCAGTTCCCCTGCACTTTCTGACCTTCCCAGAAGATGGCGCTGTTTGGTGATTTACTCATCCCCAGCAACTGTTAAGCTCCTGGAGCCCAGGCTGCATCTGACCAGGTGGGGCTGCAACTGGGGGTTCCTGTATCTTCGCTTCCCTCAGTATGGGGCTGTGTCCCCCATTTAACATGGGGTGCAGGACTCCCCCAGCTCCCCAGTCTGCAGCCATTGCCCAGGCGAGGATCAGGCCTCCTGCTGCTGTTTCCCTGAAGGTGGGGTAAGGGCCCCAGAACCCAGGGCTGGAAACACAGTCTCTGCCCACGTTTTCTCAGACCCTTTGTTCCTCACTGACCTGGGCCTCAAGATGTCCTCCCCTATCCCCAGGTTCCCAAGCAGTTACTTGGGTCATCTCTGCCTGGCTACTTGCTGCTTTTAAGGAAGATTTTGTGGTTCCCTCCCTGGCCCTCCATTGTGGACATTCCTCCCTGCTGCCCTTTTGCATTCCACCCTCCCTGTGGCTTAAATCCTGCCGTGGGTCCCTGTGGGCTGGGGTTTCTGTGTCTGGATATGAGATCTGTCTCACTGCTGTGAGGGATTTTATGGTCTGTGTCCCCAGTGGGATGTGGGAAGGGTCCCGGCTGCTGCCTCTGGGCACTTCCTGAGCTGCGTGGAACTGAGAGAGGGAAGGACTGGCCAGTCTGAAGTGGAAGTTTCCTACCTGATATTTTTCTTTCTTCAGTCCTTCATTTGTGAGATCCTTCTCCAGTCTCTACTTTCCTCCAGAGTTCTGAATGAGTGAGAATTATCTTCTTCTTGGATGAGTCTCTGGGGAGAGGTTTTCAGTAGCTGTTTACATCCCATGTTGATGATGTCACTTCCTTGTACCCTTTTGTAATTGTCTCTCTATCGGCTCCCCACTACCCCTTCCTCAGACAACCATCAGTCTTCTTTCTGTCCGTAGAGATTAGTTTCTAGATTTTTATATAAATGGAACATACTTTTGTGTCTGGCTTCTTTCACATGCATAATTATTTTGAGATTCATGCATGTGGTAGTACATGACAAAAGTACATTCCATTGCATGAATATACCTTAGTCTGTAGTCCATTTGGTCATTTAGGTTGTTTCCAGTGTGGGATACTAAAAATAGAGCCAAATAGAATGCTATGCACATTCTTGTAATGTTCTTCATTACTCTTGGGAAAATATCAAGAAATGGAATGGCTGACTGATATGTTAGGTGGATGTTTAACTTCTAAATAAATTGCCAAATTGTTCTAAGGTGGTTATATCATTGTACATCCTTATCCACATTGTATGAGGGTTCCAATGTCTCTACACCCTCACCAGCACTGACTGAGTATGGTCAATCTTTTTAATTTTAGCCATTCTAGTAAGTATACCCTGGTGTCTCATTGTGGTTTTAGTTTGCATAGCCTTCATAACTAATGAAGATGTTCATCTCTCTGTGTCCTTATTTGCCATTTATATCTTCTATGGTGAGGTGTCCATTCAAATATTTTGCCTATTTTTTCTTATTGTTGGTTTCTTATTATACAATCTTTATCAGATATATGATTTGTAAATATTTTCCCCTGGTCTATAGCATGTGTCTTTGATCTCCTAACAGTGTCTTTCAAAGAGCAAAAATTCTAAACTTTGATGAAGTCCAGTTTATAAGGTGTTTCTTTTACAGATCATGGTTTCAGTGTCATATCTTAGAAATCTTTGCCTAACCCAAGGTCACAAAGATTTTATCCTATATTTTCTTCTAATGGTGTTACAGTTTTAGGTTCCACACATCAGTCTATGATCCATTTTGAGTTTGTTTATTTTTCCTTTAAGAGTGCAAGATATGGATTGAAGTGCATTTTGCATTGTTGCATTTGCATTTTTTTGTGTTGTTTCAGCACTATTTGTTGAAAAAACTATCCTTTCTTCACTAAATTTCCTTTGCATGTTTTTTGAAAGTCAGTTGACCACACATGTCAGGGACTCTATGAGTATCGCATTGTCCTGAAAATGTATACTACATCTTGAAATTAAGTAATGCTAGTTCTCTGAATATTTCCTTTATATCAAAAAAAGGTTTAGTTATTATAGATCTTTGTATTTCCATATGAATTTTAGAATCACTGTGTTAATTTAAGCAAAAATAGACTTTCTATTTAAAAAAAGGATTTTGTTCAGCATTTCATTGACTG
The DNA here is from genome assembly GCF_023851605.1 of Tamandua tetradactyla. Taxonomy (NCBI): domain Eukaryota; kingdom Metazoa; phylum Chordata; class Mammalia; order Pilosa; family Myrmecophagidae; genus Tamandua; species Tamandua tetradactyla. The sequence continues at coordinate 45,165,008 of NC_135333.1, read as the reverse complement.
TAGATCAGTTTGGGGAGAACTGACATCTTAATGATATTAAGTCTTCTAACCCATAAACAATGTATATCATGCTCCATTTATTTATATTTTCTCTAATTTCTCTCTACCATATTTTGTAGTTTTCAGGGTACAGACTCTGAATATCTTTTCCAGATTTGTCCTTAAGTATTTCATATTTTTATATTATTCTTAAAGATATTTAAAATGTTTAATTTGCAGTTGTTCTTCACTAGTATCTAGAAATACAATAGGTTTTTGTATATTGACTTTGTGTCCCGCAAACTTGCTAAACTCACTTATTGGTTCTAGTAGCTTTTTTTTTAAAATAGATTCCATTGGATTTCCTACAGAGATGATATTGTCATCTGCAAATGAAGGCAGTTTTACTTCTTCCTTTCCAATCTACATGCCTTTTATTTCCTTTTCTTGCCTTAATGGACTGACTAGGATTTCTAATAAAATGCTGACAAAAATGGTAAAAGCAGAGATACTTGGTTTTTGCCTGATCTTAGGGGCAAATAATTCATATTTTTACCATTAAATATGCTAGCTTTCAATTTTTGCAGATGCTCATAATCAGATTGAGGAAGTTCCTTTCAATGCCTAGTTTGCTGAGACTTTTTATCAGGAATAGATGTTGGATTTTATCAAATTATTTTCTATGACTCTTGAGAAGATCATATGGTTTTTGTGTTTAATTTGTTAACATGGTGAATTATAATGATTGATTCTTGAATGTTAAACCAACCTTGAATTCCTAGGATAAAACTTAGTCATTATGTGTTATCTTATTTATATATTGTTGGATTTGATTTGCTAAAATTTCATTTGGAGTTTTACTTTATGTCCATGAGGTATGTTCTTTGTTTCCTTTTCTTGTAATGTCTTTGTCAGATTTTGGTATCAGGATAACGGCTGACCTCACAAAATGAATATTGAAGAAGGAATTCTTCATTGAACTACCTATATCTGTCTTCATCAAACTTGGAAAATTGCTTGCATATTATTTGTTCAAGTTTTTTTTTTTTTTTTTTCATTTCCCCCACTCCCTCCTCAGGGACTCCAATTACGTGTGCATTACACCACTTGAAACTGTCCCACAGCTCACTGGTACTTTGCTTGTTTATTATCATCCTCATTCTTCTCTGCTTCCTTTTGTGTAGCTATTACTGCTATGCCTATGCCTATGCTATGTTTTCAAGTTCTCTAATCTTTTCTTTTGTAGTGTCTAATATGCTATTAATCCTATCTGATGTTTTTCTCATCCCAAACATTGTAGTTTTCATCTCTAGAAGTTAAATTTGAATATTTTTGATATTTTAACAGGCCAATAGTTATCTTTTCTTAATTTTTTAAAATTTATTTATTTATTAATTTAAAAAATTAACAACAAACAAAAACATTAACATATGATCATTCCATTCTACACATATAATCAGTAATTCTCAATATCATCACATAGTTACATATTCATCATTTCTTAGAATATCTGCATCAATTCAGCAAAAGAAATAAAAAGACAACAGAAAAAGAAATAAAATGAAAACAGAAAAAAAAAAGATTATGCATACCATACCCCTTACCCCTCGCTTTCATTGATCACTAGCATTTCAAGCTAAATTTATTTTAACATTTGTTCCCCCTATTATTTATTTTTATTCCATAAGTTCTACTCATCTGTTCACAAGGTAGATAAAAGGAGCATCAGACAGAAAGTTTTCACAATCACACAGTCACATTGTGAAAGCTATATCATTATTCAGTCATCATCAAGAAACATGGCTACTGGAACACAGCTCTACATTTCAGGCAATTCCCTCCATCCTCTCCATTACATCTTGAATAAAAAGGTAATATCTACTCAATGCATAAGAATAACCTCCAGGATAACCTCTCGACTCTGTTTGGAATCTCTCAGCCATTGACACTTTGCCTCATTTCACTCTTTCCCCTTTTGGTCAAGAAGGTTTTCTCAATCCCTTGATGCTGAGTTTCAGCTCATTCTAGGGTTTTTCTCAATCCCTTGATGCTGAGTCTCAGCTCATTCTAGGATTTCTGTCCCACGTTGTCAGGAAGGTCCACACCCCTGGGAGTCATGTCCCACGTAGACAGGGGGAGGGTGGTGAGATTGCCTGTTGTGTTGGCTGGAGAGAGAGGCCACATCTGAGCAAGAAAAGAGGCTCTCTTGGGGGTGACTCTTAGGCCTAAATTTTAAGTAGACTTGACCTATCCCTTGTGGGGTTAAGTTTCATATGAACAAACCCCAAGACTGGGGGCTCAGCCTATAGCTTTGGTTGTCCACACTGCTTGTGAGAATATCAAGTATTCAACTTGGGAAGTTGAATTTCTCCCCGTTCTCACCATTCCCTGAAAGGGACTTTGCAAATACTTTTCCACTCACTGATCAAATCACTCTGGGATTCATTGGGGCATCACTCTGGACAAACCAACAAAATCTCATGTTCTACCCAAGATTCCAAGTACTTATGGTGTTCAATCAAGCTGTCTACATAAGTTATATTTGGAAATGCACTAGTCAAAATATAAATTTTGTACCAAATAAACATTTTTTGCTTTAGTCTCACACATAAGTTAAAAATTTTAAATATTAATTACCTTCTATTTTCAGCACCCTACAGTAATGACATTCCTTTGTTCTTCCTCATGCACAAATATTTTTTAAATTTGTACATTTAGTCACTATTATTGTACATTCTAGGCATTCCTAGATTATACCATCTCAATCTTTATCGTCTATCCTTCTGATTTCACTTATGCCCCCAGCCCTCCTCCCTCTATCATTCTCACATGCAGCTTCATTCAGTGTTTTAACATAATTGTATTACAGTTAGGTAGTATTGTGCTGTCCATTTCTGAGTTTGTACAATCAGTCCCGTTGCACAATCTGTATCCCTTCAGCTCGAATTACCCAATATCTTACCCTATTTCTATCTCCTGATGGTTTCTGTTACCAATGAAATTCTCCAAGTTTATTCACTAATGTCAGTTCATATCACTGAGACCATACAGTATTTTTCCTTTTGTTTCTGGCTAGTCTCACTCAGCATAATGTTCTCAAGGTCCATCCATGTTGTTACATACTTCAAAAGTTTATTCTGTCTTACAGCTGCATAATATTCCATCGTATGTATATACCACAGTTTGTTTAGCCACTCGTCTTTTGATGGACATTTTGGCTATTTCCATCTCTGCAATTTTAAATAATGCTGCTATAAACATTGGTGTGCAAATGTCCGTTTGTGTCTTTGCCCTTATGTCCTTTGAGTAGATACCTAGCAATGGTATTGCCGGGTCATATGGCAATTCTATATTCAGTTTTTTGAGGAACCACCAAACTGCCTTCCACAGCGTTTGCACCATTTGACATTCCCACCAATATAGTTATCTTTTGAGCATATGGAATAGTTATAATAATTGCTTTAATGCCCTTACCTACTAATTATCATAGCTGTGTCAGTTTCAATTCATTCATTTTTCTCCTCATTATGATTTGTGTTTTCCTGATTCTTTGCAGGCTTGTAATTTTTTATGCATTGTAGGCATTGTGAGTTTTGCCCTGTTGGTGCTGGATATATATTTTTTTCCAATAAATTCTCTAGTTTTGTTCCAGAACATAGTTAAGTCACTTGGAAACAGTTTAAATTTTGGAGTCTTGCTTTTGAGATTTGCTAGGCAGGGCCAGAGATCTGGTCAGTCTAAGTCTAATTATTCCCTCTACTGAGGCAAGACCCTTCTGGATACTGTACCCAGCTCCCTGTCAACACCGAGGCTTTCCAGTCTGGCTGCGAACAGGGACTATTCCCAGCTCTGTGTGAGTGCAGAATACTGATCCTCAAATCCTTTCAGGAGGTTCTTTCCCTGCCTCTGGGAGTTTCTTCACATACGTGCACTGATAGTGTCTTGGTGATGCCTTGAGGGAGACCCAGTGAAGATAAGGAGTTTTATATATCACTCTCTCCTCTCTTATATTCTACCCAGCATACTCGAGCTGCCTAGGTCTTGCAGACTCTCAACCGCACTTCCTCAACTCAGACTGTGCCAAGCTCCACCTGGATTCCCCCTCCTTGCTGCACTGTCTGGAAGCTCTTGAAATAGTGGAGCACTCATGAAGTCCCCCATGTTTGATTCCATCTCTCAAGGATCTCTGTCCTTCATTTCCAGTGTCCAGTGTCTTGAAAACCATCGTTTCATATATTTTATCTGGTTTTCCAGGCTATTTCAGGTCGGAGGATCAATCCATCTCTGACTTCCATTTCCTTGACCATAGTGCGGGTTATTTGAGTTGGATATCCTTCCCATTAACATATGCAATCCTCTCCATTCCCCTGTTGTTCTAACACCCAGAGCTCTACAAAGTCTTACCATGGCACTTTGGCTCCGTGTCATGGGCAGTACCACCGCCTCCTCTTTCTGTGGAATAGTTGAGTCTGGGAAGGCTTCCCATCACCTGTCCTGCCTTGTGTCTCAGCTGGAGAAAGGTCCCTGCCTTGGAACTGATCTCGACAAAACCACAGCCATGACCACAGGCTGGGGAGGGAGTTACAGCACTTTGCCCCTCGAGTCACAAGCTTGTCTCAGCTCTTGGATGTTTGGGGGCTTGGGTGGCAGCTGTTTCTGCTTCTTTTTCTGCAGAGAGATGTGTCTAGTGTATCATTTGCCTCTGCTTTCCCTCTTGCTTTCAGGAATGCTTGCTTGCACTTGAACAATTTAACCCCACCTTAAAGGTGCCTCTCTCCTCCTATAACACAGGTGGGGCTAGCTGCTGGGTCCTTTCACTTCCCTTTGAACTGTAGCCTCTACAGTGATCTTCCTAGGAGGCTCCCTAGGGTTTGCCTTGGGGTCTCCTCTGTGGGAGACATAAAGTCAGTAATTTCTGGGCCCCCTGGAAGCATCTCTGAGCACTCACACATCTCATCCACCTTCACCTTCCTGGGGTTCATCACCCCACTGGGGGGTTCTCCCTGAGTTCACACATAGGCCCCAATGCCACCTCTCCTGGTCCTGCCCAGCTTTCCACATGTCCCAATTCCATGGGCTCCAGGGCTGTGGCAGTAGGGGTTGCTCCTTGGCCTGGGGACAAATGGGAACCCCAGGCTCTGTGCTCACGTGGGACTCTGCTGTCCTTTAAGCCCTCACCTGCAAGCCTGGATAAGCAAAGGCAGCAAGTATTGCTGAAATCCCCCAGGCCTGAAAGTAAGAATAGCTTGGCCTCACCTCCATGGCAGGCCAAACTGCCCTGCATGGTGTGCTTGGCTGCAGCTACCTGCCCATAAAGGTGTATGGTAGTTAGAGTCAGTTGTTAACTTACTTGGCCAGGTGAATGTGCTTAGTTCTGTTGCTATGGGCATGAGCCAATGGTACGTGACCCTCATCTGTTGCTGATTACATCTACAATTGGCTAGGAGGCATGCCTGCTGCAGTGAATGACGTTTGACTTAATTGGCTGGTGCTTAAATGAGAGAGCTCAGTGTGGCACAGCCTAAGTAGCTTAGCATACCTCATTTCAGTACTCGCAGCTCAGCCCAGGCCTTTGGAGATGCAGAAAGAAATCACCCTGGGGAAAGTTGTTGGAACCCAGAGGCCTGGAGAGAAGGCGAGCAGAGACTATTCTGTGCCTTCCCACGTAAGAAAGAACCTCAGTGGAAAGTTAGCTGCCTTTCCTCTGAAGAACTAACAAAATAAATCCCCTCTATTAAAAGCCAATCCGTCTCTGGTGTGTTGCATTCTGGCAGCTAGCAAACTAGAACAGGGTGTTCAAGGACAGTCTACCTGTATGAGAGAGACCTACCTGCAGACAGAGCCCTGGGCTGCAGGGTCACCTTCAATTGCCCTCAACAGGGCCTGCGCTAGCACTTTCTGTTGTTTATTTATGAAAAGGGGCAAAGGGGCTTGCCAGGGGGTGGGCTTCTCTGCCCCTCTTGCTGGCCAGGTGGGACTGCAGCTTCCTCCACTCAGACCCAGGCCAGCAGGCAGTCTGCTGCCCCTGACCTGGCCCCACCTGTGATGCCTGAGAGGCATATCTGAGAGTGGCTAAGGTGAGCTTGCTGCTTCCAGGCGGCTGGTGCCTGGCCACTTTGGGCCAGGCAGTGAGGAAATAGGACGCTCCCCAGCCCCTGCAGTCCCCAGGGCTCTACCCCTCACCCACCCACAGAGCCTTACCTACCACCACCGTGGCACTCCCCTTTTCCTGTCCCCAGGGAACATTGCCAACAGCTTCTGCCAGGCCCCCCCCACACCAGTGTCCAGGTCGGTCCTGGAAGCACTGACGCTCTCCACTGCCATGAAGTGCGCCTCCCGCAGCGGCTGCTCGCTGCACCTGCGTGTACACGCCTCACTCAGGCTGCTGGGTGAGGGGCCTGAAGGGGCGGTGGGGCCTGACCACACGCATGGGGCCGGGACACCGAGCAGGGGGAAGGGGCATCTCATCATGGGGTGGTGGGGCTCACCATGGGGTGGGGGGCAGCCTGGCCCTGCCCTGACCGAGGCCTCCCTGCTGGGCCTCCCTCCCCAGAGAGCCTGCGCGGCCTGGAGGTCTGCTCCATGAGCCTGGACACCCAGGAGACCCAGTGCCAGAGCGTGTGGGTCCCCAGGGCTTCCCGCCGGCAGCAGGTGCAGCAGCAGGTGAGCTGTGGCCCTGCCCTCCCGGGACTTCCTCACAGCCCTCCCCCAACAGTCTGCCCTCCATGGCCCTCTCTTCATGACCACCCCACCACCACCCTCCCCCACTCCACAGAGGGACCTTTGGCCTCAGCCCGGCAGCAGTGGCTACACCCCAGCCCCTACTGGCTACTTCCCTCCCATCCCCTCCCCAAGACCCGCCTTCCAGAGCTGGGGGATGGGCACCCCCTCCTCCTGGCCCCCAGACCCACGTGAAGAGTCCTAGGGCCCTGCAGGGCAGGGAGGGGCCTGGTAGGGATGGTGGGCTCGCAGCCCCTCGCTGACAGTGCAGCGACCAGCTCCAGGTGCGCTTCGACTGCTTCGAGGTTGGTGTCGCCCAGCGTCTCCACGTCACCCTGACAACGGTCCCACACTTCTGCGGGGTCCAACTGGACCAGCTGTACCGAGTGGAAGGTGGGAGCCCTGCGGGGCCTGTGGGGCAAAGCCTCTGGGACTGGCTGGGGGCCTCAGCTGGGGCAGGCCCCAGTGCTGGACAGCTGGGCCGGTGCATTCTATGTTCTAGGGGTCACGGCCTTGCACCTCCCCCCACCGCCCTCAGTGACCCCTGGGGGTCAAGGCCCAGTGCCCACCAGCATCCCTTGCAATTGCAGACTGCAGTGATGAGGACGTGGGGAGACACGTGGCCGACTGCTCTGGTGAGTGCCCCTGGGGTGAGGCCAGCAGCTCCACCGCTGTGGGAGGGCCCTCCTGTCCAGAAAACACCGTCCCCCCTCACTCCCTCCTACCTCCTCCCATCCCGCTTGGGAAGCCATGGAGAGTCCTCAGGTGTGTGACCCTCCAAAGGCCTGTGCAGAGCAAGAGTCCCCACCTTGGGCCCTCTGGACAGGAGGTGCCCGCGTCCACGACCCCTGCAGGCCCCTTGTGCCCTCCTGCAGCCAGGAAGCTCAGTTACTGGGTGAACCGCCGCCGCAAGGCCTTTGAGGTCCAGGTGTCCGGCACCCCCGGGGACACCGACTACTACGTGCGCCTCTGCCTTCGGGGCTTCACTTGCGAGGATGCAGGGCCCCCGGTGCGGGTGAGTCCGCCCCCTCCATGCCCGGCTGTCCCACACCCACTGCCCAGGCTCTCAGCCCCTTCCTTGCTGCAGGTGAAGGCAAGTCGAGGCTCCCGAAATGTGTCTCTGCCCTACAGCCAGGAGCTGCCCTGCCTATGTCTGGAGGTTAGCGGGGGGCGGTGGGGGACGTGGGGATGCACTGGGGACAGGCCCTGCGCTGACCCTGCCCCTTCACCAGGGCTGGTCTGCGACCCCTGATGCGGTGCGAAGCCAGGTCTGCCCCTTTGAAGACGGCAAGTGCCCTGTCGCAGCCGGGGGTTCCCTGCCGTCCCAACCCTGGGTCCCCCACTCCCACCCAACCCGCAGTGTGGGGATGAGGAGTTCAACGTGGGAGCTGGGGCACGTGGCGGGGGGGTAGGGGGTACCCTGGGAGGGTGGGCCTGGCCCAGCTGGGCAGCGAGGGGTGGGGGGCAGCACGTGCGTATGGATGCGTGGGCACACGTGTGTGTGCACAAGCCCTGGCCTGGCCCCCCAGGAGGAGCCTGGAGGGGCTCGTTGTGGGGTCAGGAGGTTACTCTGCTTCCGGTGCTGCTCAGCGACCCCTTGTGCCCGCCCACGCGCCTACGCAGACCAGCAGAGAACTGGTCCCACAGGGGCCTGGGGGTAGGGTCAGCAGCTCACCTGGGCCCAGCTGACTGGTGCCCGGGGGAGGGTCCTGCAGACCTGGAGGTGCTGTGGGACGATGTGCGCTACCACCCGGGCAGCCAGGCGCTGAGCTGGGAGCCCGCCTGCCCGGTGAACGGCCACATCAGCCTGTGTCGGCGGCCATGGCCTGGGGCCCCCTGCCATGAGCTGGAGCATTCGGCCCGGGAGGCCCAGGGCACGGTGAGTATCCAGAGGGGCGGGGTGCACAGGACTTCCATGCCCTGACCTGCGCTCCCTTAGGTGCGGTACCCACTGGTGGACACGCAGCCCCAGCTCTGCTTGAAGGTGAATGCGCACTGCAGCCCAGCCCCCTGCCCTAGAGTGGGGAGGCAGAGGGGCACGGGCCAGGGTGCCCCTCTGAGCACCTTGCTCAGCCCTGGGACCCAGCTGAGGACCCCGGGGCCTTTGGGGCGCCCTCGTGGTCTGTGGGGAGGGCCCAGCCCCTCCCAATTCCCCTCTCTTTGCAGTTCTCCAGCCGTCTTAACTTTTGGGTGAGGTGCCCCTTCGCCGGCCGGCGCTTCCCAGGTGCGTCCCCGTGGAGCAGCAGGTGGGCAGGCCAGGCCTGGGCCACCAGATGCAGGGGGGCCCTTCACGTTGTCCCTGTGGACCCCCCCGGGTCAGACATGTACTCCTGGCGTGGGGCGCGAGGTGCGGGTCACCGGCCGCAATGGGTGGTGGGGCGTTCAGCCCGCCAGGAGGGCCGGGACCTGGAACTGACTGCGGGCCTCAGCTCTGCTCTGCCGCAGCCTGGAAGATGACGGTGGAGCCGGGGCCATCGCAGGGCCTGCTCCGGGCCGCCTTCCTGTCCCCCGGCCCTGCCCGCTTCCAGGCACGCTTGTGTCACCGCAGAGCAACAGGGCGCCCCGCCTGCCACCGCAGGCTCGAGACCACGCCCCTGCTGCCGGCCGTGGTGAGCAGGGGTGCTGGGAGCCCCTCCTCCCTCACCCCCCCATCCCCGCGCCATCCCCTCCCCCACACCCCCTCCCTGGGCGCTGAGAGGGTCCCCGCCTGCCCACCACACACATTGGAACACGGGGCAGCAAGGCCCTTCCGCCCTCCACCGCCTGCCACCCTCCTTCCCAGAGCGACCCCGCTGAGGACACAGTCAGTGCTGTAGTGGACATCCCCCAGGATGAGGCCTGTGCCCCGGATATCTGCATCCAGGTGAGGGGTGCAGTGGGCCCTAGCTCCCCTCTGCATTCAGGCCTCTGTTTCCCTCCTGTTCCCTGCTCACAGGGGGTCCCCCTCCCTCAGAGCAGTCCCTGGGGGTGTGGGGCACAGGCTGCTGGTGGCCACAGTGACCTAGCCCAGGTGCCCACAGGGCTGGAGGATCGACGTGCACTTCTCCGTGCCTCAGGAGCTGTGTGACCTGAAGTGCAGTGAGTGACTGAGCAGGCCACTGCTGAGGGTGCTGCACTGGCTGCTGTGGGAGAGGGAGGGCCAGGCCCCGGAGAGCTCCCATGCCCACTCTCTAGGGCACTCGTGGAGTGCAGGGGGCTACCTGCCCCATCTGGCCCCAGCCCTGACTCAGAATGCCTGCTGGGCCTTGGAAGCCACTGTCCCTGGCCTATCCTCGCTCCCCCAACAAGCAATGTCCTCCTTGGGGTCCCCCCCTGCCCTGACCCAGGGGCTCTCCTTCCAGCTATCCACTGACTTGGGATGTCCTTCAGCTTAGCCTCAGCCCTCTCTCCAGTCACCGAGGCCCCAGACACTGCCACAGCCCCAAGGCCACATTGGAGGAGGCAGTGGGGGCGGGGGGAGCTGGGCCCTGCCCCCCGGGAGATCTCTGGGGGTGACTGCTCTTGGGGTTCAAAACCAGGACCTCACTAGTCCTGACAAGCTCCCTGAAGAAGGGGCATGTGCCTGCAGATCACAGACTCCGGGACAGGGTGGCAGCCCCTTCTCCTTTCCTTCCTGAGGTCCGGGCCTGCCCCCCCAGTGTGGGAGGGCTGGGGGAGGGGTGTGTAGCTGCAGTTACGCCGAGCAACCTGAACTAGCAGCCCTATCCCTAGCTGCCCCGTGGGATGGCAGCCTGGAGGCTGGAGTCTCATCCGGGGCTGTGGGACAGGGGCTGGGGTGGGGAGGGATAGGCCATCCACACCCAGGGACCCCGCAACTTCTGACAGCTAAGGCAGGACACTTCTCCCTGCCCCTCGAACCATGGGAGCATTTGGGGAGGGGTCTCCCCTGACCCCAGCTGTGGGAGCGAGGGGGGCCCTCTGGAAGGCCTTCAGCCCCTGGGGCCTCCTAGGGGAGGGCAGCGAGGCCAGAGGGTGCAGCCCTGACCTGCCTGTTCTCGGTGCCAGCCCCCTACTCCCCACAGCCTCTCGGACTCCCCACCGGCACAGCCGCCTCCCTGGCTTGAAGACAAGGGCCAGGCCTCCTGCTTCAAGTGCTGCCGAGACCACCAAGGCCCTCGGGTGCAGGGTGTGACCCCTCTCCTCCCACACGAAGGGCCTGGTCAGACCCAGGGCGGGGTGACCCAGCCAGCCCACATCCACACCCACTCAGGGAGGCCCTGCAGCCTCTGCCCTCACCCACTCCCCTTCAAGGGCTCGGCCAAGTGCCACCTGCAGCACTGCACACACATGTGCACACACACCCGTGCGTGTATGCACTGAGCCCTCCCAGAGGCCAGGCTGCCTTCTCCTGGGGTATGTGCTGGTCAGTGGCACACTCAGGCATGATACTCACACGCATGCTTCACGCCTGTAGCACCCACTTGGGGCCTCTCACACTGCAGCCCTTGGGCAGCCAGTGGCACCCGCCTCACTACCTGGGCTGTGTCATGGGTGCCGTGGCCCAGGTGCGGGCTTGTGCCCTGTGGATGAGCAGGGCCAAGTGGAGCCCACACGCCACTTCCCTTCAGTAAACACCTGTCCAGCACAGCCTTTTCTCCTGAGCATGGGGGTTAGGGATCACGGGCCCAGGAGTACGTGTGAAAATGGGGCTGTGGCCTTGGGCACTTGGTTCTGAGGGCCTGTCCCAAGTAGGGGGCTGGGAAGGCCCGGCTGGGCAGGGGTTTCCAGACTGACGCTGCTGCCAGGAATGAGCTCAGAGCAGGGCCACAGGGAAGAGGCCCCCTGCCCAGTGCAAGGCGCCAGGTACCCTCCTCCCCAGGTGTGCTGGACGGAGGGTCACCTCAGGACCCAGATCCAGTGCGAGGACCACAGTGTCCCTGTAGCTGGCCCACAGATGCCACTTCCTGGGGCGACCCCCGCAGGGAGCAGCTGCAGCAGCCCAGGCAAGGCCATGGCCTGGAACACCCAGTACCAGCACGATGGGAAGATTTAGGCAGGGAGAGTACAGGGTGGGCAAGCAGAGACCTGTGGGCAGGGGGCTCTGGGCTGCCTGGGGACACCTGACCGTCATGGTGAGAGACGGGACACCTGATGGATGTGGTGTGAGTTGAGGACACCCCCTTCTTGGCCTCCGCAACTGGAGGGGTGAGCTGGGAGCTGAGGGGCACAGCAGGATGTAGGGCTGGGGGCGGGGTGAGAGGGTTAGACCTTCCCTTGTGCGGCACGACCAGGGCCTCAGCTGGCGCTGGAGCTGCTCCAAGGACAGAGGACACGAAGCCCTGCCCCAGGGAGGGGAGAGCACAAGGTGGGGAGAGCCCAAGACGGGGGTGAGGAGGATGGGGAAGGAGGCTGAGGTGGGGGGAGAGCCTGAGAGACCCAGTACCCAGGCAGTGGTTGGGGTGGAGCAGGATGGAGAGAAGGTGGTCGTGGGGGACAGAGTCACCAGGGGGCTGTGGAGGGGGTGACATTTGAGATGAGATAAGGAGGTGAGGGAGGAGTGGAAAGGAGTTAGAAATGAACTCTCCTGCCGACCGGTGAGTCCTCCCCACACTTAAGAAAGAACCCGTTCCTTATGGGATGGGCATCAAGCCAGGCTGCCCGTCTGGAATAGGCTGCAAAGGCAGAAGGAAGTCCCACCGTTCCCCTAGGGGGGCACTTCGCCCCATTACCTGTGGGCCTTGGGGTGAAGGGCAGGCGGCCGTGGTGGGGGGGGAGGGGTGATGGGGTTGGGGGTAGAAGCAGGAGCCCCGTAGAGCTGCCCAGAACCCAGGCGACCAGTTTGGACCTGCTGCGCAGTTGCCGGCTCCAGGGGCGAGGAGGGGTTTAGGAGAGAAGCAGGGTCTGCTGCCGTTTATGATAGTGGGAAATGGAGCTTGGGGGAGGGGGGTGTGGGATTACGTGCGGGGGGGGGGGGGCGGGGTGAGAGGAGAGGGCTGTGAGCTGCTCTGTGAGATGTGGAGGGGACCGGCTATGGGGTGGAAGAAATGGCAATAGGAAGTGGAAGGTGGACGGCATGAGGGCTGCAGTGGAGCCACCCTGAGGCAGATGTCCTGGGGGACTGCCAGCTTGGAATGGCTTCAGGGACCCCCTTCCTCACCCAGAAAGCCTGGGCACAGGGAGCACTGGGTGGAGGCGGGTCCTGAGCCCACTGCCCACTCCCCGGTGACCCTGGGACTGCTCTGGGTGCCCTATCAGCCTCTCCCCTGGCCTCACTTCCCAGAGGAGACCCATCACTGGAGATGACCAAGGGTAAGGCCCGTCGACACACCCAGGCCTGCCGGGCACCCCATCTCCATCATTCTCTCTCTTTCAAGTATTTCCTGAACCGGCCAATGCACGGGGTGGGGGACAGGGAGGAGACAGGGGTGTGGACTCCGTTCCCTGAAAGGCAGCTGTACAAGCTCAGAACAACCGTTCCTGACGGTGGAGTGCTGGGGCCGAAGCGTTTATTCAGGAAAAACGACTGAAAGCAGGAGGCCCCACCCGAGAGGGCTGCTGTCTGTCCAGCCAAGAGGCTGGGCACACCCCAAGGCTGAGGTGCCTGAGACCCCACAGGCGCAGCAAGAGAAGGGGGTGCCCCCGCAAACTGCAGAATGTGTGTATGTACGTGTTTATCTTTTAATTGTCGTGAAGTAAAATTGACTTTCATTTCTTTGGGTGTACAGTTCTATGACTTTTAAGACACTCGTGTGACCAACGCTACAAGAGTTAAAACTTACATCCTCCCAAAAAGCTCCCTCTCGCTACCCCTTTAGAGGCACACCTCACCCCACCCATGACCCCACGAGTCTGCCATCGGTTCCATTTTGTCTTTTCCAGAATGTCAAATAAATGAAGGCATATAGTAGGCACCCTTTGAGGACCAGCTTCTGTCTCGCAGCAAAACCCTCTCTTATTCATGCAGCTTGTCTGAGAACCCCCACCCGTTCAGCCACCCACCTATGGAAGGGCGCCTGGGTCGGCTCCAGTTCTGACATATTACAAATTAAAACCACCGTGAATATTAATGCACAGTTACCAGCGTGAACAGAAGTTTTAATTTCTCTGGGGTAAATGGCCAGAAGTGGATGGCAGGGTCCTATGTAAGCCTCTTACCAGACAAAGGCAGCGGATTCTTTCGCTAAATGTGCTTGATGACCAAATCCTAAGACATCAGGGTTTCAAAGAGAAGAAAAGTTTATTCCTAGGCACACAGTAGGAGAGCAGTTGGCCTACTGGCTCAAAATCTGTCTCCCCAAACTGCAATAGTTCTGCTAATTGGAGGAGAATGCCAAAGTGGCAGCTTAGCGAAATGTGAGATTTAGTTCATCCTCCAGAACAGCTACTAAATAGCCAGAAACAGTACAGAACAACTCCTAGGGCCACATCAGTGACTGGACACACAGGGTACCCCAGTCTGGACCAGCTGGACTGGCTGCGAGCGCCCCCCCAGACAATGAGTTCCCCAAGCCGTGGCGGCCAGCACACCTCCCCCACAGGCTGCTTCCCAGAGGGGAAAGGAAAGAGACTTTACTGGCAGCAGGGGCTGAGCACAACCAAACACCAATTGTGGCATTAATTAACAAATTCTGACTACAAAAAATAGGCCCCCAGCTCAGGTGAACCTGGTCAAAGAGGAGGTTACTGATTTTTGTCCTGGCGCCGAGGGGGCAGGGCTGATGGAAAAAGGAAAAAAAGAAACAGAGTTTTTTTTGGATCAAATAGCACATAATACTTAAAAGGGTCTGGGCTCTGAAGGAAAGGAGAGGGTACATAGGATCTGAAGGTGCACAAATCAACATACCAACTTATGCTCGATTGGCAAACCTGAGGAACAGGAGTTCTGCTGCTCTAAGAAGGATTTTTCTCTTTCTTTCTTTTTTTTTTGTGTGTGTGGCTATGTTTCTACAAAGGCTTGACTGCCTTTGGATACAGCGGCAGGGCTTCTCAGGCTGCAACTTCCCCAGGCATAAGCAGAAATAAGCTTGTTGGACAGCTTGTCTGGAGCCGGTACCTTCCCCAGGAGAGGGGTGGGGCACAGCTCAGGTGGAATCACTCCCTCAAGGAATTCAGACGCCAGGGTTTGGAAATTTAAAGCAATTAAAGCCAGCCTACAACCTCTCTGCTGTCTCCACCACACCCCCAGCAGGGAGAGTCTGCTGAAGTTAAAGGTACTGCATCATCTTATGCTGGTGGGACCTGCAGGCAGACAAGCACCATACACTGGGCAAGATAGGAAAAACACAGAGTCCAGAGACTTCACAGGTAAGTCTTTCAACCTGCTGGGTCTCACCCTCAGGAAAAACTGATGCAGGTAACTCTTTCCTCCTGACAGGAGGCCAGTTTGGTCTGGGAAAATCTGGCTGGGGTCTATAATACCTAAGTAGACCCTCCTAAGGGAGACAGGAGGAAAAAGCACCATACAGGCAGGGTAAGAAACAAGAAAACAAGAACTGAAAAATTCTGTTCTGGTAAACAAAACTAAACTAGTGGTCCAGAATAAGCTGAACTGAATGTCAAAGAACAGATAAATGACAAAGTCATGCAGCAAGAAAATCCCAGGAAAAAAAAGTGAAAACAATCTCCAGAATAAACTAATTAAGGTAATTAAATGCCTAGATGCCAGCAAAAAGTAACGAATCACACTAGGAAAATTGAAGATATGACCCACTCAAAAGAGCAAACCAACAATTCAAATGCGATACAGGAGTTGAAACAATTAATTCAAAATGTTGGAACAGACATAGAAAACCTCATAAAAATCAAATCAATGAATTGGGGGAGGATACAAAGAAGGCAAGAAATGAAGAAAAAGAAGAAATAGGGTAAGATATTGGATAATTCGAGCTGAAGGGATACAGATTGTGCAAACAGGACTGATTGTAAAAACTCAGAAATGAATAGCATAATACTACTTAACTGTAATACAATTATGATAAAACCCTGAATGAAGCTGATGTGAGAATGATAGAGGGAGGAGGGCTGGAGCCACAAATGAAATAAAAAAGAAAGATAGATGATAAAGACTGAGATGGTATAATCTAGGAATGCCTGGAATGTATAATGATAGTGACTAAATGTACAAATTTAAAAATGTTTTTGCATGAGGAAGAACATAGGAATGTCATTATTGCAGGGTGTTGAAAATAGATAGTAATTAATATTTAAAATTTTTAACTTATGTGTGAGACTATAGCAAAAAAAATGTTTATTTGGTACAAAATTTATATTTTGACTAGTCCATTTCCTGATATAACTTATGTAGACAGCTTAATTGAACACCATAAGTACATGGAACCTTGAGTAGGGCATGAGATTTTGTTGGTTTGTCCGGAGTGATGCCCCAATAATAAATCACAGAGTGATTTGAATAATGACTAAAAATATATTTGCAAAGTCACCTTTGGGGAATGGTGAGAAAAGGGGAAAGTTCAACTTCCCCAAGTTGAATTCTTGATATTCTTACTAGCGGTGGGGACAACCAAAGTTATAGGCTGAGCCCCCAATCTTGGGGTTTGTTCATATGAAACTTAACCCCACAAAGGATAGGTCAAGCCTACTTAAAATTAGGCCTAAGAGTCACCCCCAAGAGAACCTCTTTTGTTGTTCAGATGTGGCCTTCTCTTCAGCTAACACAACAAGCAAACTCACTGCCTGTTCTAGTTTGCTAGCTGCTGGAATGCAACATACCAGAAACAGAATGGCTTTTTAAGAGGGGGAATTTAATGAGTTGCTAGTTTACAGTTCTAAGGCTGAGAAAATGTCCCAATTAAAACAAGTCTATAGTAATGTCCAATCAAAGGCATCCAGGGAAAGATACCTTGGTTCAAGAAGGCCGATGACGTTCAGGGTTTCTCTCTCAAGTGAGGTGGCACATGGCAAACACAGTCAGGGCTTCTCTCTCAGCTGGACAGGCACATGGTGAATATGGCATCATCTGCTAGCTTCCTTACCTGGCTTCCTATTTCACGAAGCTCCCCGGGAGGCATTTTTCTTCTTCATCTCCAAAGGTCACTGGCTGGTGGACTCTTTGCTTCGTGGTGCTGCAGCATTATCTGCCCTCTCTGAATCTCTCTGAATCTCTCATTCTCCAAAATGTTTCCTCTTTTATAGGACTTCAGAAACTAATCAAGACCCACTCAAATGGGTGGAGACATGTCATCCCCTAATCCAGTTTAACAACCATTCTTAACTAAATCACATCAATCAGGGAGATGATCTCATTACAGTTTCAAACATACAGTATTGAATAGAGATTATTCTACCTTTATGAGCTGGGATTTATATTAAAACATGGCTTTTCTTAGGGGGCATACTTCCTTTCAAACCAGCACACTGCCCTCCACCTCTGTATGTGGTATGTGATTCCCAGGGGTGTGGACCTTCCTGGCAACATGGGACAGAAATCCTAGAATGAGCTGAGACTCAGCATCAAGGGATTGATAAAACCTTCTCGACCAAACGGGGAAGAGTGAAATGAGACAAAATAAAGTGTCAATGGCTGAGAGATTCCAGAGTTGAGAGGTTATCCTGGAGGTTATTCTTATGCATTAAATAGATATCACCTTGTTAGTCAACATGTAATGGAGAGGCTGGAGGGAACTGCCTGAAAATGCAGAGCTGTATTCCAGTAGCCATGTTTCTTGAAGATGATTGTATAATGATATAGTTTTCACAATATCACTGTGAAAACCTTGTGTCTGATGCTCCCTTTATCTACCTTATCAACAGATGAGTAAAACAAATGGAATAAAAATAAATAATGGGGGAACAAATGTTAAAATAAATTTAGATTGAAATGCTAGTGATTAATAAAAGGGAGGGGTTAAGGGGTATGGTATGTGTGAATTTTGTTCTGTTGTCTTTTTGTTTCTTTTTCTGAATTGATACAAATATTCTAAGAAATGATCATGATGATGAATATGCAACTATGTGATGATATGAATTACTGATTATATAGGTAGAACAGAATGATCATAATTTAAAAATTTTTAAAAATAATAAAATAGCTCTAATAATTTTATTAGAGGAAAAGATGGGCAGGGTTTAGGATAATAAGTACAGTAGCCCCAGATGATGTAGTTAGAGGTGATCTAGTTACTGAGCACGCACAGATTGATGATATGCTCAGTAACAGGATGTAGGTGACCGTGATTTTTAGTATGATAATGAGGTGTAGGTGACTTGTAGAATAAATTTGAAGCTACTGCGCATGTCAGGTGGGCCAGTGTGGTTAGATTCAGTCTCGATTATCAAGGTAACCTTGAATTTGGGGTGGGTTAGTTCTGGGCTAACTCAGGACCCTTCATTAATAGACTTTACGGGCTGCCTTTAGTGATTACAAGACTCCAAAACAAATGAAAAAAACAGATAAAATGGGTGCATGTGAAGGTCAGTCACAAGGTTTCTACAATCACAGGGGCACAGATAAAAGCTATACAATCATTATCAAAGATCAAGGCTGCTGGATTACAATTCAAGGATTTCAGGTATTTCTCTATTTTAATACACCAGAAAGCAAAAAGGAATATTTATATAATAATTCAGTAATCAAAATCATCCCTTAAATCCCAATTTCTGGGCAGTGCAATGGTGGCTTAGTGGCAGAATTCTCACCTGCCATGCTGGAGATCCGGGTTTGATTCCCCGAGCCTGCCTATGCAAAAAAAAATTACAATTTCTCAGTTACAACTCCTCCCTCTCATTTGATAATTATCTCTCAATTCTGAGGAATATCTGGTTGAATACACTTCTAATTTCTTCAAGGCTGAAAGGGGCTGTTGTCATTAAGGGACAAAGGCATGAAATGATGAAAACTGGTTGTTGTTCTTGGAGAGGCTGGTACTTTTGGGTTTCAGAACTTCTGCCGGCTTGAATCTGACATGTACCCCAGAAAAGCCAAGTTCTTTAAACCTCTTTGAATTTGTTGGTGGGAGCTTTTTGATTGTTCCCATGGAGATGTGACCCACCCAATTGGGGCTGTTAACTTTTGATTAGGTGGTTTCCATGGAGATGTGTCTCCACCCATTCAAGGTGGGGTTGCTTACTAGACCCTTTTAAGAGGGAACCATTTTGGAAAAAGTTTTAGCACCCATGCAGCCAGAGACCTTTGGAGATGAAGGAAAAAATTTTCCCTGGGGGAGCTTCATGAAACAAGAAGCCTGGACAGAAAGCTAGCAGATTTCACCATGTGTCTTATCAGCTGAGAGAGAAAGCCTGAACTACATAGGCCTTTTCTGAGTTAAGATAACCTCTGTTGTTCCCTGAATTTGAACATTTTCATAGCCTTAGGACTGTCAACTTGCAAACTAGAAAATGCTTACCTGGTATTGGAAGAATCTGGAGGTTTTAAGTCTCTGAAAAACAAAATAAGTAAAATTTTATAGAGCCCAGGGTATCTTTCAGTGTTCCCAGGAATATTCTTGGTTGGGGTTTGCCATGTTGTGGTAGTTTACAATATCTGGCTGAAATTTGCAGAAGAATAACCTCCAGAATGACCTCTCAAATCGATTTGAAATCTCTTAGCCATTAAAATTCTATTTCTTTTCCCCCTCTTGGTCCACTAATCCCATGATGCCAGGGCCAGGTTCATCTCTAGGAGTCATATCTCATGATGACAGGGCCAGGCTTAACATTGAGGTGCATGTCCCAGGATGCCAAGGCCAGGTTATACCCCTGGAAATAATATCCCATGTAGGGGGGAGTTCAGAGCTTTGCTTAGAGAGAGAACACATTTGACTAACAGCAAAGATTTTCTGAAAATGACTCTTAGGCATTAATCATAAGTAGGTTCAGTTACAGAAATATGCCTCATAAGGGCAAGCCTCAAGATTGAGGCTTTGGCTTATTGAATTGGGAGCCCCTCTAGCTTAAGAAAATGTCAGGAATTTCCCAGGTGGAGAAGTTTAATAGTTTCTTTTTATTTTTTAGTTCCTCAAGGGACTTTGCAAATACTTCCTTATTTTCTGTCCAAAATACTCTGAAATGCATCAGGGTATAACATTATCTTGTATAAAATATTAAGATTTTGTTCCTTATTTTAAGTCTCATATCAAATAAAGCTGAATTAGTTTGTTTAAATAAACTGAACAGACAGGTTAAATTAGATTATGTGCTACAGAAAATTTAAATTTTGGACAAAATAAACATTTTTTGGTCTCACACAAAAGTTAAAGTTTTAAAATACAGGCATTATTTTTAACCTTGCATATTGATTGACCTTAGTTTTAATCAGATCTGTTTCAGTACAACTTTAATCTTTTTTGGTTTGTTTTTAACAGTTGCTGTATGGAGTAATGCTGACTTTCAGAGCTGGAAAATTAAATCCTGAGTCACACAGATACTTTAAGTTCCAGGGAACTACTAAGTTATAAAAGAGCACAGCATTTCAGAATTTAAAGATAAAAGTTTAAGTTTAACAATCTAAGCTCTAATTTTTATAAGCATCTTTATTTATTTGCATAGGCAGGCACCAGGAAACGAACCCGGGTCTCTGGCATGGCAGGCGAGAACTCTGCCTACTGAGCCACCGTGGCCTGCCCTGTATAAGCATTTTTAAATGAAGCTACTTTCAGAAATAAAAACATAGGACAGTTGTTTTATTACTAGCAAACCACAGCAGAGATTTTGTTATGTTCCACTTTTACACATTTACCAGAGTTATGTTAATTAGCAGATAAAATATATTTTATATATTTGTCCTGCTTCTCTTTTAAAGTCTTTCCTTGTTATATATGAAGTTCTGACCCATAGTTGACCACACATATTTTATAGAAGTGTTCACACATATTTTATAGAAGTGTTAGAGCAAAGCAGGGTAAATGGCAAGTAAATTTAGATGTTTCTATGATCTATAGTTTGTTTTTTTTTTAAGAATAATTAAAACCATGACTGACAACACCATTCCATTGTCTAACATCATACAGATTAGTATCAGAATAAAATATGGAAAGTGAGAGAGCTATCAAATCTTTAGGAATTTTATACCATCTCTAAATATATGAATAACATTTTACCTGTACAAATTTAACCAGCAACAGGATAGAAAATCCCTTTGAACCACTGTATTACTTCCCAAATACCTCCTATGCAATTTGTTGAACTATTTTAGCATCTTACTTACACAAGATGAAAAAAAAATTCTTTGTAACAGTTTTTCCTTTAACAGTAAGAAGACTTCTCTTTTGAACTAAAGGCTGACATAAGCATACAAGGATATTATTCTGATGTAAAATCTTTGTTTTCTAGACAGAGTACTTGGATGATTAAGAAAAAAACATTTAAAAAACATTAAAAGCAGACTAACAATTCATGTTATTTTAACAGGGAGAAAACTAAACTTTAGTTCTGTACGAATACCCAATTTGACACAAAACCTTCCTATTTTTTAAATATATGATAAACAGACCTTAAATTTTTGGTCAGTGTTGACTATGGCAGACAAAATTTACTTTCATAAACATATAACTTTCTATATTCAACTCAAGAGTGAATTCAAAATGCATTCAAAATCAGAGGATATGATTTTTAGTATGGGAAATAATAAAGATACTATTTATCCCAACTATAGTTTTTATTTATCCAGACTGCAAATAATCAGAAATAAATTTGATAGCAAATTCACAAAACTTTTTGAAAATACATGCTTCCTTCCAATAACAGTAGTCATAAAGGGGAAAAGAGACAGAGATACTACAAAATAATGGAAGAAATAAGAAATTTATGTTTGGGTTTGGAACACAGCCCTGCATTTATATATTTTATATATAAAATATAATATACTTTATATTCACAACACACAAATGATTATTTTACAATGTGCTTAAATTGTCTCAGTCCAATCCAGCACTACCCTCAAAGGTCAGAAGGCCACAAGTTTAAAATATAATCAACTTTTCAATATTTAAGGGATTTATATGCAGGAAAAAACTTAATTTTTTTAAACATTAAGTGCAAAATAA
Source organism: Tamandua tetradactyla (assembly GCF_023851605.1). NCBI lineage: Eukaryota > Metazoa > Chordata > Mammalia > Pilosa > Myrmecophagidae > Tamandua > Tamandua tetradactyla. The sequence continues at coordinate 45,143,370 of NC_135333.1, read as the reverse complement.
TACCAGGAATATGTTAGTTTACAAAATTAAATTATGACATTAAAAAAACTAGTTCAATTCCATTTGACAGCTGATCAAATGGTATGAAAGTTAGTTACTTAGGACTTAAGAACTTTGTTATCTGAATATGTAGATTTTTTTCCTTATTGCCTCCATTCTAAATTGGTTTATGAAACTTACTGCACAAACACAGGCTTTATGATGATTATATGGATAATTTCTTTAAATATGCCTATGGTTAACTTACTAAGAGATCCATTTTTGATGGTTCTAAGTGTATTACTTGTTTTCTTAAATTAAAAAAAAATTAACAACAACAACAAAAAACTAGTTCAGAGCTCAATTTTTTTAACTTTTTTTATTATTATTTTTTATATACAAAGCAAAGAAATAAAAAAGCAATAGTTTTCAAAGCACTCTTCAAAAAGTGGTTACAGGATAGATCTCAGGTATAAAGTTTAGGAAGCGACTTCCTATTACTAGGTCTTGAAGATGTTTTCCTACATCTTCTTCTAGAAGCTTTACTATGCTAGTTCTTGCATTTAGGTGTTTGATTCACTTTGAGTTAATTTTTATGAAGGATGTAAGATAGGTGTCTTCTTTCATTCTCTTGGCTATTGATATCCAGTTCTTCCATGCCCAATTATTGAAAAGATGATTTTTTTTCCCAGTTCAGAGGATTTGGGGGCCTTGTCAAAAATCAGTTGACCATAAATTTGGTGGTCTGTTTCTGCACTCTTGATTTGATTCCATTGGTCAATGTTCCTGTCTTTGTGCCAGTACCATGCTGTTTTGACCACTGTGGCTTTATAATAGGTGCTAAAGTCAGGGAGTAATAATCCTCCCACTTCATTCTTCTTTTTTAGGATGCTTTTAGCTATTCGGGGTTTCTTTCCCTTCCAGATGAATTGTTAATTAGTTTTCCCAAATCTTCAATGTAGGGTGTTGGAATTTTGATTGGTACTGTGTTGAACCTGTAGATCAATTTGGGGATACTTGACATCTTAACTATATTTAGCCTTCCTTTCCATGAGCAGGGAGGTCTTTTTCACCTATTTAGATCTCCTTTAATTTCTCTTAGCAATATTATGTAGTTTTCTGTGTACAACTCCTTTACATCCCTAGCTAAGTTCATTCCTAAATATTTGATTCTTTTAGTTGTTATTTTGAGTGAAATTTTTTCCTTAACCGACTCCTCAACCAGGTCATTGCTTGTGTATAGAAATGTTACTGATTTTTGCACATTAATTTTATATCCCTCCACCTTGCTGAATTTGTTTATTAGCTCAAATAACTATGCTGTAGATTTTTCTCAGGATCTTCCAAGTATAGCATCATATCAGCTGCAAATAATGAGAGTTTTACTTCTTCCTTTCTAATTTGGATGCCTTTTATTTCTTTGTCCTGCCTGATTGCTCTAGCTAGAATGTCTAGCACAATGTTGAATAATAGTGGTGGCAATGGGCATATTTGTCTTGTTCCTGGTCTTAGTGGAAAGGCTTTCAGTCTCTCTCCGTTGAGTACGATGCTGGCTATCAGTTTTCATATATTCCCTTTATCATATCGAGGTAGTTAACTTTGATTCCTATCTTTTGGAATGTTTTTATAAAAAAGGATGCTGAATTTAGTCGAATGCTTTCTCAGCATCAATGGAGATGATCGTGTGATTTTTCCCTTTTGATCTGTTAATGTGCAGTAAATTACATTAATTGATTTTCTTGTCTGAACCATCCTTGCATTTCTGGTATAAACCCCAGTTGGTCATGGTGTATAATTCTTTTACTGTGCTGTTGGATTTGATTTGCTAATATTTTACTGAGAATTTTTGCATCTATGTTCATTAGGGAGATTGGCCCGTAGTTTCCCTCTCTTATAGCATCTTTACCCGGTTTTGATATTAAAATGATATTAGCTTCATAAAATAAATTAGGTAGAGTTCCTTTTTCCTCAATTATTTGGAAAGGTTTCAGCAGGATTGGTGTTAGTTCTTTCTGGAATGTTTGATAAAATTCCCCTGTGAAGCATCTGGCCCTGGACTTTTCTTTGTAGGAAGATTTTTGATGACCGATTGAATCTCTTCACTTGGGATTGGTTTCTTAAGATCTTCTATTTCTTCCTGAGTCAGTGTAACTTGTTTGTGTGTATCCAGGAATTTGTCCATTTCATCTAAATTGTCTAATTTGTTGGATATAGTTGTTCATAGTATCCTTTTATGATTTATTTTATTTCTTCAGGATCTGTGGTAATGTACCCTTCTCATTTCTGATTTTGTTTATTTGCATCCTCTCTTTTTTTCTTTGCCAGTCTTGCTAGTGGCCCATCAATTTAGTTGATTTTCTCAAAGAACCAACTTTTGGCTTTATTGATTCTTTCTATTTTTTTTTTTCTTTGCTCTCCCATTCATTTACCTCTGCTTTAATCTTTGTTATTTCTCTCCTTCTATTTGCCTCGGGGTTAGTTTGCTGTTCTTTTTCAAATTCCTCCAGGTTCGCTGTTAAATCCTCGATATTTACTCTTTCTTGATTTTAAATATAGGAATTTAAGGCAATAAATTTCTCTCTCAGCACAGCCTTTGCCACATTCCATAAGTTCTGATCAGTTGTATTCTCATTTTCATTCATCTCCAGATAGTTACTGATTTCTCTAGCAATTTCTTCTTTGACCCACTGGTTGTTTAAGAGTGTGTTATTTAATCTCCATATATTTGCGAGCGTTCTCATTCTTTGAGGGTTATTGAGAGCCAACTTCATCCCATTATGATCAGAGAAAGTGCTTTGAATAATTTCAATACTTTTAAATTTATAAAGATCTGTTTTGTGCCCCAGAATATGATCTATCCTGGAGAATGTTCCATGAGCACTAGAGAAAAATGCATAACCTTGTGCTTTGGGTTGCAATGACCTATATATGTCTGTTATGTCCAATTCACTATCAAGCTATTTAACTTCTCTATTTCCTTGTTGATCTTCTGTCTGGTTGTTCTATCCATAAAGGAGAGTGGTATATTGAAGTATCCTACTATTATTTTGAAACATCTATCACTCCCTTCAGTTTGCCATTGTCTGTCTCATGTACTTTGGGGCTCCTTGATTGGGAGCATAACATTTATGATTGTTATATCTTCTTGGTGAATTGACCCTTTAATTAGTATATAGTGTCCTTCTTTGTCTCTTATGATGTCTTTACATTTAATGTCTATTTTGTCTGATATTAGTATAGCTACTCCTGCTTTCTTTTGGTTACAATTTGCATAGAAAATTTTTTCCCATCCTTTCACTTTCAATCTATTTGTATCCTTGTGTCTAAGATGAGTCTCTTGTAAGCAGCATTGTGGTAGTTAGATTTAGGTGTCAACTTGGCCAGGTGAAGGCATCTAGTTCTGTTGCTGTGGACATGAGTCAATGGTGTGTGAACCTCATCTATTGCTGATTACATCTGCAGTTGGCTAGGAGGTGTGCCTGCTGCAATGAATGATGTTTGACTTAATTGGCTGGTGCTTAAATGAGAGAGCGCAACGTAGCACAGCCCAAGCAGCTCAACATACCTCATCTCAGCACTCGCAGCTCAGCCCAGGCATTTGGAGATGCAGAAAGAAATCACCCTGGGGAAAGTTGTTGGAACCCAGAGGCCTGAAGAGAAGGCCAGCAGAGACCATCCTGTGCCTTCCCACATAAGAAAGTTAGCTGCCTTTCCTCTGAAGAATTAACAAAATAAATCCCCTCTTATTAAAAGCCGATCCATCTCTGGTATGTTGCATTCCAGCAGCTAGCAAACTAGAACAAGCATGTACCTAGATTGTGTTTCTTAATCCATTCTTCCAATCTGTATCTTTTAATTGGTAAATTTAGTCCATTAACATTCAAAGTTAACACTGAAAATGCGTTTCTTGATCCACCGTCTTATCTTTTTTATTTTATTTGTCAGATCTGTATATTCTTTTCCCTCTTTCTTTTTGTATTATTTAAATTACCCTTAGTGGTACTCTTCAATTCTGTACCCTCCTCCAGACCTCCCTCTCTTGTCTTTTTTTTCAGCTGGCAGAACTCCTTTTAGTATTTCTTGTAAGGCCGGACTCTTGTTGACAAATTCTTTCAGGACTTCTTTGTCTGTGAAAACTTTAATCTCTCCCTCAATTTTGAAGGACAATTTGGCTGGGTACAGAATCCCTGGCTGTAAGTCTTTCTCTTTTAGGATCTTGAACATATCATACCACTGCCTTCTCACCTCCATGGTGCTAGTTGAATAGTCTGAACTCAGTCTTATTTGGTTTCCCCTGTATATAGTAGATTGTTTTTTTCTTGCTGCTTTCAGGATTTTCTGCTTCTCTTCAACATCTGACAGACTGATTACTATGTGCCTTGGGAAAGACCTATCTGGATTTATGCCATTTAGAGTTCTTTGGGGTTTTGTTACTCGTATGTTTATGCCCTTTATGAGGGTTGGGAAGTTTTCCCCCATTATATCCTCAACTATTCTTCCTAGCCCTTTACTCCTTTGTTCTCCATCTGGGACACCAATGATTCTTATATTTGCACACTTTGTTTTGTCTATCACTTCCCTGAGTTCCCATTCAGTTTTTCCCATCTTTTTTGCCATTTGCGCTTTGAGTCTTTGAAGTCAATTATCTTGTCCTCTATATCACTTATTCTTTCTTCTGTCTCTTCAAATCTGGTGTTGTGTCCCTCTAGTATGTTTTTTATTTGGTCAACAGAGTCTTTAATCTCTGTGATTTCCACCATTTTTCTATTTATCTTTCAGATTTATATTTGTGCTCTTCTACTGTCTTCTTGATCTTCTTTATGTCATTTGCTATTTCACTTATTTTATTAAGTAGAGTTGTATCAACATCTTTGATAAGTTGTTCCAACATCTGTGTCTCCTCTAGTGTTTTAATTTTGTCATTAGGCAGGGCTATATCTGTCTGCATTGTGATATGCTTAGTGATCTTCTGTGTCTTCATCACATGTAAATATCTTGATTGATTTACTTTGGGAGTTGATTTCTTTCAGTAGTCTAAGGCCCTGTGTTTGCAGGTTGGTTGTACAGCAGTGAGCAGGACATGGGGTGGAGCACTCAGTACAGTGATTTGTTTCAGGTCAGGTATGGGTGCAAGTTGGGATGTTATGCTGATGCTTTTGAACGTGAATGCCCAGCGGCCAGGGAGGATGTAGCTGTGTGATGCACTGGTCTGGGGGGGTATAACCCAGGTGTGCACTAGTTGAAGGCACGGGGCCTTTGTGTGCATGCACAGAGCTGTGGCAGCATGTTTGCATTATGCCTTTGTGGATTGGGGGCAGATGTTACCCAGCTGCACAGGTCGGCACTTTCTCAGAGATGGGAAGGGAGGCTGAGAGCTGTGCACATGCCTAAGACTGCTGTAAAATGTGGTTTCCAGAACTGAGTGATGTGATTGGGGGCCCATGCACATGCATGAGCCTGGGAGTGCCATAAACAGAGCTCAGGGAGGGTGGAGTGTGGCTGTGTGACTCTATGGATGAGGGGCTGGAGTAGCCTCAGTATAGAGGTGGGTGCCGGCAACCTTTATGCACTGGCAACAGCCTGCAAGGAACAGGGAGGGGGAAGTAGTCCTTGGGCGGGGTGCAGGAGAGGTGAGTTGGGCTGCACTTGGGGTGAGGGTGTGGGGCAGGTACATGCACTGGGGGCTGGTGGAGTGGGGGTAACCTGGAGTGCAGGGAATAGGAGCAACTGACGGGATTCTGGTGCCTGGGGTGTGGGGTGAGTCGCTGGTCATGGGGCTGTGCTGGTGAGGGTAACACACTGAAGGAACGCAGCCTGACTTACTTCCTAGTTCCATGTTCCCATCTATACACTCTTGCGAGCTCCGTGGCTCCACGCCTCTGCACCAGGCTCCAGCTTTCTGCCTCTCAGCTCCTCAGCCTCTGCAACCAGGCTGCTGCATGTGCTGCAGAAGGCTCTCCCGAATTACTGCCTCAGTTGCCCTCCTGTCCGTTCTCTAACTTTTCTGTGGAGCAGGGCTAATCTCAAGCTACTCTAGTTCGCCATCTTCCCGGAAGTCCAGAGTTCTATTTATTTAAATGCTACTTTCTTATTTAAAGTTCTTACAAATGTCATCTCTTCTATGAGATCTTCTTAGGTCATTCTTTATCTGCTTTTTAAATTCCTTGAGCATTTTTATTCCTTCATTATTACTGTCATTCCTTCTGGGGTCACCAAATTATTACCAGGCAAAGGCAGTGGATTCTTTTGCCCCATCACTCAAATGACCAATTCCTGAGACCCCATGGTTTCAAAGAGAGAAAGAGTTTATTGCTAGATGTATAGTACGAGTGCAGATGGCCTAGCAGCCCAAAATCTGTCTCCCCAAACTGCAGAAATTCTAATAGTTGTATTAGAAGAAAAGATGGGCAGGGTTTAGTGATAATGACCACAGTGGCCCCAGATACTGTAATTAGAGGTGATCTAATTATTGAGCATGTGCAGATTGATGACACGCTTAGTCACAGGACATAGGTAAGAAAATAGTGGCCTTCATATGATGATGGTCGTGATTTTTAGTATTATAATGAGGTGTAGGTGACTTGTAGGTTAAAATCTAAGCTACTGCCCATGTCAGGCGAGCCCATTTTGGTTAGATCCAGTCTCGGTCATCAAGATAACTTTGGACTTGGGGTAGGTTAACTCTGGACCTACCCAGGACCCTTTATTAATGGGCTGTCTTTAATTTCTGACTCTAAAGTCTAAAACTGGATAAATGGGTACATGTGAGGGTCAGTCACAAAGTTTTTACAACCACAGGGACAGAAAATAAGGGCTATACAATCATTATCAGAGACCAAGGCAGCTGGATTACAATTCAGAGATTTCAGGTATTTCCCTCTGTTTAATATACCAGAAAGAAAAAAGGAATATCTACATAATGATTCAGCTATCAAATTCATCCCTTAAATCCCAATTTCTCAATTACAATACTATGCTAAGGTGATCAGAAACCACAAACCATTTTTCAGAATGGCTGGAGTGCTCTGCCCCAGATGCACGGTCCAGTTTCTAAATCTTTGCAGCCTTCAGGGCTGCCGCTGTTTTCTATTTTAGCCATTCTGGTATCTTGCCATCATTTTGTTTTGCATTTCCCTGATGGCTAATGATATTGGCCATCTTTTCATGTCCTTATTTACCATCTGTATATCCTCTTTGGTGAAATGTCTGCTCAAGGCCTTTGCTCATTTTTAAATGGCTTTCTTTGTTTTTATATTGTTGAGTTTTAAGAGCTCTTTTATGATCTGTATACAAATCATAGATGTGGTTTGCAAACATCTTCTCCTAAACTGTAGTTTCTTTCATCATTCCCTTGACAATGGCTTCAACACACCAAAAAACCGGTGGATATGAAGGCACATCTCACTTTATTGTTCCTTGTTACTTCACAGATACTGTTGTTTACAAACGGAAGGTCTGTGGCAGCCTTACATCCAGCAAGCCTCTGAGCGCCCTCTTCTAACAGCAAGTGCTCAGTGCCTCTGTGTCACATTTTGATAGCCTTCACAATATTTCAAACTTTTTATTATTATTATACATGTTTGGGTGATCTGTGATCAGATCTGTAATGTTACTAATGTAATTTGTTTTGGGGGAGCCACGAGCCATGCCCATATAAGACAGCAAATTTAACGAATAAATTTTTAGTGTGTTCTGCCTCCACCACTGACAGGCTATTCCCTGGCCTCTCTCCCTCTCCTATTCCCTGAGACACAATGATAGTGGAATTAGACCTATTAATAACCCCACAGTGGCCTCTAAGTTTCAAGTGAAGGAAGAGTCACACATCTCTCACTTTAAATCAAAAGCTAGAAATAATTAAGCTTAGTGAGGGAGGCAAGTCGAAAACCGAGACAGACCCCAAGGCAAGGCCTCTTGCATCCCCTTAAGCCAAAGCCTAATCCAGAGCTAGGCCCTAACTCTCCCCAATTCTATGAAGGCTGGGAGAGATGAGGAAGCTATAGAAGCAAAGTCCAAAGTTAGCAGAAGTTGGTTCATAATGTTTGAAGAAAGAAGCTGCCTCCATAAAATAAAAGCACCAAGTGCAGCAGCTGGTACTGAGGCAGAAGCTGCAGCAAGTTTACCAGATGATCTAGCTAAGATAATTGATGAAGGTGGCTGCACTAAACAACAGATTTCCAGTGTAGAGGAAACTACTTTACAATCAAGGAGGATGTCATCTAGGACTTTCATTGCTAGAGAAAAGTCAATGCCTGCTTCAAAGCTTCAAAGGGCAGACTGACTCTCTTGGCAGGAGCTAACACAGCTGGTGACTTTAAGTTGAAGCCAATGTTCATTTACCATTCCCTCTACCCTAAGGCCCTTTAGAATTATGCTAAATCTACCCTGCCTGTGCTCTGTAAATGGAACAACAAAGCCTGGGTGATAGTACATCTGTTTACAACATGGTTTACTGAATATTTTAATCCCCCTTTTGAGATCTACTGCCCAGAAACAAGATTCCTTTCAAAATACGACTGCTCGTTGACAATGCACCTGGTCACCCAAGAGCTTTAATGGATATGTACAACGAGGTGAATGGTGTTTTTATGTCTGCTAACACAACATCCAGTCTGCAGCCCATGGGCCAAGGAGTAATTTCAACTTTCAAGTCTTACTATTTAAGAAAGACATTTGTAAGGCTACAGCTGCCATAGATAGTGATTCCTCTGATGGATCTGGGCAACATAAATTGAAAACCTTCTGGAAAGGATTTGCCATTCTAGATGCCATTAAGAACATTTGTGATTCATGGGAGAAGGTCAAAATAGCAACATTAACAGGAGTTTGGAAGAAGTGGATTCCAACCCTCACGGGCGCTTTGAGGAATCCAAGATATCCATGGAGGAAGTAACTGTAGATGTGGTGGAAACAGCAAGAGAACTCAAATTAGATGGAGCCTGAAGACGACTCAGTTGCTGCAATCTCATAATAAAACTCCAATGGATGAGGAATTGCTTCTTATGAATGAGCAAGAGAGTGGTTTCTTGAGATGGAATCTGCTCCTGGTGAAGATGCTGTGAACATTGCTGAAATAACAGGAAAGGATGTAGAATTTCACATCAACTTAGTTGATAAAGCAGCAGCAGGGTTTGAGAGGGCTCACTGAAATTTTGAAAGACATTCTACTGTGGGTAAAATGCTATCAAACAGCATTACATACTACAGAGGACTCTGTTGTGAATGAAGAGTCAATCAATATGGCAAACTTCATTGCTGTCTTTTTTTAAGAAATTGCCACAGCCACCCCAGCCTTTAGCACCCACCACCCAGGTAAGTCAGCAGTGTCAACACCAAGGCAGGACCCTCCACCAGCAAAATGATTACAACTTGCTGAAGGCACAGGTGATGGTTAGCATTTCTTTTTTTAGCAATAAAGTATTTTTTAAACAATGTACATTGGTTTTTTTAGACATAATGCTATTACACACTTAATAGACTATAGTACAATATAAACATAACTTGTATATCCACTTGGAAGCCAAAACATGTATAGTCTCACTTTATTGCAATATTCGCTTTATTGCAGTGGGGTCTAGAACTGAACCAGCAATATCTCTAAAGTGCACCTGTAGGGTTCTGAGTTGACAGTTCTTTTGTTATTTCCTTCTGTCCGCCATGGTTCATTATGAAAAATCCACAATCATTTGAATAATTATTACTCTATAGGTAATATGTTGTTTCCCTATCTACTTTCAAGATTTTTTTTCCCTTGACTTCAGTTTTCAGCCATCCGATTGTGAGGCATCTGGGGTAGATAAGATTTGTGCCACTTCTTGAGTCTGTACATTTATGTCTTTCACCCAACTTGTGAGGTTTAAGGCTATTATTTCTTCAAATAGTTTTACAGCTCTGCACTCTTTCTCCTGTCCTCCTGGGACATCAGTAACACAAATGTTATTGTTACTCCGCGGCTCCCTATTCTCATATTCTCTCTATTACTCAGAGTAGATCATTTCTGTTTATCTATCTTCAAGTTCATTGACTCGCTTCTCTGTTATATCCATTCTGCTATGGAGTCCATCTAGTTAGCATTTTTTCTTTTTATTGTTATTGTATTTGTGCTGGTTTGAAAGGATATATGCCCCCTAAGAAAGCCATGTTTTAATATAAATCCCATTTCATAAAGGTAGAATAATCTCTATTCAATACTGTATGTTTGAAACTGTAATGAGATCATCTCCCTGGTTGATGTGATTTAGTTAAGAATGGTTGTTAAACTGGATTAGGGAATGACATGTCACCACCCATTTGAGTGGGTCTTGATTAGTTTCTGAAGTTCTATAAAAGAGGAAACATTTTGGAGAATGAGAGATTCAGAGAGAGCAGAACGATGTAGCCATGAGATGCAGAGAGTCCATGAACCAGCAACCTTTGGAGATGAAGAAGGAAAATGCCTCCCCGGGAGCTTCATGAAACAGGAAGCCAGGAGAGTAAGCTAGCAGATGCCGCTGTGTTCGCCATGTGCTCTTCCAGCTGAGAGAGAAGCCCTGACTGTGTTCACTATGTGCCTTCTCACTTGAGAGAGACTCTAAACTTCATCGGCCTTCTTGAACCAAGGTATCTTTCCCTGGATGCCTTAGATTGGACATTTCTATAGACTTGTTTTAATTGGGACATTTTCTCGGCCTTAGAACTGTAAACCAGCAACTCATTAAATTCCCCCTTTTAAAAGCCATTCCATTTCTGGTATATTGCATTCCGGCAGCTAGCAAACTAGAACAGTATTTTTCATTCCTTAAATTTCCATTTGCGTTTTGTTCCTATTTTTAATTTCTTTGTTGAATCATTCTATTTTAATATTTGTGTCAGGACTGTTTGCAGTTGCTAGTTCAAGCATTTATAATAGTTGCTTTAAAGTGCTTGTGAGATCATTCAAATATCTAGTCACCTTGCCATTGGTACATCTTGGCTGTCTTTTCCCCTGTGAGTGATTTTCATGTTCTTAATATGCTAAGTGATTTTTGCATCTATTCTGGACATGTAAGTATGATGTTATGAGACTCCGGGTCATTTTTTTCCCCTCTGGAGAATGTTGATGGTCTTGTTTTAGGTTCCTGTAGGCTAGCCAGGTCTCTCCTGTGTGTGCATTCTGAGACCTGGTGGAAGTTTACCTGTCAGATCAGTTCTCCAGGTATTTGTTATGCTAATTAGATCACACAGGTAAATGAGGGATGAGCCAAGAAGTTCAAAATTTTAAACCTTATGTGGTCATTTCCTGGGCTTTTTCTTCTCCAAGGTCTTCCTGGTACTTTCCAGCTCCCTGGAGTTCCCTTTTTCTCTATTCATAAACCACTAACTTCTGCATTTGTGACGCATCTGGGCCCAGAAGGACAAGGAAGGGGAAACGGCTACTAATAAACAAGTTCAGCAGGGTTGCAGGATCCAAGATCAATCAACATGCAAATATCAACTGAATTTCTATGTGGTAGCAATGAATAATACAAAAATGAAACCAAGGAAACAATTCCATTCACAACAACATTGATAAGAATAAAATACCTAGGAATAAGTTTAACAAAATCAGTATAAAACTTGTACATTTAAAATTACAGAGCATTTCTGAGAGAAATTGAAGACCTCCTTAAACAGGGAGACAGTCCATGCTCGTGGGCTGGACATTCGAGATTTTGAGATGATAACATTCACCAAAGGGAATGCAATATCAAATCTGAGCAGGCTTTTTTTTTCTTTTTTCTTTTTCTGCAGAAATTGGCAATCTGATCCTATGGGAACAAATCTGATCCTATGGGAACATAAAGGATCCAGAATAACCAAACAATTTGTAAAGGAACAAGAATGGAGGATTTACACTTTATGATTTCAAAACTTATCATAAGATTATATTAACCAAGACAGTGTGGTGGGCCTAGGATAGACCGAGAGATATGTGAGGCAGAACCAATAGTCCACAGCTAGTCAACGGGCAAAGAATAATTTTTTCAACAAATGTGCTGCCATTATTGGATATTCCTACATAAAAAGATGAAGTTACAAAAAAAATTAAAACAGCAAAGAAGGAAAAAAAAAGAAAAAGATGAAGTTAGACCTTTATCTCACACTTCACATAAAAATTAACTAAAAATGAACTATAGACCTAAATGAAAGAGCTGAAACTATAAAACTTTGTAAAGAAAATATCTGGGATCTAGAGTTGATCTAAATATTCTTATATGCAATATACCAAAGCAAGATCCAAGCAAGAAAATATTGATAAATTGAACTTTATCAAAAGTAAAGACTCTCGTGCTTCAAATGACACCACTAAGAAAATGAAAAGACAAGCCACAGATTGGGAGAGAATATTTGCAAATCATATATGTAGTTAAGAACTTGTATTCAAAATATTCAGAGATTAATATTCAGAATATGTAAACACCACTTACAATAATAAAACAAGAAACCCAAGTAAAAAGTGGGCAAAAAAAATTGATTAGACATTTCACCGAGGTTTTTAAGCATATGAAAAGATGTTAAAAATCATTCATCACTAGGAAAATGCAAATTAAAACCACAATAAAACACTACCTCACATCCACTAGAATGGCCATAATTAAAAAGAAAGACAAAAAAAATATTAGTGAGGAAATAGAAAAATTGGAACCCTCACACATTGCTGGTGTGAATGTAAAATGCACAGCCAATTTCCTCAAAAAGTAAACACAGATTTACCCTACGACCCAGAAATTCCACTCGTTGGGGTAGGACCAAGAGAAAGGAAAACATGCTCACAGGAGGACTTGTACATGATGTCCATCGCAGCTTTATTCACAATGCCATAAAAGTGGAAGTCACCCAAATGCCCACCAGCTGGTGAGTGGAGAAGAAAAGATCCACCACAGGCGGGAATACTAGTCCAGACATAAAAGGGAACCAGCCCTGGAAGATGGGACCAGGGGATGGACCCCCAAGTCACTGTGCTGCAGGAAAGCACTAGACGCCTACAATTTGTAGATTCCATTGCTACAAAATTTCAAAAAAAGGAAAAATCTATAGAGACAAAAAGCAAATCAAGCGACTGCCGGGGGGTGGGGGCGAGGAGTGACAGCAAATGGCAAAGGGATCTTTGAGGTGGCAGAAACGTTCCAAGCTGGGCTGCAGAGATGGTTGTACAACTCAAAAACTTGCTAAAAATCATTGAGCAGTTCGCTTAAAGTGGGCGGATTTTATGGAATATAAATTACACCTCAATAAAGCAGTTTTAAAAATACCTTTCTTGGGTTTTATTAGATTTCCGTTTAATTCTCTGAAAAGGAAATGTTTAAAGTGGCATAGAGTTTAAATGGGGATTTTATTTATTACTAAAAATATAGCCTAGCCAGCTGGGGGAAACAGCCCGACCGGGCCCACGGCGCGGGAGGCGCACGCGGCAGTCAGGGCCCCCAGTCACCCTCCCGGTTCCGGCCGCAGCTCACCGAGCCGCCCGGCACGCCCTGCGCCCCTCCCTCCCCGCGCCCTAGAGAGCCCCGGGGCAGCCTGGGTGGGCCCCGCCGGGCGGAAGGAGCGGTGGGAAGGGCCGCAGATGTGCTAAGACCCCGCGGGCTCGGCCCTTCCTGCCTCCGGCGGGGAGCGCAGAGCTCAGATGCTGTCGGGGGACCATAGCCCATGCGGGACGGCCGGAGCGGAGCCAGGGGGCTGGGGAAGCCCGAGGGAGACCGGGGAGGGTCCCCGGCGGCTGCGGGATGGGGCGGGAGGTGGAGGGGGCCTGGGGAGGCCGCAGGAGGGGGCGCGGTGTCGTCCCGGGAGGGAGACTCTGAGGGGGATGGTTGGGTCGCCGGGGGAACCTTGGGCCGCATTTGCAGGAGGCGGGAGGGGATCAGGGAGCCTCGCACCGGCGGCGCCTTGAGAACGGTCCTGCGTCGGGCCCTCGAGAACAGAAGCTTGGGGGGCGTGAGGCCTGGGAAGACACCGCGTTTTTGAGAGACCAGCCGGGCCCCAACCCCAGACGGAGGGGGAGGCACCCAGGGAGGCTGGGGCAGGGTCCCGTGCAGATCTTGAAGCAGGGCTGCGCGTCCAGCCTGCCCCCTCCCACCCTACCCTCAGCCCTGCTCCTCCATGAGCACCCACCCCAAGCCGGGTCTTCTCCACCTGGCGTTCCTGGGTCCCCAAGAGATGAGACTCTAGGGGATGACCAGGGTGCAAGCCCCACTCCCTCCCCTGCCCCATTGTCCCTGTACACCTGAGCCCCAGGCTGTGTCCTCGGCTCCCTGTCTCCCTGTCACCTCGTGGACCCCACTGGCCCTGGGGGGAAGACAGGTTTTCAGCCCCATTTTGTATCTTGGGATCCTGTGCGGGGAGTGAGACCAGAGCTGCAGAGTGCAGCAGGCAGAGCCGCACACACTCCACAGCCAGAGGCAGGCGGGGGAGTTCCCTCACTGGACATTGCACAGGCAGGTAGCTCCTTATGGCCTGGGGCAAAGGTCCCCTCTGGGCCCTAGCCTGGGTTCCTTCCCTGCCCACTCTCCTGCCCCCCAACCAATGGGCCACTGGGAGGCAGGCCAGTGGGCCAGGTTTTGGTGGCCACATAGATTCGGGACAGGGACAGAACCTTCCAGAGGCTGGGCCAGGCGGGGTAGGGGCCAGTGGACTGGGACGGAGGCCCTTTGGAGAGGGGGTCCTCAGTGTGTGCGCCTGCGTGGGGGTGGAGCCCCTTCAGGAGTCCTCAGCCTGCTCCTTGCTTGGGCCACTGGACTTTCCGCCTCCCAAACCATCTCGAACAGCCTCCCACTCCCTTCCTTGGAGAACCCCAGCAGGACTCGCCATCGCCCTCCTCTGGAACGCAACCCCCCCATCCCCTGGCCAGCCCCTTGCATCACCTGCCATCCACCCCCCACCACTCCAGCTGCTCGCCATCTCCACAGGACCTCAGGACCCCACCTGCCCAGCACACCGCCTACCTCTTCCCTGCAGCAGCTTGGCCCATTGGACAAGCTCCCATTGTCCCCCAGGCTCTAGCCATTTCCCGCCTCCCATCTTAGCACCAGTGTCCCTTTGGGGATCCAAGTCCCCCTAATCCCATATTATCTCAATGCCTCTGTAGTGGCTGCCAGCTGTGAGCACACCAGGATGCTGATGGTCCCAGGACAGGGGCCCGGAGAAGCCCTTGAAGCCCTCCAGGCAGTTGTTGGTGGCCTGGCCACAGCACACACAGCACCCACTGGTACCCCAGAAGCCCGGGGGCGCGAGGTCTGGAGGGCAGAGCCTCTCAGTGGACCTCAGGCCCCTGCGCTCCCCGGGTGCCTCCACCTCTCTCCCGGCCCCAAGCCCTCCTGCCACCACCTCTCCGGCCTCCAGGGGCCCTGGCTGGTCCCAGGAGCCTTCCAGCAGGTAGCTGAGCCCATAAGGGAGTGCGCCAACCCCATGGCTGCCGCACCCAGTGGCAGAGGAGGCTCTGAGTCTGAGTACACAGTGCTGCCTGGACCAGGGCCTGCACGGGGCATGCGCACACGTACACAGACCCATTCACACATACATCCATGCACACTCAGACATCCAGAGATTCATGCACACTGGCACACACACCAATTTACACAGCAACATACATGCACACACAGGTGTGTCCATACACATGAATACATGCATGCATGCACATTCATGGGCACATACTGGTATGCACACACTCAGGATTACATGTGCCACATGTAACCCCACAGAGCCACAGGCACATAAAGATCCTTTCTGGGGCCTGGTGGATCTGTTGGCCTTTGGACGGGACACTGAGGCAGCTCCTGAGTGTCCTGTGCGGGCGCAGGGCTGGGACTCTGGGCCCCTCCAGCACCAGGCCCCAAGCTGCCTGGCCCTCACCTGAGCCCTGCAGCAGCCACTGCCTGCTCCAGCACCAGCCGCGCTGTCCAGGAGCATTGGGGGTTCCTCTGGTCCTGGGTGTGGTTGCCCCCCCATGCACACACACACACTGCAGCCCATGGAGAAGGACACTGAGGAATCCGGGCCAGGCGGAGCCCCCGCCTCTGGCTGTGGGGTGGAGTCACTAAGCAGGAGGCTGGCGAGGAGCCTGGGCAGCCCTGGGGCCTGAGTCCAGAGTTGCAGGTGACCCCTGCAGACCTGCCCCCGCAGAGTGCCCACCACGGGGGTTGGGGGCACATAGGCTTCCCTACATCGCACATCTGGCCAGGGGCCTTATCGGGTCCTCTCCGAGTAGAGCATGCAGTTCGGGGCTGGACCAAAGAGTGGGGGACCAGGTCCAAAGCCACCCCTAGGCCATGCTGTCACCCCTGGAGCCCCCACGTGGTGAGATGGGGTGAAACAAGATTCATGTTGCTCCTGCCGCCAAGCCATCTCCTCCTCTGCCTTGCTTCGAGTGGGGAGGCCCTGGGACCGAACTCAGCTCTTACAGCCTGGGGTAGCACCCGACCTCCCTGAGCCTCAGTTTCCCCACCTGGCCCACGCCCAGGTGAGGTCCTTATTAGGTCTTCTGAGAGTAGAACCCCCCCACCTCACCCACCCAAGCTGTCGTCTGGGGCCCAGTCCGCCTGGGAGGGGCTTTCTGTGCTGGATCCCTCCACACGCCATCCACCAGGTCTGACTGCCAACAACCCTGGGGGGCGGAGTGGCTGAAGGTCGTTGTGTAATCACATCGGGCTTGCCTAGGCTGCCTGGAGGGCGGGCAGTGGGAAGTCATGTGCTGGCTTCCAGGCCCAGCCCCCTGGAATCGGCAGAAAGGGGCAGGGCCCCCTGGGAAAGCTTGACTACAGCCAAGGTCATCCTGTCCATGCCCCTGTGCCGAGTACTCAGGCCTGGCAGCCTGGCAGCCCAGCGGGGGGTGGGGCACCCAATGACACCCCCAGCTCGGTGACCTGGCAGCTCCCTCTGAAGAGCCTGGCTGCCCAGCGCTCCCCGCATCCACTTGCCACAGCCCCGCATGGCGCTGGCCTGCATGCACCGGGATGGGCCAGCCTGGGGGTGCACAGGACAGGCCAGACTGGGGGCACATAGGGGCAGGGCCTGCTGGGGCCCATTTTCTGTCTCCTCAGCTTTGCCCCGAAACCAGGCTGCAGTTTCATTTCTCAGGCTGCTAGGGGAAAAAACCTCAGAAGGGCCCTGGCAGCTACAGCACGTGGCTGAGCAGGAAAGACTATTTCCAGCCTCTCTCTTTCTGGGAGCCGACTGGCCAGGCGCCAGCGGGTAAGTGGCCGAGGTGGCCCTGGGACTCTGCCCAGCCTGCAAGGCCCAGCTCGGAGGCACCACGGCGGGCAGAGTCTCCGCCAGCCACGACCGTGGGCACCGGGCACCCACTAGTGGGCAGGGCAGCCCCCCACAGACCCACCACCCAACCAAATGTGAGGCCGTCGGGGGCAGATGTGAGGCCTGAGGGTAGGACAGGGCTTTGTGGGACCTGCCCTAAGCTCCGGCCCCAGACGCTGGCACAGCCGCTCGCCCTGGTCCCCTCCCCAGACAGGGGATCCCACACAGGGGGTGCTGCAAGCCCCAGGCTGGGCAGATGGGTCTGCCACACCAGCCAGCACAGACGCTGCTCCCTAGGGGCCCCCCAACACCCCAGGCCTGCAAAGCTGGACCTGAGGTCAGGCAGCTCCCACCACCCTGCTGCTGCCCAGCCTCTCTGCACCAAGTGGGGCATCACTTGACCTGGAGAGGCCTTGGAGGGGAGGTGCAGATCCCCAGCGCCCCAGGCCAGGGGAGGGGCCCATCTGGGAGAAGACCTGAGCACACAGACTGCCCCAAGCTCTCTCCCCAGGGAGAGCAGAGCAGGCACAAGGTCTCAGGGGTCCTGGGGCGGGGCCTCCGTCACCCTAGGCCTATCTGCCATCATTCAGACCCTGATAGCACCCGAGGAGTGCATCTTGGGCTGGGGTGGGGGTCGGAATGGGCCCAGGGGTAGAGCTTACCGACAGGGAGGCCGGCAGGCAGGCTGGGCAAGCGTTGGGGCGCAGCGTGCTAACAGCCTTCTGAACAGGTGGGCCTCCCCGCCGAGTTCTGGGATCCCACCTCTGCGGCGACCTCCTCTGAACCTCCCTGTCAGGGGCCCAGAAGCCAGGAAAGCCCCCGCCCCGCTGCCTCTTTGGCTCCCAGCACGCCCTGCAGCCTCAGACCCCCAGATGGCACATCTACGAGAAGTTAGGTACCAGGACCCAGGCATGGCTTGGAAGCCTTTGCCTCTTCCCGTGTGGTGGGGTGCATAGCTAGGGCCCTGACATGCATCCCCACCCCCATGGGTCTGCCTCAGGAGTACTGTCCTCAGGGGTGGGGGTGGGGCCAGGGGGCTGATTCATACCCTGTACTCTGAGCAAGGTATCGGTTTCCCCAGGGCCTGGTGGAGCTGGCAGGTGGGCAGACAGCAATACCCAACTGTCCCTGCTGGCCAACGGGGTAGGACAGGCAGGTCCCGGGTGGTCCAAGGGTGTGGGCAGGGTGGGAGAGGGCACGGGAGGGCCACCCAGGGGTGGGGAAGCTGGTGGGGGGGACACATGCCCACTTCCTCCTTCCTCCTGTCCGCTGGGGGTCTTGTGCCCTGGGGGGGCTGTGGGCTCCCTCCCCAGGGAGAGCAGAGCAGGCACAGGGTCTCAGGGCCTGCTACGACTATGGACAAAGGCTTCTGCTGGAGAGGGTAGAGCCAGACGTGGCAGCTAGCCTCCAGCACTCCCAGCCTGCCCACTCTCCTCGGGGACCCCAGGCTGTGCCCTGCCTCCCCCCCTTTGCACACAGGTCCCTCAGACCTCACACCCCACACCTGAAGGTGGAGCCTCACACGGCTCCGCCTGAGGCAGTCCCTGTACCTTGCTGCCTTCTCGGCTCCCCTGGGCCCAGACCAGGCCCCCTCAAGTCTCCACTCCCAAGGGACCCCAGAGCTGCAAGGTCCTGGCAACTAAGACACGGTGTCCTGGACCTGGCAGAAGGAGTTGTTCACTGGCTGACTATTGGTTGGAAAGACAGACAGGACAGATGAGCAGGTTGGGGAATGGGTGGATGGATGACATGACTGGGTATACAGAGGGGTAGAAAGTGGGACAAGCTTAACAGACGGTTTTGCGGGTGGACAGACAGGAGGTGCTGGGTGTGATGGGGCCTGGTTAATGGGTGGCCGCTGCCCAGCCGAGTGGTAGCCAACTCCAGCCAGTTGCACAGTCCATGCCTGGAGCAGCAAGCACCACGAGCCAGGTGGGCAGCCCCAGCACATGCTCCAGAGACCTGCCCAGCCCCACCCTCAGCTTCCCCCTTACGGGTTCACCAGGACCCCCTCTCACTCTACAGGGGGAAAGCCTGACTTTGAAGCCAGAGGAGAACTGAGAACTGAGGAACCTGCCCAGCATGGGAAAGGGTCTCTGGCCAGCCAGGGCTCCCAGGGGAAAAGGGAAGGGGAAGGGGCAGCTGGTGAGGCCCCTGAAGGAGGGATGGAGACCAGGAGAGTGAGGGTCTCCATCCCACCCTCCCAATAGGGAGTGAGTGGGAAGGGCCAGCAGAGCCTGTGATGCTGGAGGACAGGCAGAGCTGGCATCCCAGGAACACACGGATAATGTTCTAGAAGGTAGCGGGTGGAACAAGCTTTGTGTTCAGCACTGCAGATAGGCAGAACAAAGCGAGGCCTTAGGTCTTAACGAGGGTTCTGCCCCATGGGTGTGGAAGGGACTTGGCCGCCTGGAGCAGCCACAGGGCAGGAGTCAAGGGACCCCACACTCAAGGTCAGGCACCCATGGAGACCAGCAGAGGGCCGCATGGCCAGCAGGGCCTGCAAAGATGCTGCCTCCAGCTCAGGGACATCCATGTACTCGCCGCAAAGGGCCACTGCGGGGAACAGTGAGCCTGAGAGGCAGAGCCGCGGTGGGCCTGAGGACATGGGAATGGAATTCTGCCTTCCTCCACGCCCCACTGCTGGGCTTAGCACGGGAGGCAGGGGGACGACAGACTCTGTGGGATCCACCCAGTCCAGCTGCCACCCTCGGGGAGCTCCTGGGCCTGGGGAAGCAGCCCACCAGCACCCAGGGATGATGAGAGGCTGAGGCCCTAACTGAGGACCCTTGGGCAAAGGGAGGACGACTTCTTATCCCTGCTTCACTTTTCCCAACCTCCTGTTTGGGCTTCTACCCACCAGACCCTCAGTGCCATACTAGGGGCACCCAACCCCAAGGGGCTCACCAGCATGCCTGGCAGACCTGCAACCTCCTTCTTGGGCACCATGGTGGCACAGATGCCCAGGCCTGAAGTAGGCAAGCTAGCCCACCATAGCCCTCCAAGCCACCTGCCCCCTGCGTGACACTGCCTGGGCCTGTTTCTAGGCCCAGACCTACCCCATCCCGAGTCAGCCAGGCCCCAGCTGTGGCCAGCTGCCATCCTCCTAGGCACAGGTTGTCTGCCTAGGCACGGGTTGTTTGCATGGCCTGCTGTGTCCAGCCAGACTCCACTTGGCAAACTCCTACTTGTGCTTCAGAACCCCTTTCCAGCTGTCTGTGGGGCACATAAGCTGAGAATCCTTAAGGATAAAGGCTACAAAATGTCTTCTCCCAGGGCCACCTCAAGGCCTGGGACCCCTTCTCTGGGTGCACAGAGCACGATGGCAGGAAGAAGGGCCAAGACTGCTGGCAGGACCCCAGGGCCTTGGTGTGTACACAATAGGGTGGTGGGAACCTGGTAACCTCCGTAAGAGCCAAGGCTAGGCCCCCACAATGGGCAAAGCTATTCCCCCTCCACAAAGGAAACCTGGAGAAGCTTATATCCCAGGGATCCCTCTTCCCAAAACCACCCTTTCTTGCCCCTAACTACCCAGCCCCAATAAGCACATGGCATTATGTACCAAAAATTTAATTGAAATGCCTGTATAAAAAAATAGGATCTCCATACATCTCACACTTTTGAACTGAAAGAAACCCCATCCCTAATGCCTGGACACACCGGGACACAAAAACCCAGCTGCTAAAATAAATTAAAGGCCTATGACTCTGTCCCCCACCCCCCCTAGCTTTCAGAGCCAACAAGGAGACTGTACAGGGTCAATAATTTAAAACCTGCCACTCTGGGCGTGGCACTGCGACATGGCACAGCACCCACTCCCCTAAATCAACCACTATCCAGACAGGCTGGGTGGGGACACACGCCAGCTAGTGACTGGGTCCAGGGTCCACAGTCCACACCAGCAGCCGGAGGAAGGGCTGCTTGGGGAGTAACCTCGACAAATAAATTAAACCAATAAATAGCCCGGGGGTGCCCTCCACAAGGGCCATACCATAAATAGCAGGCAACCAGGGCCTGGACCACACACTGCCTGTGAGGGACACCCAAGCTGCTGCCACGAGGGCAAGAGGGACAAGGGTCCTCGTGTCAGCAGCGAGGTGAAGACCAGACAGTGCACGCCCGGTCAGACATAGGTCAAATAGGGTTGCTGAGGCCTGGGCAAGGGAGCGACCAGCCCGGTGGCAGGACCCCACTCTGACCTGGGTCGGCTTTGGACAGACAGGGCTGGAGAATTCCAAGTCCGTTAAGCAGCGTTCGAGAAGGCACTCAAAGCAAAGGAAACCAAGGCCCAGCGCCAAGAGCAAAGGTCACCCGAGATTGGTAGTCACTGCTGCTGGCCAACGGGAGACAGGCCGGACAGAGAAGTGGCCAGTGCATCTGGTCGCCAGGGGGCCAGGTGGCGCCTCCACGCCCCAACCTGACCGCCTCACAAGCTCTCGCTGCTGGAGGTGGTGCTGGTCCCGTCGTCAGGGTGGAGGACACAGAGCCGCAAGTCGCAGCTCTCTGGGGTGCCACCATCAGCCCCCAGCATCCAGGGATGGGCTGCAATCTGGTCCAGCGTGGGCCGCTCTGAAGGCCGCAGGGACAGGCACCACTCAATGAGCTGCTGGCACTCTATGGGAAAAGGGCAGCTGGGGTCAGGAAAGTAGCCGGGGTGAATAGCCTAGCCTGCCTATCAGCCCCCACCCCTAGCCGCAGACCTCCCCCACGCACCTGAGGAGACTCTCCTGCGGAAAAAGAGACGGCCACGGAGAATCTCTTCATCCTGCTCGAAGGGGATGTCCCCACAGACCATGTCGTAGAGCAGCACACCCAGGGACCACACAGTAGCTGAGCGCCCATGGTAGCGGTGACAGCGAATCCACTCTGGGGGGCTGTACACCCTGGTACCTGAGAAAACATGGTTAGGGGTTCAGGTCCAAGGCAGAAGTGCCAGGCGCTCCCAGGGAGCTCCCCTCCCTTTCCCCCTGACCCACAGGAGAGGCACCTGAGGATCAAAGCCGGCCATGAAATCCTGCCTATCACCACCCTGGAAAAGCCTGAGAAGCGGCCACACCTCCCCCAGAGGCCCGGGGGTGGGGGTGGGGGGCCGCTAGCGCCCCCCGCCCCGCCCCTAGCTGCCGGCGCCGGAGAGGCGGGTCACATGAGCCAGGATTCGGGTTTCACAACAAACAGACTTGACGTGAGGCTGCCAGGCGGGGCGCCGGCGGGAAGCGAATCCGCGACGCGATCCCTCCGCCGCCCGCAGGAGAACGGGAGGGGGCGCAGGGAAGGATTGAGGATCACCCGGCCTCCTGCTCAGGAGGAGCGGAGGGGGGGGGGGGGGGGAGGCGGGCGGGGAGCCCGGGCTTCCCCACGCGCTCCGCATTGCGGGGATTTCTGCTGCGGCGCCCAAGCTCGAGCGCACACAGGGCCCGCCCCACGTTCGCGGGAGGCTCGGTGGCAGCCCTGGCTACGACGTCAGCCGGGGGTGCTCCAGGGCAGCTCCCGGTACAGACCCACGTGTACCTCCCTTCACACAGACACGACCTCCTACTGCTGCCACCCTACCTTTGGTCCCCAGCTCAGAGCAAGAAACCATGAAGGTTCCCAAGTGCTCCCCACCCCCAATGCAACCAAGGGAGCGGCTGTGTGTTATCACCTCGCGCAAACTCGTCACGAATTGACTCATGTACACCCTCTTAGTCCTGCCAACAACAGCCCCACGCACCGTGCGGCCTCCCTCCCTCCAACTGTCGCCAGAACGACCAAACCAGACCCCCTGCGCGTCCCCCCACCCCGCCAGCCCTCCATGACCGTTACCCCCACCCCCACAGGACCCACGCGCGCGCATACCATCAAAGTCGGTATAGACTGTATCCTTGAGCAGCGCGCCGGAGCCGAAGTCGATGAGCTTGAGTTCGCCTGAGCGCAGGTCCACCAGCAGGTTCTCGTCCTTGATGTCACGGTGCACCACACCACAGCCGTGGCAGTGGCGCACGGCGGCCAGCACTTGTGCGAAGAAACGGCGTGCCAGAGGCTCATCGAGGGCGCCACGCTCCGTGATGAAGTCGAAGAGATCCTGCGCCGGCTCGGGCCGCTCCAGCACCAGGAGGAAGCCGTCGGGCCGCTCGAACCAGTCCAGCAGGCGGATGACGCCTCGCGCACCGCCCGCCGCACCCACCTTGCGCAGGAGCACCACCTCCAGGGGCACGGTCACACCGCCCTGCCGGACACGCAGGGTCAGCCGCCAAACAGGGGCTCCCAGAGCACCCCCGCTCCGCGCAGGGACGCCCCCACCCACCCCCGGCACTTACGATACTACCCCACTCGGTCACTCGCTCCCTCACCACGTGCTTCACAGCGACCTGGGGGTGGAGGACACCAGCGGTCAGGCCCGAACCGGGCCGCGACAGAACCAGCGCTGGTGTGGGGGGTTAGAGGGAGCAAGGAACCCGGCCCGGCGGCCCGACTCACCGGGAGCCCGTCAGCGAGGCGGCTGCCCGCATAGACCGTGCCGAAGCCGCCGCTGCCCAGCACGGCGCCGACCTGGTACGCCTTCTCGAAGCTCTCCTTCTCCGCCTTGGCTGTGGGGAGCGTGCGGGGAGCGTTGATGGCAACCGAGGACAGCCGGGCCCCCGGCCCCCGCCCGCCCCCGCGGCCCCGGCCCCCGCGCCTACCGGGCTGCAGGATCTTCACCGGGAGGTGGTCCACACCGCCGGGCCCGCAGAGGTGCGCCAGCGACCCAAACTTGGAGAGTAGCATCGCGGGCGGCAAGGCGAGGGCCCGGCTCCCCGCCTCGGCCGCGGCCGCGAAGGGCGGCCTCCCCCGAACCTCGGGTACACGGCGGACGGCCGGAGGCGGGCGCGCCCCGCGCGGGTGGGCCTCCTAGCGCCGAGACCCGTCGGCGCGCCCGGGGCGGGGACCGTCGCGCGGCACGGTCCACCTAGATACCGGCCGCGTAAACACGCAGCCGCCGAGCCGCTCACACGCCGGCGCCGCCTAGCCCCACGGTTTTGGGCCTCGGCGGCGCGTATCCCTCCGCGGGGGCGGGGCGGCAAAGGTTCCGCCCCCTTCCGCCAGGGCCGCGCTTGCCGACGGCCGCAGGGCACAAGCCGTGTCGGGCCGAAACACCCGTGGAAGTCTGACTCGGCACCGCGCTCCGCAGGGCCGGACGGACGGGGACGCGGGCAGGGGGCGCGGGGCTTCGGGACTAGATTCCCGTAGTAGGTGTCGCGGAGGCGCACACTGTACCGGTTCCAGGGCATTCGACCGCACGCACCTATCCGCAAACACACATACACAAACACTGCGCAAGCGCATGCCTGCGGGACGCGCGGGGCGGGGCCGCGGGAACCAATGGAAAACGCCCTTTCAGAGAAGCACAGGATTTCTGCCAATGGCGGCGCCCGGCGCGGGCGGGGCGGGAATTCCTCGGACCCCAGGCGGGCTGCCGCGTCGCGGAAGGTCACCGCGCCCCCGAGAGCCACACGCTCCTTCTTCCCGCTGCGCGGAGGAGCTCTCGGGAATCCGGAAAGCGACCCCCGTCCCGGGTGGTGCGTTGCGGCCGTGCGTGTGCGTCACCGTCGGCCGTGGTTCCCCCTCGCGGGGGCGGCTCCTGTCCCCCGCGCACGTGGCCCGGCCTCCCGCGGCGGTCCCCAGGGACCCCACGGGCTGACTCTGCCCCAGGCGCACCTTCTCCGTAGTCCCGGCCAACAGGCTGCCGGTCTAACACTGAGTCTGCCCTGGCGCTCAGCGCCCCTTCCCCCGGCCACACCCGTCCCTTCGGACCTTGGCCCTGCGCAGCCCAGGCCTGGACTGCCTTTCCCTGCTCCTGCCCCTTTGGCGCCTTTCAGGTGCAGCTACTGGCTACCTCCACCAGGGAGCCTACCTGGACCCCTGCGACGTGCTGGGCTCAGGCCCATATGGTCCTGATCTGGACTTGACTCTGGTCTGAACGTATGAGCACTCGGGTTGCTCCGTCCAGCCCCACAAGGCCTGGACCTCGGCCCAAGGTCACTGGCCTAAAAGCTGCTCCTAGCTGGAGGATGCTGGGGAGGCTGGAGGGAACACGACCAGCTGTGCCCCAGAGGCTGAGCTTGGGGTCCTCACCGCCAGCACCTGGCCCCAGTCTTGAGTTTGTGGGAGGGGGGAGGGGCCAAGGCCCTGATTCTGCTTCCTTGCCCCCATATCACTGCAGCGCATCGAACGGACCCTGAGGGCCTGGCAGCAACCTCTGGGTGTTCACCCCCTACAGGGACCGGAACTGGCTCAGCTGGCTCACTCCCCCCTTTCAGTCTCCCCCAAGCCCAGCCTCTTGCCTGTCCCCAGACACCATCCCCGTCCCAGGACAGCCGGGGGACCTTCCACTGGGGCAGCTGAGCCTACCACTACCCCACTGCATAGAGCTCTTCTATGGCCTTCCCTCACCTTGCCCATCCCAGCGGCCACCTATAGGCCCCAGGGTGCGGCCTGGCTGTCCCCTCCCACAGCTCCTGACATGGTCAGGAAGACAAGGACCCTGGGGGGAAGCAGAGGGGAACCAGCTCCCAAACCTTTCTCCAAAAACCCCAGGTTTCCCCAAATAAGAGCAAGGTGCCACCACTTCTCCAGCAAGGGGCCCCTGGCGGCACTCCCTAGCTGTCCCCCACCACCACTCTGAAGGTGGGGGTGGAACCCCAGAATCCCCCACCCTGTGCTGGACACGATGGTTGAACGCTTCCTTCAGAACCCAGGCTCTGGCTGGTGCTCCACAGGTGTGCCCTCCTGTGTGCACACGCCTGTGTCTGCACATGTGTATGTGTGCACATGTGTGTATGCATGTGCTAAGTGTGTGTACCCATGTGTATGGTTGTGTCCGTGAGTGCTGTGTGTGTGCACCTTGCATGGATCCTGAGCTTGGTGAGGAGGCAGAATGGAGCCTGGCCTTGGCGCAGGCTGTCCACCTCTGCTGCATCCTCCACTAGATGCCTTCAGTCCCTGGTGTGGGTGACAGGGAGCCTGGCATCCCACTTCTGTGACTGCCCTGTGTGCCCCCAAGGGCCTGCGTGGGGCGAAAACTCCTGCCCCCGCATGGAGCCACTGCCCCTTGTTTGAGTGGGACAGGTGGATTCAGGACCAAGGGCTGGGGCGCTCCGCAGGACACGATGCCAGGACCACATGTGTTTTCCTGGTTTCCAGAAGGCCCATCCGGCCTGGCCTTAAAGATAGCTCTTGGTCCCTCTAGGCAGGTCCGGCTGAGACAGCAGACAGCTCTTCCTCTGCACATCCCCCGAGAGAGACCTGCCAGGAGGAGGGATTCCCTCTGTGTGTGTGTGGGGGGGGGGGGATCAGAGCCTGGGCCCCTCATACACACACCTGATAACAACAGGCCAGGCCCTGCCTCTTGGCCTTGGCCTCCCCATCCCACATGGGGTCTTAGGCTGCCCCTATCCCCTAGGCTGTCCAGCTGAGAGGGGCAGCCTCACACCCAGTGGTTCCCATCTTTCTGGAAGCAGTTGCTTCTTGGGAGGAATGGGGGGTGGGGTGGGGGTTCGCATCTGGGTCATCCCACCTGTGCCTCCCCTCGCCCTGGACACAGCCCTCCTCTGTCCTGCAATGGGTATACTGGGTGCGGCACCTCACGCCCCCACCACCATCGCCACCATGTCCTGCGGTGGGAGAGGCAGGTTGCCCACCCTGCAAAGGGAGGAGGTACGGCCAGGACCGAGGGGTCTCCTGGACCACCCATGTGCACACATATGCTGGGGCACCTCATGGGGGAATGCCTGGGGGGGCACTCTTTGCCTCCAGCTCTCCTAGGTCCCCCAGGCCCTCCTGGTTCTTGGGGCTTCGGCTAGGCCTGTCCTGCCCCAGTGCCCCTCAGGTCTTCCTGGACTCTCTTCCCACCTTCCAGGAGATCTCGTCCATCCCCACGGTCCCAAGGTCGGTCCCAAGGTCCAAGCTTGCCTCAGCCAGCCTCTCCAGCAGTTTCTTGGTCATCCCACGCCTTCTTCATTGGGCCATGCCCCCAATCTGTGACCACAGCCTGTGCTCTGTGCCCCCCAAGCCCACCATCTTCCTCTGTGGCCGCTACCCTGCTCCCCACCCCCCCATAGTCCCCAGCCCACACAATCAACCAGCCTCATCAGCACATCACCTCTGTGCCCCTCTCCAGTGCCATGAGCCCCTTCCCAGCCCAGCACCTGCTGCTGTCCATCCTTGACCCCCACAGGGCTCCTTGAGCCCTATCTGTGTTGCCCCTTCCCCCACCCCCCCCCTCCCCACAGCATGACACCAGGCCCAGCCAGTGTCCTGACCCATGCAAACCCCCACTGCAGGGCTCCGGGAGCCAAATGGGGTGGGGTGGGGGGGCGCAGAGCTCCCTGAGCCAGGCAGGATCCAACAGTGTTGGTCAGGTGAGTTGCCCCAGCTGCCCCGAGCTGCCCCGAGCTGCCCCAGCCCTGCCCCGCAGCCTTTCACCTGCTGGGGCCAGGAGCCAGAGGAGCTGGCCTAGGATTTTGCAATGTCTCTCAGGCAGCCCAGGGCTGGTGCCCAATCCGTCAAAGCCAGCGGGCAGGCGGTCAGCCCACATGAACTCTGGCCCAGCCACCACAGCTGCCTGTCCATGCCTCTGTCCCCAAAGGCTGACAGACACCTCCTCCCTGCCTGGGGGACATGAACTGGTCCTAACTCCTCAGCCAAGGCACAACCCCCATGCTAGTCAGGCCCCTCAACACCCCACCTGCTGTTACAATCCGGTGTCCATCCCCACAAGCCACACTGCACATGGACCCACCTGGACACTTGGCCAGAAAAGACATCAAAAAGCAAAGGGTATGCTATGGGAGCGCCAGCCTAAACCAGTGCAGAGGGCGGGTCTGCAGTGGGGCTGACCTGTAGGCACAGCTGTCTCCCTGGCAGGTCTTGGCAATGGTGGCAGTGGCCCCTGCCCACTTCACAGAGCAGAAGCCAAAGGCCAGAGGCCAATGTCCTGGGAGGAGCACAGTCTACCGAGCTGCGGGTAACAGGCCAGGCCTACAGGGACCCTCCACCCCACCAAAGGCCTCTGGTGTTCCCGGGCAGTGGACACAGGGAAGTCCCACCAATGACCCTAGCCCTACTGCCTCAGAACCCTCTCTGCCCATGCCCTTGCTGCCTTTCCCTCCAGCCCTCACATGGGAGCATCCTCTGACCCCACCTGGACCGAGTCTCAGCTCTGCCACTGCTCGACCCTGGCTGTGGGCACTCCCCAAAGCCCCCCAAACCTGGCCCCTGGCACAGGGTGACAAGACTTTCCCCTGAGGATGTGCCTGTGAAGTACTTCTCAGTAGGTATACAGCAAGCACCTAATAAACATGGTTCATCAGTAGAGCACGTATAGGTCCAGATGCCAGCCTGGGCATGCTGGGGAAGCCAGGCCTGCCCTCTCCAGGGGCCCCGCAACCCAACCGGCCCCGAAGTAGCTGTGGCCTATTAGTGTGGGCAGGGGGACGTGCCAGGGGACCAAGGGCTGGAGGCCACACAGATTCCGGCTTGGCGGATCACCACCTGCTATCAGGTGCCAGAGGGCCCCCATGGGGCCAAAGGTGCAGGGGGTGGAGCTGTACAGGGAGAGTCAAGGCACCCCCTTGAGGAGGCGGGGCTGGGGCCTGAGCTTATGGCTTTTGGGGGGCCCCAGGCCTGGGGCTGCTGCAGGTGGTCCGAGGGCTGCTCTGGACCATGCCTGGGCCTCTCCTGGAACACTGTGGGCCTGTGCAAGGATTGCCTCACAAAGGGTTCATCCCCAAGGGCCTGGTCCCCGCAGGCGTCCCCAGTATGAGCTCAAAGCAAGGGCACAGCTTGGTGACTCACATTTAATGAGCACCTGCTGCCTACTTGCCACTTCTGCACTGGGGGTGGGGATTGGCACTTTCACACCCCTGGCACCAGGACCGACGACAGCAGCTTTAGGTCAGGCTCGATCTGGCCCTTCCCTAACAGCCCGATCAGCACCTGCACAGCTCACAGACCACAAGCCTCAGGCTTCCCAGTCCCTCTGGTTCCCTTCCTTTAATGGCCAGGAAAAGACCCCAGAGGAAGAGAAGAGGGACCCCGAGAGCTGGGCACGGCCGGGTGCTCAGTGGGCCTAGGGCCAGGTAAGGGCCGTGTCTCCTTGGCCATGACTTTCCAGACTCCTTGCTGTAGCTGATGCCAGAGGACTTGGGTTTGGCAACTGGAGTGTCCCCAGGGACTGCTCCAGGGATATTTGCTAATAGAACCCAGGACATGGTAGGGGCAGGGCAAGGGGGGTTCTGGGGACCCCAGCCTGGGAGAGGCACCCATGGGAGTGTCCATGTCCAGGCCCTGCTTGCAGGGGTGTGAGGATGGGGGAGGCGTATCTAGAGACCCAGAACGTGGCGCCCCTGTGAAGCTGTGGCCTCCCCAGATTCATGGGGGTGCCAGGACTCCATTTCCATCGTGTCATTCTGGGAGGAACTGAGAATGGCTAGATAAGCAGTGGGACTGATGGCTTCTGGGACTCCAGCCTCCCCAGGTCTAAACCCTGACCTGGGGCTGCAGAGTACAGAGGGGCCCAGTGAGCCCAGGCTGGGCCACTTCCCTATTCCTGGGAAGCAGCAAGTGCAGAGGAGGAGGGGGCCCAGGAGCTGAGGGGAGGGTCGGTAGCTGGGAGAGGCCCAATCGTGGTGGAGGTAGGCTGGTCCTAGCCCCAGAGGACATTGCCCAGTACCCCAGCACCTGGGGCTGGTCGGCCAGTCCTGCAGCAAAGAGCCTGTGCCACACACCTGTTCACAGGTGGGCCCTGGGATGCACATACCTGCAGCCAGCTGGCCCATGCGAATGGGGGGGGGGGGTGGCACCCAGACACTGTGCACAGCCCCCACGCAGGCTTCTGGGTCCCCACCAGCACCCACCCACCCCCAACTAATGGAGCCCTGCCCTGGGGGAAGGGCCAGGCCTGCCCTTGCCTGGAGCCAGGAGGGCAGAGGTGTTACCAGAAAGGGGATGGGTTCTCAAATGATCAAGTTCTGAGACCCTGGAGTTTTAAAGAGAGAGAGTTTATTGCTAGGTGCGTAATAGTAAAGCAGATGACCCAGTGGCCCAAAGCCTGTCTCCCCAAACTGTAGTAATTCTGCTAGTTTTATAGGATCAAAAGATGAGCAAGTACTAGGAAAATGAGCACGCTGGCTCTAGATGCTGTAGAGGTAATCTAATTTTTGACCATGCGCAGTCATAGGACGTATGTAAGAAAATGGTGGCCTTCATATGATGGTGGGCATGATTTTTAGTATGATAATGAGCTGTGGGTAACTTATAGGTTAAAGTCTAAGTTACTGTGCATGTCAGGTGAGCCCACTTTGGTCAGATCCAGTCTCAGTTATCAAGATAACTTTGGACGTGGGGTGGGCTAATTTTGAGCTGACCCAGGACCCTTCATTAATAAACCTTAGGTGCTATCTTAAGTGTTCACGAGACTCAAGGTCTAAAAACCAGATAAATGGGTACAAGTGAGGGTCAGTCACAGGTTCTTACAATCACAAGGGCACAAGATGAAAGCGCTACAATCATCATCAGAGACCAAGACCACCAGTCAACAATTTAGAGACGTCAGGTATTTCTGTCTACTCTAATATGCCAGAAAGCACAAAAAGAATGTCTGTATAATGATTCAGTAATAAAACTCGTCCCTTAAATCCTAACTCCTCGATTGCAGCACCTGGCATGGCTGAGAGCCAGAGACAGATGAGCTGGCCTTGGCTGGCCAACCTGCCCGCGTCCAGATGGGAGCCGAGGCCAAGAGTACCAGTGTCTGTCACCCTGCCCAGCCCCCGCAGGTGGGGCAGTGTTTCAGGGGGGTGGGGCAAGGCCTGTGGCAGGCACCAGCTCTCCAGCTGGGCTTAGGGTCAGATACATGCCTGCCCTCCTCCCCTACATCCTCTAGGCCTCCCTGGGCTCTGACTGGACAGGAAAGGGTCAGCTCCATGCGGGCAACACCCCTAGAGCAGGTAGAGGAGCAAGGCTGAGTGGGTGCAGGAGTGGGGGGGATGTCTGGCGTGGGAGGGGGCAGCTGACCTCCAGCAGGATCAGACCTGTCCCCAGGCCTGTCTACAGAACGTGGCATCTGGTGAGTCAGCACAGAGTAATGGAAAGAATTTTACACTTTATTCTCTGGCTGCCTCCATCCCAAGGCCCCAGCGCCCCCCCACCTGCCCAGCCAGGACCCCTCCTGTCCCCTGCCGCTGGCTGGCCCTGGTGTCCTCCTGGGGCTCACGAAACTATGGGTGCCGCCCCCATGCCACTGGCCCCACCGGCCGGTTTGCTCAGGGCCTGCATAGGGTGTGCAGTCCCGGCAGTGGGTGGAAGCAGACCAGTGCCGCCCTCCCTCCTCCTCCTCCTCCTCCTCCCAAGGCTGCAGGTGGGTGATGGCACTGGGTGCTTGGGGTGCTTGTTGGGGGCAGCAACCCCCAGCCCAGGCTCGCAGAGCCCAAGTGGGGCCGGGAGCTTCACGTCTCAGTGCGCAGCCTTGCCTCCCTTCCCCAGGCCTTCTCACAGACCCGAGGCCCAGTCTCTGAGGGCCACCCCTGTGGGGGTTTCTGCTCTGAGCCCCTTCTTCTATCTGGGCAGCAGGGGCCCTTTGTGGGGGAGGTGGGGTGACCCCTCCAGGCAGTCAGAGCAACCGCCTGCCGAACCCCGAGCCAGCCCAGGTGCTTCTGCCCAGTCCTACTGCGCAGTTCAGGGCCAGCGTTCAGCCCCCCAGACTGGGGAGGCTAGTTTGCGGGAGCTGGTGCAGGGTGGTGCTGCCGATTTGGGGTGGGACTGCCTCTTGGCTCCCGGCCCAGATCAAATGCCCCACTGCACTGGCCCAATGTCTGTCCCCCAGGCTGGACCACCCCCAGCCCTCCCAGGACCTGCTGCTTTTCACTGCCCCAGGGGACCTTCCTCACTGCTCTCTCCATCTCATACACCCCTGGGCTTCCAAACGTGCCCCTCCCCTACTCAAACCTCCCAGGGGCTCCCTATGGCCTGAGTCCCAAAGGTGAGGCTGTTGCCTGGTGCGCGTCCAGCAGGCCCTCGAGGCCCAGGGTGACCCTCCTGTCCCCATCTCCCGGAACCCCTCTGCCAGTGCCTTCTCACCTCCAGGCCTGCACTCACACCCCTGCCTTCAGCCTGGGTGCTGCCTCTTCCCAACTTTCTCTGCACCCTGGGCAGGGGCAGGGCTGGTGGGGCAGTGAGGGGCTGCATGCTGGGCTCCAGTGGCCTCGGGGCAGCTGCAGGAACTCCCTCGGGCCTGGGGGTGATGGGGGATAACGAGGCCTTGTGTCCAGTTCCCAGCACCCCTGGACTTGCCCTGCCCCCCTCCTCTCATCCTCACTTCAGATAAGGAAACCGAGGTTCCTGGGGACAGGGTGGCCATGGGAGGCTGGGCTCGTACCCACAGCACCCTGAGTCAGGTACTGCCAGGAAGGAGCTTACAAACGGGGTGCCAAGGAGGGTGGGGTGGGGAGGGGAGTAGAGGCCACAGGCAAGGCTCAGAGCCCTGGACCCACCAAACGGGCTCTCACCCAGGTGAGGAGGGATGGGGGGCGGGCAGGGTGTAGGGATTGGAGAGGGCCAGAGGTAGGGGAGGACTGGGGAAGGGGGAGGCCCAAGAGGGGGAGGCCAGAGAGGCAGAGGAAGCCAGGGTGGGAGGTATGGGCAGTGCTAACCCTGAGGGCCTGGAATGGCGGGTCCCGGGCACCACTTGCTCTGCCCTCCCGAGCTTCCTACATGGGCGGCAGCCCCAGGTCCCAGCATAGGTGACTCACTGCCTGTTGGGAAATGGGGCAGCTCGATGAACCCTGGGTGGGGCGAGCCATGGGGCCAGCATGTAGCAGACAAGGCTCCTCTGCCCTGGACCCGGCTCAAAGTCTCCAGAGGGCACCAGCTGTCCAGGTGGAGGAGGGGTGGACAGAACCAAGGAGGGGCCGGGAAAGGGGTGCCATGTTCCCCAACCCCCACTGGTCTCCATGTCCACCCCACTGAGCCCCTGTGACCTGCGAAGGGGGGTGAAGTGGCCCCCACTCCCTTCTGCCACTACCCGCCTCTGGCCCTGCCCCGCCCCCAGCTGGGCAAACGGGCTCTGGCAGGTGGGCTAGCCCCGCCTTGCTGCAGTGGCAGGGACACCAGTGACGCATGTTGCGGCCTCTGTTCCACTTGCCTCCTGGCTGGGCCCCAGTCCGCATGCTCACGTGAGCACACATACACACGCGTGAACACATGCACAGGCAGGCAGAGCTCACACCTGATCATACTGGTTTGGGGGATGGGAAGTGAGAGGCGGGGCCCAGTCCTGGGGCTCAGTGCAGACTCCACCTCTCCATCCTGTGTAGGAGACCACACCCCCTAACTCACTCCCCCGACCCCACCTGGGGGCTGGGCAATAGGTCCCACCTGAGGCTCTGGCCTTACTGGGGCCTGTGGGGAGTATGTGCCATGTCCCAGCAGAGTGGACCAGAGTGGACGAGCGGCCACCCCCACAGCCACATACCCCGGCCCCCAGCGGGCCCCTCCTGACCCTGGGGGTGCCCAGGAGGTGCCCTCAGTTCTACACTGTGTTTAAGTCCCTGTTACTCAGATCATGGGCCTGTACTCCCCACCCCGTGGAATCCACTGCGGCCATTCCGGGGTAGCTGCAGGGCTGTGGGGTGAGCGTGTACAGTGGGGTCCCAGCTGGGGCCTGTGTCGCCGCCATGACCTGTGGGCCTGCGCGCCCCCTCCCCAGAGGCCCCTACTGCGGAACCCAAGGCAACTCCGCATCCAGTGCTCCAGACCCCAGCTCGCCTCCAGGGACCCATATCACTCCTCGCTGCACCACTGGCCAAGTCTAGCGCCTGCCCTCCCCGAGACCCCCGAAGGGGCCTGTACCCCAGGACCACAGAACCCACCCCGGGGAATTCACCCTTCTCCAGGGCTGTCACCTTGCCCTCAGAGCCCTCTGCCTAGACGCCCATCCTGACCCTGACCACCCAGGAGCCTTGCTTCAGTGTGGGGGGAGGCGGGGGTAGGCCACTGCGTTCTGGGGGCACCCGGTAGGAGCGGGGCAATGGGGGAGGGGTAGGCCCGGCTCAGTGTGAGCGGATCTGGGCCAAACCGCAGATGGGGAACTGGGGGGCGGGTGGAGCAGCACCGGAAATCCGAGTTCCAGCGATCCGGAGAAACCTCAGGACACAGAGCCATCAGGGGCGGGGGCGGGGGGGCCGGCAGGAGGCGCTGGGGGGTGCGGGGCCGAGGGGCCGGGCGCGGACACAATGAGCCCTTGTCCGAGGGCCGGTGCGGCGCCCTGAGCAAACACACACCCTGTTCCCGGGCGGCACGCCGGGGGCTAGGGACACGGCGGGTCGTGGCGCGGGGCCAGCGGGCGGGGCTGCCGGAGGGCCTGGGCACGCGCCACTGACGCTCTAGGCCACCGCCCTGTGCCCCGCCTGGCTGGGGGTGGGGCCCCTTACGGCCCTTTCCCCTCTGGAGCTGGAGCCCTTGCCCGGAATCCCGGGTAGAGGGGTCAGCTTGGCCCAAGCCTGGCCCTGCCTGGGACTCCCCAAACTCGGGTCAACCTCAAGGGCTGGGGAGTGTGGGTGCCAAGGCCTGGACGGTGGGGACCGGCTTGGCTGGGGCACAGGTCAGCGTGTCAGGATCTGCTTGGGGCACCCTCGGGGGGTGCATACCCTCTTGGGTGCAGGCAGTGAGTAGAGACCCATGCCAGTGCTTTGCCCACCTTCTTCCCTCGCCCCTCCCCGAGGCCCAGGGTTCTGACACCACACACTGAGCATAGAAGGGGCCAGGGCTGGGGGACAGCAGAGATGGGGGGGTCTCTGGGTTAAGTGGGGGGCATGAGTAGAGGGATCCTTAGGGCTGCCTGTTTTCCCTGGGGTTGGCGGGTGCATGGGGGGGCTTCACCAGGGCAAGGGTGCCCTGGGGGCGATGAAGGGAAGCAGCAGAGCCAGGATGAGGCAGGCAGAAGGGGAAGGTCCTGGCCCTTCCCTCTTTGCCCTTTTCCACTGGGTGGTAGGACCTGGGCCTCTTGCTCACTGGGGGACTGTCCAGGGCCAGAAGACCCAGTGTAGACAGACACCCCCAGCTGCCCCAGGACCCACCCCCTCAGCTCATCCATGGGGGCAGATGCAGCTGGGATTGCCCATCCGGCTCTGGGCCCTTTAAGGAAGCCCCAGAAACCCCCAAGCCAGCAGTGCTGCTGGTGCAGGGGCAGCGGTCACAGGGCCCTATTGGCCAGGTCTGCCGGGTGGTAGGTTCCAGCATGTGATCCATTGAGGGGACGCTGCCTGGGGGCCAAGGCGCCAGGCACATGCTCGAGGTGCCCTCCTGCTCCCCCTCCTGCACCCCTCCCTAAAGGCATCTTGATGACCAACCTACATGGGGGCAGGCGGCGTCCCTGGGTGCACTTCAGAGGCTTACTGTGCCCCAAGAGCTCCTCTGCAGGTGCTCAGCCATGGAATCTGCCAGTGCCACCAGCAGGACACCCTGGTCACGCGTGATGCCTGGGTGGGCCCAGAGGCCGTGGCCCAAGCACAGCGCTCACCTGCAGCCCAAACGCCTGAGTCTGTTCCCTGGGGTGGACATCAGGCAGTGGAGAGCTGTCCGAGGTCCTGTCCTCCTGAGCCACCTTGTGGGGGACACGCAGGGGTTGGGGAAGCCTGGGGGCAGGGGGGGGGGTGTCGAGGGACCCAAGAAGGGGGAAGGCCCCCCACTGTGGGGAGGGTGTCGCAGGGCTGGGCACACCTCCCTGTTTAGCTCACCACTCTGGAGGCAGCCCAGCAAAGGAAGAGACTCTGTACAGCCCCCACCCCCCGCTGGTGTCAAGGAAGGCAGGAGGACATGGAGGGCACAGGCAGTGGCCTAGCCAGGCATCGAGCAGGGTACCCCATCCTAGCTGGGCAAGGGGCACATCCCAGACAGGTCTCAGCTTGGAGCTGAGCCCCTCAGGGGTGTTTGCATGACAGGTGAGTTCTCTGGAAGGCTGTGGCCCAGGAGCCCATGGTACCCGTGTGTGTGCCAATGTGTGTGCCCGCCTGAATGCGTGCCTGCATGTGTGTGCCCACATGTCTGTGCCTATGTGTGTCTGCATGTGTGTGCCCATATGTGTGCCCATGTATGTGCCTGTGTGTGCTCGTGCCCATGTGTGTGTGCCTGCATGTGTGTATCCATGTGCGCCCGTGTGTGCCTGCATACATGTGCCCAGCATCTCCGCTGCTTTGGGCTGTGCAGACAGCCCCGGGTCCAGGGAGTTGTCTGCCATCCTGAGTTGGGCAACCAGGCACCAAGTGTTCACGTCCATCCCTGGCCAGGCCCGTCCCCAACTGGGCCTTGGCCACGACAGTCCACAGGCCCCAAGCCTAGTCAGGGTTGAGCCCAGGGCTGGAGCTGACGGGGGGTAGAGAGGGGGTTCTGGGCCTGGGGCCTAATCCTCAGTGTGGGACGCCCCCTACTCCTCCCCCTTCCCCTGCTCCTCCACCCAGCTCTAGCCCTGGGGTTCTGTAGGTTGCCAGGTCCCAAGGTACCTGCTGCACAGGGTCCCGCCCCCTCCTTTGTCCCCCAGCCCCTCCCCACCCCCCTGCTGCGGGCCTGGTGGGCAGTCTGGGGAGTGGGGTGGGGTTTCCAGGTGGGCTCTGGCTCCCTCCAGAGTTGTCAGCCCACCCTCAAGGAAAGGTCTGTGGTGGCTGTGTGTGTGTGGGGTACACGTGCTGGTCGGAGAGTGTGGTGGTTTGGAGCTCTGCACCCCAGAAAGACATGTTCCTGAGCCTCACCCTTTCCTGTGGGTGTGGACCCCCATAGACAGGGCCCTTGGGTGAGGGCGTGGCCCTCCTCAGCTGCTGGCTGCTGTGGGTCTCAGGTCTTGTGGGAGAAAGTGCAGAGGGAGCAGCCAGAGGCTGAAGGCTGAGGGAACTGGGGAGAAGGGAGGGGGCAGCCACCTGTGCAGGGACAGAGGAGCAGGGGCCAAGCACTGCGGGCAAGAGGCAGCGCCTTGACGGGCCTCCATCTGGACTTTTTCCCCACACAGAAGAGGCCGCTCCATGCTGGGGTTCTGCCAGCCCATCACCCGGTGATTGCTTGAGTGGCCAGGGAAGCTAACCCCAGGAGACTGCCAGAGGTGGGGGCAGCGGGTGCTGGCGGGCATGAAAAGGGAAAGGATCTGATAATGTGGGCAGGCAGACGGGCGGGCGGGCAGCAAGGGCTGCCCAGGAAAGAGACCACGCAGGCCACGTGGGTGTGTAAAATGTTCTAGGAGGCACATAAAGAAAGGCTAAAAGATACAGGTGAATTGATTTCATTGATAGATTTTATTTATCGATGTATCCAAAATAACCAATTAACATGTAGGCAACATACACATATGGGTCTGTTGACCTGCCTTTTTCATGTCAGGACTGGGAACGCCCTTTCCATTCCCGTCCCAGTAGGCTGTGGGGCCAGCCCAGTCCCTGGAGCCCTGGACAGTTGCGGCTGCCCCAGCCCCAGCCCCAGCACCAGCCCCAGCGCCCACCCAATGGATGGGGACCTGCGTTTGAACAAAAGACCCTGGTGATCCCTTCACACTGCTGTGTCCCAAGCCCAGGGGGCCGGAGGAGAAGCGCCCTCGGGGCGGAGAGATGGGTCCAAAGAAGGTCCACGAGCATTTTCCATGTATCAGTTCATCACTACTTCTGTGGACTTCCCCCCGTTGGCACTGGGCTGTGCCGTGTCTACAGTGGTGTGGGGACATTTCCCCGCAACCCTTCCCTGTGTGGGTCCAGGTTCCAGTTGGCAAAAGAAGTGTGTGGTGGGGGTGGGAGGGACGGGGCACTCTGGGGCTGCCTTGGTGAAAGGCCCCGCCCCTGCCCCGCCCCCGCCCGCTAGGGTCAGCTACATAATTTGCGCTCCAGGTGCGAAATGCAGTTGCTGGGCCAATTGTTCAAGAAGCAGGAAAAAAGGGAGTGCTCGACGCACTGAAATATAAACTTTTTACCTCCTGGAGTGGTTTATTTCTCAACTTGTCATGGTGCTTTTTAGTTACTATTTAATGGTGTTCTAAGTAAAGAAAAATTAAAATGTAAATTACCACGAACGTCACCTTTTATCCTTTTTCAAACTCTTTTTTTTTTTTTTTTGCATGGGCAGGCACCGGGAATCGAACCCGGCTCTCTGGCATGGCAGGTGAGAACTCTGCCTGCTGAGCCACTGTGGCCCACCCCCTTTTTAAACTTTTTATTTTGATACACATTCAAACTTACAGGACAGTTACAAAAATAATACAAACCTCGTAAGAGAACTCAGAACACACACAGCCCATACCCAGATCCAACGATTCTAACATTTTGCCACATTCACGGTATCATCCCATCTCTCTGTCTGTCTGCCTGTCTATTTACCAATCCATTTACTGGCCACTCAGGTGTGGATCATATACGTCACGCTCCTTGAACACTAAATTCTGCCACGTATATTTCCTAAGAACAAGGATATTTACTTATGTAACCACCTTAAGTGCAGTTATCCAGTTAAACAAACGAACATTGATGGAAAGCTTACATCTTATATTCCCCCCCTTT
This sequence comes from Tamandua tetradactyla, assembly GCF_023851605.1. Lineage (NCBI taxonomy): Eukaryota > Metazoa > Chordata > Mammalia > Pilosa > Myrmecophagidae > Tamandua > Tamandua tetradactyla. Next base: position 45,104,611 of record NC_135333.1, on the reverse strand, counting down.
TTTTTATATATCCCAAGAATGTCCCTTTGAGTCTTTTCTCCTCCCTTGTTAGATTCCACCCAGGATCATGTGTTGCATTTAAGTGTCAATGTCTCTTTGTGTGCGTGCGTGTGTGTGAACATATGCACAACCTGAACTTTCCTATCCCAAGCCCTCCCCAGGACACCATTCAGTGGGACAATCACAGTCACAGTATTGTGATGTCCTCTCACCTTCTTTTCCTAAAACTTTCTCATCGCCCCAGACAGAAACCCTACACATGGGCAGTAACTGCCCATTCTCCCTGCCCCCCACCCCTTGCAACCTGTGTTCTAATTTCTCTCCCTGAGCTTGGATATTCTCCCATGTTTTCTTTGGAGTTACTGTGGGCTTAACTTTTATTTTATTATTATTTTTGGGGGTGGGGGAGTGCATGGGCTGGGAATTGAACCGGTCTTCCACATGGCAGGTACGAATTTACCGCTGAACCATCCATGTACCCCACGAACAGTGGGGCTTAAGTTTAACACCCTTAATCTATAACAATCTCATCTGCTTTGATCCCAACTCAACTTCAATGGTAGTTTTTGTCACAAATTCCATGTTTAGGCACTATGAATCCAAAACCACTGATTTATCATGACATTTTACACATTTGTCTTTTAGGTCCTGCAGGAAGTAAAAGGAAGAGGTACAAACCAAAGGCACAGTGTTACTGGCATTTGTTGTTATCCTGGGCAGAGGGAGCTATTTCTTCCTGAAGCTTCCCTCTATCCCCTGAGATCATTCCCTTCCAACCCGCAGTGCTCCCTCAACGTCAGTCATGGGCCAGTCTTGTGGTAACAAGCTCCCCCAGCTCTTATCTGGCAAGTCGCAAGTCTTCATCTCTCCCCCATTTCTGAAAAACAGTTTTGCCAGACATAGAATTCGTGGTTGGCAGTTTTTCGCTCTCAGCACTTTCGAGTCTGTCTTCCCACTGCCTTCTTGCCCCCATAGTTTCCAATGAGAAATGGCACTTTGTCTTACTGCATTTTCCCTGTCGGTCACACGTCGCTTCTCTCTTGAGGCTTTTGGAATTCTCTCCTTATGGTTGGCATCTGAGTTTGGGTATAATGTGCTGCAGTGTGGGGCAATTTGGGTTTATCCTGCTGGAGTTTGTTGAGCATGTTGGATGTGCATATTCATGTCTTTCGTTAAATTGGGAAAGTTTCAAGCCTATTTCTTTGAATATTCTCTCTGCCCCTTTCTCTCTTCCTTCTCCTTCCGGGACTCCATGGTTCATATAGCAGGACATTTGATGGTGACCTGCAGGGTCTTGGCTCTGTTCCCATCTTATTCTACCTTCTGCCCCTTGGACTGGGCGATTTCAGCTGTCTATCTCCAAGTTCTCTCACTCTTTCTTCTGCCGGCTCCAATCTGCTGCTGAACCCCCATAGGACATTTTTCAAAATTTCTGTTACCATGGTCTGCAGCCCTGTTCGGTTCCTTTTAGTAATTTCGTCTTCTTCTTTTCCTTTAAAACCCCTTGCCTGGAAATGCTCAGACAGGACGCTATTTGAGTTGCCATCTGAATCTTAGAATTACAATTCTAAGACCCAAAATAAATGCCTTCATTGCTCAGTTTAATTCTCGGTTGGTACCTTTGGATATATTTAGGATCATTTGTTTAAAGTTTTACCTGGTATGTCCCAGGTCTGGCCCCTCTCACTGATGGTTTCTAATGCTTCCACCCTCTCCTTTGCCTGGCCACTGCTTCCTGTTTCTTTGTACATTTTGTGGTTTCATGTTGAAACTGGACACTTTGATATTGTAATGTGTTCTTGCTGGAATTCAGGCCCTGAGATGTTTGTTAGGACAGAATCCAGACAGTGTCACCACAGAGCTATCCTTGAATGCTGGGAACTAACAAAAAAATAAAAATAAAAAGGAAAGAAGGAAAAAAGAAAACCCCTTTCCTAGTCTTTTCAGCCTGACCTGTGCAACGCTCTCCTTCAGGGCACATCCCTACAATGAGCTTAGAGAACAGCTGCAGGCCAAAGTACAGGCCTCCCTCCTCCTTTCTGCATCTGCTTCTTGTCTTTGGCACTCACGGTGGCCCAAGTAGTCCCCTGTTGACAGGGATATGAAGGTCCCCTCTTCCCTAAGAAACAATTTCCTCAGGGTCCCTGAGGAACCTCGTGTGTCCTGAGCCAGCAACCTCCTGCCCCAGGCAGTCCAGCTGACTGTTCCCCACCCATCCCATGGGAGAGCTCTGGAGGCGCCATTTACACCAGGGCAAGTGTAGGGACGGCAAGTCCCTCAGGCCCCCAGGTGGATGGGGCCAGACATAGCTGCTCCCAGGACCTGCACAGTCTAGAGTCCATGCTGGGAGCTCTGAGCCTGTGAGGGGCAGGGAGGGGGCAGCCAAGGTGCCAATAGAACCCAACACTTTGGAGCAGACTTGGCTTGGCACCCACCTTCCCTGCAGTATCACTGTCTTCAGAGCTCTGTAGAAAGGGGTCTGCCTGTTCCTGCTGGTTGTCAAAGCCCCTGCAGGTGAGGTGCAGGGTGGGGTGGAGTCTCCGCTTCTCTCTGCACTATGCCAGTTTCCCTGCAGACAGCAGCACCTAACTGACAGGTGGGACCCCAGCAACGCCCAGTTCACATGTGTTGCCTTCTGGTGTAGCTCATTGGCGATCCATAACTCAGTGTCCTGCCTGCTCCTTTGGCTTCTCCTGCTCCCACATCCAGCATCCTCACCTGCAAGGCCTCTGGTCCTGTTGGCTTCAGACCACCCTGGTGCACTTCAGTTTTAACATCCCCAGAGAACCTGTGGGGACGAGCTCACGCCCAGGATGGGGCTTAGGATGTGAACATGTCTTCGTGTGGGGTCACAGGATTCAATCGCCCAGAGGTCCCACCAGAAAGCGGGCCTCTGAGGTCACCACACCCGTGACACGCATACCTGGCACCCCCCCCCCCCCCGAGAGATGCCAAGCCCCTTGGCCGGGGCTCGTGGGGCATTGTGGGCAGCAGGGAGAGGCCATCCCATGTGTCCTCTGACATAGCACAAGATACAATCCTGGAGTCTCAAGATGGTCTAACTCAGGTCCTGCTGCTGACCCTAAAGCACCTACATGGGGGCAAGCAGGGCCACCAGGGTTCGCAGGATCCCTGCAGCAGCATGTCTCTGAACAGGGATCACTGCAGACCCATAGCAGATCTGGGTGGGGTGGGGGGTGCTCTTCAGGGCCCAGATCCCCAGCACCCCGATCCCCGACAGGCAGTGTAGAGGGCTGCAGGCTGAGAATGCTGCCTTGTGGCCGGCTGGGGCTGGGGAGGGGGCATCTGTCTGCTCTGGGGTCTCTAGTGCTCCCAGGCCTTCACCCTCTGAGGGACCTGCCCTCCAGCACTTGGGGTGCCCTGCACTTCTTTCCCTGGTCCACCCATGGGCCCGCGCCCCTCCTGGCCACCTCCAGCCCCGGGCTGTGCTATTGGCTGGCCTCTTATGCAGGAATATCTCACAGAGCTGGGCAGGGCCCACCCATACCCCAGGGTCCCCAGGCCTACCCCCTCCCAGTCATCTTCTGTCTGCACTTCACCTTCCCCTGCCCTTTTCTGGGGTCCCCATGACGAAGCACCCCCAATGGGGCAGCCTAAAGCAGCAGGGATTTTCTTGCTCGGTCCTGGAGGCCAGAAGCCCAGCTCCAGCTGTGGGTAGGGCCACCCCCAGCACTTGGTCCCTCTCCCGGCTCCAGGGCCCACGGCTGCGCCCCTCTGCCTCTGCCCCATGCTCAGTGCCAGCTCCTCTGCCACTCCTCATGGGGACTTCGGTTTGCTCTCCTCCAGCCTGGCCATGCCCAAGACCGGTTCCGAACAAGGTCGCATTCTGACACTCCAGGTGTGCAATCCCTCGGCAAGGCCTGCGTACCTGGTGCCCTCCGCCACCCCGCCACCTTGCCCAGGCTGTGGTTTCTCCCTCCTGCCCTCAGGACCCAACACCAACCAGCTTTGTCCCCCAGCTTCTCCCCACCTGGCCCCTTCCTCATGTGCCTGGCTCAGAGTCCATAGCCACTACCAAGCTTACCCCTTGCACTGGCCCCAGCCAGCCTGTCTCTGTGGTCACTCCCTCCTCCCAGGGGGTGGGGGCAGCAGGGCGCGGTTGGAGAAGGATCCCCATGCTGACCATCGTGCTGAGGGCCGTGCTCCCAGGTGGGCTCGAAATCCACTGCCTGGTCCCCCCAGCCTAGTTGCCCTCCCTGCACAGTGAGCCCCACACTGGCCCTTCCCGCCTCCACCATAGGTTCCCCTTTACAGTGTCAGATAAGCTGTCCCCTTTGCTATTTGAGCAGGCCTCTCCGGACCGCCACACCCCGCTCTCAGCACAGCTCCATGGAGGAGGGCTACCCTCCCGTGCCCCCGACCCGCCCTCTCCTGCACTCACAGCTCCCTAGTGTGGCCAGCCTTAGCCCCTCACCACCAGTCCCTTCCTGGGCCTGGGACCCCCACCCACTCTGCCCCGACCCCTGCCCTGGATGCCCTGGCTGCCCCTCGTGCACCCTTCTTGGGCTCCCCTCCTTTTTGCACTGACAAACATAGGTGGCTGGAATGCTGTTTGCTGCTTCTCCCCCTGGAGCATCTCCTCCGTGCTCTCCAGGACTAATGGACACTGCTTCCTGTAGCCCCCGCGGCGCCCACCAGCTGCCCGGCTGCCCCAGGCCCTCCACGTGCTGCTCAGTCTGACCGCTCAGCACCGGGAGCTGTCCGCGGCCTTCACCCTTGCCCACAGCAAGATCCTATGCACATCCGGTCAGCTCCCCCTCAAAGTTGCTTTGGTCACCTACTGCTGGGACAAATGGCCCCAAATAGCAGCTTAAAACAGCACAGATATTTTCCACCCATGTCCATGGATCCCGAACCCGAGTACCTCAGCTTCGGGGTGCCCACAGACCACAGTGAAAGGCTGTGGGACCTCTGCAGGGTCACCACAGTGGGGATCCACTCACGCCCCTCACCGCTTGGGGGGGCCACCTCCTCACTGACTGCTGGCTGGGGGCCTCCCCATGTCCTCGCCACAGCAAACCTGGCCGCCAGGTTCTCTAGGCACACACGGATGAGAGCACGGGAGAAGCTGGTGTTTCGGAGCTGAGGCTCAGAGTGACACCCATACCCTGTTTGTTAAAAGTGAATCGCCAGGTCCACGCTTGAGGGGAGGCCTGAGGTCTGTTCAGCTCCCACCCCTATCTTCACCTCTCACCTGGAGAACTGCAGCCACCTCTTCCTGCCTGGCCTCCCTGCCTGTACCCTGGCACAGCACAAGCCCAGCCACACAACTGCTCTGCCCAGACCCCCATGGCCCCCAAGTCCTCAGCATGGAAGCCAGGGTCTTCCCGTGGCCACTGGCTGTCCCTTGACTCCCTCCCCAACCCCATGACTGTTCCTGCTGACACATGGCCCCTTTCAGGAAGGGCAGCCGCCCAGCGGCCAGGGTGTGACAGGATTGTGCTGGGCTGGGGGCTTCTTTGGGACCCACTGCCACCTCCGGCTGAACCACATCCCCCCGCCCGGGACCAAGCATCGAGGTGCTAGCAGGAGGGCCTGGCCCTACTTCAAAGAAGGCGCAGCGGCGCATGGCAACTTCCCCCAGGCCATGGGCCGCTTAGCACGAAGAGATGCCCTGGGGAAGGGGATGTGGATGCTGCAGGGGCTGTCGGGACAGAGTCCTCGCTGACCAGCCACTGAAGACCTGGGTGGTGCCGTGGCCTGCTTGGAGCTGGGCCAGGGTGGTCAGTGAACATGTGGCGTAAGGCCCACTGGCTTACGGAGCACCCGCTTGTCATTTCTCCAAATTCAAATGTGTAGTTGGGGCTGACAGTCACAGTCGGCACAATTGCACATCGCATTATTTTAAAACAAAATTTTTTTAATAAGGTGAAATTCATATAACACAAAACCATTTTAAAGTGATGATTCAGCGCCATTTAGCACCGTTGTGATGTGGTGCAAACGCCACCTCTATCTAGTTCCAAACATTTCCACCACTTCTAAAGAAAACCCCCACCATTAAGCAGGCACTGTCCATCCCCCTGTCCCCAAGCTTCCAGCAACCACTAATCCACTTTCCATCCCTATGAATTTGCCTAGTCTGGATAGTTCATATAAATGGAATTGTACGATATTTGCTCTTTTCCTCAGCTTGATCTTTGCAAGGCTCATCCATGCGGGATGTATCAGAACCCCATCCCATTTTAAGGCTAAGATTCCAGAGTGTGGATGGACCACGATTTATTTATCCAATCATCTGCTGAGGGACACGCGGGTCATTTACAACATTTGACAATTATGAACAGTGCTCCTATAATCTAACACTGCTGCAGCAGTATTTGTTTGAGCTCCTGTTTTGAAATCTCCTGGGTCTATACTTGGAAGTGGGATTACCAGGTCACATGGTAAGTCTATGTTTGATTGGCTGAGAAACCACCAAACTTTTGTCCACCACAGCTGCGCCAGCAACACGCAAGGGCTCCAGTTTCCTACATCCCACCGGCACTTGTCATTTTCTGTGTTATTATCATTATAGCATTCCAGTGGGTGTGATGTGGTACCGCACCGTGGCTCTGGTTTACCTTTCCCTTAGGACGAATGGTGTTGGCATCTATTCATGTGCTCGTGGGCCATTTGTACATCATCTTTGGAAAATGTCTCTTCAAGCCATTTGCCCATTTTTGGATTGGTTTTTGGTTTCTGTTGGTCTCATTGAGTTGTAAGAGTTCTTTATATACACTTGATACCAGACTCTTATCAGATATATGACTTGCAAATGTATTTTTCCTTCTGTAGATTGTCATTTCATTTTCTTTATGGTATTCTTTGAAAGATAAAAATTTTTAATTTTGATGATGTCCAATTTATCTATGTTTTCTTTTGTCATTTGTGCTTTTTGCATTATGTCTAAAAAGGCTTTGCCTCATCCAAAACCATAATGAATATTTACTCCCGGGTTTTCTTCTTAGAGTTTTATACTTTTTGCTCTTACTGTTAGGTCTATGATCCATTTTGGGTTAATTTTGAATCTGGCATGAGCGTTTGGGTTTCCAGCTGTCAGCACACTGGGTTCTTAGCCTGCAGGGCTATCACATTGGAACAGCCCAGCGGATGTAGTAAGGTAGTAAGTAGTAAACAGAGTGTCATTCCGGGGTGGTGGTGTGAGGGATGAGCGCACTCTGAGAGATCCAAGAGGTCTGGGAGGGTGTCCCCTCGTATCTCCATTTAATCCAACAGGCTGGGCCCTGCGGAAACCCTACGGGTCCTGGGGAACAGCCGCAGATGCCCACAGGCTCACCCATGTGGCCTGCCCCCAGGAGTGATGGTGCTGAGGGTAGGTTAGCTGTCTCAGGGGCTTGGTGCTGGGTGCATTCTTTTCTATACCAGTCAAGAAAGAGGATCTGACCCCTACGCCTCCATGGGACAGACCATGAGTGACATTGTGGTTTTGCTCCGGGGTTATGTGCTCACTTTCTTGCACCTAGATGCAGAGCCCAAGGGGACGTGGAATCTCTCAGCATGTGATACTGGTCTTGCAGTGCCTTGGAGTTCTGGCCACCACCCTGCTGCCTGCATCAGAGACCTTGGTACGGTACTAGCCCCCAGGGAAGGAAGCAGGAGTGGCCCCCTTGCCAGTACCCAAAGGCCCTCAGGGCAGCCTGTACTTGCTGTCCCTACAGCCCTGGGCTTTACAGAGCTGTAAGTCCTCATGCCCAAGGAGGCACACTTCCATGAGGAGACACAGCAAAGTCCCAGTGAAATCAATCCAGGGCTGCCTCTGGATGCTCGTGCCCAGGAACAGCAGCTGGCAGAGCCCCTTGTGAGTGCCCAGCCCTGACCCTCAGGAGACCAGGTTGCTCTCACCTGTGGGGCAAGGAGGGTGCAGGGAGGAGCCATGATGACAAGCAGTTCCTGGTCACTCTCTCATGTCCACCATGCAGTGAAGGGTCCTGGACGCCCACCTCTCAGACCCCACCCTGACTGTGAATGGACAGAGGCAGCAAGTGGCTTGAGAAGGGAGTAACACCAGGCCAGGCACCCCAGGGATAGGGGCTGGGTCACCCCACTAGGTGACACCCCAGCCTGGCTTTGGTGGCAGCTGACAGAGGAGTGGGCAGGCAATGGGTGCCCAGGTCCACTCCAGCACCAGGGCTATCCTTTGTCCCACAATCTCCCTTTCCTCAGTTTCCCCTCAGGAAGGAGGACAAATGGGCATTGGGGCCGCTCCCCCAGGTTGGGTGGAAAAGTGGAAATGCATGGGCAAGGGGTAAACTGGGGTGGCATGGAGATGGGCTGGGTGCCCTGGGCCTGCAGCACAGCTACCCCCACCCCCATGGGGCTGCATGCCCCTGCCTGTCCACTCCTCACACTGTCATGTCCACCTGCATGGGGGCTGGCCTGGCAGCCCCGTCCCTCTTCTCACCCCCATGACTGCCAACCCAGTCTCAGGAGCACCTTCACCCTGTGCCCCTCCCCCAGGAGATCCCTCCCGCTCCAACCCTACTCTCATCAGACTGTCCTCTCTGGGAAACTGGCCTGGCCGGACTGCTGCCTCAGCGGACCTTGGTAGATTGCTTTGCTGGACCCTTTCTATCTGAAACTCAAGCCCTGCAAGTGGAATTGTCCTATTTCTTGGACAATCCCTCCCCTCCATTTTCTCAGCTCTCTCCTGGAACCCTTATTTGTACCTACTGGACAGGCAGTGAAATTTCTAATCTTTTCTCTCTTATTTTCATTTTGCCATCTTTCCCTACTTTGGGGGACTTTTTCTCAATTTAACTTCCAGCCTTCCATTGGCTGCTTTTTTCTTCTATTGTGTTTTTTATGTCTGAGACCTCTTGGTCCCTGACCGTGTTTAGATAGCACCCTGTTCACATCCAGCAGGGCAGGGCAGGGCTGCTGGCTGCACCCTCTGACAGCGATGTGGAGGACTTGCCCTGGCTTTCCCCGCTGGTCACTGGGAGCTCCAGCCCCCTTCCCGAGCACAGCCTCAGAGACCGGCAGTCCTGTGCTCTACTTCACGGGGAAACCTACTTTCTCAACATGCCTGGGGGGCAATCCCAGGAGCCCTGCGGCACACAGGGGACCCTGGTCCAGGAGGGGTCCTAGTCCAGCCCTTTGGAGGGCACAGGGAGGATGCCAGGCACAGAGCAGTTCTGTCCCAGGGAGCCTGGATGGCCTACGGGCCATGTGCCCCCCAAGGGTCAACGGCCAGTAGCCAAGCAGTCCTAGGCCCCAGACCACAGGGACACCTCCCCGGCCCCAGCCCACCCCCACACACCACAGGTAGCTGCCCTGGGTGGGGGGCTTGAGGGACAAGTGGCCAGGACTGATTTTCAGGGAGTCTCTGAAGCTTCTGAGGTGCTTTAAAAGACTTCCACAGTCCTGCACCCCTCCAGGCAAGAGGAGCCAGAGTTCAAGTCTCGAGGACCCTTCCTCAACCGCACCTGGGTGGGCAGCAGATGCTTTGGGCCCCACCCCCAGGGGCCGTCTCCCCACCCTGTCTACTTCCTCCCACAGTGACAGGCAGGTCGGCCCAGCCCCGACGTGAGCGAAGCTGTGGGTCTGGGATCTGGTGGGCGAACATGGGTCCTTAACACCCCCAGGGGGCCCTCCCAGTGGATCGTGTCTGTGGACCCAGCTCATGCCCAAGGGGCTGGTCCCCACTCCCAACCCAGCCTGACCCACTGTGCCCAGGGGAGAGAAGTCTGGGGGCGGGAGCAGGGGTTGGCTACGGCATTGTGTCCTCAGCCAAGGAGGCAGGAGGCAGGGTCTGTGGGCTCCCCACACACCCCCACGCAGACCACACGCTCAGCCCTGGGGACTGCCTCCTTCCCACACGCACCCCGGTTTGCTTGGGATGGGGAGGGGCCCAGGAGACCCACGGCAGGCAGCAGGGAATGGGTGCCAGGCAGGCCCGCCAAGGCACACACTCACCCGTTAGCTCCTTCATTCAATCCCCTGCTCAGTGCCTCACTTCCTTACTCACTCATCCATTCCCTCACTTGCTCATTCTCTCACTCACCTACTCACTCATTCACTTGTTCACTCATTCTCTCACTCATTCACCTGCTCACTCATCCCCTTGCTCACTCACTCATTCCCTCACTTGCTCACTCACTAATTCACCCACTCACTCACTCATTCCCTCCCTCACCTGCTTGCTCACTCACTCACCCACTCATTCATCCATCAGGCAATAAGCAAGTCTTTCCTGAGAGTTCACTCAATGCCAGTGCTATGAATGCAAGGAAGGAAGAACAGGTGGGTGGACAGATGGGTGCGTTCATTCATTCATTCACCATTAAGTGAACACTTCTGGGAAGCTTCTTGGGTCCCCAGCACTGCAGATGGCTGGAGGGCTGGATACATGAGCAGAGGGACAGATGGGCATACCATGGGTGGGTAAGGGGGTGGATTCCTGGCTGAGTGTCCTACAGTCCAGTGGCCAGCCCCTCAGTGCCCCCTTCTTATCTCATGAGCAGGCCAGCTGGCGCCCTCTGGCTCCTCATTCTACAGGTGCTGCTGAGGCAGCACTGGCCTCCCTGCCTTTTCCCACCTGCTGCAGGTTCCCGGGCCTTTGAAAACTGCTCATCCCCTTCCAGTAGCCCCACCCCCTGTGCCCCCTGGGTGGGCAGGGCGTGCCTTCTGTTCAGGTCAGGACCCTCCTGAGGCGTGGCCTTCAGGGGTGTCAAGCCACCGAGCCCCACTGCTCCGACAGCCTGGTCCAGCCTGGCTGCTGGGCCCCTGGTGACCAGACCAGCCACTGTCCTGGAGGGGCCTAGGCTGCTGGAGAAGAGGCTGTGGGCCCCCTGTATGCTGTGGGGCTAGGGGCACTGAGGCCCCCCTTCCCAGCCCCCATCCCAACAGGGTTCCAGATCCAGCTCTCTGTCTGCCATCCCCCACTTTTGCCCATGGAAGGAGGGGCCAATGCTGACATGCTCCTGGAGGGGTCCCTCTGTTTGGGGGCGTCAAGGTCAGCTCGTTCGTTGAGAGTGAGCTCCTCCTGCTCCCTGACCCCGAGCCTGGTCATCATCTCAGCAAGCCCCTGCACTCTGGCACCCCCTTCACCCTGTCCCATGCTGCGCCAAGCCTGCATCTCAGGAGGGGATTTTCTGGCAGCTGCCCTGGCACACTAGCACCCACCCAGCAGCCGAGGGGCTCCACCCATCCCACTCAGGACCTAGACAAGACCCCCAGGGGCCATGGGCCCCCGACCTCTTGGCAGCCCTGCCACCCCCTCACCCCAACCCTGTGCCCCCCAGAACAGGGTGGGACTGGGAAGGCAGGGGAGGGACTTGCCCAAGCCAGGGCAGGGGGACCCCCGGGGCCTCTCAGCATTCTCTATGGCCCCACTCCTGTCCTTCTGTTCCACAATCCCAACTGGGCCCCCGTGTGTCAGGCGGGGGCCAGGCTGGGGGTCAGTGCCCAGCCAGGAGCTGGGACAGACCGTTGGGGGCCAGGGCAGGGGCTAAGCTGTCTCCTTGCTGCCCAGCCCCCAATGAGCCTATAAGCCATCCCTGCTGCAGCCGAGGCCCTGGGGACTGAGGAAGCCCATCATGTTCCCCCACTGCTCATCTCCCCGCCATGTCCCCCAACCCGAGGACCTGAGTGGGCTTCTCCCATGCTCAGGCCCCCCCCATCAGCAAACGTCAGCCCTGGGGCGGCAGCCCAGCTCCCCAAGGCCCAGGTGCCGCTCTTCCCTCAGGAGATGTTGAATGGAAGAAAGAATAACTGGAAGGCCCAGAGCAGCTGGAGGTAGGATCTAAAGCTTGACCTTCCACCAGCCAAGGGGGCTGTGGGGACAGGGCTTGTGAGAGTCCCTGGCCCAGCCCCCCCCCGGTACAGGACACGCTTCTGGGATGGATGTCTGTATCTGCATGGGAGGTGGGGAGTGTGAAGGAACAGAAGCCTTTGGTGGGGAAGGAGGGATGACTTTTGGCCGGGCAGCCCCTCCCCAACATGGGCAGACTCCTGCCTCGGTGTGCTGCCCCCTACCACAACACAGTCCCCCTGCCGCGCTTCCCAGCTGCAGAGGTGGGGCCGACCTGGCAGGGGTGAGCTCCCTGGGGGGAGGGTGGGCCGTATGTGCCCTTGAGATGCCACCCGGGGGGTTGCTGAGGACGGGCACTCGTGTGTCTGCTGTGGGCTGCGCACAAGTGTGCACGAGTGTACATGTGTGTCCCTATGCATGTGTGTATTTCTGCGTGCGGGTGGGTGTCTGCATGCATGAGTGTGAGTGTGTGTTGTGTGCGGTAGCCCCGCCATGGCGGGCACGCTGTGGGGGTGGTGTGGGGCAGCGGGGCAGTGCATTCCTGGGCCCATGGGCCCGCTCTTTCAGCCCCACTGTCGGTGTCCCGTGCAAGTCAGCTGTGGGAGGCTCAGGGTCCAGGCTGGGTCCAGCAGAAGTCAGGCCCCCAATGGGCACCAAGGTGTTTGTCCTGCGTGACCCTGGGCTCCTGCTCCCCGAAGCCCCCTTCCCAATGTGGGGCTGAGGGGCGACGAAATGCTTTGTCCCAAAGCGCAAAGCCTGGGTGGTGAGCCCTACAGGCAGAAGGACAGAAGGACAAGTGGATGGGGGACAGCTGGTGGCTGGCAGAGGCTGCTGGGAATCGGCGGAAGCTGGGACAGGCGGCCGGCGGGTGGCCCGGCAGCTCCTGGAAATCCTGGCTTCCTGTTTTCCCAACAAAGAGCCTCTGTCCCCCACAGGCGGGCGGGCCGCAGCGGGCTCGCCTTTTCTGTAAACAGGGTTGTTTTCCTTCCCTCCTCCGGACACAGTGACAGCAGCAGCCCCCAGCCCCCCATCCTGTCCCTTGCTGCCACCAGGCAGGATGGGGAACAGAGGGCAGGAGCTCCTGGGCCATGGGACACCCTGTCACCCCTGCCACAAGGCCAAGGGCCTTCAGGCAAAGGGGAATTCAGGGGGCCTGCCTTTGGGGTAGGCAACAGCAGGGCTGGCCTTGGGGTCCGCGAGGACCTGGAGTCGGGGCAGTGGGGAGGTGGAGAGGTTGGCAGAGCCCTGGATGCCTCAAGGTCTGGCCCAGCAGTGCCCAGGGCAGAGGGTCCAGCAGGAACCCTGGGCCTTCCTGCAGGTGGAGCCCCCTCCAAGCTGGCTGGGAACACCATGCTGGCTGGGGGAGCTGCCCCAGGTGCTCACTAGGTGGACATCCTAGAGCCTGTTCCTCAGATGAAAAGGCCAAGGGTCAGAGAGAACCTCTGATCTGTGTTCCTGAGGAGACCCTCCAGGAGTCAAAGGCCAGACTCAGACTCAGGAAAGGAAAGTGCCAGAATGTGTGCTCCAGGCCTGCTTGGCTGGGGGGCCTCATGAGCACTGGCACAAGGTGAAAACAGCCCCCCCAGAGGTCCCACACAGGGTGTGCGGTGGGGGGAGGGGGATTTGGCTGAGGGCAGGTGAGTCCTGGAGGGCAGGGGCCGACTGTGTCCCTCTGGGCACTGGCGGGACAGAGCGGCACGGGGCCCGGGTGTGCATGGTTCTGAGTGGGCCAGTGTGTGGCCTGTGTGGGCAATTGTGTGGCCAGAGGCGGGCAGCGGGTGCCTGAAGGGGCCCAGTGTGAGGGGCTGTAGTGGGGGGGCTATTTATAGTGGCTCTGTGGGCCAAGGCCCGGCTATTAATAGCCAGGCCAGGGTGAATGCACAATGCTGGCTACGCTGGCTGTGGCGGGGGTGGGGTGGGGGTGGGGGCAGGGGTTGGGGGTGTGCCATCCTCTGCCTGGAGACACCCGCGGCTGGTACCCCAGGCCCACCCCACAGTGGACAAGAGCTGCTGTTTTCTCAACAGCACTGGCCAGGGTTCACCCGGGGGCAGCTGGCTTGGGCGGGGGGTGGGTTCCAGGTGGTCCCCCAGCTCCTCTCCAGCCCCCCCGCCCCTAAGGAGGATGTGCCGATGGGGGGAGGTCAGGCAGTGCTATGGGAGGGGGACAGCGGGAAGAGGGCTTAGCAGATGGGGAACGGGTAGGGGGTGCCGAGTTTTGTCCCTTCCCGACCTGGGTCTCAGGTCCCAGCACAGGAGAGGCCAAGGGTAGCTGTGGGTTCCCTTTGGGCAGTGCCCACCTCTATGCAGTGTGGGCAGCGGGTTTGAAATCAGCTTCCCCAGGCCCTGGCAGGCACACAGGCTGTCCTGGCCTCACCTGGGCCTGTCCGCTGCGGCTGCAGGCAGCAGTGCGAGGGTGGTGGGTGGCCAGACCCAGGTGGGGCGCCAATGGGGGTCGGTCTGAGGGAGGGCAGAGGTGAGGAGGTGGGGCCGGACTCAGGGTGCCCATGGGGTGGCACCTCTGGGCCCCACTGGTCCACCGACAGCCAGGTGCAGGTGGCCTCATCCAGGGCAGCTCTGGGGCTTTGGGCCTGCGAGGCCCATGGTGGGTCCCCAGGGGTGACGTGGGGCAGAGATGTGGTGGTAAGGTGGGGAGGTGGTGGAGGGAGGTGGACACTGTCCTGGGCCGCCAGGTCATAGGGCTGGGGCGGGGTGGGGGAGGGTCACCGCTGGCAGGTGACCACTCCTGACAGGGCCCCTGGCTCCCAGTCCCTTCTCCCTCTCACTGGAGTTCACTCCCTGGTGACTTTATGAACCTACAAAAGTGATACCAACTTGGTGTAGAAAATTCAGAACCCACTGAAGGTGTGGCTGAAGTTGGGGACAGCCTCGTGGGTGGGCATCCCTGAGCACCCCTCCCCTGCCCGGAGGCACTGAATGACCTCCAGGAGGCAATGCCTAAGCAGGGCTGGCCCCTGTTGGCGGGTCTGGCCCCAAGGCAGGGGAGGGGGGCGGGGGGGTCCTCCCCAAACTGTCCTGCCACCCCAGCAGGGAGCTGATGGCTGGGGCGGGCAGGCCAGGGCAGCTCCCTCCAGGGTAGGGTCACACATCAGGCCGGGCAAAGCCTCCCGTCGGGGGTCCTGGGTGCAGACTGGGGGGACCTCCGTGTAGACCGTGCAGGGCAGAGCTCTTTTTCACCCCGGCACAGGGCCGGGCCCCACCCTGAACTTGGGCCCATCATGCACAGCTCTGCTCCGGCTTGTTTCCTCCAGTAAAACTTCCTGCGAAAGCAGTGACGCGCCTAAGGCCTCCCGCGCGATTGACACCTGTCGCCAAAGGCTTTCCAAGAAGGCCGTGACGGCTGTGCTGGGGACCCCACCGCCAGCATCTGCATGATTAGCTCCCGCCAAGGGTATAGGCGCCGCCGACGCGGGACTGGCCTCCCGGACACGTAAGCCGGGCCAGGCGGTCCCGACCCTCCCCCCGCCAGGCCACGTGGGGGGAGCGCCCGCACCCGCGGGGAAAGCCCCGGCGGCTTCCGGGCGCCGCCTCCTTCCCAGCAGGGCCGCCCCGTGCTTCCCCGCAGCAGCGCCCGGGGAGCGGTCCGCATCCCGCGCTGCCCCCACCCTCCCATTAAACTGCTCTCGGCGGCCTCCGCGGCAGCAGACTGGCAAGAAGGGCGTGGGGCTGGGCCTGGGAGCGCAGTGTGTGTGGGGGTTCTAGGGGCCCAGTTGGCCCCGAGCCGTGGGGGCTCCAGGAGGGCTAAACTACGTCCACGGGGATGTTGCCCCGCCCCACCCCCGCCGGGCGCATTCTCGAGTGCTGCCTGGTCCCCCATTCCCACCTGGAGGGAGTAAGGGCACGAAGGCTAGCAGACCCCTCGGCGGGGGTCGACCTGGAGGCGCCCAGGTGAGCTCCAAGCTGGGGGCGCTGCGCTGGGAGCGCCTGAGCGTGTAGGGGTCGGAGGCCAAGGCACCCCCCCCCCCCCCCGTTCCCCTTCCGCCTCTGCAGCTATCCACCTCCCCTTGTCCCTGCGGCCTGCCCTGCTCTGTGCCCCCCGCAGCCTCTCACCGCGTGCCATCCTACTGGCCCCTCCAGAATACGAGTGCTCACCCCTCCCTGAGCTCCGCACACTGAGCAGGGCACCTTTTGGAGGCCGCCCTGGGTGGAGGGGGTCTGGTGAGAGAAGGGGAGGGGAGGGGAGGGCAGGCTGCTGGACTCTTGGCACAGCCTCCCACACCCGGCAAACTCTCACTGCGGGTCCACTGGGGTCTCAACGGGAGGCCCTGAGCCCAGCGGTTCCTGTAAGAACATGGGCAGCCACAGCCTGCCAACGACTTCATGGGGTGGCTGTGGGAACCCCGTCGATGCTCAGGAGGAGGACAAGGAAAAGCAGGAGTCTAGGAGGAGGCCAGGAACCCAGTGGGAAAGACACAGAGGGCAGGACCTGGGGGGTGGGATGAGTAGCTGTGGGACCTGCCCACTCTGCCTGGAACAGGGATTAAGTGGTCACATGTCCTGGGTTGGGGGGGCGCAGGCTGGTGGGGGGACGGGTGCACCCCATGGAGGGCAGCAGCCATGGCAGGAGGCAGGCCAGGTCTGTGGCTGGTTCTGAGGGTCAGGTGAGGACAGCAGGTGCGTGGACACCCTTGGGGTCCCAGGAGTGTGGGCGCACAGGCTGGGTGACAGAATGTTGGGGTGTGCCGCAGCTGTGGGAGAAACTTCCTGAAGGCCCAGGGAGGCGGGGCGGGCGGGATGCGCTGGGCAGGAAGCTCTGCTGCGACCCTCGCAGCCTGGTCCATGGGGAGAAGCTGTGACAGGGAGAGCGTGGGTGCTGGTGCAGAAAACAGGGGGCCTCCTCATCCCTGAGCAGTGAGGTTGGAGGGACCTGAGGACAGGCTGTGGACCAGCATGGGGGGAGGGTGACCAGGCAGCCAGTGCTGAAGAAACCAGGGGTGCTCACCCCAGCCAAAAGTTCTGACCCCACCTGGCTTCCCGCCTGGCCTGGCGGTGGTCCCTGCCGACCCCACCACGAGTGCAGGGCAGAGGTATGGAACACTGGGCTGAGAAGAGCACAGCCTGCCTGCCGGCCTGAGATGCCCCAAAAGGCGCCCCTTGCTGGACGAGCCAGCCCCTGGGAGCAGGGCACCCCACTGACGGGGTGGGGGGGGGGCACGGCAGTGCTGGCTGTGGGGTCTGGCCTGCGTCTTCCCTGCCCACAGGATCCCAGTGGACTCCCCACTAAGGTCTCATGGCATCAGCCCTGCCTACATCTGAGATCGTTCTTGGGGGGCTGTCCTGAAAGGGCGGGTCTCCACAAGCAAGAACAGGCATGGGCAAGGCCCTGGGCACTTATACCTTCCCTTTCCAGAAGCTTTTGGCCTGTCAGGGCAGGGTACAGCCTCTTGCCCACCAAGCGGAGGCAGCAGAGGCCAGGTGTGCTGCAGTTTCCCCAAGGGCACGTACACCTGGGCTGGGGGTTCGGCTGACCCTAGGAGGCCACACTGCCCAAGACTCTGCTTCCCTGAGGGACTCTGCCTCCCTGAGGGACATGGCAAGAGTGACTGCAGGCTCCCTGGGCCTGGAGCCTGTGGGCAGCACTGGAAGGCAGGTGATGGGACAGGGGCTGGAGCTCTGCCTTGTCGTCTCAGCACCCTTTGCCTGAGCTCACTGCCCACGGTGCCGGCAGGCGTGGCTGCCCCAGGCGCCGGCCTCCGGAGCCCCGCAAGCGAGCCATGGGCGGGGTTCCAGGCAGGACAGTGGGTAGTGCCCAGGCACTGTGGTGGCCCTGAGGCCATCAGCCACTGACCTTCCTCTCCCAAGGTCCCTGGCCCCTATGGGAGCCACGAAGAGCTGCCCTGCAGGCTTGGTGAAGGGATCCGGGGTGTGGGCTGGACTGTGAGAACCCAGGGCCCTGATCCCCACTGTCTGGGGCTGCCCCTTAAGAACCACCTCCCAGTAACCTCCCGCTCAAGTTTCCCTGGGGCCAACTGTGACAGGCGCCACCCACGGAGGTGGGGGGGCCTGCTGGTCTTCCTGGGGAGCCGCCCTCCCTGCAGTCCCGGGCTGCCCCCTCCTCACCCGACTTATGGGACCATAGCCCCTTTTTCTGAGGGTCAGGGGGCAGCAGAGGCCAGCACCTGGGAGAGCGCAAGAGGTATGGCCGGGGGCGGGATTCCTTTACCCAGAAGGACGAGGAGGGGTGCTACACACCAGCCTGCACCCTGAGCCCTGGGCAGAGAGGGCCCTGCCTGGGTACCAGAAGGAACCCAAGCAGGAAGACCTGGGGGGGCGTGGCTGTGGCCAGAGTCACCCCTGTGCTTCTGGGCCAGGCTCTGGGCAGAACGGGTGTGGTCCTGCAGCGCCCCCTGGGGGCCACCAGTGCCCGGCCAGGCCTGTAGGATACCCTCGCAGCCCCTACCGGACCCTGCCCGTGCGCCTGGCTGAGGGACCCCTCCCTGGGAACTTCCGCCCAGCAGCCCAGTCTCTGGGGCGCCTGCAGCCTGGGGGAGGGAGCTGGCCACAGCTGGCCGCAGGCCTGGGGGAAAGACGGCTTGGCTCTCCCCCAGCACTGCCCAGGTCGGGGCTGTCCTGCCCTTCCCATTTGACTACAGCGCCCGGCCCCCTGAGGCCCACCGTGTCTGGTCCTCCAGGGAGCCCTGCAGTGCCCACCGGGCTTCAAGGCCTGCACGTGGCCAGGAGAGCAGGCAGGGGTCCTCGAAATGCCCGGACCTCCAGAGCCAAGGTGGAGACTGTAGGAATGTGGCTGTAGGGACCGAGGATAGGTCCCTGCACCCCCTACCCCAGGCAGCCTCCTGGACCCCTGTCCAGACAGAGACTCAGGGAAGGGCTCAGCTGAGTGGCGAGGTTGCTGCCATGGGACGGTGTGCGAGAAGCCACAGCAGAAGGCGAAGTAACAGAGCAGGCCACAGAGAGAGGCTCAGCACAGAAAGGCAAAGGGCAGCAGCACCCAGTGTCCCCAGAGGGCTTTCCCTCTATCGACCATGTCCAGCCTGACTGAAGGAGGCCTCAGAGACTGGGAAACCCACCAAGGACTGGGAAGCCCACCAAGGAGCAGGAAACCTGTACGGGGGGGGGGGGGGCGGTGGAGGATAAAGGAAAGCAAAGGCAGGACAGACAGAAGAGGCTGCTCCACCCCTACCAGGCACCCAGGCTTAGAGGTCTGAGTTTCTTGGCAGCCAGGGAGACAAGAGAAACCAGATCAGGTCTGTCTGCAGTTGAGAGCCAGGAAGACGACAGGGGTGTGGGCCTGGGGACCACCCACAGATACACAGTTAAAGACCAGCGGCACCAAGTCAATGCCCTCTCCCCTAGGGGTCCTCCCCAGCTGGGCACAGAGCAGGGAGCCCAAAGCTGGGCCCATGTGGCCAGACATCCTGTACAGTGGGGCAAGACCCATGCCGGCGGTGTGGGGGTCTCAGTCTGGAGCAGCCTAGGAAGGAGAGCAATGAAGAGAACAGGTTACCCTTGCTGATGCAGCAGAGGCCCCAGCACGGCCTGCGGGCCCTGTCCCAGATGCCCCTCCCACCCCACAGCCATCCCAAGAGCTGGGGGCAGATGACTCCTTCCAGGCCCAGGGCAGGCAACGCCCGAGGCGTCCACACCAGCTGGGGAAGGACCTTTGATGAGGACAGTGCTGGGGGAAGGGGAAGGGGAAGGGGAAGGGGAAGTCCACCCAGGACCTGTCCACCTGCCTTCCCAGGGGACAGCCCTGGCACCCACTCCAAAGTCCTCCAAGCTCCCGGCTCTGTGCTTTAGCCCCGCCCACAGGGCCCGACTGCAGGGCCAGGGATCTCCATGCAGGGGTCTCCACAGTGGGGTCTCTCTGGCACACGGCCTCCCGGGGCGCCCTGGTCACAGCCACGCACACCTGCCCCCACACTCCTCACCACCTCCGTCCAAGACCACATGCCTGGGGAGGGTTCAACCAACCCCCTGCCTCTGGCCTCTCTTGGAGTTGTGCCACTCCCCGCAATGCCCGCCCACCTGGTGGCTGTGTGCGCACTGTGAAACATGGCACCTCGTGATGGCTGCCTAGTCCCCACAGCAGGCAGAGGACATGGGGACTCTCTGAACTCCAGGCTGGAAAGGGGTGACACTGCCAGGGAGCTGGCCGGGCCCTGCCCCGCTGTGCCCTGGGCCAGGAGGACCACCCCAGCATATTGCCCCCAGCCTCCCCCACTGCCTCCCCCTTTACCCCTCCCCCAAGCACTGGCAGGTATACCCATGTTCTCGCTCCTCCTCCCCCCCACCTGCCTCACGCCCCAGGGGTCCCCAAATGTGGGTTCTTAGGGCTCAGCCCTGACCCCTCATAGTCCCCCCCACATCAGGTTCCTTTGCCCTCAGAGCTCATATCTCTCCAGGCCCACCCACGCCCCCAACCTCTCTGGCTGGGTCCCCCACTTCAGGCATGGAGCCCAGAACACTCACCACCAGTCACCCACCCACCTGCAGGGGAGCCTCGTGGGCCAGAGTCCCAAGGGGGCAGCAAGTGGGGACCAGCCCATCTCCCCAGAAGTGTCCCCTCCTCCTGTCCTCCATACACTTGAGCCACCATGCAAGCCTAGAGTGGGGACCCAGGGGAGGTGGGCATGGCCAGGTGCACCCCCTCCCCAGACCCCTTCATCCTTCCCCTTGCAGGAGGGCGGGCCCCAGGGCTTACCACCACTGACCCATGCTGGCCTCGGCTCCCAAGCACACACAGGCCAAACCCCACACAAGGCCACATGCAGCTCCACACCCCCATGCCAGGCTACGTGGAGCCCGCACCCCCATGGCAGGCCATGTGGAGCCCCCTGCCAGGCCATGTGGAGCCTCTCCTGCAGCACACACCACATGGCACTTGGGCATCCTCCTGGGCACAAGCAGGGGAGAGCCGGCAGAGCCCAGCACAAATGCGTACGTGAGGCCAGCAGGTGGGCTTGGAGTGTCTGCTTTCCAGTGAGCCGAGTCTACACCTTCTGCTCCTGAAACCTCTGATGGCCAATTTTATTATAAAGAACGGTATCAAAATAGATGCATCTGTTTAAGAACAACCACGAAATGCAGCGTATTTGAGGGCCGAATGAGTGTCAGATGTTCGAGGCAGGTGGTTTCTCCACAGAACAGCCACCAAGGTGAAGGGGGTTCCACAGGAGTCGGCATGGGCTGCAGCCTCAATAATTTAAGGGGAGG
Organism: Tamandua tetradactyla; assembly: GCF_023851605.1. Taxonomy (NCBI): domain Eukaryota; kingdom Metazoa; phylum Chordata; class Mammalia; order Pilosa; family Myrmecophagidae; genus Tamandua; species Tamandua tetradactyla. The sequence goes on along the minus strand of NC_135333.1, from coordinate 45,083,643 downwards.
TGGGGGCTGGCATCTTCCAGTTCTGGACCACGTCATAAATCTTCATGGGGCGGGGTTGGGGCTGGGTCTTCTGTGCTTTCTGTTGGGAAATACAAACACATCCTGGGAAACCCCGCAGCAAGGCCCTGGGGTCCCACGGGGCTTTATGGGGACCCTCAGCCCAGAGCACGGGGATGGCAGTATGCCCTGCACCACCCTCGGCCCTGGGGGGACTCCACTGGCCCGACCCTAGACCTGCCCACCCACCCAGCTGCTGGGGGATGACAGCCCCTTGCCACGCTGAGAAGTGGGGTGTTGAGGAGGGTTGGCCAGCAAGGCTGCAGCCAGAGGCCACGTGGGACCTGAGCCAGGGGTGCTGGGGCAGGCAGAGACAGGCCAGTGGCTTTCTGGGAGCCCAGGGCCGCAGGTACAGAAGACGATGGAAGGACGAAGGGGGCAGGGCAGTGGCTGGCAGGCGCCTCCATAACTGGCTCGCAAGAGACAGAACCCGACCTTAGCTTTCATTCTCTAAGCTTCTATCTGGTTTTGGTTTTTTTCAAAGCTTTCTGCTCTTTTTTTTGGTAACTTTTTGGTCTCCTCCCATGTTAGAGCCCTCCTTGGGGTGAGGGCCCATGCAGAGCAGCACACACACCATCTTCCAGAACGCAGCAACCATGGCTCCAGGGCCGCGGTCAGTGTGCACACAGAGCCCCGGTGCAGGGGGGAGTGCAGCCCTGCGTGGAGGGTCCCTGATGAGATGCCCCCCCCACCACCACCACCACCTGGGCCTGCACCACTCACTGGGCATTGCCGCCTGTAAGCACGCATCCTCTGTCTCCTCGAAGCCTTCGGGGCACACGCAGACAAAGCTCCCTGGGGTGTTGTAGCAGTTCTCATTCTCTCGCATGCACACCTTTTCTGCGAGTGAGCACTCATCTACGTCTACGGTAAAACAGGCCCTGTTTACAAGCTGCCTTGTTCAGCAAACAGCGTACCATGGGAATGGAGCACATTCACTCACAAGGCACTCACAGCACTCACGCCGGGTGAGAAAACCACGTGGGCGCTGAGCAAGGGGAAGGTTGGGAAGGGCTCCCCAGCAGCCCGTGCCCCAGCAGGTAGAGCTGAGGGGGGGCAAAGCAGGGGGGGAGGGGCATCAGCCCAGAGGCGCACAGGGAACCCAGGAAGCCTCCCTACTGAGAACTCAGCCTGCCCAGCTGAGCCAGGATGAATGCACAGTCCCAGGGCTCCCCCACCCTGTTCCCCATAGCCCCAGACAGGGTTCCTCCAGAAGCTTCCGGGCACTGCACACACCACAGCCCCTCTGACCTGCACACTGCCCGCTCTCCTTTGTGTAGCCGGGGACACACTCCACACACTGTCCTGGTCCTCTGCCTGTGCAGCCCACGCAAGTCGAGTCACACTCTGTGGACGAGAGCAGAGGATAGAGCGTGGGTCAGCGTCCTGCAGGGCAGGTGCATCCCCCGACCCCCAACCCCGGGCAGAGGCCTGCAGCCTTGTGGAGCAGAGGAGCTGGCACTCAGCCCCATTTTAAAGTGTGTCTCCTACAACAGTTCAGATTAACTTCAGTTTATGCCACAGACATGTTCTGGAGGAGGTGCTGGTGAGGTGATCAGAGCAGAAGCCATGCTTAAAATAAAATATAACCCTCCTTTAAATCTTTATGCTGAAGTGGAAAATGGGCCCAGTGGAGCTTCTCAAGACAAAACTCACGTAAACTCACCGACACTGGCTCGCTGGCCTATCAGGAGTGTGATAAGAATAAGACATGGAGAAGCACACAAGGCTCCTGGCTAAAGGTTTCCACTGTCAAGGTAACCACTACAAATACAAAAATAAGTAAAAAGGACCCGGCGTGGTGTTAGGAAGCAGGGCCAGGGCGAGCTTGGCTGTGGGTGGCACAGGGCTCCAGGTGCACCCTGACAGCCACCCCCCCAGTGGGCCTCAGGCCAAAGAAATAATGAAGGATGTGAAAGGTCTTAACTAGAGATCCAAAACTTATAACTGGTGGGGGGAAACTGGTTGTTTAAATATTTGGCAAGAGGGACCATTTGAGAAAATTATGAACTAATGACATGCTGTGTGTCATTAAAGAATCTGTGGGAAGGACGTGCTGTGTGAAGGTGTCCCCAAGGAGGCAGGTACTGAGGCACCCTGGAAAGCGAACCCGTCACCAAGACGTCCAGAAGGATGGGTCAAAGCACAGTGGCAGCCAGCCCCCGGGGCTCTGTGGGTTAGCTAGTTTCTCTGCTTAAACAGATTTAAATTTTCTCATTTTTCTGCAGCAAGTATCCATTACTCGTGTGGCCACCCTAGATTTGTTTAAAGTAGGTGGGACAGTGACAATCATGCTAAAAAGTCACAAGTAAACATTTAAATAGAAGAGGCAGCCTGGCAGATGACTGCAGGACGCACCTTCACAGGTGTAGGAGCCGCTGACATTCTCGCAGAACTGGGCACTGCTGCAGGGTGGGGGCTCGGCCGCGCACTCGTCCACATCTACAAGAGAGCAGGGGCCGGAGGCTGGGGGGGTGTGCTGGTTTGAAAGGAAGTATGCCCCCTAAGAAAAGCCATGTTTTAATATAAATCCCATTTCATAAAGGTAGAATAATCTCTATTCAATACTGTATGTTTGAAACTGTAATGAGATTATCTCTCTGGATGATGTGATTTAGTTAAGAATGGTTGTTAAACTGGATTAGGGGATGACATGTCTCCACCTATCTGAGTGGGTCTTGATTAGTTTCTGAAGTCCTATAAAAGAGGAAACATTTTGGAGAATGAGAGATTCAGAGAGATTCACGGAAAGCAGAACGATGTAGCCATGAGATGCAGAGAGTCCATGAGCCAGCAACCTTTGGAGATGAAGAAGGAAAACGCCTCCCAGGATGCTTCATGAAACAGGAAGCCAGGAGAGAAAGCTAGCAGATGACGCCGTGTTCGCCATGTGCCCTTCCAGCTGAGAGAGAAGCCCTGACTGTGCTCGCCATATGCCTTCTCACTTGAGAGAGAGACCCTAGCTTCATCAGCCTACTTGAACTAAGGTATCTTTCCCTGGATGCCTTTGATTGGACATTTCTTTAGACTTGTTTTTAATTGGGACATTTTCTCGGCCTTAGAACTGTAAACCAGCAACTCGTTAAATTCCCCCTTTTTAAAAGCCATTCCGTTTTTGGTATATTGCATTCCGGCAGCTAGCAAACTAGAACAGGGGGCCAGGGGCTGAGAGGGCCAGGAGTCTGGGTGGGGGGTGTGCAACTCTCCTACTCGGCTGCACAAGGCCCTGTACCTCTTTCTGCAGGGCAGGGTGCAGGGCGGGGTGCTGGCTGAATGGGCTCACTTCCTCTCATGACCCAAGAGGCTGGCAGGCTCGCTCAGGGTCCTGGTGTCAGAGGAACTCCCCTGCCCCCCTCACCCCCCCATTCTCTTGCCCCTGGCACATCCCCTGTGGCTCTTTTATTCCCGTGGCTCACTCCACAACTGTGTGCCCCCATAACCTATCTCTGGGCTGCTGCCCTGTCCTCTATGCTATCTAAGCAAATCAACAGGGCCATGGGCTCACCTCGCCTCCACCCCCGACCTGTGGGCCCCCTCTCCATCCAGCAACCCCACCTAAGGCAGATCGCCTCCCCAACCTGCACCTTTAGTACCTCCCACCTGGGATTCTGGTTCCATTGTGTCATCCCCCCTGCACTCTAACTGCTGTGCAACCCCCCCGCCCCTGGATTCAGCTCTTCTCCTTCTTGTGCAAACCTCCCAACCCCCACACCTCACCACCCCCGCTTCCTCAGCTAGAAGGTCCCCAAGAGGTCTCTTCTGCCCCCACATAGCTCGGGGCAGGCTCCATCCTGCCAAGCTCACCCCCATCCCACACACAAACTCTGCTGGTGGCTTCTGTGAAGCCCAACTGGGGGGATGGTGAAATGCAGCAACAGGCCCCCCCCCCAACCATGTCAGTGCCCACAGTGAAGGGGCTGTTTCAATGGCAGTGGTAAGCAGTGGCCGGCATGTGGGACCCCACCACAGACGTACCCACGATGCCTCACCAGCCCTGCGGGAGGGGGTGCTGCTCTAGGTAGAGCCAGAAACTAGCTGTGGGGGAGAGGCTGATGGCGAACCCCAGCCCCTCACCTGCTCTTGGGGCCTGAGCAACGTGAACTCACGGCCCTCAAACAGGACCACCTGGGACCAAGAGCAGTGGGGCGTGTCCATGCCCAAGCTGCCGTTTCTGAGCCCCTGTGGGCCAAGAGATCCAGAGGCCTCTGGTGCCTTCCTGCAGATACATGCTGCCCTGGGCACACACAGAGAGGTCACACAGATCCTGCACTGGCACACATGGAGAGGTTACACACATTCTGCACTGGGCACAGACGGAGAGGTCATACATATCCTGCCCTGGGCACACATGGACAGGTCACATGTGTGACCTTTGCACACACGGAGAGGTCACCACATGCACTGCAGCCGGGTGGCGATGGGGCAGCACAGGCTCTTACCCATACAGGCATCTTCCTCTCGGGCCCAGCCAACCTCACATTCGGTGCAGTCCCTGTGGGTGGGGCCCCAGCATGTCTTGCAGGCCTCGTTGCAGGCTGGAAGGCCAAAAGTGGGTGGCTGGGGTTAGGCATGCCCCTTCAGTACTGCCAAGCCCATCCTCAGTTACAAACACGAGTGCAAAGACCACTTAAGAATCTAGGAAGTCAAGTTCAGTAGGAAAGAAACAAGAGCGAGAACAAACAAGAGAACCCCCAGGAAAGTAGGATTATGTCCAGAGCTGAACCTGTCCACATGATTCAAACCGTTAACAGAATACAGGGGTAAGATGACACATGGGTTTTTTGAATAACAGTAAAATTCTTAGCAAATGAGAACTCAATTTTGATAATTGGCAAAAATGACTCCTGGCCTGAGGGCTCACTGGACCTTCCCCTTTGGACCCAGCCTGGCCCTGCCTGGGGTCTGAGTGCCCTGGTACCAGCCCAAAGGCCCTGTCCGAAGTGCTCAGAAGTCTGGGACCACCTGTGGGGAGAGGTGCAAGAGGCGAGGAAACCTTTCCCGGGACCGTGGGCTCACTCCTGCACTGTCGGCGACAGACCCTGAGGGGCCAGGAAGATCAGAAGAGAGTGCGGAGGCCCCTTTGTGCAGCGGCCGCTCAGTGGGTACACGGGAGGCCTGGGGGCTGCCACCTCCTTCCCATCTTGTCCCTCACACGCGGCTCTCAGGCCCAGGGCTGCGTTACCTGCACAGATGCTGTGTGTCTCGTTCCGCAGCGAACTGAAGTAGCCGTCTGCACAGTCGGTGCATAGTGCCCCGCGGTAGCCCATGTGGCACTGGCAGCTCCCATCCCCCTGCCGGCTGCCATCTCCGCGGCAGTGACCGTTCCCGCTGCAGGGCCGTCGCCACCCGCCCTGGCATTCTTTAGGAGACACAGCCCAATCTCACCAGGCCGCCCCACATGATCCCAGGGGAGAATGCCCCCAGGTCGCATCACACTTAAACCACTTAAACCCCCTGGCCACCCCCAAGGCAGGCAGGCCTTCTCCCTGGGGACATGCCCAGGCCTCTGGACTAGCAGCAGACAGCTCCTTGGCTGTCCTGGTGACCCAGGGTAACTCTGGGCAGACTCCTGTGCCTCGGGTGTGCAGGACCGCGTGAGAATCGCCACACAGCGCAGCCGACACGGTGCGGATGGGGCAGGGGGTGGCAGATGGCTGCGGCCACCATCTGCGCTTGGAGACTGCAAGACCTTGGTCCAGACTGACCAGCAAGGCTGTTTTGTAATAACCAAAAGCACACCACGGCTTCCGTGGCAACCAACGCTTCTCCCCACACCACCCATGCAGCTCCAAGCAGCTGCAGAGCCCGGCCAAGGCTGCCCACAGCGACAGCTGCTCTTGGCCATGGCGGGGCCCAGGCAGAGTCTCCCAGGAGCAAGGCTGCAGGCAGCCCACCCAGTGAAGCCTTGCCCAGTTTGCGGGGGGCAGCCCCTGGCAGGGTTGTCAGCAGGAACCCTCCCTGGGCCACCACAGACCCACAGACCCTCGAAATGAAAGTTCAAGGGATGAGACCCCAGTTGGTGATCCAACAGGAATCTTCCCTGAAGCCCAAAAGTGGCAGGGACCCAGCCCTGCACAAGTACCCCCTATCATCTGGGGCAGGGGGTGGGTTCCGGGAGCCTCCCCAGGGCCAGATGCACCCCAGACCTCGCAGGCTGACCCTGGGGCCACTCCGGGCCCTGGTCTGTTCCCATGCACTCCCAGTGCACCCTCACATTTGCTTCTGTAGTGCCCCTCCCTGTCCCTGCAGTCTCACCCACCACAAAGTCTGCGGGGAATCTTGGGGATGAGGCCCAGCCCCCGGCGCTGCCCCAGGGAAAAGCGTACCCAGGCAGTCTGGCCCATAAGTTCCCGGGGAGCAGCAGACTCTCAGGGTATCCACACAGAACCACTCGAACAGGTTGGGGTGCTCCTGCTTTCTAAGGAATAGAAACGCCCATTAAGTTGCACTCACAGAATACCTTCAAACAAAAACAGTTTCACGGGGCATGTGATATGGGGTTCGAGAGTCTGTGGATGCAGCAGGTGTGAGCAGGACCCTCCCCTGACCTGCCAGAGGGGTGGGGGGGCCCTGCTGGAGGCAGAAGACATCATGACCTGAGCCCCAGCTCCACATGCACTCAGGACTCTAAGTGCAATTAGGAGCCAATCAGACAGAGGGCTCTAAGTGCAGTTAGGAGCCAACCAGATGGATGGGTGTCCACTTAGGGCGATGGCTAGGCAGGGATGGCCAAGCGCAGCTGTCTGCAAGCCCATCCTGCCTTGGCTTACTTGGGTGGTCAGTGCTGCCCACAGCAGAGCCCCAACCAGCAAGAGTGAAAGGGGAAAGCAGGAACAGGTGCCACCACACCTGCGCACTGGAGTCAACCATGGTGCTGAGGTCACACACAGGATGCTTGGGTCCCAACTCTCCACCCCCTCCGAAGGACTCATTGCAAAAGGAAAACTGTGACTTTGTGAGGGAGAATGCGGCCCAGTAACCACCGTCAGGCCAGTGCCGGGGCTAGGCCGGTGGCCCCAGGGCTCCTGCAGGGAGGCCCTATGAGGCTATGGGTCGGGAAGCTCTTGAGGATCCTAGTGGTGACCAAGAGATTGAGGACCACCCAGGTCGGGGGAGGGGATGGGACGCAGCACCATGGGGGGCCTTGGCCACAATCTACGGAGCCTTGGCGAGACAAGGGGCAAGGCAGAGGGTGACAGGTGTGGGGCTGGCTGTACTCACAGGCCCAACCACCAGCTCTCCAGGTGCTCCTCATGCTCCTCCAGCAGCTGGTTGCACTCGAAGTCACTGCTCTCACACAGCCCCTCCATGATCTCCACCAGCCGGATCTCACTGAAACGGCCCCAACCCCATCAGCACCTGTGGCCAGGGCACCAGCTCCTCTGGATGGGTTCTGTGCTCATCTCACTTCCACCAGGCCCCGCCAGGGGCCAGGGCAGTGGGGAACACGGGTGTTTATGAAAGACCCATGGGAAAACCCAGCCAAACAGGAGACACCGGCCACTAGAGAGCCAGGAAGGACGCAGCAGCTACAGGGTTGGTGGTCAGGGATGGGACACCTGAGTGGTAGGGACAGCCTTACAAAAGGCAGGGGCAGGCCAGCAGCCCAGGAGGAGGACCCAAGGCCACTGGCCAGAAAGGCTTCCAGCCAGGACCCTCCGTGAGCTGGACAGAGAAGCAGGGACGGAGGTACAGGAAGCCCACCTGAACTCGTATTTGGACAGCGTCTTTTCTTCCCAGGCGGTGTTTCCACCTCCAAAGTTCTTCTTTGCGGTGCTCACCATCCCCTGCGAGGAAAAGGTCAGTAGTTGGGGCTCAGCACCAACCGGCAGGGTCCCCGGGCTTCAGGTTCCACAGCTGGGAGGACTCCGACCTGGCTTCCAGTGCTGTCCCCAGGACCCCCGCCCATCTGGTTCACCTTGTCCACCAGCTCCAGGCCCACCTGGTTGAACCTGCCTACCAGATCCCGGGATCCCAGCCCACCTGGCTGAGCCTGCCCCCCAGGCCCTGGGACCCCAGCCCACCTGGTTGAACCTGCCTCTCAGGCCCTGGGACCCCCGCCCATCTGGTGGAACTTGTCCACCAGCTCCCGGCCCGATGCCCCCGGAAAACCTTGCCCAGCTGGTTGAGCCTGCCTGCCATCTCCCTGCCCACTGATTGAACGTGTCCGCCAACCCCCGGACCCGGACCCACCTGGCTGAACCTCTCAGTCAACCCCCGGGACCCCGGCCCACCTGGTTGAACTTGTCCACCAGCTCCCGGCACCGCCTGCAGGGAGTTGGGGTCTTGGCGGCGCCCTGCGCGGGCCGCAGCAGCAGCAGCAGCAGCAGCAAGAGCCCCGGTACGGGCGGGGGGCGCATGGCTCTGTGCCGAGGCCGAGCACAGCCTTGGGGAGACGCGGGGGCGCAGGCCCGGGCCGAAGGCACTCGCGGAATCCAGCCGCGGGCGACCCACCAGGTGCCCCAGCTCCGGCCTCTGGGCCGCCCACCGCCCGCAGCCGCTCCGGCCGTTCCCGGGGCTACTTGACGGAGCCGGCGACGCCCCGCCCAGCCCTCCAGCCCGCGCGCCGCCATTGGTCGGCAGGCTCCGCCCCGTCCTGATGTGGCCCAATCTGGGCTCGCCACGAGCGGCGGCCAATAGGAAGGGCCCGAGTCAGCGTCATGCCGGAAGGGGGTGGAGCAGAGGCGAGGACGCCTGAGCCCGCCCCTCGAGCCTTGCCGAGCGCTTGCGTCCCTCGGTTGCCATCTTTACTCCGGGCAGGTAGGACACTCGACCTCGACGGCGTCTGGGACTTCCGGTGGCCATATTAGGTTCGGCTAAGGCTTCGTCTCGTTTCTGCTTCCTACACCCCACTTCCGGCCGGGGCTGCGCGGGTCGCCGCGCTGCGAGAGACTGCGCCTGGGGGCGGGCGAGGGAGCCGCGCGTAGAGGTCAGTACTCACGGCCGAGGCTCTCCGGACCGGCTGGAGGCAGGTCGTGGGCGCAGTTACTCGGGCCTCTTCCCAAGCGGCCACGCGTCGGGCGGGATGGGAGCGTCAGTCCTCGGCCGGGCTGGTCCCCTGAGGCGAGACCAGCCCTAAGTTGGAAAGTGCCTGGTACAGGTGAAGAGAAACACTATTTGCGTTATCTGGACTCTAGAGAGCTATGTCCACAACGTCGGAGTAACGATCAGAAGGGAAAAAAGTACAAATAATGCAAAATTGCACCAGGTGTTCGGCTGGCGGCTGGCAGCTGGCAGCTGGCCCAGTCTGCAGCAGATACTTGTTTCCAGCTAGGTTAATCATCTGAACGTCTGATTTGAGCAATTTCAGTAGAGGGTAGAGTCCGCATAGATGGGGCACGTGGGCCTTGGAGGCCATCTTCCCATCGCTGCTGTCCCTCTGTATCCACCAGCTTGGGCGGCCAGCTCGACGCCTGTGTACCGGGTTGGTGTGCTCCAAGCCTGGGGTCTGTCGCTTCCATCACCCCCGACAGCCGCCGGGGAGGAGTGCCCCCCCCCCCCCCCCCCCCCCCGGCTCCGTTCGGTTGTGGGTTTGCATTTGCTGGTGCTGTGTGTCTGAGAGATCCTGCCCAGCCTTCCTGCCTTCCAAGAGGAGCTGGTAGCCCGCCCTGGCCACCCCAGATTACTGAGGTGAGGAGGAGCCAGGGCCTGTAGTCTGTTCTGCACTGATATTTTACATGCAGGTAGGGCATGTTGGTGCAGGGCAGAGACCTGTGGTGTGGACACGGGGCAGGGCTGCTGCTCCAGAGGGGTTCTCAGAAGAGCCGTTACAATGTGAGCCCGATTCCCAGGTGTCCCTCCACAGCCCAGCCACTACACTGCTTCCTGTTTCCTTAAACAACCTTTTCCTGTAACAGTGACAGGTTTTTCCAAAAGACAAAGAGGAGTGCATGGATGCATAAATATTCTGTCATTCTTTACACTTTCCTGGAAACTAAGACGTTGATATATTTTAGTGAAAACCCAAATTGGTAGAGGTTTTACCATATTTCTCCGAGGTAGGCCATGCCCTCAGCTCTGTAGGCCTCAGGGAAGATGGGCATCAAGCCACTATTTGTGCTTTCTGGAAGAGCTTTCTAGGGTTCCTAGGTGCCCCAGCGGACCCTGCGTTATGGGGGTGTTGGGAGTGGGAGGTCTGGGTGGGACCTGGCGAGGGGGGTGGGGTGGGGTGGGTGTCTCTTGAGCCCATGCGAGAACTTTGGCTTTTCCTGGGAGGGTGGAGGGGGCTGCACAGGGTTTGGAGCAGGAGGACCCCTGCTCGGACCTCAGGAGTAGGAGAAAGAGCTGGCAGCCTGCTGTCCACTACCCCCCCCCCCCCGCCCAGTCTCCTTGGGTCTACAGTCCTGTAACGGTAGGTGTTCTAGTTTTGCTAGCTGCTGGAATGCAAAATACTGGAAACAGAATGGCTTTTAAAAAGGGAAATTTAATAAGTTGCTAGTTTATAGTTCTGAAGCTGAGAAAATATTCCAATTAAAACAAGTCTATAGAAATGTCCAATCAAAGGCATCCATCCAGGAAAAGATACCTTGGTTCAAGAAGGCCGGTGCAATTCAGGGTTTCTCTCCCAAGTAAGAAGGCACATGGCGAACACAGTCACAGTTTCTCTCTCTCGGCTGAAAGGGCACATGGTGAGCATGGCATCATCTGCTAGCTTTCTTTCCTGGCTTCTGGTTTCATGAAGCTCCCCAGGAGCTGTTTTCCTTCTTCATCTCCAGAGGTCTCTGGTTAATGGACTCTCTCCTTCTCGTTGCTATATCATTCTTCTCTGCTCTCTCTGAATCTCTCATTCTCCAAAATGTTTCCTCTTTTATAGAACTCCAGTAAACGAACAGAGACCCACCCAAATGGGTGGAGATACATCCCCTAATCCAGCTTAATAACCACTCTTTATTAAATCACATCTCCAGGGAGATGATCTGATTACAGTTTCAAACATACAGTATTGAATAGGGATTATTCTGCCTTTATGAAATGGGAGTTAGATTAAAACATGGCTTTTCTAGGGGACACACATCCTTTCAAACTAGCACAGTAGGCCTCTAATGGGTCCCTTCTGGGGAATGCTTTGACTGGGCATCTGAGTGCCAGGAGCCTGGAGTGGGCATAGCAGCCTCAGGGGTCAGCACAGAGTCTGTGGGGAGCCATGCTGCTGCCACCCCTTCTCCCCTCAGGGATATGTCCCCCTCCCAGTGGGGAAAGGGTCCTTTCCTAACCTGGTCTGCAGGTCTTTGTCTTTGTTTGATGTCAAGTTTTCTGTCTGGAAAAGGAAAAAAAGTAACATTATTTCTTCAGTGAGAACTGCCTCTTACTTAATAATTTTAGAATTATTGAAGTCCATTTACACCTTTCCTCCCTCACCCCACTGCTGGTGTGTTATATCAAGTCAGGTTGCTGTTCCTTCTAATTTACAGATTTGCCTCCATTTGCTGACTCCTTGGTTACTGTAACTGGACAGTAGAGATGTTTTAAATCTCGGTCTAATCTAAAAGTCATTTTAAAGCAATGAGTGGTATGGTTCTCTCTTTTTGCTTTTGCCCTCTTTGGATTCTTTGATTACATAAAATTAAACCTGTTTTAAGAGAATCCAAAAACTTGAAGGTTTATTTGCCGCCTTACCTCCTTCCCCGTTCTCCAAACCCTGAGATAGAAAGACCTAGGAGCTTTCCTGATCTTCTGAGGAAGTTGTATGCTATAGGTTCCCCCCAAGGTCGTTCTGTAGTATTTAGGTTACCAGTTTCACCAACATCTGTGGTTCCCCTCAAGGGCACCTGCGTATGCTTGGCCATCACAGGTCCACACCTAGCTTGGGACTGCCCTGGAGAACCTACCAGAGTGGAGCAGGGAAGCCAATCATGTCCCATCCTCCTGACCGCCCTGAGCCCCAGCTCCCCAACGGACTACATTGTGTCTGGCCCCTGCCCCTGCTTACTTCCCTTTCAGTTCCATGCACCCTCCCATTCCACTGACCTGCTGCCAGCTCACAGCCTCCTGTTCCTGTCCCTGGCCAGGTGTCATGGTGGCCTAGCCTAGGTTTACGCAACTTTTCTACGGGACTTGAGCTTCTTGAGGAGAGGGCCTGCCTCCTGTCTCGTCCAGCCCAGCTGACACAAAAAACTAGCCTCACGGTCTTTCCTGAGGAGACATTCATAGAGCTGAAAGTGTAAGGTCCCTGGTTAAGATGTAAAAGTCTTGAGCACAAAGTTTTCCTTTTAACTTTCTATTTTGGCATATTTTCAGATTTATGGAAAAGTTGAAACTATAGAACAAAGAATGTTAACCCAATGACAATTTTTGTAGGATTCCAAGTTTCTTGCAGATGCCTGGGTGGCAGATGTTAACATTGTCACCTCTCTCCTTTGGTTCTGTCAAGGTGCATGAAGCTTAAAACCAAAAATGGCTGGGAAGAGGCACCTGGGCAAGCAGCCCTTGCTGCCATGGCTCCTTGTCACTGTTGCTGCCACCCACCTCATCACCTGTCCCTACACCAAAGTGGAGGAGAGCTTCAACCTGCAGGCCACACATGACCTGCTCTACCACCGCCTGGACCTGGATGAGGTGAGGCTCACTGGCCTCGCGGGAGGTTGTGAGGGCACCGCAGCTCCTGAGAGCCCCCTGTAATGGCATGCCCCCATCCTTACAGTATGACCACCATGCTTTCCCCGGCGTTGTCCCCAGGACGTTCCTCGGGCCACTGTTCCTTGCATTGTTGTCCAGCCCTGTGGTTTATGTGCTATCGCTGTTGCAACTGCCCAAGTTCTATTCTCAGCTGACAGGTAAGGGCCCTTCCAGTGAGGACGCAGCTGCGAGATGTGACGCAGTTGGGTTGTTTGGGCAAGGTCCCATCGCTCAGCAGCGGCCAGTAGGATGGGGCGTGGGATCACAGCTGCTCTCTGTCACTTTGTGTGGCATGCACGGTGACCTCCCAGGTCAGCATGCGTGGGAAAGAGCCCATTGGCAACAATAAGCTGCTGCCAACCCCACCATGAGGTGGGAGTGGGCTCTTGTGAAGCCACACACGCGCATCCTAAGGCATTAGAAACCAAATCTTCTGCCCCATTGGCTGGGGTTGCCTGGCACACTATCATGCACATTCTTCTGGATGTGTCTCTATGGTTGTAGGAGCACATTTTGGTGTTTTAAAATCAAATTTAGGACATTTTGTACATACCATATGGCAACCTGGTGTTTTAGTCAGTGGCTACCGTCTTTCCATTTCACTTTTATCACCTCTACAACCTAAACAGTGTTTGGGTTTCCCAACAGCTCAGGAAATTCTTGCAGCTAGTTTGATCCATGTGAGGGGTTTTAGACAAATGCACACTCCTGGGGAGGAAGCAGCTCCTGATAGGACAGGTTGGGAGATAGGAATCCCCCACTCCCCGGAACAGCTGGACAAGTGGTGCTGGTCGTGTGGAGGCATCTGAGAGGAGGAGGAGTTCTGGGGCCAGGATCCAGGAAAGGAGAGCCAACATCTCAGCGGCGGGTCCCCTTTGTCCTGGAAGCTTCTGGGTATTCTAGCAGAAGTGTCTGAGAGGCTGGAATTTCGGGAGAGCTATTGGCAGATTCAGGGCTACAGGGATAAAAACTGGAATTGGGGCCTAATTGGGTGGGTAGGGGTAGAGGTGGCAGCTGCTGAAGTTCGCAGCTTTGGACAGGACTTCAGAAGGCCCTGGGCACAGCATGGTGAGCAGGATACACACCTCTCATGGAAACGGAAGCATCTTTGCCTGCACAAAGGTGACCTGGGATTCCTAGTGCTCCAGGCACCCACCAGAGGCATAAATGATTCTTCTGGGAAAAGCTGGCCACAGCTCTTTATAAATAGTGTCCAGCACTCAATTAGAAATGGGGAAATCCAGGTAATGGAGTCACAAAGACAGATTCATAGCATAAGATGTTGAAGGAAACAAAAAGCAAGTCAAGGAATAGTGCCAGGCGGCTATAAACTAAAAAAGAGCCAAAACAGGAATTCTAGAACTGAAAAATACAGCAGCTGAAATCAAGAATGATGGCTCTGAGGCAGATTAGTCTGTACAGAAAAAGACTCATGAACTGGAACCAGGGGGAGAAAATGAGTCAACAGACAGGAAACAGAACTTGAGGCACAGAAGGTGGTGCAGTTCTGACACCTGTGATTGGCATCCCAGAAGGAGAGGAGGGAATAGGGCATTGTGATGAGACACCAAGCCACAGATGAAAGAAGCACAGCCACTCCAAGCAACACAAAATCAAAGAACCACATCCCGGCACATTCATGGGGAAAGTGACAAACACCTGAGACAAAAAATTTGGGGAGTAGCCAGAGGGAGACACCAGCTGGCTCTCAGAGGTGCAGCCTCAAGACTGGTAGCAAGCAGCTGCCACCCAGAATCCCAGATGCGGTGGATATGTCACCTCCATTCCAGGAGCTTCTGGACAGACAGGCTGTGAGGATTTGTCTACAGAAGGCCCACCCAGCAATATGCAGCACGTGCTCCTCAGGCAGAAGAGTCCTGGGTGGAGCTCAGCATGGCAGAGGGAGCAAGGGACACGGGGTGGATATGTGAGTGATCTAGTGGAAGTGCCTTGTGGGGTTGCAGCAAACAGAAAGTCACATCAGAAAGAGTGTGGAGTGGGAGGGGTAGGGCCTGTGGACTTAGCGTTCTGAGGTCCTTGTGCAGGCAGGAAGATGAGGAAGTTCCAGTTTATTATGCTGTGTAAGTCAGTGCAGTTACAATTCCTAGGGAGCTGTTGAAAGAAAGCAATGGAAGATCACGAATGGGGGGAAATGGAATAATAAGTCAAGAAGACAAGGCTCCCAGAACTGGTAAAACAAAGAAATAAATAGTAAGATGAGTGATATAAAGCCACATTTGTCAGTAATTTCATGAATCTAAATTCCAACTAAAAGATAAAGTTACCAGATAGGTCTTAAAAATAATGCCTGAGCAGAAGCAGCTTCTACAAGATTCTCTGTGAGGGGAGTTCTGGAAAGAACGGCTCCCTGTGAGCCATTGCTGGGCAGAGAGATGACTCGCCACAGAGGCCAGCTTACCAAGAGACCAGCAGTTCTGAACTACAGGCACTTGTATGTGGCCTCAGAAAACAAAGAACAAAAAGGAGCAAATGGGAAAAAGTGAAAAATATGTTATTACAGTGTGAGGTTTTAACACCTCTCTTACCAATCCATAGATGAAAAATCAATAAAAACATTGGGGATTTTAACAAAATAACTAACAAACATGACCTGATTGATACATAGAGAATACTGGACTTCAAACCTGCAGAATACACAGGCATTTGTGTGCACACAAGCATTTCATAGCGGAGCAACAAAACCCAGTGAATTGACGTTTTGAAACTGTGCTTTCTGACCAAAGTGGAAGTTTAGTTACAGAAATTGATCTTAAAAAAACCTGCAACCTAGAAAATCCCTAGATGTTTGCAGACTAAGAATGGCCTTTCACATTATTCATGTATCAAAGAAGAAATTACAAAAAAAATGGGAGGATTATTTTTAGCTGAACATAATGAAAAGTCACTAAAACTTGTGTGATGTGGTTGAAGGCATCTCTTACAAAAGAAGAAAGGCTGAGAATTCAGTTAGAAAAGGAACAGCAAAATATATCCAACAACATAGAAGGTAAGAGAAAATAAAGCAATTTTTTTGTGAAACTGAAAACTAATGGAGTAGTGCGAGGACCCAGGAAGCCAAAAGCGTGCTCTGACACGACTAGTAAAGCGAGACTCCCCTGGGTTCTGGTTGAGTTGTATCCCCATGAGGATGGGCTCGGGCCTTGCCCCATGGATGTGAGCCCATGGGTGAGTGGGTCTTGGAAAGGCGCTTAGTTCAGGTGAGGCCAGGGGGCTGTGGACCAGCAGGGCTGGAGTCCTGTGAGCACAGGAAACCTGGACACGAATGATTGCTGTCAGCAGGAGGAAGGGGAGACACAGCCACAGGGCAGAGGTAGAACCTGAGCTGCAGGTGGCCGGCACAGCGCCACCTTGGGAAGCATGGTCCTTCCCGACACCTGGACCTGGGACCTCTGGTCTCCAGGAGGGAGACCCCCCATCAGCACCATCCGTACAGCAGACCTGGCCACTTGTGCCGAGGACCACAAAAGGCACAGACAGTTACAGGTACCAGAAGGAGAAGAGAGTCGCACAGCACTCTCTCTAGTTAGTGGGGTAAAATACACGAGGAACAATTTTTGCTTGTAAAATTTAGATGAAATGGACAATTTTCTAGGTAAACTTAACTTTGCAAAACAGAGACAAGACGAACTAGAATTTGAACAGTCTCGTAACTGGAATTGGACCTGTAACGTAAAATCCCTTCACAGGACAAATGTCAGGCCCAGCAGGCTTCTCTGGTGAGGATTTAAGGATGAAAATGACCAAGGATTTGAGGAAGAAGTAGCCTAGCTAACCTAGGGTATAGAAAATGTGGGACACTTGCCTGGTCAGCCTCATCTTTGAAACCAAAGCCTGATAAAAAAGGAAATTTCCGTGCTAGACTCATGGACGGGGATGGGGAGAAATCCTAACAATAAAACATTGTGATCTGCACATGCAACATCAGAAGGGACACATGGGGCCCAACTGCCGGGCTCACTGCCTGGAAATCTGCCTGCGTCCTCTTGTCACACTGAGGAGAGGAGGCAGACCAACTACAGGAAAAGCCTTTGACCTATGCAGTGCAAATGCTCTTGGCACGCTAGGAACAGAAGGGACCTCCTTTATCTGATGAAAGGTGCATTCAGAAATCCTCAAGTAGCCCAGTTAACAGTGAGATGCTGAGAGATTAGCTGCGAAAAGACTTGCCGCTTCCCCCCCCCCCACCCCCGCACCGTGTTGAGTTCCCATCCAGTCCAGGAATTAGTAAGAGTTTAACCATGTTGCTGGATACAAGGTCAATATGCAGAAATCAGTTGAATAAAAATACAAGCAACAAACAGAAAAAAAAAAAAAAGGATTTCCCATTTATGATGGCATTTGAAAAGCTCATGTACCTACCATCATATTGAACATTTTTAAGCTCTCCATACAGAAAATGAAAGTATTGCTGAGAGAGATAAAGACGATCCAAGCAGATGGGGGGAAATACCACACTGGTGGTAGATCAAATATTGTAACCATGTCAGATTTTTTTTTCCCTTTGTTGGAAATTGAGAAGCTGAGTCTAAAATGTCCATGGCCGGGCCAGGGGCAGCAAGCAAGACAGAGGAAGGAAGGAAGGAAGGGGAGCTATTTGGAGATGGTGTTGAGACAGCCTGGGATTGAGGAGGCGTTTGCTGGGGCTGGAGTCCCCCTGTGGGGAGCTGGCATGGCCCCTTCGCCCTCGAGGCCCTGGAGAGGGGGCTGGGCCCTGGGTGGAGAACCCCTTGGGGAAAGGAAATCTTAGAACAAAATTAATCTCAACCCGCACACCAATCATGGATCAAGGATTGTGGCTCTAAAAGTGAAAAGTGAAATGGGAAGCCCTGGCACAGAGCCGAGCAGGAGCTCATGGCCTTGGGGCACAGGAAGACCTGCCTCCAGGAAGGTTGAGGCCCTCCCTGGCCTGCGCTCCAGGACTTCCGTGCCTTGACTGAGTGTCTGCATGTCCCTGTGAGCTTTGCCCAGGTGTTGGGGGCACATCTGGAGCGTGGGTGGTCGGGAAGGGTCTCCTGCCACTGCCTCTGTGTTTGAGCTGCAAGAGGAGCCAGGCCTGGCTCCTGGTGTCTGCAGAGGGGAGGGTAGGCTATGATCCACCTTTGTCCCAGCCCTACAGGGGTACCCCGGATGGGCATGGGCTGGGGAATACCCCTCAGCTGGCTGTAGTCCCCATGATGCCGATAACTGGGCCCCTCTCTGTCCCACACCACAGTCGCACCCATTACCACTCCCCTGGGAACGGTCACATGCCCTTCGATCTTTGGTTCAATAGGACCAGGTGGCCAGGTGGCTCTTAGGGCAGCGCAGCCCGAGGCATGGTGGGCTGCACTGGTCCCAGCAAGCACCCCCACCTACTTCCGGCCCCCTCATTGGGGCCCCACTTTATGGACCAAGAAACTGAGGCCAGAAAGGGGAGGGAGCTGGGACCAACACCAGCCAGAGGACACCCCCAGTCCATCCCACTCCCACTGCCCGGCTGTGGTTGAGCTTTGGGATGGGGGAGTGTCCCGCCTCCTGTAGGTAAATCAGGGGAGTTAGCACCCAGCGCCCTTCCACTTGTCACCTCAAGTGTTCTGTCTGTTGGTTTAGTCAGAGGCATCCTCGGGCTCACGGTCATTTCTGGACTCTGGACATTCCAAAAAGAAGTGCGGAGGCAGTTTGGGTCCCGCGTGGCCACCGTGTTCTGCTGGGTGACGGCCACACAGTTCCACCTGATGTTCTACTGCTCACGGACGCTGCCCAACGTGCTGGCCCTGCCCCTGGGTGTGCTGCCCCTGCCCTGTCCCGTTCTGGCCCTGTGCGCAGCCATGCCGAGCACATGGCAATCTAGGACCAGGCTGAGTGGCATGTGTGCTGGGCATGTGTGCATGAAAGTGGTGTGGGAGGGGCTGTGCGCTGTGACCCCAAGTGTCCCTGTACTCCCGTGTTCCCAAGTCCTCTTATAGCTCCCCTGTTCCCTGACTGCCTCCCAAATGTCCCCCAGGGTATCCTGAGTGTGGAGGGACTGCAGGACTGGGCCCCCGTGGGCACTGAACTGCTGGAGTAGGGGCAGAGGACCTTGAGGACACCTGTGCATAGGGGAGAGTGCTGGGGCCAGGAGGGCCTCCCCACCAACACCATCCTCACACACCCCCACGCACTCCTCACACAGCCCCCGTACTCTCCTCACTCTCCCCCACCCTCATTCTCCCCCACCCTCATTCTCCCCCCGCCATGCCTTCCTCACCCCCCTCGACACCTTCCTCACCCCGTGCACCCTTCTCAAGTCCCCCCCTGTGCCCTCCTCCTGCTGCCCCCACGCCCTCCTCACTGCCCCCCCCCCCCCCAACCCTGTCTTACAGTCCTCTGGGCCCTGGCAGCCTGGCTGCAGCAGAGATGGGCCCAGTTCCTCTGGCTCTCGGCCTTGGCAATTCTCATCTTCAGGTCAGAGCTGAGCCTGCTCCTGGGCCTGGCGCTGCTCTGGGCGCTGTGTGGGAAGAAGCTCTCCATCGGGCGGGTGCTGTGCCTCGCTGTCCCAGCCGGCACCGCCTGCCTGGGTAAGTCAGTCTCGCTGGGGGCCATTTTGCAGCCAGGTTTTGCTGTGCTGTTATATAAGGTGCAGAGATGTGTGGGAGGCATGGTCCCTGGTAAATAACATGCCCTGTGACCCTGGCAGCACAGCTGGCTTAGTTCGGGAGCTCCTCACGCTGGGCCTGACTCAGTGTGTCCCGCTGAGCTTCCCAAGCTGTGGGTGCCAGGGTATGCTCCACGTGTGTGTCTGTTTCCAGGACTCACCGTCGCCGTGGACTCGTATTTTTGGCGCTACCTAGTTTGGCCAGAGGGACAAGTCCTTTGGTACAATACTGTCCTGAACAAGAGTTCCCAGTGGGGTGTATCCTTTCCCATCACATTGCGTTGTGGCCTGCCTGGCCTGGGGTAGGTGACACTCCAGGCCCGGCTGCCGAAGTTCCCCCGGCCTGAGGAGCATGACCCCACAGCCGACAGCTTCCACAGCCCTTGTGGAGGCATCACTTTGTGGCCCCAGCCCCAGGAACCCACAGGTCTCTCCAGAACTGCTGTGTGCAGTGACAGTGCTGTCTGGGCCCCTTGTCTGGGCTCTGGCACCCCGGGCCAAGCTTCCTGACACAGGGTGGGTAGTCATACCACCAGGGCCCACCCAAGGGGACACAGAGCAGACAGCCCAAGCGCAGGGCCTCCTTAACCCCAAGACCTCCCCGCTGCTGTGGTACTTCTACTCGGCCCTGCCACGCGGCCTGGGCTGCAGCTTCCTCTTCGTGCCACTGGGCCTGGTGGACCGCAGGACACACACACTGCTGCTGCCCTCCATGGGCTTTGTAGCCCTTTACTCCCTCCTCCCGCACAAGGAGCTGCGCTTCATTATCTACACCTTCCCAGTCCTCAACGCTGTGGCTGCCAGGGGCTGCGCCTATGTGTGAGTGTGTCAGGTGCCTCAGCCATGGTGGCAGCTTCCCCAAAGCCCATGGCTGCTGCCCTGGACCTGTGGGGGCTGTGACCGAGGCAGGAGTAGGGAGAAGGGGTGATGCTTGGCCTGGGGCTTCCTCATCACTTCCGTCCTGGTGGCTTTGCGGGCTTGCCACACCCAGAGCCAGGCCACTCGGGGCAAAGGGCACCTCGTAGGGAGCCCTAGCGCAGGGTGGCTGGGCCCAAGGGTAAAGTTGCCCCTGACCTGAGCCTCTGGTGCTTGCTCAGGTGGTTACCAGATGGGTGGCATGTTTGTGTCAGAGAGAAGGTCAGTGGAGGCTTTCAGCCCAGGGGGGTGTGGGTGCCAAGAGGCCCAGCAAAGGCAAGGCCAGGTGTGGTGAGGAGGGCACAGGGATGGGCTGGGGGGCTGGGAGAGCCGAACACCACACTGTCCTGCAGAGGTAGTGAAGGCTGGAGCCGGGCAGGCCATGAAGGAGGGCAGCCCACAGGTCATTGAGGCTGGCACAGTGCCAGTGTGCCCCCTTCGAAGCACTGGGAAGGCCAGGTCTGTGCACCAGTCGCCATCCAGGCTGGATGCTAGAAGAGGGGCCAGGACCTGAGGCTGGACAGAGGGGTGGGCAGAGGACAGAGAGCAGGGGGTGCAGAGTCAGGGCACAGCACTGAGGGTGGGTACCAGGGAGGAATGTGGAAAGGAGGGGTGCCGAGAGCAAACACATCTGGAAGGGCTCAGCTTCAGGCTACTAGAAGGCAACTGCAGCCAGTGTGTACCCTGGTGGGCAGGGGTACAACCTCTTTGTCTCCATGGCCCCTGTGGGGCCACATTTACCTGTGGGGCTCACATTAGACGGGACAAACACATAGGACTCACCAGTGCACATTTGCTGAGACTCCTGCTCTCCCGGGCCCTCAGAGGAGATGGCTTCCAGACCTCATGGGGCCTGAGGGACGAGACCCAGGGTCCTGAAAGATACCGGACTCACCTGGCAGCTGACTGTCCAATCAAGGCCAGGGTCAGTGGTGTCTCCTTTGTCACAGCTCCACTGCCATCACACAAAGAGGTCAGGGCAGCATGTGTGGACAGCATCGGGTCCCTACCAGCCTCCCTCCCAGGCCACAGTTGTGTGCTGGATTTGGGGAAGGTCTCAAAAAGTTTGCTTGAAAATCTAATGTAAATTTTTAATTGACATCTTAGGTAGGGTTTCACAGGAAAATCTTTAGCATTTTTTCACACATTTTTGGCAGTGAACTTCTTTCTTGCAAGACTCACTGGAGTCCACCAGCAGGGTTGTATCCCTGTTTTCTGGATGTCCAGAGGTGGTTCTACCTTCCTGTTGCCATATGCTTCTTAGAGAGTATAACGTTCTCTCACAGGCTGAATAACTATAAGAAGTCGTGGCTCTTTAAGGCTGGCTCCATCATTGTCATAGGACACCTCTTCATAAATGCCATGTACACGGCCACATCCTTGTATGTGTCTCACTTCAACTACCCAGGTGGTGTGGCCATGTGGTGGCTGCATGAGCTGGTGCCCCCCCAGACAGGTAAGTAGGTGGATGGGTGGGTAAGTGGGCAGGCAGGAGGGTGAGTGGACAGCACCTACTGGAGGCTCCATTTCCCCTTACCGAGGCTCCTGTGCAGGGAGATGCTAACCGGGCACGCGTGCTTTTCCATAGATGTCTCTGTGCACATTGACGTGGCTGCTGCGCAGACAGGTGTGTCTCGGTTTTTGGAGGTCAATGCTGGCTGGAGGTATGTTTCTGGCATGTTATATAGTTTTGTGGCTCCTGCTTTGATGTGCCAATAGGGGCTGTCACTCTACTCTGGTGAGTGGCACTGGCCGGGGATTGTGAGCCACATGTGTGTGTTTCTCCTGCAGCTACGATAAGCGAGAGGATGTGCAGCCTGGGGCAGAGCACATGCTAGTCTACACGCATCTGCTCGTGGAGGCAGTGCCCGAGCTCCCGGCCCTGTATGGGCACACACACCGTGTTCTGGCCAGCGTCGTGGGCACGAGTGGTGTGAGTCTGAACTTGAGCAGGCTGCCTCCTTTTGACATCCACTTGCAGCCTAAACTGGTGCTTCTGGAGAGACGCTGAAGAAGGTGTCTGGCAGAGAACTCAGAGCTTGTCGTAGGATACCTCATCTGTGACTCCCAGACGCCTTCCCAGAACATGGATGTCAGATATCTGGCACAGTTAAGACAATATGAGAAACCCAAGAACCATGCACATGCCCTTTACACAAGGCTGCCAAAGAGGAGCCCTCTGCTCAGGCATGTCTTCTTCCACAGCCTTGCCCTGTGGCAGTCCCTACATCCTTCACATATAGCTGGAGAGGAGAAAGGCTCAAGGCCCTCAGGTGTGATGCCGTGATGGTGGCCACCTGTGCTCTGGGATGGCTGCCTCTGGAGAGAGCCCCAGGTCTTAGGGAAGGTAGAGCACCTCATTTTTTGCAGAGAGCCAAGTCTGGGGCTATAAAAGGGACGCTTTGATTCCATGGGGTGCCCCCTTGAGATTTTGGAATAAATTATCAGAGAGAAACCTGTTAAAAAGTGGAATGAGAATAAAAGTGTTTCACTGTTTTCTTTCAAGATGTGCTATGTGATTATTTCTGGAGACTGACTCCTGGGCTTTATTAAGTAGTCATTTTGGTTCTGTCACACAGTACCAAATGCCCGCTGTGTGTCTGACATGGCCAGGCAACAAAGGCACAGACCTGAGTGGCACTGCATGTGCACACACACACGCCCTGGTTTCCTGAGCCGTTTGACAATGTGGCGTGTACATTGGGACCCTTGACCCCTAAGCGCAGCAGTGTGGGTTTCCCACCACAGAGAGGGGTTTCTCACTGCAGAGATACACTGTTAGCCTTGCACTAACACATCCACTGTGGTTTTGCCCAGTCTGCTGCCTGTACTTGCATTTGGTGAACTGACCAAATCTTGTCTTCGTGGCCTCTCCTCAACCCACGTTGCAGGCTGGAGTTATCTGTTGAGTCAGTGGCTACGTCTCATTGGCCTTATTTATCGGGAAGTTTCCATGGGTCCCCTTTATCTTCACCGTTCTTGAAGTGCAGCACCCTGTTCCTTCATGTCAACGGGAATGCTCCTCTGGGTTTGGCACTCTCTGGTCAGGCTCTTAGGAGGCGAACAGTGCCCTCTGTCCTTCCTGGCTGGGACATCTGATGGCCTGTTCATGACATTGGCCTGTCCCACATTATAATCCCTGCTATTTTCTGTGGACTCTGCTAATCTCCCTTCTCAGAGTCCCCAATGCCACATCATGGGGGCCTCCTGCCTGGACTTAACTGGATGGTCCACCTCCAGCCTTGCCCCATGTCTGGAGGCCTTCAGTCATCTAAGGCAAGCAATAGCCTTCCTGTTCCCCATTTATTCATCAACTTATTGTGGGCTTATGATGTTATTTATTTCACCCCACCGACCTTTGGCTCCCCTGTCTTTACCTGTGGGGCAAACATTGGCCAGCCTCTCGCCCCACAACTCAGGGATCCCCCCGGCTGTCCTCTGATTCTCCTTCCTGAGAGCATCCATTTCTCTAAGGAGCCCAGATCCCCTTTGGTGTGCAGTGCTTTCCTCTGGGCAGAGCGAGGGAACACATGCTTGTATCTGCACTCTACACACACACACACACACACACACATATCAGGCATTTAACTACACACTACAGTTGAGGTATCATGAGTCCAAGCTCATACCTCCAACTGCAGGCCAGCTCCATAGGTTCTCTTGCCTCCCTCTGTCCTATGTCTGCTTGTCCTGACTCCCCACAATATCAGAACCTTAAGTACTAATAAAATACATGGTAGAGTCTGGCTTTGCCATGTGGCTACAAAAACCTAACCCACCACAAAGAAGTTGGAATTCACTTGCAGTCCTTTACTCCCCCTGCCCAGGACCAGAGGGATTTTGTCAAGTGCTGGTTTAGCCGCTGCCTTAGCTGTGGCTGTCTTACTCTCCCTCCCCATGTCAGTGCTTATTTTATGTATGAATAGAGGGCTGGGTCTCATTGGATCTTGTCCTACCATCTGTTAAAAAGTCCACCTCTGCCCCCACAGTTTCAGAGGCCAACTTCATTGTAGAACAATATGTGTATTGTTGGGTCAATTTCTGAACTTTCTACCCTATTTTATCATTTTTCCTTCATGATGTGGCTTACAGTCTGATAGGTGCAGAGGCTTCTCAGACTCTTTTTAGTATTTTCCTGGCTATTATAAATATATAATGCAATTTTACTGAGATATACTCACATACCATATAATCATCCAAAGTGTATAATCAGTGGTTCACAGTATCACCATATAGATGTGCATTCATTACCACAATCAATTTTTGAACATTTTCATTACTCAAAAAATACATATAATAAAAATGAAAGTGAAAATGAGAAAGAACAGCCAAAGCATCCCATACCCCTTATGACCCCATTACTTATTTTTTTGTCCTTATATATTTTACTCACCTATCCATACACTGAATAAAGGGAGTGTCAGCCACAAGGTTTTCACAATCACATGGTCACATTGTACAAGCTATATAGTTATACAGTCATCTTCAAGAATAATAGCTACTGGATTATAATTTAACAGTTCTAGGCATTATTACCCTGTAGCTATTCTAATATCCTAAAAACTAAAAAGGGATATCTATATAATACATAAGAATAACCTCTCGACTGTATTTGAAATCTCTTAACCACTGAACTTTTGTCTCATTTCTGTCTTCCCTCTTTGGTCAACAAGCCTTTCTCAATCCCACGATGATGGGTCCTGGCTCATCCTGGGAGTCCTGTCCCATGTTGCCAGGGAGATTTACACCCCTGGGAGTCATGTCCTCTGTAGGGCAGTGAGTTCACCTTTCAAGTTGGCTTAGAGAGAGAAGCCACATCTGAGCAACAACAGGTTCTCTGGGGGTAACTCTTTGGCCTAATTTTAAGTAGGTTTAGCTTCTCCTTTGCAAGAATAAGTTTCAGAAGGGCAAGCCCAAAGGTCTAGGGTTCGGCCTATTAAATTGGCCCAGTGCTTGCGAGAATATCAGGAATTCCCCAGGTAAGGAAGTTGAATATATCCTCCTTTCTCCCCAGTCTCTAAAGGAGGCTTTGCAAATACTTTTTTATTCTCTGCCCAAATTACTCTGAAATGTATCATGGCATCACTAACCTGTACAAACCAACAAGATCTCATTCCTTATTCAAGTTTCCCTGTGATTATGATGTTTGAATAAACTGACCATGCAAATTAAATTAGATAGTATGCTATAGAAAATGTAAATTTTGTACCAATAAACATCTCTTCCTTTGGTCTCACACAGAAGTTGAAGTTTTAAAACATAACCAGTATCATCTTTTACCCTTTAGTCTGATGTACCTTAGTCCTACCCAGATCAGCTTCATTCATATCTCTAATTAAAGTCTGATTTTTTTTCAGCTTTTTAAACAGCTGCTGTATGGGGTAGTGCTGACTTTTGTAGCTGAAGAACTCTAACTCTGGCACTCTGTCTCAGGTGTCACCAAGATACCCAAAGTTCCAGGGACCAACCAAGTTACACACAAAGAGCTCAGCATCTCAAGATTTAGAAATAACCATTACAGCTCAAGAATAGATGTGATTTCTGTAAGAGCTTACAATCTAGGAGCCTTTACAATAAGCCTTCCCCTGATAACCTATGCGCTTGGTTCAGTTCTCAGAGTTTGCACATTATTATTCCATATTAGTGAGGTGCTAAAATGTGTGCCTTTCTATTTCCGACTTATTTTACTCGACACAGTGTCTTCAAACTCCATTCACCTAGTTACATGTCTCACAACTCCATTCCTTCTTGTAGCTGCTCAATATTCCATTGTATGCATACACCACAGTTTGCCCTTCCCGTTCATCAGCGTCCCCTTAGGCCACCTCCACCCATTGCAAATTGTGAACACTGCCACCACAAACACCATGTGCAAATGTCCATTCATGTCTCTCTTTTCAGTTTTTCCAAGTACTTACTTAACAATGGGATCACAGAACCATATAGCATTCCTGTATCTAGCCTCCTGTGGAACCACCACGCTGCCCTCCAGAGGAAATGCACCATTCTACTTCCCTACAAGCAGTGAACAGGGAACAGTACATTCCTTACTCCACATTTTATCTAGCACATGTATCTTTCTGTTTGTCTTTAAAACTCTTTTATTCACACACCGTTCAATCCATCCTACATAAATAATCAATAGTTCTCGATATAATCACATAGTTATGCATTCACCACCACAGTCTATATGAGGACATTTCCATTTCTTACACAAAGAAAGGGGAAGAGGAAGAAAAAAAATGAAGAATAAAAAAATTAGGAGAAACAGCAACACCAAGAATCCCATACCCTGCCCTCATATCCCCCTCTTATTGACATTTAGCTTTGTTATATTGCCTTTGTTACATTTACAGGAAGCATATTACAGTGTAACTGTTAACTATTGACCCTAGTTTATATTGATTGTATTTTTTCCCAATACTATTCCACTTTCAACACCTTGCAATGCTGACATTCATTTGTTCTCCTCCCTCATGTAAAAGCATTCTTATATGTGTACATTTAATTTCCTCTCTAGGTTTTGCTAAGTTATATAGTCCCAGTCTTTATTTTCTGTCTTTCCTTCTGGTGTCATACATGGCCCTAATCTTAATCTTTCAAGCACTCTCACACTCATCTTTGTTCAGTGTACTTACTGTGCTATCATCAAATAGTATTGTGCCACTTGCAAATCGAATCCAGCAGCACAGTAAAAAATTATACAACATGCCCAAGTGGGATTTATTCTAGGTTTGCAAGGCTGGATCAACACAAGAAAATTAATTAATATAATACATCACATCAATAAATCAAAGCAGTAAAGCCACATGATCATCTCGATTGATGCAGAAAAAGTATTTGACAAAGCTCACCATTTTTTCTTGATGAAAACACTTCATCAAGATAGGAATAGAAGGGAACGTCCTCAACATGATAAAGGGAATATATGAAAAATTCACAGCTAACATCATCCTCAATGGGGAAAGACTGAAATCTTACCTACTAAGAGCAGGAACAAGACAAGGATGCCCATTGTCACCATTGTTATTTAACACTGCTGGAAGTTCTAGCCAGAGCAATTAGGCAAGAAAAATGCATCCAAACTGAAAAGGAAGACGTAAAACTTTCACTTTTTGCAGATGACTTGATACTATATGTAGAAAATCCCCAAAAAATCTAACACCAAAGCTACTAGAGCTAATAAAAGTACAGCAAAGTGACAGAGTACAATATCAACTCCCAAAATCAGTAGTGTTTCTGTAAACTAGTAATGAGCAATGTAAGGAGGAAATAAAGAAAAAAATTCCATTTACAATATCAACCAAAAGAATAAAATATTTAGGGATAATTTTTTGGGGGGGGTGCATGGTCCAGGCATCGAACCCGGGTCTCCCACATGAAAGGCAAGCATTCTACCATTGAATAGAGATCAATTTAACTAATGTCACAAATGATCTATACACAGAAAGCTACAATAAATTGCTAAAAGAAATCAAAGATGACCTAAATTAATGGAAGGACATACCATGTTTATGGATTAGGAAACTAAATATAGCTAATATATCAGTTCTACACAAATTGATTTATAGATTCAGTGCAATATCAATTAAAATCCCAACAACTTACTTTGCAGAAATACAAAAACCAATAAACAAATTTACTTGGAATGGCAGAGTGCCCAGAATAGCTAAAAACATCTTGAGAAAGAGAAATGAAATGTGTGGTCTCAGACTACCTGACTTTCAAGCATATCACAAAGCTGCAGGGATCAAAACAGTATGGTACTGGTATAAACCTAGATATATTGACCAATGGAATGAATTGAGTGTTCAAAAATAGATCCTCTCATCTATGGACAATTGAGCTTTGATAAGGTGGTCAAGCCAACTCAACTGCGACTGAATGGTATTTGGAGAACTGGATATTCATATCCAAAAGAATGAAAGAGGACTGCTATCTCACACCTTATACAAAAATGAACTCAAAATGGATCAAAGTACTAAATATTAGAGCTAAGAACACTGCGCTGGTTTGAAATGATGTATGTGCCCTAGAAAACCTATGTTTTAATCCTAATCCCATTTTTTAAAGGCAGCCGATTCTTCTAATCCCTATTCAGCATTGTATGTTTGAAACCATAATTAGATCATCTCCCTGGAGATGTGATTAATCAAGAGTGGTTGTTAAGCTGGATTAGGTGAAGGCGTGTCTCTACCCATTTGGGTGGGTCTTGATTGGTTTACTGGAGTCCTATAAAAGAGGAAACATTTTGGAGAATGGATGATTCAGAGAGAGCAGAGCAGAACAGCATAGCCACGAGAAGCAGAGCACCAGCCAGTGACCTTTGGAGATGAAGAAGGAAAATGCCTCCCAGGGAGCTTCATGAAACAGGAAGCCAAGAGAAGCTAGCAGGTGATGCTGTGTTCAACATGGGCCCTTCCAGATGAGAGAGGAACTCTGTGTTCATTATGTGCCCTTCAACTTGAGAAAGAAACCCTGAACTTCATTGGCCTTCTTGAACCAAGGTATCTTGCCCTGGATGCCTTAGATTGGACATTTCTATACACTTGCTTTAATTGGGACATTTTCTTGGCCTTAGAACTGTAAACTAGCAACTTTTTAAATTCCTCTTTTTAAAAGCCATTCCGTTTCTGGTATATTGCATTCTGGCAGCTAGCAAACTAGAACAAACATAAAACTCTTAGAAGAAAATGTAAGGAAATATCTAAAGATCTTGTGATAGGAGATGGTTTCCTAGACCTTACACCCAAAGCATGAGCAATGGAAGAAGAAATAGATAAATGGGATCTTCTCAAAATTGAACAGTTTTGTGCATCAAAGGACTTTTTCAGAAAGTGAAAAGTTAGCCTATGCAATGGGAGACAATTTGGAAACCACATATCAGGTTTAATATCCAGAATATAGAAAGAGACCCTAAAACTCAACAGTAAAAGACAAAAAAATATATTTTTTTAATATGCAAAAGACATGGACACTTTTCTGAAGAAGAAATACAAATGGCTTAAAAACATATGAAAAGATGCTCAGCTTCATTGTCTATTAGAGAAATGCAAATCAAAACCACAATGACATATCATCTCATACCTATTAGACTGGTCATTATACAAAAACAAAACAAAACAAAACAGAAAACAACAAGTGCTGGAGAGGATGTGGAGAAAGTGGCACACTTGTTCACTGTTGGTGGGAATGTCAAATAGTACAACCACTGTGGAAGGCAGTGTGGCAGATCCTCAGGAAGCTAAGCATAGAATTGCCATATGATCCAGCATTACCATTGCTAGGTTTCTATTCAGAGGACCTGAGGGCAAGGCGTTTGTACACCAATGTTTTTACAGCAGCATTGTTCCTGACTATTCTTGTATGTTTAATTTTCCACAGGAGCTTTAGTATAAACCTACCTAGTTCCATAAGAAAAGCTCACTCATATTTTTATTGCTTTAAGTTTATAAATTTACTGACATCTTGATGAGGTTGAGCCACTCTAACCAGGGATCGAGGGATGTCTTTCCATTGGTTCAAGTCTCCTTTTGTGTCTTCTTTGGATTTTAACACTTTCCTTCACGTGGAGAGTGTAGAGGGTTGAACGGCAGCCCCAAAAGAGATGTGTCCTTGTCCCAATCCCTGGATATGTGAATGTGACCTTATTTGGGAAAAGGGTCTTTGCAAATGTGATGAAATTGTGAGTTTCCCAAGTGGGCCCTGAACCCAATGACTAGCGTCCTTACGAGAGACAGAGGGAGGAGATGTCCTAGGACAATGGAGGCTGAGGCTGGGGGCTGCAGCCACACACCCAGTAAGCCTGGGGCCACCCAATGCTGGAAAGGACAAGAGGAGCCTCCCCAGAGCTCTTGGAGAGAGCAGAGCCCTGCTCGTGGTTCGATTTTGGGCTTCTGACCTCCAGAACTCAGAGAGAATCCATGGCTGCTGCTTCAAACCAACAAGCTCGTGGTCCTCACAGCAGCCTTAGGAGCAGATGCAGGGGTTCTGAATATTGCCACCAAGTTCATTCCTAAGGATATCTGTGTGACGTTGCTCCTGTAAATGGAGTCTCTTATTCACTGCGTCTTCTAAGTGGTTGTATTAGGTAGGGTTCTCTAGAGAAACAAAATCAGCAGGAGATTATCTGTAAATATAAAATTTATAAGTGTCTTACGTAACTGTAGGGATGTCGAGTCCAAGGTCTGTAGGGCAGGTCGTGACCTGGCAGCTCCAATGGAGGTCTTCAATAAACTCTCAGGAGCAGCTGGCTGGCTGAAGCAGGAAGAAGTGACTGTCTCTTCTGAATCCTCCTTAAAAGCCTTCCAGTGATTAGATTAAGCACCACTCATTGCAGAAGACACTCACTTCCCTTAGCTGATTGCAAACACAGCCAGCTGTGGATGCAACCAACATGATCACGATTTAAGACCATGAAATGTCCTCACAGCAACAGACAGGCCAGCGCTTGTCTGACCAGATGACTGGGCACCAGCGCCTGGCCAGGTTGACACAAGAACCTGGTCATGACAGTGGTTATCATCTCTGAGTATGAGTGCTGTTGAGTTTTTCCTTGCTCTGCATATTCAGGCATTCGTTGTTTGCATGTAACAAAATTCAATTCCAAGTGTGTATCTGATGGCTGTAGGTCAGTGCCCCCCAGATGTCCACCTCCGTGGCTAACACACTTGATCCCCTCCCCGATGCCAACATAACTGCTGATCCACTTCCTGTCATGAGAAAGGAATATACAGTACATACTATTTTGTTTCAACGTTTTCCACTTAGTGTACTGTTTTTAAGATTTATCCATGTTATGTACATTTCATTCCTTTTTATTTCCGAGTCAGCCTTCCACTGTATGAATATCCCATAATTTGTTTATCTTTTCACCAGTTTATGGTGAGTTGAGCTGATTCCAGTTTTTGCTATCATTTATAATGCTATTATTTTTGTTTCCTAGCTGCTAAAATAAATACCACATGTGGGTTGACTTAACAACAGCAATTTATTGGCTCACGGTTTTGAATAATAGAACAAAATTGAGGTGTCAGCAAGATGATGTTTTCTCTCTGAAAACTGAGGTGTTCTGGGACTGGCTGCCGATGATCTTTGGTCCTTGGCTTCCCTCTCACATGGCAGTGCATATGGCGGAGTCTCCTTTCTCTTCTGGGTTTCACCGACTTTCAGCTTCTGGCTGCTCCCTGTACCTTCTTCTGTGTTCAAATTCCTTTGCTTATGAGGACTTCAGTCATATTGAAGTAAGGCCCACCCTCACTCATTTTGGGCACATCTTAACTGATAACATCTTCAAAAGTCCTATTTAAAAAAGGGTTCACACCCACAGGGAGGCAGATTAAGACTAGAACATATCTTTTGTGGGGGAACATGATTCAATCTCCTACAGCTCTCTGAATATTCACATATGTATATTACCTGGACATATGTTCTCATTTCTTCTAGGTAAATACCTGACAGTGAAATTCTGGGTCATATGATAAAAGTATGCCTAATTTTATTAGGCATTGCCATACTGTTTTCCAAAGTAGCTGCATCATTTTATTTCTCACCAACAGTGGATGAGAGTTCCAGTTTCTCAGTATCCTCACCGAAGCTTGGGACAGTCTTTCTAGAAGCAGTAGAACAGCTCTTGTTGTGGTTTTGTTTTGCACTTCTCTGGTGATTAGTGATGTTGAATACCTTTTCATGCATCTAGGTAGCCATTTGTATACCTTATCTGTGAAGTGTCTGTTCAAACAGTTTGTCTATTTTTAAATGGGATTGTTTTACACATTATTTAGTTATGAGAGTTCTTTATGCATTCTGGATACAAGGACTTTGTCAGACTTTTTACCTTTGTAAAAACTGTCTCCTAGTCTGTAGCTTATCTTTTTAACTATGTTTGACAAAGTGCGAAAGTTTTAAATCTCAAAGAAGGGCATTTTATCAAATTTTTCTTGTATAGTTTGTGCTTTTGGTGCCTGTTGAAGGCCTGTTGAAGGCTATCCCAGGGTCACTCAGAACAAGACGAGAAAGGACAAGAAAGGATGCAGCACCTCAGGCAGCATCCCCGGGCAAAGTAGGAACCTACTGAATCTATCAGTGGGTGCAAGAATAGAGACACAGAAGTCAGGTATTCCCTGGCTGAGATGGGTGGATGGGCATTTGCGTGGTTTCCAGTCGGGTATTTCATGTGAATTGCTATGAACATTCTCACATGTGGTGGGAGGTGGGGGTCCACAGCAAGACAGCAGGGACAGGATGGAGAAGGGAGATTACTTGGGAGAACCTCCAGCTCCAGCGGCTGGAAGCCAGGGCTTTCCCCCAAAGGCCACCTGTGTTCTAGGTGGGTAGGAAGGGTTCCTGGAGGCCCTGCTGCAGGCGTCCTCAGGTCCCCTGGCCAGCTGCAAAACCCCGGCACTCAAAGAGGGACTGGGAAGGGCTCACTGCCCCCAGGGGGCCAAGGAAGGCCACGCTGGCAGGCAGGCAGGCAGTAGGCGGGCGGCATCCTCATTGATTAGTCCTGCCCTTCTGAGGCTCCTGGGTCTCCTTTCCTACCCAGGTTGCCGCGGGCCAGGCTAACAGAAGGCAGTGCTTGGGGAGGGTCAGGCTCAGGGGCACAGGGGAGTCCTGCCCTGAAGGGCCTGGCAATCGGGATGTCAGCACCCAGCTTGGGTTCCAGCTGTCTGCACCGAGCCGCTGACCACCCCATGTGTGGCAGGACATCCACTTACAAGTTTGCTTGACCACGTTCCCTGGTGTTACTGAACTTGGCCCTGTACCTCCTGCATTGCTCATAAAATCTAAGTTTCGTCTAAAGTCTGAATAAACTCAGGGTGGGCCTTTCTGGCAATGCAGCCCCAAGGAAGGGCTGCATTGAGGGGCTAAGGACTCACTGCCAGTGGGGACGCCTGGGGTCCTGCAGCCCACATGGTCACTGGCAAATGCCCCACAGCCCAGAAACCGTGAGAGTCCAACTGGGTCAGAAGGGCTCCTGTGAAGGGCAGGGGGCGGCAGGAGGCCCGGGCTAGGGGTTGGAAGAGGGCGTGCAGCGGGAGGGAGGGGAATCGATTCCCAAGGTGCTGATAAACCTAAGCGTACCCAGGACAGCGGGAGGTGGGCACCTTCCTGGCCCAGGGCCCTCACTGTGGAGGTCAAGGACGGCCGAGCAGGTGGGCCTGAGTTGGAGCTGCTGGGGAAGTACATGGAGATGCGGCATTAGCCACAGAAGCACACGTGAGCGTTCACCAGGGCCTGGGGGCAGCTGCACCCGGGCCGTTTCCAGTCCCTTCTGATAGCAGCTGGCTGCCTGAACGTGACAGCAGCTGGCTGCCTGAACGTGTCTTGAACGGGCCGACTCAGGTGGCAGGAAGGCCCGAGGTGGCCATAGGACCTTTTCCACCAGAAGATATGCAAGTGCTCAGAGAATGAAGGGCAGGTAGAAAGGACACAGGGGCCAGACCGAGGGCCTCCCACTGGCCAAATCTGGGAAATTTTGAGAAAAATAATAGTAACAGATTATAACTCGTAAATAAAGCAGGAAACTGTCCTATGGACAAATACATGAATACATTTAAAGTGCTGTGAGAAATGGGATGCTAGCAGTCCAGGAACCTCACAAAAAATGCACTTTAGTTTACAAGGGGAAGGTAGCTTCACAAAGCCTGGCAGACACCACCTTTGGCCATACGGTCAAAGTCCCCATTGGCAGTGAAGGGACAGAATGACCCTGGCTGCCCCCCAGCGAGAAAACCACGTGCCACTTCTGTGACATTCTCATGGGAGATGCACGATCTGCATCCAATTGTGAGGAGACCCGGACAGGCCCCACTGGAGGGAGACTCCAAAGCCCACTCCTGGGAGGAGGCGGAAGTACTCGCTGGAGGGCTGCACCCCTGCCCGCTGCAGCACCTGCCCTCCAGTTGGGGTCCTGGCCGGCCCTCGCTATCCTGTGGGGCCTCCCCCAACAAGCCCCTTGGTCTGCATCCCCCTGGGACGGGCTTACAGTGGGGCTGGCCCAGTCTGTCCCTTCCCATTGCTTTCTCTGTGGCCCCCAGGAACCCGCCTGCATTCCCAGCTCCTGGCCCAGGACATTGCCTTAGCTCGTGCAGGCTATTTGGGCGCCAGGTCCTCTTGCCCTGGACGAGAGCACACCTGATAAGGTCCGGCGCACACCTGATAAGGTCCGGCACACACCCGGGGAAGGTGCATGTGGCTCCCCGTGTGCTGGGGAGCACCTCCCAGGCTGCTGCAGTCAGCTGGGCAGCTATGCCCAGGACACGAGCCAGCGCCACAACAGTGGAGTGGGAGTGGGACCTCCCCTCTCCCCAAGCCTCTTCTCTGTGGTCTTCCGTTCCCTTAAACCCCAGCTGCCTTGGCTGCTCTCTGTAAAAGCGCATTTTCTGGCTTTCACAGTTCTTGGAGGAAAAGCTTGTCTGATATAAGCTGCTGCCTCACAGGCAGAAGTGGAAGGGAAGGGAATTTTAACTTTAAAATGAAGTTATGTCTTATTACTTAACTGATAATTTATCCACTCAAATGAGACAATTCCTGAGGCTTTTAGAGGCTTTGGGTAATCTGAGAGATGGGTGACCAAAGACATTAAGGAACCTTCCCAAAATATCTAGATGCAGGGAAAAAAACAGCTCTCAACCCAGGTAAGCATGGAGAGGGAGGGGTGGGCTAAAGCTGACTTGACTTTCAAGTAAATATTTACATAAATGACAAAGGATAATCTATGGGTGCAAACGCTGGTCCCTGCAGAGCTGTCAGTGGTGGTCCCAGTGAACACCTACCGGCAGAAGGAATGGAAAGTACATGACAGAACTGCCAGTGTCACTCAGGAGGGGCCACATTCTTTGCTACTGAAGCCAGCCCGTTGTCCCCTGGCAGCCCATCCTAACACTGAGCGGGCAGCATGGGGCAGAGCTGTAAGATACCTAGCACACAGGCAGTTCAGCACCGGCCAGCAGGCCACGCTTAAGGCCAACGTAAGTGGTTCTGTGGTCTCGGCCATGACTGGGCTGTCATGGGGGCTCAAGAGCAGCCAGGGACACCCCACAAGTGAACACACCATGGCCGTGTCCCAAGACGGCATCGCCTGGGGGTTAGGCAGAGGGCCGGGCTGGGCCTGTGAGCAGGGCCTCGTCTGCTTCAGTCCTGCAAGGTCCCTGGAGCCTAGCTCGGCCTTGAGAGAGGCAGGCACTCTGCTTGTGGACCTAACGACTAGATGCAATTCTGCCAGGGTTTATCCGTGCTGACTTGTTGCAGAGGGGAACTCTGAAGTTCAGTGGCCCCAAATTCTAACAAAGCAGGCTACCATGCACACATACTGTCTAAGAATGCAGGATTGCAAGTTGGTGGTGGCTGAGGGTGAGCAGAACCCTTGGCCAGAGGTCCCAAGGGAGCAGCCTGTCTACCCTGTCCCTGACTGCCCGCTGGAGCAGCACAGAGCCTTGCTTGGGGGAAGCAGGACCCCACAGGGCCAGAATGGGGTGAGCAGCCTGGGTGGCAAGTGCGAGGTGGGAAGACAACAGCGCCCCAAGAGGCAGGGTACCACGGGTGCAGGGGAGGCCCTCAGCAGAGGCCGGCCGGGACACAGGCAGCAGTGCCGCGAGGGGCCTCAGCACCTACCAGGGAAACTGGCTGGCCCAGGAGCAGCCATGAGTCCTGGGGTCACGCTGCTCAGAGCTCCCCTGTCCTTAGGACAAGCCTGTTTTAGAAGGTGACTAAATCCACCCTTGAAACCTGAAGAGTCTGATGACAGAAAAAAGGAGAAGCGCAGTGACGTGGGCCCAGGTTCTGGCCAGCTTCGGGGGGTGTGCCCACGGGGAGAATCTGACCACCCAGAGAATTCTGCCAACCCAATCCTCATGTGGGTGGGGTGCCCAGAGGTCTGGGGTCGAGGGTAGGGGCAAGTGTCCTGGACTCTGACCTTGCCCTGCAGCCCTTCTGCCCATGGGGGACTCATAGGCAGCCCTGTCTCTTCATCCAAACTCTGGGGTTTGACAATGTGCACACTGCGCCCTGTGCAGACATTGCCCTGCACCGTCAACAGGCAGAGCCCTGGCCAGCTGCCCTCCAGCCAGGAGGCCGCCACGGTTCTGCCCTGGACTAAGAAACCGGATCTCACAGTCAAAACTGTCCCCATTCGCCAGGAAAAGTGTAGAGCTGCCCTTTCAGTAAAACACATGAGCTCTAATGCCAGCACTTCCTACCTCTACTTTGGACTTCCTGGAGCCTGGTGGGTTCTGCTCAAGGAGGACTGCTGACCAGCTGAACTCCATGCTGGACAGACATGTGGAGGTCTGTGGGGAGAGGTAGGAAGCACTCCCACCAGCTTCTTCCCTGAGGTTGGCATCACTCACCCGGGCTACCTCAGGAGAACGCAGACTCGCCTTGGACATGGGCGTGTGCATGGGGGCCGGGGCTTCCACCCAGCACCTGCCCTGTTCAACAGCATGTGCTTCCCCTCATGCCCTGTGCAGTGAGGGCTGGGGAGGGATTCCACCTCCCACTGCTCCACGTCCTGTCTGGGGTTAAGGTGCATAAAAATACTGCGTGAAGGCAGGTTTTAGGTACTGAGCCCCAAAGAGCCTGTTTATTATCCCCAAACTAAAAATCCAGCGTCCACAGCACTAGAAAATTGCAAATAAAAAGTTTAATTTCAGAAATTGAGTTCACCACTTATAAATACACTAAAACATAGTCAATACAAATTTAGATTAAGCATAGGGACAGTATTTTAACAAAACGACTTTTCTAAAAAATCATAGGCAAATGAGTGACCTGTTTCACCTAGAATATTTAATTGGTTTGAATTGGGAAAATGAGTCTTTTTGTAGTTATGAAAGCAGAACTTTGAAGACATTTTGTAAAAAGAATCTGACGATAGACATTTCATTCTGATGTCCTTGGGATTCTAAAATACCCCAATGATGGCTGACTCTTTCCTAATAAAAAGGAAATGCCTAAAAGTCTAAGGCTATTCTTATGACTGTAATTTAAAAACCTCCCCATTAATAAGCCATCTCCTCTAAAAAGAGTTTTATATATAATTTCACCAAACTGGCAATCAGTGCACAATTTTTAAAAGACAGCTCCATGGCATAAATTTGTTCAATCTGAGCCTCAGAGATTTAATAAACCCAATTTCTGCTGTAAACCTGCCATACTGTGCACTGGTTAACTAGTAAGCATGAACTTACCAGCTGTGATTAACATTTCAGAGGTGCTCATCATAAGCATTGGGGTTTCCCCGAGTTCCCCGACCATGTAGAACCTGAATGCGAACACACCAAAAGGGCTGTTTTCTTGACAAATTCCTATAGAACTGAGACTCTGTCAGACATGTGAACTTGGTCTTGTTTCCCAAAGCCACGTCTCTGGTGGTAGAGCATCACTTTCCCTCATGTCCACTGTTGTCCTCTGAGGACTCGGCGCTGCGGCTGGAGCCTGCGTGAGGCAGAGGCCTCCTTGCCCCTCTCCTGTGCAGACGTCCCTGGGCAGCCGCAGCTGCAGTTGTGCTGCAATTAAAGCAACATTTACCTAAAATTCAGTACCTGCTCTGTGGTCTGTAGATAGCTGAATAAAATGCCTACAGAATAAACTCATTTATATCCTTCTAGCCATTCTATTAAAACAAACCACTAACCCCCGACTTAAAAAAAATTTACAGTAATGAATTAAACCTAATCGTATTTCATGTTTGAAGGGACAGGCTATCTCTAGTGGATTTTTATAAAACCTATCTCCAGGACACGGCCTGAGGAGCCAGGAGTAAGGCACACGAAGACATTGCGTGGAGAGTGGAGCGTGAACTCACTGAGGACGAGGAGTCCCTGATCTGATGGCATGCCCGCCCCAACGGGAGAGGTCAGCAGCCTTGGGCACGGGCACGGCCAAGGCCCGGCAAGCACCACCACTCCAGTCTGGCGGCACCATTGATGAGTTTCAATACTGAAAGTATATTAAGGGAAGATTCACTTTCAAGAAGATGAGTTTTTCAAAATGTTCCATCGTGAGCCTGGACTGGCTAAAGCTGCTATTTTCAGTGGGTGTGCTGAAGAGCCTTTCTGAAGGGACGATGCTGGGGGGGCAGCCCAGAAACCGGACAGCCAGGGCGGCCAGCACGGGCCAAGAAGACCTCTTCAAGTTCCAGTAGGTCAATGGGTCACAGCTGTGCTCCAGCACCTCCTCCTCCAAATACGCGAGCACCATGTCTTCGGGCAGCCTGGCCTTTTCTCGCCGGTCTTTCCTTTTCACCTTGGCCATGAGTGCCCACAGGTTCTCCGCTCCAGCAGAGTCCTTCAAGGGCAGGCCTGCGTCACACCCATTGGAAACAGGTTTCTCAGCTGAGGTAGAAGTCAGTATTTCCAGTTCCCTGATTAGATCCTGCTTGTACTGCTCAGCTTCCTCTTCTGTAAACAAAGAAGCTTTGTAGCGAGGGTCCAGGAGTGTAGCAAAGATGTACCTGGGGTCGTGGAGGGTGGCAGCAGAGCGGCTGAGCAGGGCCTCCCTGAGGGCCCGCAGCATGGGGTCAATGCCCAGCGTCTCCTCGAACAGTGCCTCGATCTTGCGGGTAAGCACGTGCACCATGGGGATAACCTGGCTCAGCGTGGATGTGCACGCACTCAGCTCCCGGCTTGCAGCCTCAAAGGGCCTGAGTGCATGGCACACGGACTGCATGACCTCCCATTGATCACAGCTGATCAGCTCCCTGAAGCTGCACTCAATGGACATCTCGTTGACTGCCCTTTTCTGCTCGATGAGCCGCTCAAGCATGTGGAAGGATGTGCTCCAGCGGGAAGGGACGTCCTGGAGAAGGTGGTGCTGAGGCAGGTTGTACTCCCTCTGCAGCTCTGCCAGCTTCTCCCGTGCCCGCGGGGAGCGGTGTACCCGCTCACAGACCTTGCGCGCGGCGCTGAGCACGTTCTGAACCATCCTCTGACTTTTGATGGCCTCGCTCACGACAAGGCTGACAGTGTGGCTAAAGCACGGCACGCTTGAGTGTGCCCCCTCATTCAGCGCCTTCCCAATGCTGGCATTGTCCGTGACAGTGATGCCAACCTCCAGGCCAGCTGACGTTACCCAGGCCTCCCACCGCCCTTCCAGCTGCTTCTGGATGCTGTGGCCGCTGTAGTCGCCATCTACCTGGGACACGTCCAGGAGGGCTGAGCGGCGGCGCCCTTCCCCATGCGGCCGCATGGGCGACTCGAAGGTGACCCAGTGGGCCGTCAGTGTCAGGAACTCGCGTGCGGGGCTGCTCATCCACACACCAGACGTGAAGTGCACGACGCCACTCTCCGCGTCCTTGAGGTGGGCTGTAACGACCTGCCTCACCTCGTCATACATCCCTGGGATGGCTGTCCGAGAGAAGTAGGATGAAGAGGGCAAGGAGTACTGAGGTTTCAGGTATTCGAGCAGCCTGGCAAAGCCAACATTGTCCACAAAAGAATATGGCTGAAGGTCAAGTGCAAGCATTTCTGCAACAAGACTTGTTATTTTTTTGGCAACTGGGTGAGAATCACAAAACTTCTCACTGGTGTCATCGAAGGCCGGAGCTCCGAGGAACTCTGTGCTGGACGGTGTGTGTCCTTCCGGAGAGGAAGGCAGCACAGGCACCGGGAGGTCGCCTCTCAGCGCGTTGCCGTGGAACCTCTGCAGGTGCCTGAGGAGGCAGCTGGTCCCTAAGTTCGTCGGCTTCTTTCCCCTGCTTATTGTCCGCCCACAGTGCAAGCACACGACTTTTGTGGAGTCTGCTGAGCAAACAGAGAAGTGGTTCCACAGTTTTGAGGTCTTTTTGCTATTCACAGGCAATGTAACTTGATTATCTTTCGTGACCGTAGTTGGAGAGTCTGTTAACTTGGAGGAGGAGCTTTCTGCAGAAGCCAAGGTGGCATACGGAGAATTTGCCAGGCCTGTGCCTAGAAAGCCCTGTTGGCTCCCCACAACCCCTGGGTGGCGCCGGCACAGATGGCGCATCAGGCAGCTAGTGCCCACATCGCCCTTCTTTCCTCGGCTGATGGCACAGCTGCAGTGGCGGCACACGGCCTTCAGGCTGTCCATGGGAGCCAGTGAGAAGTGATGCCAGACTTCAGACTTGAGCCTCTTCATCACCTTTTTATTCTGCTGAAATACGGTGCCAGGTTCAAAGAGGCCGGGCCTCGGCCCCTGTCCCTGCTTCTCTGGAGAAGAGGCCAGCGAGGCGTCCCCCACGTCTTCTGAGGAGGAGGGAGCGGACGCATCCTCCATCAGCATATCTCTGGGGCCAAGACGAGATGGCTTGTCCTCAGGCAGCCTGTCGGGAGAGGAGGAAGCCGAAGCTGGGTCTGGGAGGAGGTTGCCCGGCAGTGAGGACACAGAAGTGAACTCACCATCCGAAGGCAGAAGAGACGGCAGCAGTGTCGGGGGCGCGGAATAGAGTGGGGGTATGGCGGGGCCGCCACCATTCTCCTGTAGGACGATTGCGCGATGGGCTCGCCACATGTGCCGTATCAGGCAGCTAGTCCCGAGGTCCTTGCCGTTCTTGCCTCTGCTGAACTCGTTCATGCAGTGGATACAGACGGCTTTGGAACTATCCAGAGGGGACAGGTAGAAGTGCTTCCAGACAGCCGACCTCCTTCGGGATCCTGATGCACTCTTTGGGACTGTAAGGTTTTTCTCCTCTACCCGCTCTGCCATGTCGTCGTAATGGAGGCTGGGCAGGTGTGGGCAGGCACCCACCGGGGCTTCTTCTTTGCCATATTTCTCGGAAATGGACACGTCAGATGAAACGTCTTCAGAAGAAACCACAGATGCGGATTCCTCAGTTGCACGGTCAGGGGATGGTATCTTGGTTGCCATTTTCTGGACGAGCCTGATGGGGGAGAGGATGGAGCTGAGGTCTGTGGCATCGGCCCCCGGGCTTGGGAGCAGAAGTGAAGGAGATGAGGAGGAGGATACGCTGGACAGGCTCCCGTTCTCCGGGGCAAGCACAGTGGGATGCGCTCTTCTCACATGTCTCATGAGACAACTTGTACTTAAGTCCTTTTCATTCTTGCCTCGACTGAATTCTTTCATACAGTACATACATATTGCTTTTGTACTGTCCCGAGGAGAGATGAAAAAATGTTTCCAAGCTGGAGATTTCTTCCTGGAGCTGAGATTTCTGCTGGAAAGAAGGCTCTGCGTCACGGCCTCCATGGCCACATCGTACAGGGTGCTGCTGTACTGGGAAAGCCATGGTCCATCGTCATCCTCGGAGTCGGGGGGCCACTGCTTCCCGGGAGCCCTGCGGCCACGGCCTGGCTCCCTGAGCTCCGGCTGCTCATCACTGCTCTCCAACTGCTTCATTTCCTCCTGCTCACCTTTAAAATCCATTCTTTCCAAACCATGATTAGGAATCTGATCATGCTCTTCCTCTCCTGCCTTAAAATTTACTTTATCAGAAACAAAGCCACTCTCAGCTCCTGGGCAAGTCTCCTGGTTATCGCCCATGACTGACCATCACTGTCCTGTGGCTCACCAGGCAACTACATCAGGTGGATGGGAAAACTGACCCCAGAGCTCACCTGGGCCCCAAATGTTGAACAGCTTCAGTTTCTCATACTAACTCTAGCTTTCGTGCTGTTTCTATGAATATGCCTAACCACAGATCTTCCTGGGAAACGGAGTGTGCAGCTCACAGGTGCGGAGGCCACCGCTTCCCTGGAGGTCCGCTCTTATGCCCCTGTGGTGTGGCCATGCAGATGTGCAGTGGAGACTGGCTTCTCGTCTTAAAAACATCTTGAGAGCACAAACAGGGTCCGAGTGCATCACCTATAAAAATGAAATCTGATTAAACACTGAACTAAACCGCACATTTCAAATCTATCCCATCATGTATATATTAGTCTCAGTATATGTAGAAGATATCCCATAAAGGTAAAGTAGCATAGAACAACTTATCCCATGACATTTTTGCAATCCACTCACATAACAGAAATACCTTAACATGGCAAAATAAACAAGAAATAAAGATACGGACTCAAATTCAACTGGTTTATGGATAAAGGATTGGAATATGAATAAAAACCCACAATAGTGTAAAAAGGTCATCTGGGCCTAGAATTTATGCCCTCACCTTTCAAACAGTTTATCAGTGGAACTTATAGATGCTCTCTCTGGAGAAGCTGAATTCCTGCATGTCAATCTCATTCGGCCTTACTATAAAAACTGATACATAAAATAAGTTACATAAAAAACCCTCTGGCTAACCTAAGAAGTAATCAATCCATAGATTAAACATGAAAGATAACAAAGCTGACTCGGTGCTTTCAAGAATAGATTGAAGTCCTGAGAAGTAACTTTTAGTCCTGGCAGTTTCCAGAGCAAGCACCCTGCCCCAAGCAGGAGCTTGGCCACGGCACCCATCCCCGTCTTGGGGCGAGCATCGGGAGTTACTCATAAGTGCTGGCCAGGGGCCACGTGACCCTCCACAGGTCAGTGGAGCAGGACGGAGCAACCAAGTACTAGGCTGGACCTGAAGGGCAACAGGCAGGAGTCGGGGTGGCACCGTCTAGCAGAACAGGAGGAAACAACCAATAAGCTTCCCAACTGGGTGGCAGCACAGACCTTAAGGGTCCTCTCACCACATAAACTTCTCAGCTCTGCGAACAGACACTGTCCTTCTCTACTGCTTCACTGGGCATCCGAAAATGCAGGAGAACTCTCCGAGGGAAACAGACAAACAAAAAGCAAGGCAAAAACAGATGGTGAGAGGTGAGCTAGGTCATAACTGAATGGGGAGACCAAGGCTGTGTGAGGGCATACTCCAGGTGCTGGGGTCAGAGGTGACGCACTGGGCCACCACCATGCGAGGGGCCACCACGTGAAAGGGACCACTACAAATATTAATTCAGATTCTGGGACAACAGGCTCAAGGCAACCCTGCCCTGGACAAGGCAAGATGTGCAGCCAGGTGACAAGAACCGCTCACTCTAGCACACAGACGCACACCATTTCTGAAGGAAAACAGTTCCAAC
Source organism: Tamandua tetradactyla (assembly GCF_023851605.1). Classification (NCBI taxonomy): domain Eukaryota; kingdom Metazoa; phylum Chordata; class Mammalia; order Pilosa; family Myrmecophagidae; genus Tamandua; species Tamandua tetradactyla. Next base: position 45,040,437 of record NC_135333.1, on the reverse strand, counting down.
AATGAATCCACATACACAATGCAGCCAAATAAAAACAGAAAACAAAACCAGCATAGATACAAAATCTCCCTAAATACACAAAGAAACCAGCCACCCTGAGGGTCAGCAAAAGCAACACACAAGTGCAGACATGCTCACACAGAGACCAATAAACACACATCCACATCCAAGACAAGTGCAGACATGCTCACAGCGACCTGTGCATGTGTGTTCACAACCAGCATTGTTGGTATTAGACAAAAGGCAGAAAGAACTCAATTGTCCATCAACTGATGACTGGGCAAATAGAATGGGGTATATCTATGCAATGAAGTATTATTTGGCAAAAAAAAAGAAGTTCTGATAAGTGCTACCACATGGATGGACCTTGAAAACATTAAGCTAAGTGGAGAAAGCTGGACACAAAATGTTACATCCTCTTGCATAATTGCATTTATATCAAACGTCCAGAAAAGGCAAATCCATAGTCAGAAAGGAGACCAGTGGTGACGAGGGGCTGGGAAAGAGAAAGGGGACCCTGCCGATGGGCAGGATTTCTGGTGGGTGGGGAAGTATCCTGGAAGTACAGTGGTGAGGGGGGCACTGCCCTGTGAATATACCAAAAAGGCACTGAACTGTGCACTTCAGAACGTGTGAATATTTCTCAATAATAAGCTTTTAAGGAAATTCTAAGTATATAATTTTTGGTATTAAAAGCATAATCAGGGAAACAGCTGATTAAAACTATCTGAAGAGAAAATCAATAAACTGGAAGACAGAGATGAAGAAATTATTGAAAAACCAGCATTGAGAGGAAAAGAGATTTCTAAAAATGAAAGAGAAGTAAAGAATCACACGGGAGAGCATAAGAAGGGCTCACATATCACCTAGTACAGCCCAGAAGGAGAGAACAGAGATGGGGGATCAGTGATCCTGGAACAGATCACTGCCGGACCAGCTTTGGGATAGAGAAGGGGGGTCTATAGACAGGAAGCATGAAGGACACCAGACAGGCTGAGCACAAGGGTTATTTGAACTTGGATCCAAACACATATACACTGAAATGAAACTGCAGCACAGCTGGGGGAAAGGGAAAGAAAGGTCTTAAAAGCATAGACAGGGGTCTGGACCTGAATTAAAAAAAAAAAACAGCTAAACTAAAAAAAATATGACAATTGGAGAAATGTGACCACAGGTGCGTGTCAATGCTACTAAGAAAATATTATTTGGGGGTAAAAATGGTATGCTTAAGAAAAAAAGGCTGTTTCAGAGATACACACTGAAGTCTGCAAAAGTGTGAAGGGATGTGGGTTTTGCGCACAGTACTGGGGTGGTGGGGTGGGGTGAGATGGGCAGACGCCAAGTGAGAATGTCCCCCGCCCCGCGGGCTCCCCAGACACAGGGTGACCTTCTCTTTACGTCTCTGTCTACTTGAATTTTCTCTCATGAAAGCGATTTTAAAACCACAGACCAACATTCCTCCCAAGCATAAATGTGGAATTCCCTTTACAGTGTGAGCAGCTCCCGCGCAGCAGTCGTTAGAAAGGATGTGGACATGCCTGGGTGGGGCAGGGCGAGGGTCCGAGCTGGTGTGGTAAGCCACGGCAGGAGACAAGCAAGGGGACCCCGAGCACCTCCACAGAGGCAGGGAAAGGGCGGGTATGACAATATACTCGGGATAAACATTCTCAGCATGGGAAAGCAGAAGGATGCGTCCTTAACCTGCTAAGGTGAAGGTGACAGCTAAACAACCACAGCCAACATCAAGCTGGACAGGCAGGCTGACCACTGTCCCCTCATCTTCAGTGTTGCCAGTCGAGAGGACACTGGGCCCATCCAGGGCAAGGAGACAGAAAGAAGGGGGAAAGATATACAGACTGAAGAGCAAGATAAAAAACTGTCCTTATTCATGGGCTACAAATCTGTGTAGGCAAAATAATCACAAGGCGTCTATAAAAGAACTACTAAAAAAGTCAGTTTAGAAAAGTTATAGAACACATGGTTAATCTTAAAAAGCAACTGTAGTTCTATAAACTAACAGTCAAAAAATGAAGCTTTAAAAATCCCATTTATAACACCCCCATGTATGAAATACATAGGGATGCACTTTTAAAAGACCTGTACAATGAAAACTATAAAGCACTGCTGTGAGAAACTAAAGACCTAAGCATACGGACAGATATATCAAGTTCACAGATCTAGAAAACTCAATATTGCTAAGATATCACTACTCCTGAATCGGTCTACAGACTCAATACAATTCCAATCAAAATTCCCAAGTGCTTTGTCAAAATAACTGATACTCAGATTCTAAAATGTACACGCAAATATAAAGAACCAAGAATAGATAAAGGAATTTTGAAAGAGAAGAGGCTGAAGGACATACACTGACCTTCCCACCTGCCATAAAGCGAGGTGGGAGGAGGATTCACCTCCCCATCTTAGACGGATGGTAATCAGATAAAACACGGAAATGACGCTTTCCAGGCACCAGACAAGCACAGGACAGAACAGCTGAGAGGTGGGGGCCACCCAAGGTGAACCGGGTCACTGTCTGGCACGGCTTGAGGTCTTTGGGCCACAAGCCAGTTCCCTCACGGCCCCAGTGCTCAGCCCTTCTAAGAAGGTCTCTTACTGGGTTTTGTTTTGTCACTCTCTAAATGACTAGTGGCAATGGGCATCTTGTTAGGTGCTCATTTGCCATCTGTATTTCTTTTTGGATGAAATGTCTGTTCAAATGTTTTGCCCATGTTTTTATTAGGCTATTTATTTTCTTATTATTGAGTTCTGAGAGTTCTTTATATATCTGGACACAAGTTATTTTACAAAGCATATGATATGCATATATTTTCCCCAATCTGTGGCTTGTCTTTTGACTCTCTGAGCACTATCTTTTGAAGAGCAGAAAATGTTAATTTTGATGAAATCAAACTTAACCAATTTTTAAAAATGTATTGTGCTTTTGGGAATGTAGCTAAAAAAATCTTTGTCTAGCTCAAGGCCAGAAAGATTCACTACAGCCTTTCTTCTAGAAGATTTATAGTTTCATATTTTATAGAGAGATCTATGATCGATTCAAATTCATTTTTTTTGCCTATGGATACTAATTGTTCTAACACAACTCTTTGAAAAAACTATCCTTTCTCTAGTAGAAAAAGGCCTTTGTAATTTTGTCAAAAACTAACTGTCAACATATGTGTGGGTCTATTTCTGGACTCTCTTCTGTCCCACTGCTCTTGTCCTCTGTCTTTACAACTACATGTGCTCTAGCCATTCCTTCCTAGTTATCTACCTGAGGAAAACCAAGTACGCTTCCACCCAGAGGCTTGTATACAATGTTCACACAACTTTAGCTGTCATACCTAGAGACTAGAAAAGGCACTGGGTGACTTCAAATGCTGTAGACAGCAGCAGAAACCACAAATGAACCACTGATAAACACAACATGGGTGAATCTTAAAATAACTACACTGAGTGTAAGACAGACAAAAGAATCAAAAGAGTAAGTACTGTATGATTCCATTTATATAAAATTCTAGAAAATACCAAATAATCTACTGTGACAGATCAGTGGTTACCTAAGGATGGGGGTGGAGAGGAAAGAGGGTGCTCACTCTTCTCAGTGCAGTGATGGTTTTATGGAGTTTGTGTGTCTACGTATGCTATTTATGTATGTATATGCACATATATATGTCAATTATACCCAAATAACATGTTTTGTTTTTTGTTTTTTTTAAAGGCAGGGACTGTCAGTCTGGATAAAAAAGCAAGACAAACTCTATGGTACCTTTAAACATAAAGATACAAATAGGAGAAAAGTTAAAGGAAGGGAAAAGGTATACCATGCTAATACACAAATCAAAAGCTGGAATGGCTCTATCACTATCAGACAAAGCAGAGTTAAGAATAAATACAGGGCTGGTGAGTAACATTTCATTAAGTCCTTAATGTACTCCAAAAGACAGAACCTTCCAACAGATGGGGCAAAACTGACAGAACTAAAGGGAGACTAGACAAACTGACAGTTACAGGTGGGATCTCAAAATTAATTGAACAAAAAGAAAAACTAATTGAACAAGTAGACAGAAAATGAACAGAGACAGATAATTTAATTAACAATATCACCCAACCTGACCTTTACTGAAGTCCAACCAACAGTAGAATATGAATATTTCCAAATGCACACACAGCTTTCACCAAAACAGGCCACTCCAGACCATGATGTCATTGTTAGTAAATTTAAAATAATGGAAACCAAACAAAGGCCTCTGACAACAAGGGCATTAAACTGGTTATCAGTAACAATATCATCTAGAAGAACCAAAATATTTTAAGTTAGTAACACACTTCTATATAAGCCAAGGGTCAAAGAAAAAAAATCACAAGGAAAACTAAAGCAAATTTTAATTTTGTTAAAAATTTGTGAACAGAGAGAAGAAAAAAATTAATGTAAGATTGATATCAATGAGATCAAAGAAAAAAGGGGGAAAACTAATGAAACTGAAAACTGGTTCACTGAAAAATCAATAAAATTGATATATTTATACCTAAATTTATAGGCTACTTAGGAGAAAAACGGGTGAACAGAAATTAATAATATCAGGAATGCTAAAAACAATCATGGTGATAAATGCACAACTATGTGATGATATTGTGAGCTATTTATTGTAATTATGGATGTACTGTATATGTGTGAAGATTTCTCAATAAAAATATAAAAAAATAAAAAAATATCAGGAATGAAAGCAGGAGCATAGCATATCACTGTACATCCTATGAGAAAATAAATGTATGAATAACTTTAAGCCAATAAATTCAGCAAATAGATAAAATGGATAAATTCCTCAAAAGACATAAATTATAGAAACTCACTCAAGAACAAACAGATCATTTAAAGTGATCTATTTCTCTTATTAAAAAAAAAATCTGAACTCATACTTGAAAACCTTCTGTTATTAGTCAGCATTCTCTAGAGAAACAAAAACAACAGGAGATATCTGTAAATATGAGATTTATAAATGTGTCTTATGCAACTGTGGGAATGCCAAGAGTCCAGAATCCATAGGGCAGGCTCACACAGAGACCAAGTTGGCAACTCTGATGAAGGGTCTTGACGAACTCCACTGGAGAGACTCACTGGCTGAAGAAGTGAAAAATTCTCTTTTACCTTAAAAGTCCTCAACCAATTTGGATCAAATTCAACTGACAGAATTATTTCAGCAGATATCAGCACAGCCTTAGTTGATCGTAGATGTAATCAGCCACAGCAGCAATCAACTGACTGATGATTTAATAAACCAGCCTTCTGGTTTATCAACCAGCCACAAAATATCCTCGCAGTAAAGACTAGTCCAGGGCTTGCCTGACCAGATAATTGGGCACCATCACGTGGCCAAGCCGACACCAAGCCTAACAGTCACGTCTTCCCACAAGGAAAATCCCAGGCTTAGGTGGCTTCAGTGGTGAATTCTACCAAACATTCAAGAAATGACACTAATGAAGCACAAACTCATCCAGAAAATAAAAGAGAAGAAACACTTTCAAGCTCTTCTCACGAAGCAGTATTACCTGATACAAAATACAGCAAAGACATTGCAAGAAAATAAACTTCAGCTGGATATCCCTTCTGATCACCAATGAAAAAAATCCGTAACAAAACTTTGGAAATTAAATTCAGCAATATATATTAAAGATAAGACGGCATGATTAAATGGGGTTTGTCACAGGAACAAAAGGTTGATTTAACCTTCAAAAACCAATCAACATTTTTTGAAACCAGTATTTTTTCCTATAGAATGGAATGAAGCACAATACATCACCCTTCACCCCTCATCTGATTTGGCAGCACAATTAGAAAATGTTCATGTTTTCCAGTTTATAAAAACTAAAAATTAAAAAAAAAATCAACATAATACATCATAGAGAAAAACCATATCATGTCATACGTGTAGGGAATCACTGGACCAGACTTCATCTACTCCTAATAAGAACTCTCAGCAGAACACAATAGAAGGAAACTCCTTCATCCTCATTTAGGGCATTGAGGAAAACCCTACAGCCAGCGTCACCCTTGGTGGTGAAAGACAGAACACTTTCCTGGAGGTCGGGAACAAGACATCTGTCCAGTGTGGCTACCCAACAGTGCACTGTATGTTCTATCCTGGCAGTAAAGGCAGATGGGGAAGGAAAAAGGAAAACTGCCTTTTTTGCAGAAGGCATGATCAACTGTGTGGCAAGTTCTCCTGCATCTGTAAGAAAGGACTAGAGAGGTCGCAGGGTTCATACCTGTTGGCATGTTCTGGCCCCCCTGCAGCATCTTCCACTTCCCTTTGGTGCTGCTGTGCCCTCTAGCTACCTACCCCTAGCTTCCCAGTCCTCAAAAGGCTTGCCCTCCATTTTCTCTCCGCAACAACAGGGAATCCATCACCCTAGCTCTAGAAGAACCTACCGTCTTCTCTAATTGCACTGGACCTCACGTCAGGGTGGTCCTGCTTCTCAGACTTCTTGGGGTGTTCCGCGTGGGGACAGTGAGGGTGGCAACAACAAGGGTTACTCTCACAGGAGGCTCTTTTAAGCACCTGGCCTGTGTAATCCACCTTAAATATCAGGGCAAGCCTATAAGCACAGTTCAGGATGACTTTTCAGACAAATGAAAACAGAAAGTGTCATCTAGTGATCTATAGCAATGGAAGTATAAAAGGGCTTTCTTCAGGGAGAAATGAAATAATCCCTTATGAAAGTTCAGGGATGCAAAAAGGACCCCACGAGCAGTGAAAACAATAAACAAAAGGGTAGAGAGCTGGTGTGCTGTGCTCACAGGGGTGCCTGAGCTTCTAGGCACTTTCAGTGGAATGAATAAGGAGCATGTACACAGGATGTGGCGGAAGGGCAGCAGGGCTAAGAGTGATACTCGCCTGCTCCATACTGCCCACTTCCAGACACCATTCTACAGCCTGTGCCAGGAGGAGCCTAAGAGAGAAGGAAAAACAGAGAAGACTATATTAATCTGAAAATGACAGGCAAGATGGGCCAGGCATCCGGTTCAAAATGTAGAGACACACTCTGCTGAGCAAGGTGATGAAGATGTGCCATGAGAGCACAGGGCTTGTTGAGAAAAATTAGATTCAGGCTGGACAGGCAAACAGACAGTGAAACAGCAGGAGACAGAGGACGAGGAGCTTGTGGCATTTCGGCTACCGACGGGCAGCATGTGAGGCCACACCGTGCCATCTGTCCTCACATCTGCTATTAAACGCCACTTACAAGGAGTCTGTGGGCACTCTCGTACACCGACCAAAATTATTTTCCCTTCTCCCTGATTAATGACAAGCATATCTCAAAATTATATCTGATGGCATGTTTTGGGTACTCTTTTAGATTTTTATTCTTTTTTTGGGGGGGGTAATGAAAATGTTTAAAAATTGTGGTGATAAATGCACAACTATACAATGATACTCTGAACCACTGACCGTATACTTTGGATGAATAATGTGGAATATCCAGCCAATGGAATACTATTTAGCCATAAAGACGTGAAATGCTAAAACATGCTACAACTTGGACGAGCCTTCAAGGTATGTTGACTGAAATAAGTCAGACCCAAAAGGACAAGTACTTTATGATTTTTTAAATGCAAAATACCTAGAATAAACAAGTTTGTGGAAAGAGAAAGCAGGGTAGTAGTACCAAGGGTCAGGGGAGAGGGTTATGGGAGTACAAGTTTTGGTCTGGGGTGATAAAAAACAGTCTGGAAATAGACAGTGATGAAAGATACATAATACTGTCAATGTATTTAATCTCAAAGAACTGCCCACTTGAAGTGGTTAAAATAACTTTTATATTTTGTGTATTTCACTACAACTAAAAACAATTTAAAACAAACAAAAAAACACGAAGGAAAACAACACTTTAAAATTACCTTAAAGAAAACAACCTATACAGCAGGGATTAATCTACAACTTAAACTGGGCCAACAACAAATTTTATGATTATTCAGGTAAAATGAGCTGTCCAGCTTTTTTGGTGTGTTTTTATTTTTGTTTTTGTTTTCTCCTCCTATAACATCTTTCCCTCAAACCTGCGGCCTGAATGTCTACTTTGGGTTTGGGACAGAGCACTCATCCCAAGTGGCTGTAACCCTCCCACGCCCCATGCTTGCCCTAATGATGTACATGAAGTGGGCTGTGCCTACTGACTGGGCAGATCTTAAGGGATAATGTCAATGAAGACAAAACTTCACTCACTATTTGTTATTATTAAGATGCTAAATGTTCCAAACTAAATTATGTCAAAATATGGTAAAGTTGGGAGAAATACTGGAACATTTCTTAAAAAAGGAAAATAACAAGTCCTCCTCAAACATGCCCTGAGCCTCCCCTCTCCTTGAGGCCCCTCGGGGCTGGAGGGCCCAAAACGACCATATTTCTTATTTGATAACAGTTGTGTGGCCTTCGAGTTTTTCCAGGATTTGCTTATATATAAAAAAGAAAGAGTAAGTACTGCTGAGTTTGCAATTACACTGCCATGTAAAGGAGCTATTTGAAGTGTGGAGTGTGGATAAAGGCGGGACCTGAGAGAAGATGATTTTGTGTTACTCTCCTGGACCTTTGCTCTGCTGCTTTCAAATATGTATCAAATCTACATGGTGGCACAGTGACTTCATTCTGTGAAATATTTTGGGTTCTATACCAGTTAAGTGTTCCTGTGGCACCATTGCTACCTGGTGGCCATTCTCTACCTTGCTGTATGAGCACCTGAATAGCTGGACCACCATGCAGCATCCCTTTCTTGTTGTCTTGGCAATCTGCTATAGGGGTCAGTGTCAGATGTTTGTTGACTGCTATGTCTACTTACCAATTTGTACATTGGTTGTTGTCCTTTACAATCTAAACAGTTAAATACAGTTGTTAAGATACATATATAGACTTCCGGAGAAGATGGCAGCTTAGTAAGACGCGCATGTCTTAGTTCCTCCTCCAGAACAGCTACTAGGGGAGTAGAAACGATACAGAACAGCTCCCGGAGCCATGACAGAGATCAAGAAGACAGCGTACCCCATTCTGGAACGGCTGACTGGCTGGGAGAACCCGCTCCGGTGAGATCCCTGAGGGGCGAGGGCTTCCCCGGGCCAGGGTGGCAAGCGGCCGGAGTCCCTCCCTTCCTCCTTCCCGGGCCAGCTGGGAGAATTGGGCAGGCAGTCCCCTCAAGCTGCGGCGGCTGGCAAAACCCCACGCGCAGCCCCCCGGACCAACTGGGAGAATTGGATCGGAGATCTCCAGGCCGTGGAGAACGGTGACCGAGCTGCCTTCCAAACACGTGGCTTCCTGGTGCGGCTGGGAACGGTGCACTTTCCCGGGCCGCGGCGGCTGGTGCCCTCCCACCACGCTTGGCACCCCGGGCCGACTAGGAAATTCGGTCGGGTGCTCTCCCGGGCTGCGGCGACCGGCACCCTCCCAAGCCGCTTCGGCTGGCGAACCTCCCCCACAGCGAGAGTTTTCCAAAGTTAAAGGACCCACAGCACCTTTTACTGGTGGGACCCGCAGACAAACGTGTGCCACGAGCACCACCTACTGGGCAGGATAAGAAAAACAGAACCCAGAGATTTCACAGAAAAATCTTCCAAACTTTTGGATCCAACACCCAGGGAAATCTGTCTAGATGCGCAGACGCCAGCAGAAGATAATGGATCACGCTCAAAAAATTGAAAATATGGCCCAGTCAAAGGAACAAACCAATAGTTCAAATGAGATACAGGAGCTGAGACAAATAATGCTGAATATACGAACAGAAATGGAAAACCTCTTCTAAAACGAAATCGATAAATTGAGGGAGGACATGAAGAAGACATGGGCTGAACAAAAAGAAGAAATAGAAAAACTGAAAAAACAAATCACAGAACTTATGGAAGTGAAGGACAAAGTAGAAAAGATGGAAAAAACAATGGATACCTACAATGATAGATTCAAAGAGACAGAAAATAGAATTAGTGATTTGGAGGATGGAACATTTGAATTCCAAAAAGAAACAGAAACTATCGGGAAAAGAATGGAAAAATTTGAACAGGGTATCAGGGAACTCAAGGACAATATGAACCACACAAATATACGTGTTGTGGGTGTCCCAGAAGGAGAAGAGAAGGGAAAAGGAGGAGAAAAACTAATGGAAGAAATTATCACTGAAAATTTCCCAACTCTTATGAAAGACCTGAAATTACAGATCCAAGAAGTGCAGCACACCCCAAAGAGATTAGACCCAAATAGGCGTTCTCCAAGACACTTACTAGTTAGAATGTCAGAGGTCAAAGAGAAAGAGACGATCTTGAAAGCAGCAAGAGAAAAACAATCCATCACATACAAAGGAAACCCAATAAGACTATGTAGATTTCTCAGCAGAAACCATGGAAGCTAGAAGACAGTGGGATGATATATTTAAATTACTAAAAGAGAAAAACTGCCAACCAAGACTCCTATATCCAGCAAAATTGTCCTTCAAAAATGAGGGAGAAATTAAAACATTCTCAGACAAAAAGTCACTGAGAGAATTTGTGACCAAGAGACCAGCTCTGCAAGAAATACTAAAGGGAACACTAGAGTCAGATACGAAAAGACAGAAGAGAGAGGTATGGAGAAGAGTGTAGAAAGAAGGAAAGTCAGATATGATATATATAATACAAAAGGCAAAATGGTAGAGGAAAATATTATCCAAACAGTAATAACACTAAATGTTAATGGACTGAATTCCCCAATCAAAAGACATAGACTGGCAGAATGGATTAAAAAACAGGATCCTTCTATATGCTGTCTACAGGAAACACATCTCAGACCCAAAGATAAACATAGGTTGAAAGTGAAAGGTTGGGAAAAGATATTTCATGCAAATAACAACCAGAAAATAGCAGGAGTGGCTATACTAATATCCAACAAGTTAGACTTCAAATGTAAAACAGTTAAAAGAGACAAAGAAGGACACTATATACTAATAAAAGGAACAATTAAACAAGAAGACATAACAATCATAAATATTTACACACCGAACCAGAATGCTCCAAAATACGTGAGGAATACACTGCAAACACTGAAAAGGGAAATAGACACATATACCATAACAGTTGGAGACTTCAATTCCCCACTCTCATCAATGGACAGAACATCTAGACAGAGGATCAATAAAGAAATAGAGAATCTGAATATTACTATAAATGAGCTAGACTTAACAGACATTTATAGGACATTACATCCCACAACAGCAGGATACACCTTTTTCTCAAGTGCTCATGGATCATTCTCAAAGATAGACCATATGCTGGGTCACAAAGCAAGTCTTAACAAATTTAAAACGATTGAAATCATACACAACACTTTCTCGGATCATAAAGGAATGAAGTTGGAAATCAACAATAGGCGGAGTGCCAGAAAATTCACAAATACGTGGAGGCTCAACAACACACTCTTAAACAACGAGTGGGTCAAAGAAGAAATTGCAAGAGAAATTAGTAAATACCTCGAGGCGAATGAAAATGAAAACACAACATATCAAAACTTATGGGATGCAGCAAAGGCAGTGCTAAGAGGGAAATTTATTGCCCTAAATGCCTATATCAGAAAAGAAGAAAAGGCAAAAATGCAGGAATTAACTGTTCACTTGGAAGAACTGGAGAAAGAACAGCAAACTAACCCCAAAGCAACAAAAGGAAAGAAATAACAAAGATTAGAGCAGAAATAAATGAAATTGAGAACATGAAAACAATTGAGAAAATCAATAAAAACAGAAGTGGTTCTATGAGAAAATCAATAAGATTGATGGACCCTTAGCAAGATTGACAAAAAGAAGAAGAGAGAGGATGCAAATAAATAAGATCAGAAATGGAAGAGGAGACATAACCACTGACCTCACAGAAATAAAGGAAGTAATAACAGGATACTATGAACAACTTTATGCTAATAAATACAATATTGTAGATGAAATGGACAACTTCCTAGAAAGGCATGAACAAACAACTTTGACTCAAGAAGAAATAGATGACCTCAACAAACCAATCACAAGCAAAGAAATTGAATTAGTCATTCAAAAGCTGCCCAAAAAGAAAAGTCCAGGACCAGATGGCTTCACATGTGAATTCTATCAAACATTCCAGAAAGAATTAGTACCAACTCTCCTCAAACTCTTCAAAATAATCGAAGTGGAGGGAAAACTACCTAATTCATTCTATGAAGCCAACATCACCCTCATACCAAAACCAGGCAAAGATATTACAAAAAAATAAAACTACAAACCAATCTCTCTAATGAATATAGATGCAAAAATCCTCAATAAAATTCTAGCAAATCGTATCCAACAACACATTAAAAGAATTATACATCATGACCAAGTAGGATTCATCCCAGGTATGCAAGGATGGTTCAACATAAGAAAATCAATTAATGTAATACACCATATCAACAAATCAAAGCAGAAAAATCACATGATCATCTCAATTGATGCAGAGAAGGCATTTGACAAGATTCAACATCCTTTCCTGTTGAAAACACTTCAAAAGATAGGAATACAAGGGAACTTCCTTAAAATGATAGGGGGAATATATGAAAAACCCACAGCTAATATCATCCTCAATGGGGAAAAATTAAAACTTTCCCCCTAAGATCAGGAACAAGACAAGGATGTCCACTATCACCACTATTATTCAACATTGTGTTGGAGGTTCTAGCCAGAGCAATTAGACAAGAAAAAGAAATACAAGGCATCAAAATTGGAAAGGAAGAAGTAAAAATATCACTGTTTGCAGACGATAGTTCCTCTAACCCGATGCAAATGTACTAAGAAACGATGATCATGCATCTATGTGATGATGTTAAGAATTACTGATTGCATATGTAGAATGGAATGATTTCTAAATGTTGTGTTAATTTCTTTTTTTTCCGTTAATTAATAAAAAAAAAAGAAAAAAAAATTAACTCCAAATGGATCAAAGACCTAAATATAAAGGCCAATACCATAAAACTGCTAGAAATAAATACATGGAAACATCTTCAACACCTGGTAATAGCAGGTAGCTTCCTAAACTGTCCACCCAAAGCACAAGCAACAAAAGAAAAAATAGATAAAAGGTAATTCCTTAAAATCAAAAGCTTATGTGCCTCAAAGGACTTTGCCAAAAAGGTGAAGAGGCAGCCAACTCAATTGAGAAATTGAGAAAATATTTGGAAACAACATATCAGAAAAAAGTTTGATATCCTTATACATAAAAAAATCATACAACTCAACAACAGAACAACCCAATTATAAAATGGGCTACAGTTATAAATAGACATTTTTTCTGAATAGCAAATACAGGTGGCTAAAAAGCACATGAAGAGAAGACCATTTTCATTAGCTATAAGGGAAATGCAGATCAAGACTACAATGAGATATCACCTCACAGCTGTAAGAATGGGTGCTATTCAACAAACAGGCAACTATAAATGTTGGAGGATGTGGGGAAAATGGAACACATGAACTTCTGGTGGGAATGTATAATGGTATAGCTGCTGTGGAAGACAGTTTGGCAATTCCTCAAAATACTAAATAGCGAGTTGCCCTACGACTTGGCATTACCAATGTTCGGTATATACCCAGAAGAGCTGAAAGCAGTGACACAAACAGATGGTTGCACACCAACATTCACAGCTGCACTTTTCATGATTATCAAAAGACGGAAACAATCCAAGTGCCCATCAACAGATGAGTGGATAAACAAAATGTGCTATATACATACAACGGAATATTATGCAGCAGTAAGTCGAAATGAGTTCCTGAAGCACATGACTACATGGATGAAACCTGAGCAGAGAATGCTGACTGAAATAAACCGGATATAAAAGGATAGGATGGTATATGATTTCCCTATTATGACTCTAGTACAGGTAATCTCACAAATAATAGTGTAGAATATAGGGGACATAGAGGTACATAAAAGCTAGAGTAAGGGGGGAAAGTTACCCAATGATGTTGAACTTAAATGTAAGGGAATGGATAGAAATATGGTAGCTAATTAGTGGGGTTACTAGTAATGCTGCCATACTGAAGGTGAACAAGATTGAAAGAGGATGTATAGTGTCACATATTTCACCAACTAAGTCTACAATTATAAATAAGTTCTTGCATGAACTCCTTCAAAGGTTTGATCATACACAAAGAGTCAATAATAGAGGGGTATAGGGGGAAAACTAATACTGTATGCTGCTCTCGTTTGCTAGCTGCCGGAATGCAATATACCAGAAATGGAAAGGCTTTTAAAAGGGGGAATTTATTAAGTTGCGAATTTATAGTTCTAAGACTGTGAAAATGTCCAAATTAAAGTAAGGCTATAGAAATATCCAATCTAGGGCATCCAGGGAAAGAAAGATACCTTGGTTCAAGAAGGCCGATGACATTCTCTCAACTGGAAAGGCACATGGAAAACACAGCAATGTCTGCTAGCTTTCTCTCCAGGCTTCTTATTTCATGAAGCTCCCCTGGGGGCATATTCTTTCATTTCCAAAGGTCTCTGGCTGTGTGGGCTCTCATGGTTCTCAGGCTTTTTCCAAAACCACTTCCTCTTGATTCCAGTGAACTAATTAAGACCCACCTGGAATGGGTGGAGTCACATCTCCCTCTCATCAAAGGTTAATACCCACAGCACAATTGGGCGAGTCACAATTCTGTGGAGATAATTTAATCAAGTTTCCAAACCACAGTACTGAATAGGGATTAAAAGGCATGGCTGCCTCCACAAGTGGATCAGGATTAAAACATGGCTTTCATAGGGTACACAATCCTTTCAAACTGGCACACATGCTATGGCCTATAGTTAGCAGGAAGACAGATAAGAACCACAGCAATACCAGGAGTAAATAATTGGGGGGAGGCATAAGGGATTAGGGGAAGTTTTGATTGGATATTTGGTGAGGCTGAGTTTATCGACTTTTTGCCTCTTTGGACCAAAGAAAAATGTCTAAAATTGAGAGTGCTGCTGATTGTAAAACTGAGGGAGGACCCTGTGAGATATGGTTTGTTTATTTTGGACATTATCCATGATGCCCAATGAATGGAGGGGGCTGAGGGGTACAATGACTGAGCAGCAGAAAGGTGAACTGTGATATATATCTATATATCTGATGAAATACTGTGTGGCTACAAAAAGGAAGGCTATCGACAGGCACACAACAAATTCAATCAATCTTGGGGACAATGTGTTATTCAAAATAAGCCAGAAATGAAAGAATAATTATGCTATGGTCTCTTTCAGAAAATACTTATAAGAAAACTGGAGCCTAGATTTTAAGCCTTTGTAATAGCACACTTAGTCAGAAGTTGTACGTGCATTTCTAGATTCTGAGACACTGAGCTGTATGTGTATCAGCTAGCATTTTCCTGGAACTTTGAACAACTGTGATACCTAAGATTCAGAGCTGGAATTCTGCGCTCTGAAATTCAGCATTGCTACATGCAATAACAGTTAAAGTAACCAAAAAAAGGAAAAGATCAGGCTTCAATGTACTACTGTGAGAATAAAGGCACAGAGGTTTATAATGTTTAGAACCTAAACACATAATCTAATAAACCTGTCTGGATAGCTCATTTAAACAACACAAACACATGGAGCCCAAAATAGGAAGGAGGCCTTGTAATTCTGTAAAGCTTCATGTAATACCTGGAGACAACCCAGAGTATGGTGGGCTGATAATTACATATTAGTAGATGTGTGGACAACCAAAGCTATAGGCTGAGCCCTCAGTCTTGGGGTTTCTTCTATGAAACTTAACCCCACAAAGGATAGGCTAAGCCTACTTAAAATTAGGCCTAAGAGTCACCCCCAAAAGAGTTTCTTTTGTTGTTCAGATATGGCCTCTCTCTCCAGCCAACACAACCAGCAAACTCACCACCCTCCCCCTGTCTACATGGGACATGACTCCCAGGAGTGTGGACCTTCCTGGCAACATGGGACAGAAATCCTAAAATGAGCTGAGACTCAGCATCAAGGGATTGAGAAAAACCCTAGAATGAGCTGAGACTCAGCATCAAGGGACTGAGAAAACCTTCTCGACCAAAAGGGGGAAGAGTGAAAGGAGACAAAGTGTCAATGGCTGAGAGATTCCAAACAGAGTCAAGAGGCTATCCTGGAGGTTATTCTTATGCATTAAGTAGATATTACCTTGTTATTCAAGATGTAATGGAGAGGCTGGAGGGAACTGCCTGAAAACGTAGAGCTGTGTTCCAATAGCCATGTTTCTTGATGATGATTGTATAATGATATAGCTTTCACAATGTGACTGTGTGATTGTGAAAACCTTGTGTCTGACACTCCTTTTATCTACCTTGTCAACAGATGAGTAGAACATATAGAATAAAATTAAATAATAGGGGGAACAAATGTTAAAATAAATTTAGTTTGAAATGCTAGTGATCAATGAAAGGAAGGGGTAAGGGGTATGGTATGTATAATTTTTTTTTTTCTGTTTTCATTTTATTTCTTTTTCTGTTGTCTTTTATTTCTTTTTCTGAATTGATGCAAAGTTCTAAGAAATGATCATGATGATGAATATGCAACTATGTGATGATATTGTGAATTACTGATTATACATGTATAACAGAATGATTATATATTAAAAATGTTTGTGTTTCTTTGTTGTCATTTTTTTTAATTTAAAATTAATAAAAAAATTAAAAAAAAAAAGTATTGGTAGAGTTCCTTAAGGGACTGGAGAAAAAAATATAAGGTTTTCTATCTGGGAAATCCCTGGTACCCTCTCAAACATTAGGGATGCCTCTAAAAATAGGCCAAGCCCTTGATTTTAAGGCTTGCCCTTACAAAACTTATTTCTGTAGCAGAAAAGCTAAGACTACCTACAAGTTATACCTAAGAATTGCTTCCAGGAAACCTCTTTGGTTACTCAGATGTAGCATCTCTCTCTCTAAGCCCAATTCCACAAGGAAAAGAATTACACTCCCCCCTACATGGGACATGACATTCAGGGGTGAAAATCTCCCTGACAACACAGGACATAACTCCCAGGGATGAGCTTGGCCCTGGCACGAAAGGATTAACCATGCCTTCAGGTCTAAAAGGGGGAAAAGGAATATAATAAAATAAGGTATCAGTGGCTGAGAGTTAAAAAGGAGTCAAGAAGCTATTCTGGAGGTTACTCTTATGCAAACTTCAGCTAGATATTGCTAATTCCCTTGATTTGCCAAACCCCAACCAACATCACTCCTGTTAACCCTAAAGAACACCCAGGGCTGTGTCTGAGATCCAACAAAAGTCTCATGTACTAAGTTTACTTTCCTGAAACCTATAACCTCCATTTAGTGCCTAGGCCAGATAAGTCCTAAAACCCAGAAGAACTCCAGCCTCTCCAAGAATATCAACTAATTCCATCCCCCATTCCACACTGTTGACATCCCTTTTCAACATGAAAAAGTTTGAATGGGCATAGCCCAAAGAACCCTTTGACTGGGATAATGATCAAAGGAGAAGGATTAAAATATATAGGATTCAAGATAGTATGACTGCTAAATCACTATAATGGTATTTTTTTTTTTTTTTTGGGCTTCCAGTATTTTATAGCAGCTAGAAGGAAAAACCTGAAAATGTGGAATGGTAACCCATACCAAACAATGAAATCTGTTCTGTAAAACTTGCTAAAATGTACTTTCAAATAAAAAAATGTTTCTTAAAGAAGCAAGCTTTCAGAAGATTAATGTGGTAACTTTAAATACTAGATAAACCACATGCAAAAAACTCTAATTATACATCTTATAGCAATGCTAATCCTAAGGGATATATGATGGTGGTAGTGGAGGCACAAGAGAGAGACATTTCAAAAGTCTCAAAATAAGACTGACAAGGTCTTAATAACCAACTAGATGTAGGAAATAGTTGAAAGATGCAGTTCTTCAGGAAATTTTGGATCTAATTCCCAGAGTCATCTGAAGCGTCAGAGGGCCTTAGCCTGTTCTGTAAAATGAGTCAGAGCTGAGAAAAAGCACTCACAAAAAATGTGACATTTCTCCTGGCTGATTTTCACCTACACTCTGGCTAAGAAGGGAACCTATATATCTGGACTTTTTTCTGGCAACTCCTAGCAAATAAAAAGCCTGGGAATTAAAAAATAAAAAGAAGAAAAGTAAAGAAGTGCATAAATCAGGTCATTTTGTGGTGATGCTGCTGGGAGGGAGGCTGTGATTTGGGCAGGGCACCTGGACCTCCCTGGGGGCTGGTACAATTTATTGCTTGACTCAGAAGATGGTTACAAATGTGTCCACCTGGTAATAATTTGTTAGGCTGTACATTCATTTATTTATGCAGTTTCTTACGGTGCTCTATTTCATAGTTTGAAAAGGCTTAAGAAAGACATCATAAAGCTACACTAATTAGGGCACTATGGTATTGGTGCTGGGGCCAATGAACAGACCAGGGCCTGGCTGAGGACTGGAAACAGACCGAGATACAACGTATTTGCATGCCCCTTCTTTAGAGGGCAAAGCTGCTGAGCAGTGAGAAAGGACTGTCTTTTTAGTAAACAGTGATGGGACAAGTAGCTCTCCCCAGGGAAAAGGACATAATCCCTAACTCATGCCATACCAAAGGTCAATTCCAGGTAGATAGTCGACCTAAAGGCAAACAACAAAGACTACAGGAAAATGTCTTGAAGTTAGGATATTGTGTGAGCTTGAGGAGGGATGTGGGGAGGAAAGGGGAGACACTGGGGGGTTCTGGGTAGAGGAACTATGCACTGCCTGTTGGGATGGTGGTCACGCTCAAGTGTCTCCTCATACGACAATTCACTGAGGTGTGCCCTTCTCTGAGCATGTGATATTTCACAATAAGAAAAGTTAAAAGCTGGAAACCATCTTCATGCTGTAGATGAATAAGGGAAACAGCCCCTCCCACCTTCTGTGACAGCAGGAGAGAAAGTAAGAAGACTTATAAACGTGTGTACATGTGCTTATTTTTGCAGGATAAAGCTGAAATTAAAATGGTAGCTAGAAGGATTAAGGGCAGAGTGGGAGATAGAGGGACAACAGTGAGATGTGGGATGATATCTTTTATATAGTTTTGACTGTTAAACCATATAATTATTTTAAACATAAAACTAAAACCAGAAAATTCCAAATCTGGAAACAAATAGCCTAACTGTATATTAAATGGGCAATATAACCATGTGGAAGAAAGAACATTTTTCAAGGAACAGTACTTTGACCATTCATCTTAAACAGGTTGTATTTTAAGGTAAAAAAAAAAAAACTTAAAAAAAAAAGCATCTTAACCTTTGCTCAATAGTTTCATTAGTATTAATTTTAAAATTCATTTAATGCATATTTTAGCATAAAACAAATAAGCAGTTTTGTTGACTGGATTAAGAATCAAGGTTTTCAGGGCAAGAAAGACTTTAAAAAATCAAAGAAATTATGTAAATCCAATTAATTTCTAATTAAATGAGTATGCACTCACAATGTTTTACAAATACATTTCTTAGCACAGTTCACCCAAAGTTACCAAAAGCAGTAATAAACAACAAGCAATAATAGCCACGAATACAGCTAGAGCCTGGATCTTGGCTTCTAAGTACCTTCCAAGTGAATGGAAGGGAAGTGCTCTGGAGAAGTAGCTGACTGCAGGTCTGGAAAAGAACAGAAAAGGTGAGCCTGGGAAACTGTGCCATGAAGGTGAGGCACTGAGTGAAAAGACACAGGCGCCAGCTGGGAAGGGGCGTCACATTTATAACTAAGCATCAAAAAGCAAAAGCAGGTTGCACGGGTGGTTCAGTGTAGAATGCTCGCATTCTATGCGGGAGACCCGGGGTTGATTCCCAAACCATGCAACAACAAAAAACAAACAAATAAACAAAAAAAGCAAAAGCAAAATCCCAAGACTTTAACTGACCGTAATATAGTGAAAAAGTAAAAATCCATCAATCTACATGGACACTTTTCTTAAAAGAAGAGGTAAAACCATCTGCCCTCTGGAGATGGGTATTACACCACCCCTTCCTCTGAAAGTGGGGCGAAGGGAAAGGGATGCTCATCTGCCTCATCTGTAGGAGTAATGACTGGGATACAGAGGGAACGTGCCCCAGATGTCCATGTGCTGCTGACTGCAGGAAGGGAAGGTTGCACAAAGCTGACAGGGAGGGCTTTCTGTAGGGCCCCAGGACATCGCCCACAGGTCACATTCTGATCACAGGTGATGATGATTAGTTTAACATCAGCCCCAGATGGCCGCATGTCCCGTGCAGAGGACACAGCAGCACCCATGTGTCCGTGCCAAAATCGTGCTGCCCAAATTCAATCAAAGCCTGCCAATTCCACGAGCTACAGGGAGCCCAAGACCCAGTAAGTGACACTATGGGGCAAGAGCAAACACATCCAGGACACAGGGCGTGCTCAGGACCCGGCCCAGTCTCTCCAAAACATCAACATCACAGAGGACTGTGGGGGAGGGCAGAGCAGGAAGCTCCAAAACGAGCCCTTCCACCAACAACTATGACCTGGCAGGGACTGAATCATCCATCTCAACTTGAGTACCAGGGGACACAGGCAGCATCCAGAAGCGGGGGGAAGAAACTGGTAAACTAGGGTAAAGACCGGTGAGCTCTGTCCTTCCTGCAACAGCTGTCAGCTCCTTTCCCCAGCCACACGGAGGAGCAGTGGAGGCTGCAGCCCAGGAGGGCCATAAGGACTCAGTCCTCCCAAATCCAGGATGTGTGGTCTGATCACTCATCACTGGCTCTGGATCAGTTGCTTCAGATCATTGGGGGTGTGGGTGTGGGTGGGAATAGAAAAAATAATGCACACTGGTAAAGGTAACTACACAGATATACATAAATCCAGCATTATTGTACTTTGGATTCATGGCTGCTTTCCCCCATATGACTTATTAAGTCAATGTGTAAAACAACATTATAAATTTAGGTTAATAACAATGAACAAAGATGTACTCCAAAACAAAAACAATACAAAAGGGAAGGGATGGAGATATACAGGGGTATAGAGTTTGATATTTCTGAAGCTAGCTTAGTACAAACTACGTTGCTACTAGTTTAAGATGCTCATTGTAATTACAAAGGAAACTACTAAGAAAATAAGTTAAAATATAGAGAAAAGGAAAGAAAAAGGGAATTCAGATGATACACTACAAAAAAAGCAATTAAATATAAAAAAGGTAGTAATGAAGTAATTGAAGAACAAAAGCACATAAGACATACAGAAAGCAAACTGCTAAATAGGAAAGTAAACCCTTTCATCTTGGTTATTATCTTAAACGTCAATGAAGTAAATTCCCTATTAAAAGGCAGATATTGGTAGACTGAATGAGAAAGCATGATTCATCGATGTACTGTATACAACAGACTCAGTTTAGGTACAAGGCACAAAGAGATTGAGAGTAAAAAGGTGGAAAAGATAGTCCATATAAACAATAATCAAAAGAGAACAAAAGTGAGGGCCATGGTAGCTCAGCAGACAGAGCTCTAGCCTGCCATGCAGAAGACCTGTGTTCATTTCCTGATGCCCACCCATGCAAACAAACAAACAAAAAAAGAGCAGAAGTGGATATACTAGTGTCAGACAAAATAGTCCTTAAGTGAAAAAAGACTACAAGGGATGAAAAGGGGTATTATGTATCAATAAAACATTCACTCCAGCAAGAAGATATAATTATTATAAACATACATCAATCCAACACAGCCTCCAAAGTATATGAAGCAAAAGTTGACAGAACTGAAAGGAGAAACAGATAGTTCTATAATAATAGTGGGAGACTTAAGAATGCCACTTTCAGGCACACTTATCCACTGTTGGTGGGAATGTCAAAGGGTGCAACCACTGTGGAAGGCAGTTTGGCGGTTCCTCAAAAAGCTGAATATAGAATTGCCATACGACCCAGCAATACCATTGCTAGGTATCTACTCAAAGGACTTAAGGGCAAAGACACAAACGGACATTTGCACACCAATGTTTATAGCAGCATTATTTACAATTGCAAAGAGATGGAAACAGCCAAAATCTCCATCAACAGAAGAGTGGCTAAACAAACTGTGGTATATACATACGATGGAATATTATGCAGCTTTAAGACAAGATAAACTTATGAACCATGTAATAACATGGATGGACCTAGAGAATATTATGCTGAGTGAATCCAGCCAAAAACTAAAGGACAAATACTGTATGGTCCCACTGATGTGAACGGACATTCGAGAATAAACTTGAAATATGTCATTGGTAACAGAGTTCAGCAGGAGTTAGAAACAGGGTAAGAGAATGGGTAATTGAAGCTGAAGGGATACAGACTGTGCAACAGGACTAGATACAAAAACTCAAAAATGGACAGCACAATAATACCTAATTGTAAAGTAATCATGTTAAAACACTGAATGAAGCTGCATCTGAGCTATAGGTTTTTGTTTTGTTTTGTGTTGTTTTGTTTTGATTTTACTATTATTACTTTTATTTTTTTCTCTATATTAACATTCTATATCTTTTTCGGTTATGTTGCTAGTTCTTCTAAACCAATGCAAATGTACTAAGAAATGATGATCATGCAGCTATGTGATGATGTTAAGAATTAATGATTGCATGTGTAGAATGGTATGATCTCTAAATGTTGGGTTAATTTCTTTTTTTCTGTTAATTAAAAAAAAAAAAAGAGAAGGGATAATTGGAGATGAAGGGATACAGACTGTACAACGGGACTGGATATAAAAACTCAGAAATGGACAGCACAATACTACCCAATTGTAATGCAATTATGTTAAAACACTGAATGAAGCTGCATGTGAGGTATAGGTTTTTTGTTTTTGTTTTTTTTGTTTTTTTTTTCTTTCTATTATTGTTTTAATTCTTATTCTGTTGTCTTTTTATTTCTTTTTCTAAATCGATGCAAATGTACTAAGAAATGATGAATATGCAACTATGTGATGTTATTAAGAATTACTGATTGTACATGTACATTGAAATGATTTCTAATTGTTTTGTTAATTCTTTTTTTAATTAATAAAAAAAAATAAAAAAAATAAAAAAATGCAGAGATAAGAAAAAAAAAAAAAAAAAAAAAAAAGAATGCCACTTTCAATAACAGATAGGTCTTCTAAGCAGAAGATCAATAAGAAAATAGAGGACTTGAACAACACTATTAACCAATTAGACCTAGTGGACCTATATAGAACACTCTACCCAACAATAGCAGAATACACATTATTCTAAAGTACACCTGGAACAAGGCCATAAACAATTTTTAATACATTTTAAAATGCTGAAATCATTCAAAACATCACTTCAGACCATAATGTAATAAAGCTAGGAATCAATAACAAAAGAAAACTAGAAAATTTATAAACATATATAAATTAAACAGAACATTATTAAACAATCAGTGGGTCAAAGACGAAACAGGGAAATTAGGAAATAACCTGAAATGAATGAAAACAAAAACACCACATATCAAAAATTATGAGACCTGGTGAAGGCAGTGTTCAGAGGGAAACTTATAGTCAGCAACCACACTGAAAAAGAATGACTGCAAATCAATAACCTAACTTCATACTTAAAGAACTTAGAACAAGAAGAGCAAACTAAACCCAAAGTTAGAAGGAAGGAAGCAAATAGTGAAGACTATAGCAGAGATAAATGAAACGGTGAATAGAAATACAGAGAATCAACAAAAACAAATTTTTGAGTTTTTAAAAGGATCAATAAAATTGACAAACCTTTAGCCATGTGACAAAGAAAACAAAAGGACACAAATAACTAAAATGAAGAATGAAAGTGAAGAAATTACTACTGATCTTACAGAAATAAAAAGGGACTATAAAAGGGTACTATGACAATTACATGCAAACAAATGAGAAAACTTAGATGAAATGACAGAGTTCTAGAAACATACAAATTACCTAATTTGATACAAGAAAAAATAGAAAACATGAACAAGAGATTGAATCAGAAATCAAAAACCTCCCAACAAGGACAAGCCCAGGACCAGACGGTTTCACTGCTGATTTCTGCCATACATTTTAAGATATAAAACCAATCTTTCTTAAACTCTTCCAAAAAACAGGACGGGAGAAACTACTTCCTACCTTATAAAGTCAATTTTACCCTGATACCAAAACCAGATACAGACAGCACTTAAAAAGAGAATTACAGACAAATGTCCCTTATGAACATAGATGCAAAATCCTTAGTAAAATACTGGCAAACCAAATTCAGCAGTATATAAAAAGGATTATAAACCATCGCCAACTGGGATTTACTGCAGGTATGCAAGGATAGCTCAACATAAGAAAATCAATCAATGTAATACACCACATTAATAGAATGAAAGAAAAAAGAACACCTATGATCCTCTATCAATTGATGGAGAAAAATCACTTGACAAAACCCAACATTCTTCCTGATAAAAACACTCAGAAAACTAGGAATGAAAGGGAACTAAGGAACTTTCTCAACATGTTAAAAGGCATTCATAAAAAACCCACAGCAAATATCACACTCAAAAGTCAAAGATGGAAACCTTTCCCTCTAAGACCAAGAACAAGACAAGGAAGCCTACTGTCACCACTGTTATTCAACATTATGCTAGAAGTTTTAGGGAGAGCAATCATGTAAGAGAAAGAAAAAAAAGGTATATTCACAGATGACATGATCCTCTATCTAGAAAATCCCAAAGAATCCATAAGAAAGCTACTAAAACCAATAAACGAATTCAGCAAAGTTGGAGGACACAAAGTAAACAAGCAGAAGTCACTTGGGATTCTATACATCAGTAATGAGATACCTGAAAAAGAAATCAACAAAAAATTCCATTTACAGTAACATCTAAAGGAATAAAATAACTAAGAATAAATTTAATCAAAGAGAGGAACATCTTGAATAGTGAAATCTACAAAACATTGCTGAAAGAATTTAAAGAAAGCTAAATAAATGGAAAGACACTTTTATGGCCAGTTGATTTTCAATAAGGGTCACATCCAATCAATGAGGAAAGAACAGTCTCTTCAAGGAACAGCACTGCAATAGCTGGAATCCACATGCATAGGAATGAATGTGGATACCTCTCTCTCACTATATACAAAAATTAATTCAAAACGCATCAGTGACATAACAATATAAGAACTAATACTATAAAAATCTTACAAGGAAACACAGGAAATACGTTTAGGCTCATGCAGTAGGCATTGGATTTTTAGATTTTACACCAACACGCAACAAAAGAAAAAACAAGCAAGATGTACTTCATCAAAATTAAAAACTTTTGCGCATCAAAGGGCATTATCAAGAAAGGGAAAAGACAACCCTACAGGACAGCAGAATTATGGAAAACATATATTTCATAAGAGTTTGATATCTATAATACATAAAGAGTTCCAACAACTCCATGACAAAAAGACAAACAACCCAATAAAAAATGGGCTAAGGAAAAAATGGGCTAGGGATCTAAATAAACATTTCTCCAAAGAAGATATTTAAATATTCCATAAGTATATGAAGAGATGCTCAACTTCATTAGCCATTAGAGAATGTAAATTAAATTAATACTACAACAAGATACCACTTCACAACCCACTAGGATGGCTATTCTATTATACAACAGAAAAAAACAAGTGTTGATGAGGATGTGGGGAAATAGAAACCTGTGTACATTGTTGGTTGGAATGTAAAATGATGTAGCCACTATGGAAAAACATAGAATTACCACATGACCCAGTGAGTCCATTCCTAAGTAGATACCCAAAAGAAGTGAAAGCAGGAACTTGGACAGATATTTGTAAACCAATATTCATCACAGCATTATTTACAAAAGCTAAAAGGTGGAACCAACCCAAGTGTCCATCTACAGATGAACAGAGAAACAAAATGTGGTCTGTCTAGACAGGGGAATATTATTCAGCCATTAGAAGTGAAGTGCTGGTACATACTACAACACAGTTGAACCTTGGAGACATCATGTTGAGTGAAATAAGCCAGCCACAAAAGGAATAGCATATAATTTATCTAATATGAGATACTTAGGATAAACAATTTCATAGAGATAGAAAACAACGGTGGTTATCAGGGGTGGAGGAGAAGAAAGAATGGGAAGTTATTGCTAACTGAGTTTTGGTTTGGGAGGATGAAACAGAGCCTGGATATACATAGTGGTGAAGGTAAAAGTTACACAGTGCTATCAATATACTTAATGTCAAAGAATTGTTCATATAAAATGGCTAAAATGATTTTTAGGTCACATATGTTTTACCACACTGAAAATAAATTAGTTATTAAAAAAGGAAAGAAGGAAAAGTTCCTACAGGGATTGTAAGCTCTTACAGAAGTCACATCTACTCCGGAGCTGTAACTGTGATTACTAAATTCTGAGATGCTGAGCTCTTTGTGTATAGCCTGGTTGTTCCCTGAAATGTATCTGTGTGACACCAAAGACTCAGACCTAGCCTGCAGCTATGAAAGTTAGCATTGCTCTCTACAGCAACTATCAGAAACACTGAAAAAGTTACCAGATTTCAATTAAAGATATGAATGAAACTGATCTGGTTTACCTTAAGACTAAGGTAAATCATACTAAAGGGTAAAAGATAACACCAATTATATTTTAAAACTTCTTCATCTTGTGAATGACACAAGATGAAGATGGAGAGAACAAAGAAAGAGGTGTTTATTTGGTACAAAATTTATATTTTTGGTAACACACTATATAATTTAACTTGTATGGTCAGCTTGTTCAAACACAATAATTACACAGAACCTTGAACAGGGAGTGAGATCTTGGTTTATACAGGATGGTTTGATGCCCTGATACATCCCAAAGCAATTTGTGCAGAAGATAAAAAAGTATTTACAAAGTCCCTTTGAGGAACTGGGGAAAAAGGTAGAAATATTAAGCTCCCCCACCTGGGGAAGATCTGATATTCTCACAAGCATTGGGGAATGCCAATTTGATAGGCCAGGCCCTCGATCTTGGGTTTTGCCCCTATGAAACTTATTCCTGCAGAGGAAAAGCTACACCAACATATGATTATGCCTAAGAGTCAACCCCATAAAACCTCTTTTGTTGTTCACTGTGCCTTCTCTAATAAACTCCGCAGGTGAACTCATTGCTCTCCCCCAATATGTGGGACATGACTCCCAGGGGTATAAATCTCCTTGGTAACATGGGACATGACTCCTGGGGTTGAACCTGGCCCTGGAACCGTGGGAGTGAGAAAGCCTTCTTGAAGAAAAGGGAGAAGAGAAATGAAACAAAATAAAGTTTCAGTGGCTGAGAGATTTCAAACAGAGTTGAGAAGTTTTTCTCGAGGCTATTCTTACGCAGTCTAGATAACCCTTTCTGGTTTTTTCGTGTATTGGAGTAGCTAGAGGGAATACCTGAAATTGTTGAACTGTATCCCATTAACCTTGATTCTTGAAGATGAATGAATTACTATAGAGCTTTTAATTGTGAATTAAAAGCTGTAATCGTGAAAATCTTGTGAATGACACTCCTTTTATTCAGTATATGGACAGATGA
This sequence comes from Tamandua tetradactyla, assembly GCF_023851605.1. NCBI lineage: Eukaryota > Metazoa > Chordata > Mammalia > Pilosa > Myrmecophagidae > Tamandua > Tamandua tetradactyla. The sequence goes on along the minus strand of NC_135333.1, from coordinate 45,012,941 downwards.
GTAAGAACAAAACAAAAAAGAAAAACAATGAGAGGGAGGGAGGATGTTTTGGGTATTCTTTTTACTTTTATTTTCTTCAAAAACATGTACAGAGCTCCTATTTGGAGTGCTGGAAATGTTGTGGTAATAGATAGTGGTGATGGTAACATGACATTATAAACATAATTAATAGCATAGAAATAAGTATCTGAATGTGGTTAAAAAGGGAAATGTTATATTGTATATATGGCAATAGGGTAAAAAAAATAAAAAACCCATGAAACTGTACCACACAAACAGTGAACCCTAAGTTAAACCATGGACTATAGTTAAAAGTACAATTATAAAGATGTGCTTTCACCAACAGTAACAAATAGACCACACCAATGCAAGGTGTTAGTAATAGGGTGGTAGTTGGGAATCCTGTATTTTATGTATGATTTTTAAATAAACCCACAATTTATCTCATTTAAAAAAGGGGGGGGGGTGCTGTGATAGGTCATTCTGAAAATGCAGGTGGCCCCTAGGAGAATGTAGGGCAGGCTGAGATCACTTCCCAAATGTCAACAAGAAGCAGAAAGGGGTGCAATTGGAGGGAGCAGAACACTGTAGAAGTAGCCTGTGGGAGGAAAGCCCTGTAGGAAACCTACTGTATGTGTGTGCATCTGTGTGCGTGTGTGTGTGTGTGGTCATCGGGGAGGGGGGGCAGTTTGTATTACCAAGGGGTTCCTGACAAGATAAGAGCCAATAACTATTTAAATGCAATTAAAAAAATTGATTCCTCATTTTTAGGTTTTTCTTTTAATGCTGTATGGTGGGGATCACATTTCATTTTTTTTCCATGTGAGTATCCCGTCATTGCAACAACATTTGTGGATTTTTTGGAGGGTTGGGAGTGGGGGAGGAGTGCATGGGCCGGGAATCAAACCCAGATTTCTGGCATGGCAGCCAAGAATTCTTCCACGGAACTACCCTTGTACCCTCTTTTAGGAGCTTTTTAAAAAAAAGAGGCAGAAAGATGTCCAGAGACCTAAGAACTTTCTAGACATCATCTTTTTTATTTGCTAAATAGGATCCCTAAGGTACTCTGAATCTCAAAATGTTCTCCTCATTGTGTGAAATTAGATAAGATTTTTATTTGACATTAAGCTTATATAAAGTGCGTAGCATAAAAAAAAGCATAAAGTGCTTAGCATGCCATCAGCAAGTCATCAATAAATGTACCGAGTTAACTAAAATCCATATAAGATTTTTATTTGACATTAAGCTTATATAAAGTGTGTAGCATAAAAAAAAGCATAAAGTGCTTAGCATGCCATCAGTAAGTCATCAATAAATGTACCGAGTTAACTAAAATCCAAAGTCCTTACCATAATTATAAAACCTTATTTGATTTGGCCTCTGCCTGCCTCTCAGGATGTGAGCTCCTATCACTCTTCCCCTTGCCCAAAATGCACCACCAAGAAAAGTTTTAAAAAATGAGCTAACCCTGTATCATTATATTGATATTTCTTTTTAGTCTCCAGTGGAGACTGGAGGAGATAGAAGGAAATACCTGAAATTGTGGAATTTGTAACCCACACTGTACTTTGAAATATGTTCTATAACTATTGTCAAAATGTACTTTGAAATGTACCACTTTTTTGCATATGCTATATTTCACAATTTTAAAATGTTTAAAAAAAAGTAAAGAAAGAAAACAGGAAAGGTTAGCGCCAGGGAGAGAATTAGGGTGAGATGGGATATTGTTCCAGGATAAGAGACTAAAGAGATAGAACAGTCCATGTAATGCATGACCCTAACCTAGGTTCTGGCCTGAACAAAACAGGTTCTGAAAACACCTGAGGGGCCAAGGGAGCTTACTGGGTGAGATGATAGCGTCACTGCTACTTTTCTTAGGTGCTACTGGGACAGCACTGTAGTCACAGAGAGGACCGTCCTTCCCTCTGTCCTTAGGGGGGGAAAGTGTGCCAAGCGGTAGAGTGCCAGACCTGTCATTTGCTCTGCAGCTCAGCGAAAGCCAGATGGCCACACAGCACCCATCACGGGGACAGAGCCACAGACATTACGCGTGGGAGCGTGTGGGGGTGTGCTGTGCACCACTCTTGACTGTGCTGCAAGCCAGAAAACTTCAAAATATACCATTTAAGAAGGTATATATTTCCTGGCCCATGCACCCCCAAAAAATATATAATAAAAATAAACAAAAAGAAAAATAAAAAGGTATATATTTGTTTTCAACCCAAAGTATACATGCTGTCAATGAGGCGTCAAGTTCAGAGAGAAGGCAAGATCTGGTAGCCACCCGCCTGGCCTCCCTGAAACGGGGAGAACCAGCTGCCCCTGAGGTGGAGAACTGAGGTCGGCCAGCATCTGAGGGCAACTGAACATATTCTGATGGTGCAGAACCAAAGTTAAAGCATTCTAGGGGTAGTAACAGCATCAATCTCTTCATGTTCTCAGCTGCCTCAGAGCCACTCTGCCCACACAAAGGAAACTCTAATAAGATATGGGCTAAACTGAGATGGAGAACCCAAAGTTAAAAGCCAACGACAGAAGCTAAGGGTTAAACTTCAGGCCCCTAGAGCAGCGCTATTTCTATGAAATGTGGTCAGAAACCCCAATAAGGCCACCCTGGAAACAAAGCATATTTCAAAGCAAGCAAACAGACCACTGTCCCTGAACTGCATCTTGGCCACATACCAGAGCTATTCAGATTGTCCTACTCACTCTGTCTGGGGCCCCTCTGCCCAACCCTGGCCACCTCACTGCTACCTTTTCCTCTGAGAAGCAAGGGATCTCACCAGGCACGGCTCTGAAATCATAGCTGTGGTGAAAGCTGCAAGAAGTCTTTACCTACAGCATGGGAAACGGGGTTTTTCTGATATTGTAGCTGGACTTCTCTGGAATAGCACACCAGCCCTTGAACTGCTCTCTCCACCGCAGGCAGGAGGCACATGGACCACAAAGGGGAGCTGCAAGTAGCTACCACCCTGAATGAAAACTCAGTCGTATGATTTCTGCCTGTGTAGGGGGGAAAAGCAGCATATCCAGCAGCTCCTGGTCCACCTACCTAGGGACCACTCTGTCCCACCCAGGCTGGGGGGGCAATGGGGAGGAGGGCACAGTGAGAAAGAACAGGGACTCCACCCCACCTCCACCCCCAGTCTTAAGCCTGCATCGGCTGTTTCTGTTGAACACAGACTTTGCTGGGCAAGAGCCAGAGCACAGGTGGTGAGATACGAGACTGGGCCAGCAGCTGTGCGAGGCATTCCACATGTGTCACTTAATCTCTCTGTCCACTGAACCCCTCAAACAATCCCTGTGCATCTGGGAAGAGGTCTTTCCTCTGAGGATACAGGCTAGGGAGCTGAGTATGAGGTCACCTCTACCACCCAATTCTCCCCACCTCAGGGCTTCTGCCCTGGCTGCTGTCAGCAGACCTCGCAGGGCAGGGCTTGAACTTCCCCTCCCTCTAAAAGGCCCAACCTGAGCACACGTCCTCCAGTAGCAAACAGGGCAGTAGATCTGTACCCCACCACCAGAGGCCCACAAGCACTGGGCCTTCTCAGAAAACCACCAAGCCACACCCCTCCCCCAGGTAGGGCTGTTCATGGAGAGGGCAGAGAAGCAGGAAGACCTCAGGTGGTTAGGCACTCAGCCTCCAGACCACTGATTCCCACCACCCTGGAACCCCCTCTCCTCCTCAAAATAGGTGGCACCAGAAAAAAAGGTTTTATTTCTTCATAACAAAACCTTTCAGAATTTGAACTACCAAGGGCACAAATCAAATAATTAGCAAATAAATAATAGGAGATATTACAGAATGAGCAAAAACCTAAGTGAATTGGGAAAGCAGGAATAGAAGGAAGTACCCTCAGCATAATAAAGGGCATTTATAAAAACTCAGAGCTAGCATTGTTCTCAATGGTAAGAGACTGAACACTTTCCCTCTAGAGTCAGGAAAAAGACTCTAGAGTCTTTTTGCCCACTGTCATCCTGGCTATACCGTCATCCTGGCTATACTGTCATCCTGGCTATACAATATTGTAACAGAAAGTTCTAACCAGAGCAATTAGGCAAAAAAGAAAAATAAAACACATCCAAATTGGAAAGGAAGAAGTAAAATTATCTCTAACAGCAGAAGATATGATTCTATACATAGAAAATCCTGAAGAATTTATAAGAAAGCTACTAAAACTAATAAATGAATTCAGCAAAGTTGCTCGATACAAGGTCAACATACAAGTCAGTCATGTTTATACACCAGCAATGAACGATCTGAAAAGGAAATTAAGAACACAATTCTATTTACAATAGTATCCAAAGGAATAAAATGCCTAGGAGAAAATTTAAGTAAGGAAATGGCAGAATTATATACTGAAATCCATAAAACACTACTGGAAGAACCTAAAGACAACATAATAAAAGGAAAGGCTCTCTGCTCATGAACTGGACAAATTAATATTAGGATAACCATACTCCCCAAAGGGACCTTAGACTCAAGGCACACTCTCCAGTCCCCAGCCACAATCCAATGCCCTTTCTGGAGAAATGGAAAAGTCTCATACTCACATGGAACTGCCAAGAACCACAAAGAGCCAAAACATAATAAAAAAGAACAAAGCTGGAGAACTCACATTTTCCAATTCAAAGCTTACCACAAAGCTACAGTATTCAAAACTGTGTGGTTATGGCATAAGGACTGACACACAGACCAACAGAATAGAACTGGGCATCCAGATATAAACCCACATATCCATGGCCAGTTGAATTTCAACAAGGGTACCAAGACCATTAAATGGGAAAAGAATACATTGGGAAACCCAGAAACCAGTAAATGGGCTCTCCTGGTCATAAGGAACATTCAGCTGGTACACAGAGCCTATCACTCCTTTTTCCAAATAGAGGCCTGGAGCCCTCAGGAGTGTACGGACCAGGAGGTGGGCACATGGAAACAAGCCACACTGCACTCCACACCATGTCCATACATTCCACACCATGCCTAGCAGCAGGCATTTCTACATTAGCTGTGGACAGAGGCAGCTGAAATACCCAGCCACACAGCCCAAGGTCAATCCAAGCAGCACTTTGGGGGCTACCAGCCCCATCAGGCCTAAAAGCAGAGTATCCTCCGAGGTGCACACGGCCGTCCCCCCAACCCTGGGGTTGGGGGCTTTCAGCATGCACCAGGACCAGCGGACCTAGGTGGAATCACACGGAGTCTCCATCCAGCTCACTAGCTATTGCAGACAGGGACAGGTGAGCCTGAGGGGAAGAGGAGGCCCATCTCATGGGAAGACACAGAAAGTGCCACCTGGCAAACTGCCTAGCCATAAACAGACCCTCAAGTAGAGTTGCATCCCCTGCCTAAGGCCCAGGCCTTGGTTTGGCAGGGAATTACTGACAAACCAAGCGTAAAGCCAACACAAATCCAAGCAAATACAAACTTTAGACAACTGAAGAAAATCAACTTCCAAAGTAACCCTATCAGCATAATCAAATGCCTTGAAGCCAACAAAAATCACAAAGCATATGAAGATGCAGGCAGATATAGCTCAGCCCAATGAACAAATTAAAATACTTAAGGAGACACAGACTCTAGAAAAACTAATCAAAGATGTTTATACAAATCACCTGAATAAATAGGAAACAGCATATATCACAGAGATGAAAGACGCTGTAAACCAAATTTAAAATACAATAGAGAAACACAACAGCGGATCTGCAGAGGCAGAAGAAAGAACAAGTGAATGAGAGGACAGGATAACTGAATTAAGAAACACAAAACAATAAATGGCAAAAAAGATGGAAAATTTTGAATTAGATCTCAGAGAAATGATGGGCAACACAAAGCACACAAATACAAGAAACATAGGTATCCTAGGAGGAAAAAAGAAGAGTAAAGGCTCAGGAAGATTAGTTGGGGAGATAATGGGGGAAAACTTCTAAACCCTTATAGAAGATATATATATATGCAATTCAAAGAAGCCTAATGAACCCCAAATAGAATAAATCCAAATAGGCCTATTCCAGGATACATACTAATCAAATCAGTCTATCAAATGTGGAGGAGAAGAGGAAAGTCCTAAAAGCAGCAAGAGAATATCGACTTACCACATACAAGGGAAATCACATAAGATTGAGTTTGGCTGACAAAACAGGCACCGTGGAGGCAAGAAGGCAGCGCATGATCCTGAAAGAGAAAGACTTCCAGCCAAAAACTCCTTATCCAGCTAAGTTGTCTTTCAAAAGTTAGGGAGAAATTAAAATTTTCAAAGGCAAACAAAGGCTGAAAGAATTTGTTAACAAGAGACCAGCTCTACAAGAAATACTAAAGGGAGTTCTGTCAGCTGAACAAAACAAAACAAAACAAAACACCAAAACACAGGACAGGGAGGTGTAAAAGAGAGCACAGACTGAAGAGTACCAGTAACGATAACTTAAAGGATAAAAAGAGAAAGAGGGAAAAGGATATGTAGATCTGAAAAGCAAAAACCAAAGAATAAGATGGTAGAATGAAGATCTGCTTTTACAGTAATAACTTCGTATGTTAATGGACTAAAATATACAGATTGGCAGAAAGGATTAAAAATATGATCCAAACAATAAATAAATAAACAAAAAAACACAAAAAGTATGATCCATCTATATACTGTTTATAAGAAACTCATCTTAGACCCAAGATTACAAATAGGTTGAAAGTGAAAGGATGGAAAAAGATGTTCCATGCAAGCTGTAACCAAAAGAAAGCAGTAGTAGTTATACTAAAATCACACAAAATAGACTTTAAATGTAAAGATATCATAAAAGAGAAGGAAGAACACTACATATGAATAAAAGGGACAGTTCACCAAGAAGAAATAACATTCATAAATGCTTATGCTCCCAATCAAGGAACTCCAAAGTACATGAGGCAAACATTGGCAAAGCTGAAGGGAACAACAGATCTTTCAACAATAATAGTGGGAGACTTCAATATACCACTCTCCTCTACAGATAGAACAACCAGAAAGAGGATCAACAAAGAAATAGAGAACTTAAATAATCTGATAAATGAATTAGGCCTAACAGATATATATAGATCATTATACCCCCCAAACACCAGGATACACATTCCTCTCTAGTGCTCATGGAATATTCTCCAGGATAGATTATATGCTATGGTTCAAAAAGGGTCGTTATAAATTTTCAGATTATTCAAAGCACTTTCTCTGATCACAATGGAATGAAGCTAGAAATCAATAACCACCAAAGAACTGGAAATTTCACAAATATATGAAGATTAAATGACGCACTCTTAAACAATCAGTGGGTCAAGGAAGAAACTGCTAGAGAAATTGGTAAATATCTACAGATGAATGAAAATGAGAATACAACATATCAGAATGTATGGGACACAGCAAAGGCAGTGCTGAGAAGGAAATGTATTACCCTGAATGCTGATATTAAAAGAGTGAAAATCAAAGACTTAACTATACACCTCGAGAAATTAGAGAAAGAACAACCTAATCCCAAAGCAAGTAGAAGAGAAATAGCAACGACTAAAGGAGAAGTAAATGAATTGAAGAAAAAAAAAATCAACAAAACCAAAAGTTGAATATTTGAGAAAATTAATAAAATCAATGGACCTCTAACAAGGCTGACAAAGAAATAAAAGAGAGTAGATGCAAATTTAAAAAATCAAAAATGAGAGAGGGGTCATTCATTACCATGGACCCTGAAGAAATTTTTAAAAATTGTAAGAGGATAATACAAACAACTTATATGCCAACAAAATAGACAACTTAGATGAAATGGATACATTCGGAGAAACACATGAACAGCCTACACTGACTTGAGAAAAAACAGAAGATCTCAACAAATCAATCACAAGCATCAAAAATCTTACAAAGAAAAGCCCAGAACCAGAGGGTTCACAGGAGAATTTTATCAAACATTCCAAAAAGAACCTTAACACCAATCTTGCTCAAACTCTTCAAAAAAACTGAGGAAAAGCAAACACTACCTAACTCATTTTATGAAGCTAACAGCACTCTAATACCCAAACCAGATAAAGATGTCACAAGAAAGCAAAACTATAGACCAATCCCCCTAATGAACATAGAAGCAAAAATTCCCAATGAAAAACTACCAAATAGAATCCAATAAGACATTAAAAGAATTGTACACCATGATTATGTTGGGTTCGTACCAGGAATGCAAGGATGGTTCAACACAAGAAAATCAATCAATGAAATACTTACTAAAAGAAATCAAAGAAGACTTAAATAGGTGGAAAGACATTCCCTGCTCATGGATAGGAAGGCTAAATGTTGTTAAGATGTCAATTCTATCCAAATTGATCTACAGGTTCAATACAATACCAATCAAAATTCCAACAGCCTACTTTGAAGACTTGGAAAAGCAAATTATCAAATTCACCTGGAAGGGAAAGAGACCTCAATGAACAAAAATATCCTAAAGAAGAATGAAGTGGTAGGGCTAACACTTCCTGAATTTAAAGCTTATTATAAAGCCAGAAGAGTCACAACAAAATGGTTTTGGCACAAAGACAAAAGCACTGACTGATGGAACTGAATCAGGAATGTGGAATTAGACCACCAAATTTATGGTCAATTGATCTTCAACAAAAGCCTCAAATCTACTGAACTGGGACAGAATAGTCTTTTCAATACATGGACATGGGAGAACTGGATATCAATAGCCAAAAGAATGAAAGAACACCCTTCCCTTATATCCTATACAAAAACTAACTCCAAGTAGATCAAAGACTTAAATATAAGAGCCAGTACCATAAAACTTCTAGAAGAAAATGTAGGAAAACATCTTCAAGACCTAGTAATAGGCGGTAGCTTCTTAAACTTTATACCCAAAGCACAAGAAACATAAGAAAAAAATAGATAAGTAGGAACTCCTTAAAATCAAAAGCTTCTGTGCCTGAAAGGACTTTGTCAAAAAGGTGAAGAGGCAATCAATTCAATGGGAGAAAATATTTGGAAAACACATACCAGATAAAGACACATACCAGATAAAGGTTTGATACCTTGTGTACCTAAAAAAATCATATAACTCAACAACAAAAGAACAAACCCAATTATAAAATGAGGTAAAGACATGAATAGGCATTTTTCTGAAGAGCAAATACAGATGGCTAAAAAACACATGAAGAGAAGATCATCTTCATTAGCTATAAGGGAAATGCAGATCAAGACTACAATGGCATATCACCTCACACCTATAAGAATGGCTGCTATTAGACAGGAAACTACAAATGCTGGAGAGGATGTGGAATAATTAGAACACTTATTCACTGCTGGTGGGGATATATAATGGTACAGTCACTGTGGAAGACAGTTTGGTGGTTCCTAAAAAAATAAATATCAAATTGCCCTAAGACCCAGCAATACCAATACTTGGTATACACCTGAAGAGCTGAAAGCGGTGACATGGATAGACGTTCGCAAATTGCTGTTGATAGCAGCACTTTTCACAACTGCCAAAAGATGGAAACAATCCAAGTGCCCATAAACAGAGGAGTGGTTTAACAGAATGTGGTATATATATATATACGATGAATTATTATGCAGCAGTTAAATGAAATGAGATCCTGAAGCATATGACAACATGGATGAATCCTGAAGACATAATGCTGAGTGAAATAAGCCAGACACAAAAAGACTGTATAAGGTTTCACTATTACAACCCTGGTAAAGGTAAACCCAGAGGCTTATCGTGTAGAATATAGGGGACCCAGAGATACACAGAGGTTAGAGATGGTGATGGTTAGCAAATAAGATTGAACTTAAATGTAAGGGAATGGATACAAGCAAAGGCAGTCCATTAGTAATTTTTCCAAAATTGTAATTTTTCAAATTGAAGATGTGTATGATTGAAAAGGGATGTATAGAGCCATGTATCCCACTGATTAACTATACAAATATAAATAAGTTCTTGCATGAACTACTTCAAAGGTATGCTTCTTGTACAAAGAGTCAATAAAAGGGTATGGGGGAAGTACTACTGCATGCTATGGCCCATATTTAATAGGAAGATATTACCAGTGCCATAGCAATCACCAGGGGTAAATAACTGCGGGGAGGGAGGAAGGACAAGAGTTAAAGGGGGGTTTGGATGTTCTATTCTCTGAGGGTGTGTTTTTTTCCAAAATTGTAATTTTTTTTCAAATTGAAGATGAGTATGATTGAAAGGTGATGTATAGAGCCATGTAGCCCACTAATTAACTCTACAAATATAAATAAGATCTTGCATGAACTACTTCAAAGGTATGCTTCTTGTACAAAGAGTCAATAGAAGGGTATAGGGGGGAAAGTACTATTGCATGCTATGGCCTATATTTAATAGGAAGATTATCACCAGTGCCATAGCAATCACCAGGGGTAAATAATTGTGGGGAGGGAGGAAGGACAAGAGTTAAAGAGGGGGTTGGATGTTCTATTTTCTGAGGGTGTGTTTATAGGTTATTTTTGTAATTGGAACAATGCAAATTGTCTAAAATTGAGAGTGCTGCTGATTGTACAACTAAATGAGGATGATGTGAGACGTGGATTGTTTACTTTGGACATTATAATGATGCCCAATGGACGGAGGTGGTGAAGAATACACCTTCTGAGAAGCAGAATGGTGGACTGTGGTGTACACATATGACGGAATAGTGTGCGGCTACAGAAAGGAACAAAATCATGAGGTGCGCAACAAAGAGAATGAACCTTGGGGACATTATGTGATGCAAAATAAGCCAAAAGAATAAATATTGTAAGGTCTCTCTTAGAACATACTTACAAGAAAATTGGGACCTAGGCTGTATGCTCTTTATAGCAGGCACATTTAGTCTGGAACTGTTAATTTTATTCCTAGATTTTGAGATGCTGAGCTATGTATGTATAACCCAGTATCTCCCTGGAACTTTGGCTCCCTGCGGAACACCTAAGATTCTGAGTTGTAGCTCTGCAGCTCTGAAAATCAGCATCGCTACATACAGCAACTGCTAAAGAAACCGAAAAAGAGATCAGGTTTCAATTAGAAATAAGAAAGAAGCCGAGTCCTCAATCTTGGGGTTTGTTCATATGAAACTTATCCCTGCAAAGGATAAGCTAACCCTACTTAAAATTAGGCCTAAGAGTCACCCCCCAAATAACCTCTTTCGTTGTTCAGATGTTGCCTCTCTCTCTCAACCAACATGACAAGCAAACTCACTGCCCTTCCCCTCTCTACATGGGACATGACTCCCAGGGGTGTAAATTGTCCTGACAACGTGGATCAGAAATCTTAGAATAAGCTGAGACTCAGCATCAAGGGACTGAGAAAATCTTGTAGACCAAAAGGGGAAGTGAGAAATTAGACAAAGTGTCAATGGCTGAGAGATTTCAAACAGAGTTGAAAGGTTATCCTGGAGGTTATTCTTACACATTATATAAATATCACCATTTTAGTTAAGGTGTACTAGAGAGGTAAGAGGGAAGTGCCTGAAAATGTAGAGCTGTGTTGCAGTAGCCATGCTTCTTGAAGATGATTGTAAAATGATAAAGCTTTTGCAATGTGACTGAATGACTGTGAAAACCTGTGTCTGATGCTCCTTTTAGCTACAGTATGGACAGATGAGTAAAACATAGGGATAAAAATGAATAAATAATAGGGGTACAAATATTAAAATAAATTTAGTAGATTGAAATGAGAGTGATCAATGAAAGGGAATGATAGGAGTATAGGAAAAAAATAGGGGAAACAAAGGCTAAAATATATTGTGTAGATGGAAATACTAGCCATCAATGAGAGGGAAGGGTAAGAGGTATGGTATTATGAATTTTTCTTTTTTCTCTTTATTTCTTTTTCTCAATTGATACAAATGTTCTAAGAAATGATCATGGTGACGAATATACAACTATGTGATGATATTGTGTTATTGACTATATACCAAGGATGGAATGATCATATGGTAAGAATGTTTGTGTTTGTATGTTGTTATGTTAAAAAAATAAGTAAAAAAAAAGAAAGAAAGAAGCCAACTGTGTCAGGCTAAGGTAAATCAGAATACAGGGGTAAGGATGACACTGTTTGTATTTTAGAACTTCACCTACTGTATGAAACCCAAGGAAGAGAGGTTTATTTTGTCCCAAACCTAAATTTTCTATAGCACATAATCTAACTTAATCTGTCTGAATAGCTTATTTAAACAACCCAAACACATGGAGCCCAGAATGGGAACAAGGGCTTATAATTCTGCATAGCTTAATGTAATTGGATATATCCTAGAGTATTGGGCCGATAACTAAAAAGTATTGGCAAAGTCCCTTGAAGGACTGGAGGAGAAATAGGGACCTGTCAAACTTTACCATGGAGAAAACCCCTGATACTGTCTCAAACATTAGGGACTCCCAAATTAATAGGTCAAGCCTTTGATCTTTTTTTTAATTATTAATTTTTTTAAACATAAAAAACAAACACATTCTTACCATATGATCATTCAATTCTACATATAATCAGTAATCCACAATATCATCATATAGTTGTATATTCATCACCACGATTTCTTAGAACATTTGTATCAATTCAGAAAAAGAAATAAAAAGCAAACAGAAAAAAATTCATACATACCATACCCCTTACCCCTCCCTTTCACAGATCACTAGTATTTCAATCTACTAAATTTATTCTAACATTTGTTCCCCCATTATTTATTTTTAATCCGTATGTTTTACACATCTGTCAAAAAGGCAGATAAAAGGAGCATCAGACACAAAGTTTTCACAATCACACAGTCACAGTGCAAAAGCTGTATCATACAATCATCTTCAAGAAACATGGCTACTGGAACACAGTTCTACATTTTCAGGCCGCTCCCTCCAGCCTCTCCATTACACCTTAACTAAAATGGTGATATCTATTTAATGCGTAACAATAACCTCCAGGATAACCTCTCGACTCTGTTTGGAATCTCTCAGCCATTGACACTTTATTTTCTCATTTTGCTCTTTTCCCTTTTGGTTGAGGTTTTCTCAATCCCTTGATGCTGAGTCCCAACTCATATTCTAGGATTTCTGTCCAACTTTGCCAGGAAGGTCCACATCCCTCGGAGTCATGTCCCACGCAGAGAGGGGTTGGGCAGTGAGTTTGCTTGTCCTGTTGGCTGAGAGAGAGAGGCCACATCTGCGCAACAAAAGAGGTTCTCTTGGGGGTGACTCTTAGGCCTAATTTTGAGTAGGCTTAGCCTATCCTTTGTGGGGTTAAGTTCATATGAACAAAACCCAGACTGAGAGCTCAGCCTATTGCTTTGGTTGTCCCCACCGCTTGTGAGAATATCAAGAATTCTCCACGTGGGTAAGTTGAATTTTCCCCCTTTCGTACCATTCCCGCAAGGGGACTTTGCAAATAGTTTTTTATTCACTGTTCAAATCACTCTGGGACTTATCGGGCAAGCCCTTGATCTTGAGGCTTGCTCTTGTGAAGCTTATGTAGGTAGCACAGAAGCTAAGCCTACCTAAATTATGCCTAAGAGTTACTTCCAGAAACCTTTTTTGTTGCTCAGATGTGGTCTCCCTCTCTCTAAGCCCAACTCTGCAGGGAAAATCATTACCCTCCCCATAATGTGGCCCATGACATGCAGGGGTGCAAGTCTCTCTGGCAACAGGGGACATAACTCTGAGGGATGAGCCTGGCCCTTGCCCTGTGAGATCAACAATGCCTTCCTGACCAGAAGGGAGAAAAGAAATGTAAGAGAATAAGGTACCAGTGGCTAAGAGAGTTAAAATAGAGTTGTAAGAGAATAAGGTGCCAGTGGCTATTCTGGAGGCTACTTTTAGCTAGAAAGTGCTAATTATCATTATTTGGCAAACCCCAACCAAAACCATTCCTGTTAACCCTGAAGAACACCTAAGGCTCTGAGAATCTACAAACTTTTCATGCACTAAGATTACATTCCAGAAACCTACAACCTCCAGATGATTCCCAGACCAGATAATATCTGAAACCTAAAGATGTCAGCCTCTTCAAGAACATCAACTAGTTATATCCCCCTATTCCATATTATTGACACACCTTTCCAACATGGAAAAGTTAGAATGGGCATAGCCCAAATACTCCTAAAGAATGGGAGAAGGAGTTATAACAGAGAAGATAGGATTTAACAAATGAGTATAACTGCTGAATCACTACATTGATATTTTAGTCTCTAGTGTCTTGTAGCTGCTAGAAGGAAACACCTAAAACTGTGAAACCATAACCCATACCAGACTCTGAAATCTGTTGTATCACTACTTGTTACAATATATTGTGAAATTTATTGCTTTTTGTTTATATCTCATGATAAAAAATGTTTTGTTTTTTTAAAAAACCACAATGAGGTTTCCCAGACCATGCACCCCCCCCCAAAACACACACACACACACACACACACACACAATGAGGTACCACTTCATACCAACCAGAATGGTTATTTGAAAATATGGAGAACAAGTATTGGCGAGAAAATGGAGAAACAGGAACTTCTTTCCACTGCTGGAGGGAGTGTAAAATGATGTAGGTGTGGTATAAAACAATTTGGCAGTTCAAAAGGTTAAGCAAAGTATTATCAATATAACTCAGCAATCCTACTTCTAGGTATTTACTCCAAAGAACTGAAAGCAGGGACTCAAACAGATCTGTACACCAATGTTCATAAGAGCAATATTCACAATAGTAAAAAGGAAAGCAACCAACTGTCGGTCCAGAGAAGAATGGATAAGCATTAGGTGGTGTATCTACACAATGGACTATTTTCAACTGTGAAAGGAAGGGAAGTGCTGGTCCATGCTACCACATGGGTGAACGCTGACGACGTCACAATGAGTAAAAGAAGCCAGATAGTGCAGGCCACATATTGCAGGATTCCAGTTATATAAAATATCCAGAAGAGATAAATCCCTAGAGACAGAATGTAGTGGGTGGTTACCAGGAACTGAGGGGACAAAGGAATGGGGAGCAACTGCTCAATGGATAGGGGTTTTCTTTGGGGTGATAGAAATGTTTTGAAAGTAGACAGAAGTAGTGGTTGTGCAAAATAGCAAATATAAAGAGATGTACTAAATGCCACTTAAAAATGGTTAATTTTACGTCACGTAAATTTCACGCCACTTAAACAAACAGGCGCCTAGGTGTTGAAAAGTGGGATGAGGAGGAGGGAGGGGAGACGGGTCTCCGGAAGGCGGGAGGAGCCTGTACGCCGGGAACTGTTTCTAAGCCGGGCTTAGGGCCCGACGGGGTTGCACCGGGTTGAGGCTGGGGAAACAGAAACAGTTCAGAAAAGCAAATTTCCGAGCTCTCGAGTTGCAAAGTTTAAATATCCGCCCGAAAGTCACAGCGCGGACAGAAGACAGCTGCCTGCCTGCGGAGCTGGGCATGGGGTGGCTGGAGGCGGCGGCAGCGCAACGGAGTCTGCAGAGCTCACGGGCCGCCCGCCACTCACCTGCCGCCCTGGGAGGCCCCGGGCCGGAAGGGGCGGCCCTGGATCGGCACGGGGCCTCCGGGAGGCGGCAGCAGCCCAGCCACCCATGGTCTTCACCCTCCATCGGCTTCTCTTGCTAGCTCCAGTCGCACTGCAGCCCACATGCGGGCAGGGACTCACGCACACACGCGGGTTTCACGCCACACGCCAGCGTCTTCGCCCATGGTAAGAGCTGGCTGAGGTGCCCAACGCGGTGTGGGGACGTCCACCCTGTAGGCAGGGGCTGAGCGGAAGGGCCACGCGGCGGGGCCAGCCCAGGCGCGACCACCCGCCAGGGGCCGAGGGAGAAGGCTGTCCAGGCGGCTGCCCTCCTCCTGCGCCGTCCCGGCCACCTCCTGAGAGCCGCCGAGTCCTTCCTACCCGCGCGGGCTCCTTCCCGGAGACAAGCGATTTCACCAGCTGAAGGACCCAGGTAGTGGGTCCCGGTGCCCACCCCCTCGGCTTGGCAAGATGACTTCGTTTAGTAACTGAAATTAATAAGGGAAACTTGACTGATCTATGGCAAATACCTATTTTTAAAGTTCCAACTAAACCCTTCCAGGCTTCCTAACTTTATCTCCACGACAGAGAGGGAACAGGCCATGCAGCACTCTACCCCGCTAAGACGCCGCTGAGATGCCCGCTCCTCAGCATGCCAGCCTCGCTCTGGGTGTCTTGAGGTGGACTCTGTGGGAGGCGCACTCAATCCAATCATATCAGCATCGAAAAAGATAACTTCCCTTTTTACAAACACCAGACGGCCGCGCGTACACGGGACTCCCTCCACTGTGTCCTGTCTAGTCAGTCGTCCCAGAGGAAGAACTCACAGGGGTCGTGGGGCGCACAGGTTCTCTTAGGGAAGTGGGGCGGCATGGGTCACAGAAAAGGACAAAGGAAATTAGAAAAGATTCCAAGCTCACTCGGGTCTAGGAAAAAACACTGTACTTGCAAAAAAATTAGAAATCATGATTTGCAATTAAATCTACATTTTTATTAATGAAATTTGAATGGACATATGCAAAAATATATACAATAACCCAGAAAGCTTTAAAAGCTTGTAATAATGGGCTTGTTCCTGCTTCCTAAATGTATTTAAATCCCTTACTGGAAATGTAACTGAAAATGAAATATATCTCCACAAAAGTCCTAAAAACAGAACTGACCAAGGCGCGGAGAGGACACGCAGGGCACCCTAGTCATCCCGGGCCAATCACTGGGCCCTTCACAACAGCGAAGGCGTGGGTTCCGCTGCCCCTGGTCCCCTGCCCCGCTGTCCCCCCACTGCCACCCCCCTTCCCCCTAGGCTGCAACACACAAGCCACAGCCTCGCGCGCAACGGGCTTTAAAACTTCACGCCCGGACCAGCAGCGGCTCCACTACGGCGTGGACTCTCCGCATCGCGGCACCGCACGCGATCTCGTGGGGCAAACTTCCCACCACTTAAGTGTTTAGTCAACACACCCCAAAGCCCGGCAGTCCACGACGCCCGCATCTCTGGGCGCCGGTCTCCGGCGCTTCCGCGCGCGCCAGCTGTCAGCGGAGCCAGGGGCGCAGGCAGACGGGATGTGGGGACCCTGGGAGCCGGGGAACGGAGCGCGGTGGAACGGAGCACGGGGAGCCTGGGCGCTGGGCACGCGTCACTGCCCTCTGGCCCGGCAGCAGCGGCGCGTCGGGGCCAGAACGAGGCCATCGGAAGCCGCGCGCCCGGGCCCAGACAATGGAGCGGCCCGGGCGCCCCCGCCCCTCCGGCGCCCCCGCCCCGCGCCCGCCCCGCGCCGCAGAGGGGGGCCGGCCGGCAGCAGGACGCCGAGCGCCTGAGGCGGAACCGACCCCGGCCCGCCCGCGCGCCTCACGCACTCACCTCGGGCTGCCGGGCCGCGGCGGCCGGCGCGCTCCCGCCCAGCTGCGAACCGACGCGCGCGACGCGAGGCAGACGCGCTCCCATTCATTAACCGCGGCTTTGTCTCGCCCCCGCGCCCCTCCCCGCCCCCGCCGCCTGCCCGCCCGTGACGCCGCCCGGACGGAGCGCCCCTCCCAGGCCGCGGCGCAGGCGGGCGGGGCGGCGCGCGCGCAGGCGCAGTCCCCTTTCTGCGCCCCGCCTCCGGCCAACCCGCGCGCAGGCTCAATATCCCCGCCGCGCCCTGCCCCCGGCCCAGGTGTACGCAGGCGCAGTGTCCCTGCCGCGCCCTGGCCTGGACCTCGGCGGGCGTCTGGGGAGGCGGGGCTTGCGGGCGGCCGGCGGCCCGTGGGGCGGTGACAGGGGACGGACCTTGGGGTCTTGGGGGCGGGAGCCAAGGAGGCGGACCTTGAAGGCAGGGACGGTGGGAAGGCGGGAAGTGGGGGCACGGCTGCCGTGCTTCCTCCTCTGGACCGGCCGTTGGCGGGCACTGGCGCGGGATTTCCGGTCGGTCTGGTTCCTTGCGCGGGCGCAGAGCGCCGAGCATGCGCGCTGTGGGGTGACTCGCGTGGTCATCCCGCGCATGTGCACGCTCCGGACTCGGCGGGGAAGGACTGCGGAGGGACGCGCCTGGGGTTGGGAGGTTCGCGTCCTCCGACCTCGGCTCAGCCCGGGCCCCTCCTCAGGCTGCCGCGGCCCAGGCAGGATGCGGGTGGGCTGCGATCAGGGGAGACACCCCGAACCTCCGGTTCACCCTCCCGCGGGGTCCTCTCGAGGCTTTATGGAGACAACAGCCTCGCCCGGCCGGTTCCGCGGCGCGTTGGGGTGCGGCTAAGCCCTTGCATGTAAGCGATGAAGTGCTTCCGTGCGTGGCCTCGTTCACCTCGGGCGGGGATGCAAGCGCACTCTGGGGCCTGAAGGCCTGGATGAGATTGGCCTCGAGGAACGGCGGGATGTGACTCTGCTCCCCACGCGGCAATCCGGGCCTATGGAAGGAGTGTTTAAATGTTGGAAACTAGTGCAGGCTTGCGTGAACACCGAGTACATTCTGCGGGCCGACTTGGGCCCACGTCCCGCTCCTTTATGACCCTGTTTTAGGCCACAGCTTGTTTTGTAGAAAAATGAAGTATGTTCCCTTGACAAGTCTAAATGTCATGGTTAGGTTCGATAATGTGAGCCAGGTGAGGCCGGCCCCTGCACACAGCCCTCCGTGGCTCCAGAGGGTGTAGACTCCGGGCTGCCCCTTGGCCTCCTCTGCGCTTCCACTGTGCTCCAGACCCACGGGCCGGGACTCCTGGCCTTCCCACATCCATCATCTCTTCTCCATGGGAGCAGAGTTTGTTTCCTTCTTTACTGTCGCTGGTGGAATCTAGATCCTAGAATGCCACCTGGCACATAATGAAGAGTCAATATTTGTTGGATAGGTTAGGGGCTGGCAAACTGGCTACAGGCCAAATCCACACTGCTGCCTGGTTTTGTAGGAGCTAAGAATGCATTGCATTTTTTAAAGGCTGGGGAAAGAAATGAATACTTCACGATCTGTGAAACTAATATGAAATTCAAATCCTAGTGCCCTAAGCAGAGTTTTATTGGAATACAAAGGCAGAATGGACAAGATAAGTTTTATTGGAATACAAAGGCAGAATGGACAAGATAAGAAGTTTTATTGTCTGGTCCCTTACAGAAAAAGTTCGCTGACTCCTGCACTAGATGAACAGCCTCCTGCCTGGTGGCCTGTGGGGAAGTCAGCTGCCCTCCAACCCTCTAGGGGCTCCTCTTACTTGGCTCCCCTGTCCTGCTCACCCCTTAACTACTCTGCTCCAACCACACGGTCCTGCCAGTGGGAGAGGCCAAACAGGCCCAGGTGGGCTCTGATGGAGGAGAGGGAAGATGCTAAGCAGGAGAGGGCTTGGGGCTCAGGGGCAGGCTCAGGGCTTTTGCACAGGCTGTTTCCTCTGCCTGGAAAGGTCTTCCCCAGATGTCTGCTACTTTACTCCTTACCTCTGCACATCTTTGCTGGATGCCACCTTTTGGGGAGGCTATCCCTACTTTCCCTATGAAGTAACACCCACTGTTCTGGTATCCCTTTCCTGGCTTTCTTTGTCTCTGATAGACCATGTACTTGTGAAAGTACAGAACAGTAGGGCCTCCGCCCCCCAGGGGGGGGCAGGGCCTTCTTCATGTGCACACCCATTACTAGCACTAAACCCTCCTGAATGGGCTGATTGAGTCCTCACAAATGCCCCCTCAGAGGGCCAGGAGGTTGTAGCTTCCTCCCGCCCCCCCCCCCCCACAGCTGTGGGTGTTTGGTCACTGGGGCACCAGGGACCTCACTATGCCTTGGAAGCCCAGCTGGTCGAGGTGGGTAGTGAACACCATCCAGTGTCCAGTGGTGGGTGCAGGGAGACTCCATGGTCACCCTCTCTTGGAGGGTTGGGTTCCACAGTCCCTTGGCCCTGGTCACCTGTGGTATCCTCGGTGCATTTCCCTGACTGGCAGCCAGATGCTGGGAGGGCGCATGGGTCCGACGCCAGGTGGAGAGGCCAGACAGGCCCAGGTGAGCCCTGCATGCAAGAGAGGGAAGGTGCCAGGTTGCAGGAGAGGGCTTGGGGCTCAGAGGCAGGAGAGGCAGGCCATTCCCGTGATGGGACCTTACTACCTGTCCTGCATCCCTACGAGGAAGGAGACCTTGAGGCCTGTGGAATAAAGGTGGCTGGGACAGGTTTCTGGAGCCAGCTCCTGGCCGGGCCTTGGCTTCGGGGCCAGCTTGAGGAGGGGTTCCGCCAGGCAGGCTCAGGCCAAGTCCGCAAGGCTCCCTGGAAAGCATGGTTGTGCTGAGCCTCAGCCCCCAGCTTCAGCCCTGGGGCACCTTTCAGGCCACCTGCTGCAACACCCCCAGCATCCAGGCCCTGGCCCTGGGTGGTGAACTCCCTGGGTCTGCAGCAACAGGCTCTCTTGCACACTTTCTGCGTCTCCCTTCTTCGGGGCAGCACCGTCGGTGTTTGGAGCTGGGCAGTGTGGCGGCGACACCCCAGAAGAGGAGGCAGGGAGGTCCCGTGAGGCCGCAGGCCTCACCCTGCCCCACTCCTGCCCACATGGCTGGGGAATGCCCTGTGGGGCTGTCACCTTCCTTCCTGCCAACGGCACCCTCCCTTTCTCCCCAGTCCTGCCCTCCTGAAGTGGGTCTCTCTACCCCAGGAAGCTGGACCGTAGAGGGTGGGAGTGATGAGGAACGGATGGGGCCAGGGCTGGTGTGCCCCAGTGCCCCCACCCTGTGTCCTGCCCCAGAACCACCTGTAGGAAGGCTCCTGGACTGCGTCTCTCCACCCGGAGGCCTGTGCCCCTGTGGCCATGTGCAGCACCTCCTGGAACACTCTATCCATTCCTAGCTAAGGGCACGGCGGCGCTGGAAGGGAACAGAGCACTACGATCCGCACTCTGGGAGGGGAGCCATGAGGTCCCTGGAGAGCCCTGGTGGGGAGGACACAGGGAGGCACCCCCAGGAAAGGATTTGGCCACTGGTGCAGAGTCTGTCCTCTTCACTCGGGCAGGAGTTCTATCCTGGGTTGGGCGGGGTCTCCCTCCTACTTCCCCAGAGATGAGCGAAGAGGAAGTGCAGGTGTTCCGTAGTTCTTTTGTGCCCATAGCACCAGGAGCCCCCACACGCCTTCTTTCCTCCCTGTTTTGCCTTATGACTGTCCTGGGCAGAAAGGAGAGGTGGCCTCAGCAGGCTGGTGGACTGGAATGTCTCTGCTGTGGGCAGAGGCGCTTGAGGGCCTGTCCCCGTCTGGCTGTGGCAGGCGCTGTGGGTGGAGGAGGTGACACTGAAGTTGGTCATCAGGCAGCAGAGGCGGACGGGGACAGCAGTCTCATGGCTGCACCCATGTCAGGTCCCGGCCTCTGCCCCCGGCCTGGGGCCCACCCCTCTCCCGGCCTCAGTTCCCCACCTGAGAAAGTGGGACAATGGCAGCCCCTCTCCCCAGGTGACATGGTGGATGGTGAAACAAAGCCTGTCCAGGTGGGAGGTCCAAGTGGAGCCTCCAAGCCAGCCAGCATCCATCTGCAGGGGTGAGGAGAGAGCAGGAAGGCTGGGGGCATGGAGGAGGGTAGGGAGCAAAGCCTGGGGGCCCTGCTGGGGTTTGGGCCCTTGGGGACAGGGAATGACCGTTTTAAACATTGCTGAGGCAGGGGGCCTTGCCGTGAAGCTGGAGGCACATCCTTGTAGTTAGTTCCAAGGAAGGAGATGGCCAAAGGGGCCAGAGGGGCAGAGATGACCCGGGCCCGACTTGGTGAGGAGTGCCCCAGAGAGAAGCTGGGAAGAGGGCTACACGTTTCACTTTTGTGGGCAGGGAAAGGTTCCTGATGGCCGTGAGTGTCACAAGAACCTCAAGCCTGTTCAGGGGAAAGGGTCAGAGGGACCACCATGCACTGAGCCCAGCCTGGAGGCGGTGGTGCAGGAAACAGGCAAGTGCAAAGGCCCTGAGGCAGGAGAGTGCCCCAGGTTCTGGGAATGATAACCAGAGCGGGGCACCAGAACAAGCGGGGAGGTAGAGGGGGGAGGTAGGTGGGGCTTGGGGTCTGCCAGGAGGTGGGGAGTATGGCACCAGGAAGGAAGCAAGACCGCGGAGCTGGACTGGCTGGTGCCAGAGTGATCCAGCGAGGGAGAAGCTGCTGCTGCTGAAGCCAGCTGAGAGCAGTGGAGGGAGCCCTGGGGTGGGCCAAGGGACCTGGGATGAGGCCCCTGACATCTGGGGAAGGATACCCTCGGGCATAGGGACCTCAGTCTGTGGTGGCCTCAGTTCTACCTAGTCTTTTCCAAGGTTGAGGTGGCTTCAGAGCCTAAGATCATAACTATGGTTGCCAGATTAAGCAGATAAAAATGCAAATGTTGCATGGCACCTACGTGTATTCACAATGATTTGTTGTTTATCTGACATTCATTAACTGAGTGCACCATGAATCTGCTACAACCTTGTTAGCAGTACAGCCAACACCAAAAAGATGAAGAAAATGTGAAAATCATCTTTGATCACACCCCCAAAAGGACAACTTTTTTAAATGCAATTTTATTGAGATATAGTCACATACCATGTAATCATTCAAAGTATAAAATCAGTGGTTGACAGTATCATCATATAGTTGTGCAATTCTCACCACAACCAATTTTAAAACATTTTCAGTACTCCAAAGAAATAAAAATAAATAACACCCCAAAACATCCCATACCCTCCTTATCCCCCTATTCTTTATTTCCTTTTTTGTATTTATTTTCTTACTCATCTGCCCACACACTGGATAAAGGGAGTGTCAGTACCAAGGTTTCACAATCACATGGTCACACCATAAAAGCTATTTAGTTACATAATCATCTTCAGAAATCAAATTACTGGATTACAGTTCAACAGCTTCATGTATTTCCTTCTGGCTTATCTTTTTTTAAAAAAATATCTTTATTAAGAAATATCCACAGACATACAGTTCAATCGTATTATACAATCAGTGGTTCACAATATCATCACATAGTTGTGTATTCTTCACCATGATCATTTTTAGAACATTTGCATCACTCCAGAAAAAGAACTCATGCATCCCATAGCCTTACCCCTCCCTCTCATTGACCAACAGTATTTCAATCTACCCAATTTTTACCCTCCAAAAGGACATCTTTGAAAGCAATTAGAAGTACATCTTGTCCAGATTTTTGCCTTATGTGTTTATTTTTAAAAGATGATACTGTATGTTTTCCTTTCTCATGTGCCTTTTTCGTGTAACAAAATCTGCACCCACGTTCATCTATATCCCTGACTGCGGCGGCCTGATATTCCCCAGAGCCCATGCAAAGCTCCAGGGCGTGTCCACCTCGCCAGGCAAGACAGTTCCGAGGGGGGCAGGGCCGGTTTACACCTTCTCAGGCTCCTGTGGTAGCTCCTTAGTGGAATTTTTTTTTTTTTTTAAGAGAGAGGGAGGAAGGGAAGGAAAGACAGAGAGAAGGAAGGAAGGATAGAAGGAAGGAAAGGAAACATCTTTAAACATTTTCTTGTTTTATTGTATTTTGTTTGTTTGTTTGTTTTTTACATGGGCTGGGGCCGGGAATCGAACCGAGGTCCTCCGGCATGGCAGGCAAGCACTTTGCCCGCTGAGCCACCGCGGCCCGCCCCTTAGTGGAATTTTTTAACTGACATTTTCACTGAGATGGGAAGATCTTCTGGCTGTTTTGCCCACTCCCCGCAAAGGCGGCGGCGTGAGCACGGTGCAGTCTCCCGAATGGGTTGCATGTGGCCCCCCTCCCCCTATCCCCCCCCTCCCCCGGCGTCCTTTGTGCAGGTGCCCGCGTCCGACGCCAGGTGAAGGCCCTGAGCTGCTCGGAGCCCCACGGGCTCGCGGCCCATTCGTCCACGTTCGCTTGCCCCCTGCCTTGTCATCCAAACCCGGCAACCCCGCATATGGCCTCCGTTTCTGAAATCTGGTCATTTCGGGAGGGCTACATAAACGGAGTCACACCGCAAGTGCCCTTTGTGGACGGGCTTCCCTGAAGACTCATCTACGAAGTTGCGTTTATCAACAGTCTGTTCCTTTTTTGTGGGTAGTAGTAGTCCATGGGGTGGATGGACCAAAGCATGTTTGGACACTCAGCCGATGGCGGACCCCTGGGCTGGAGCCAGCTTCTGTCTACATCTACCAGCAATGTCGATGAGCTCCAGTTTCTCCACATCCTGGTCGGCATTTGGGGTGTCACTATTTTTAGCTTTAGCCATTCTGCTAGGGGTGACAGCTCGCTGTCTTTTCATTTCCATTCCCTCCCCCCCCATTTGACATGTATATTTTCTTCAGTGAAATGTCTCTCCCTGTCTTTTCCCAATTCTTAAATAGGATTTTTGTTTTTCTACTAGTTGAGCATTGAACGCTTTAATATATTCTACATTCTAGTTATTTGTCAGATAGGTGGTTTGTAAATATTTTCTCCCAGTCTGTAGCTTGCCTTTTCAACCTCTTTTCAGGGTCTTTTGGCAGAGCAAAAGATTTTTAATTTTGAAGAGATCTCATTTATCCATTTTTCCTTTTTTGGATTGTGCTTTCGGTGTGAAATCTAAGAACTCTTTGCCAATCTCTACATCCCAAAGATTTTCTCCTGTCTTTTTTCTGAAAGTTTTGTAGTTTTACATTTTATATTTCCATCTGTGATCCATTTTGAGTTAATTTTGGTATAAGGGTGTGTAGTGTGAAATTAGGTAGAGATTCTCCTCCTTTCTTCCTTCCTTCCTTCCATCCATCCGTTTTCTTTCTTTTCTTTCACCTGTGGACCTCTATTTGCCCCAGAACCATTTGCTAAAAAAAAAAAAAAAATGCTTTTGCAACTTTGTTTAAAATCAGTCAGACTCATTTTTTTTTTTTTTTTGGATCTATTTCTGGGTTGTCTATTCTGTTCCATTGATCTGTATGTCTGTCCTTCTGCCAACACCACATAGTGTTGATGACTGTCAGTATAAAAAGATTTAAATCAAGTAAACAGATTTCCTCTCACTCTTTTTTCAAAAGCATTTTAGCTATTTAGCTCCTTTGCCTTTCCACGTAAATTTCAGAATAATCTTATCTGTATTTATACAAAATATTGCTGGGATTTGGACAGGAATTTTCTTAAATTCGTACATCACTTTGGGGAGAACTGGCATCTTTACTCTGTTGGGTTTTCCAAACATGAATGTGGTATGCCTCACCATTTATTTAGCTCTGCTTTCATTTCTATCATAAGCATTCTGTAGTGTTGCTTCATTTTACTAAAATTACTGAAATGTAACACACCATAAATGGGGTGGTTTTTACAATGGGGATTTATTAGCTTGCGAATTCATAGTTCTAAGCTGAGGAAATGTGTCAATTAAGGTATCAACAGGATGATGCCTTCTCTGAGGATAGGCTGCTGGCATCTGGGATTCCTCTGTCAGATGGAAAGGCACATAGCTGGCATCTGCTCTTCCTTCCCTCTGGATTCCACTGTTTTCAGCTTCCATGTGTCCCTGCTTGCTTCTCCAGGCTTTTCTCTTTTTGCTCTCTCTGAATGTTTCTCTTTGGGCTCGCTCCTAAAGGACTCCAGTAAAGGATTACGACCCACCTTGAATGGGGTGGGTCACATCTTAATTGAAACAACCTAATCAAAAGGTCCCACCCACTATAGGTCTGCGCGGCAGGAATGGATTAAGAAAACATAGCCTTTCTAGTGTACATAACAGCTTCAAATCAAAACAAATGTTCAACATATAAGTCCTGTACCTTTTTGTTTGTTTGTTTTTTATTTTATTTTATTTTTTAAATTTATAATTTTTTTAACTTTTGTTATTGAATACTATATATACAAAGCAAAGAAATAAAAAAGCAATAGTTTTCAAAGCATACTTCAACAGGTAGTTACAGACAGATCCCAGAGTTTGTCATAGACTATCATAAGATCCTCTC
This sequence comes from Tamandua tetradactyla, assembly GCF_023851605.1. Lineage (NCBI taxonomy): Eukaryota > Metazoa > Chordata > Mammalia > Pilosa > Myrmecophagidae > Tamandua > Tamandua tetradactyla. The sequence continues at coordinate 44,987,136 of NC_135333.1, read as the reverse complement.
ACATTTTTCCTTCTAGCTGCTCCAGAATATAGGACGCTAGGGGGCTTAAATATTTTTTTATCATCACAATTGACTTTTTTCCTTCTTTTTTTTGTGAAAAATAACTATATACAAAAAAGCTATAAATTTCCAAGCACAGCACCACAATTATTTGTAGAACATATTTCAGTTTGACACGAGTTACAATTTCACAATTTTAGGTTTTTACTTCTAGTTGTTCTAAAATACTGGACACTAAAAGAGATACCAATTTAATGATTCAGCATTCATATTTATTTGTTAAATCCTATCTTCTCTGTATAACTACACCTTTGATCTTTCCATCCCTCTCTTTAGGGGTGTTTGGGCTATGGCAATTCTGAATTTTTCATATTGGAAGGGTCTGTCACTAATATGGGGTAGAGAGATGGAACTAGGTTTCAGGACTTATCTGGACCAGGGACCCATCTGGAGGTTATAGGTTTTTGGAAAGTTACTCTAGTACATGGAACCTTTGTGAATCTTATATATTGCCCTAGGTGTTCTTTAGGATTGGCTGGAATGGTCCTGATGGGGGTTGGCAGATTATAATAGGTAGCAAGGTCTACCTGAAGCTTGCATAAGAGCAACCTCTGGAGTAGCCTCTCAACTGTATTTGAACTCTCTCTGCCACTGATACTTTATTAATTACACTTCTTTTCCCCCATTTGGTCAGGATGTACTGTTGATCCCCCGGTGGAGAATTGATCTCTTAACTATATTTAGCCTTCCTGTTCATGAGCAGAGCATGTCTTTCTACCTATTTAGATCTCCTTTGATTTCATTTAGCAATGTTATGTAGTTTTCTGTGTACAAGTCCTTTATGTCCCTAGTTAAGTTCGTTCCTAAGTATTTGATTCTTTTAGTTGGTATTTTGAATGGAATTTTTTCCTTAACTGACTCTTCAGCTAGGTCATTTCTTGTATATAGAAATGTTACTGATTTCTGCACATTAATTCTATATTCTGTCACCTTGCTGAATTTATTACCTCAAGTAGCTTTGCTGTAGATTTCTCAGGATCTTCCAAGTATAGTATCATATCATCTGCAAATAATGAGAGTTTTACTTCTCCCTTTCCAATTTGGATCCTTTTTGTTTCTTTGTCCTGCCTGATTGCTCTAGCTTGAACTTCTAGCACAATGTTGAATAATAGTGGTGACAGTGGGCATCTTTGTCTTGTCACTGATCTTAGGGGGAAAACTTTCAGTCTTTCTCCTTTGAGTACGATGCTGGCTATTGGTTTTTCATATATTCCCTCTATCATATTGAGGTAGTTACCTTTGACTCCTATCTTTTGGAGTGTTTTTATCAAAAAAGGATGCTGAATTTTGTCGAATGCTTTTTCAGCATCAATGGAGATGATCACATGAATTTTTTCCTTTTTATATGTTACTGTGCTGTATTACATTAACTGATTTTCTTGTGTTGAACCATGTTTGCATTCCTGGTATAAACCCCACTTGGTCATGGTGTATAATTCTTTTAATGTTTATTGGATTTGATTTGCTAATATTTTAATGAGAATTTTGGCACCTGTGCTCATTAGGGAGATTGGCCTGTATTTTTCCTTTCTTATGGCAGCTTTACCCAGTTTTGGTATTAAAATGATATTAGCTTCATAGAATGAGTTAGGTAGAGTTCCTTTTTCCTCAATTTTTTTGGAAAAGTTTGGGCAGGATTGGTTTTAGTTCTTTTTGGAATGTTTGATAAAATTCCCCTGGGCTTTTCTTTGTAGGAAGATTTTTGATGACTGATTGAATCTCTTTACTTGTGATTGGTTTGTTGAGATCTTCTATTTCTTCCTGAGTCAGTGTAGCTTGTTTGCATGTATCCAGGAATTTGTCCATTTCATCTAAGTTGTCTAATTTGTTGGCATATAGTTTTTCATAATATCCTCCTACGATTTCTTTTATTTCTTCAAGGTCTGTGGTAATGTACTCCTTCTTATTTCTGATTTTGTTTATTTGCATCCTCTCTGTTTTTTTCTTTGCCAGTCTTGCTAGTGGCCCATCAATTTTATTGATTTTCTCAAAGAACCAACTTCTGGTTTTATTGATTCTTTCTATGTTCTTTTGTTCTTCCATTCATTTATCTCTGCTTTAATCTTTGTTATTTCCCTTCTCCTATTTGCTTTGTGGTTAATTTGCTGTTCTTTCTCAAGTTCCTCCCAGTGTGCTGTTAAGTCCTCAATTTTTGCTCTTTCTTGTTTTTTAATATAGGCATTTAGGACAATAAATTTCCCTCTCAGCACAGCCTTTGCCACATCCCATAAGTTCTGATCAGTTGTATTCTCATTTTCATTCATCTCCAGACAGCTACTCATTTTTCTAGCAATTTCTTCTTTGACCCACTGCATGTTTAAGAGTATGTTATTTAATCTCCATATATTTGCGAATGCTCTCATTCTTTGGTGGATATTGAGACCCAGCTTCATCCCATTGTGATCAGAGAAAGTGCTTTGAGTAATTTCAATGCTTTTAAATTTATAAAGACCTGTTTTGTGTCCCAACATATGATCTGTCCCAGAGAATGTTCCATGAGCACTAGAGAAGAATGTATAACGTTGTGCTTTGGGATTCAATGACCTATATATGTCTGTTAGGTCTAATTCATTTATCAAGTTATTTAACTTCGCTATTTCCTTGTTGATCTTCTGTGTGGTTTTATCTATAGAGGAGAGTGGTGCATTGAAATCTCCTCCTACTATTTTTGAAACATGTATCACTCCCTTCAGTTTTGCCAATGTCTGTCTCATGTACTTAGGAGCTCCTTGATTGGGAGCATAAACATTTATAATTGTTCTATCTTCTTGGTGAATTGACCCTTTAATTAGTATGTAGTGTCTTTCTTTGTCTCTTATGATGTCTTTACATTTAAAGTCTGTTTTGTCCAATGTTAGTATAGCTCCTCATGCTTTCTTTTGGTCACAACTTGCATGGAAAATCTTTTTCCATCTGTGCTGGTTTGGAAGGATATATGTATCCTAGAAAAGCCATGTTTTAATCCTAATCCCATTTTGTAAAGGCAGTCGTTTCTTCTAATCCCTATTCAGTACTGTATGTTTGAATCTGTAATTAGATCATCTCCCTGGAGATGTGACTCAATCAAGAGTGGTTGTTAAGCTGGGTGGGTCTTGATTAGTTTACTGGAATCCTATAAAAGAGGAAACATTTGGAGAAAGCTGGAGATTCAGAGAGAGCAGAGAATGACATAGCCATGAGAATCAGAGAGTCCACCAGCCAGCGACCTTTGGAGATGAAGAAGGAAAATGCCTCCTGGGGAGCTTCATGAAGCAGAAAGCCAGGAGAGAAAGCTAACAGATGACACTGTGTTCACCACGTGCCTTTCCAGATGACAGAGAAACCCTACCATGTTTTCTGTGTGCCTTTCCACTTGAGAGAGAAACCCTGAACTTCATTGGCCTTCTTGAACCAAGGTATCTTTCCCTGGATCCCTTAGATTGGACATTTCTAGAAACTTGTTTTAATTGGGATATTTTCTCGGCCGTAGAACTGTAAACTTGCAACTTATTAAATTCCCCTCTTTAAAAGCCATTCCATTTCTGGTATATTGCATTCCGGCAGCTAGCAAACTAGAACACCATCCTTGCACTTTCAATCTATTTGTATCTTTGTGTCTGAGATGAGTCTCTTGTAAGCAGCGTATAGCTGGATTATGCTTCTTAATCCATTGTGCCAATCTGTATCTTTTAATTGGTAAATTCAATCCGTTATCATTCAAAGTTATTACTGAAAAGTTGTTTCTTGAATCCACCATCTTACCATTTTATTTTGTTAGATCTATATATTCTTTTCACTCTTTCTCTTTGTATTCTTTAACTTACCCTTAGTGGTACTCTTCAATTCTGTGCCCTCCTCTAGACCACCCTCTCCTGTCTTTTGATTTTTTTTTTCAGCTGCCAGAACTTCTTTTAGTATTTCTTGTAGGGCTGGTCTCTTGTGACAGATTCTTTCAGGACTTCTTCGTCTGTGAAAACTTTAATCTCTCCCTCGGTTTTGAAGGACAATTTGGCTGGGTACAGAATTCTTGGTTGGAAGTTTTTCTCTTGAACGATCTTAAATATATCATACCACTGACTTCTCGCCTCCAGAGTGCAAGTTGAGTAGTCTAAACTCAGTCTTATCTGGTTTCCCTTGTATGTAGTAGATTGTTTTTCTCTTACCACTTTCAGGATTTTCTGCTTCTCTTCAATGTTTGACAGCCTGATTAGTATGTGTTTTGGGGAAGGCCTATATGGGTTTATACTGTTTGGAGTTCATTGGCTTCTTTGACTTGTATATTTATGTCCTTTATGATTGTTGGGAAGTTTTCCCCCATTATATTATCAATTACTCTTCCTAGCCCTTTACTCCTCTCTTATCCTTCTGGGACAATTATGTTTGTGTACTTTGTTTTGTCTATCATTTCCCTGAGATCCAATTCAAATTTTTCATCTTTTTTGCTATTTGCTGTTTGGAGTCTTCAAAGTCAGTTACCTGACTTCTATATCACTTATTCTTTCTTCTGTCTCTTCAGATCTCGTGTTGTGTGACTCTAGTATGTTTCTTATTTGGTTCGCAGAGTCTTTAATCTCTGTGATATTCTCTATTTATCTATTTATTCTTTTAAATTCCTCCTTATGGTCTTCTACTTTTTGTCATTTTCTATCCCACTTATTTTATTAAGTAGAATTGTATGAGCATCCTTGTTAGCTGTTCCAATGTTTGGTCTCCTCTGGTGTTTTATTTTGGTCATTAGGCAGGGTTATATCTGTCTGCATTGTGATATGCTTAGTGATCTGCTGTCTTCGTGGCATGTAAATATCTTGATTGATTTACTTTGGGAGTTAATTTCTTTCAGTAGTCTAAGGCCTTGTTTTTGCAGGATGGTTGTACAACAGGGAGCAGGGTACAGGGTGGGGCACTCAGTGTGGTGATTTGTTTCAGGGCAGGTATAGATGCAGGTTGGGGATGTTACGCTGATGCTTGTGAATGTGGACACCCAGCAGCCAGGGAGGATGTAGCTGAGCATGCGCCCTGGGCTGGGGGGTGTAATGCTGGTGTCCACTGGTGTAAGCCATGGGGCCCTTTGTGTGCATGTGCAGAGCTGTGGCAGCAGGTCGGCATTAGGCCTTCATGGATTGGGGGCTGATGTGACCTGGCTGTTCAGGTCAGCACTTTCTCAGAGCTGGAAAGTGTGGGTGAGGGCCGTGCACATGCGTGGTTCTAGGACTGGTGTAAAGTGAGTTTCCCAGAGTCAAATGATGTGATTTGGGGCTGGTGCACATGTGTTGGTCTAGGAGTGCCGTAAATTGATGCGCAGAATTCAGGGGGGTGGGGTGAGGCGGTGTGACACTATGGGCAGGGGGGTGGGGTAGCCTGGGTATGGAGATTAGTGCCCGTACGTAGCCTTTTGCACTGGCAACAGCCTGCAGGGAACGGAGAGGGCAAGGTAGTGCTCTGGGGGGTGCAGGAGAGGTGGGTTGATGCACTTGGGGTGGGGATGTAGGGCAGGTACATGCACTGGGGCTGGTTGGGTGGGGGCATCTGGAGCACAGGGAATGGGAGTGGGTGACAGGGTTTGGGTGCACAGGGTGTGGGGTGAGTGGCAGGTCATGGGGCTGTGCTGGTGAGGTAGTGCAACCAAGGAATGTGGCTTACTTCCTAGTCCCCAGATCCCATCTGTGTACTCCTGTGGGCTCCATGTCTCCATGCCAGTCTCCAGCTTTCTGTCTCTCAGTTCCTCGGCCTCTACCTGTACCTGTTTTTTTATATTTACACTTAAGTATTTCCTTTTTACAAGTGATTATAGTGTTGCATTTTAAATTTCATTGTCCCCATATTCATTGCTAGTATTTGGAAACACAGTCAATTTTCTGTATGTTTATTTTGTATCCTGTAACCTTGCTGTACTCATTATTTCAAGGCATTTTATTCATAGATTCTCTGGGATGATCTATATAGGTAATCATGTCATCTGCAAATAGAGATGGTTTTGTTTCTTCCTTTCAGATCAGAGTGACTTTCTTTTTCCCTTTTCTTGCCTTATTGCATAGGCTAGTATTTCTAGCACTGTGGTGAATGAGTAATGAGAGTGACAGCCTTGCCTTGTTCCTGATCTTAAGGAGAAAGCATTCATTCTTTCACCATGGAGTATGAAGTTAGCTGTAGGTCATTTGTAGGTCTTCCTTAGAAGTAGAGGTACTTCTCCTGTATCCCTATTTTTTTCTGAGTGATTTTATCATGAATGTATGTTGTTGACTATGTCAAATACTTTTTGTGCATCAATTGATATGATCTTGTGGTTTTCTACTTTAATCTGTTAAAATTATGAGTTACATTTGCCGATCTTTGAATTTTGAAATAGTCTTGCATCCTTGGACTAAACTCCCTTTGGTTATGGTGTGTAACTCTTTATATATATATATTGCTGAACTCTATTTGATAATTTGTTAAGAATTTTTGTGACTGTATTCATGACGGATATTGGTATTATGAATTGATTGGTATTGGTATTCTTTTTTGGTTCTATTTTTATTTGATTTGGAATCAGGTTGTCACTACCTCCATAAAATAAACTGTGATGTGTTCCTTTCTCTTATTTTCTGGAAGAGATTTGCAGAGTTAATATTAATACTTGTTTAAACATTTGGAAAAATTCCCTAGTGAAACCATATGGTCCTGGAGAATTCTTTATTTTTTGGAGTGTTAAAATTACAAATTCAGCTTCCTAGGTAGTTACATGGCTCTTCAAATTATCTATTTTTATATTGGATTAGTTTAGTCTATACTTTTTTAGGGAATTGGTCTATTTTAGCAAAGCTGTTAATTTTACGTGTGAGAACTGTTCATAGTATTCCCTTATTATCTTCTTGATATCTGAAGGGTCTGAAGTGATAGCCTCTGTTTCTTTCCTGATATTGGTAACTAATGGATTATCTTTTCTTTTTTCTTTTGTCTATCTTGCTGAGGTTTGCCAATTTTAGTGCTGTTTTTAAGGATGTGTTCTTTGTTTCATTGATTTTCTCTATTGTTTTTATGTTTTCAGTTCCATTGATTTCTGCTCTAACCTCTATTATTTCCTTCCTTCTGCTTGCTTGGGGCTTATTTTTCTCTTCTTTCTCTTAAGATGGGAGCTTAGACTATTGATTTGAGGGTTTTCTTCTTTTCTAAGGTATGTATTTAGTGTTACAGATTTCTTCCTCAGCACTGATTAAGCTGTGTCCCAGAAAGCTTTATATGTTGTATTTTCATGCTCATTGGATTCAATATTTTTTTTACTCACCTTGAGCCTTCTTTTTTGATCATGGGTTATTTAGCAGTGTGTTGTTTGTTTTCAAAGTATTTGGGGGTATTCCTGTTGCCTGTTTGTTATCGATTTCCAGTTTGATTCTATTATGATCAAAGAACATACTCTGTGTGATTTCAATTCTTTTAGATCTGTTAAGGATTGTTTTGTGACCCAGAATATAGTATATCTTGGTGCATGTTCCATGGGTGGTTACAAAGAAGTTTTAAGCTGTTGTTGGGTGGAATAGTCCATAAATGTCAATTAGCTCCTGCTGATTATTGCTGTTGTTGAAGTCTTCTCTATGTTTGCTGACTTTCTGTCTGGTAGTTCTATCATTTGCTGAGAGTGGTGTATGAAAGTCTCTAGCTATAATTTTAGATTTGTCTAGTTCTCCTTTTTGCTCTATCAGTTTTTGCTTCATTTTAGGCCTTGTTGTGCAGTGCATACACATTTAGGATTGCTATATTATCCCGGCAGATCAATAGTTTAACATTATGTAGTATTTCTGTTTGTCCCTAGTAATTTCCTTTCCTCTGATCTACACTATCATTTGTTAATAAAGACACTCAAACTTTTTTGATTAATATTTGCATGCTATATCTTTTTCCATTGTTTTATTTTTAAATCTACCTACACTGTTATGTTTGAAGTGGGTTTATTATAGATAGCAAATAGTTGTGTTATGTTTTTTAATCTACTCTGTCAGTATGTGTGTTTTAATTGGTGCATGTGCTGGTTTGAAATTGTTGTGTCCCCTAGAAAATCAGTGTTCTTTAATCCTAATTTAATATTGCTTGGTAGGATCTTTCTTTCTTTTTTTTTTTTTTTGCATGGGCAGGCACCGAGAATCAAACCTGGGTCTCCAGTAAGGCAGGCAAGAACTCTCCCTGCTGAGCCACCATGGTTCGCCTTGGGTGGGATCTTTTTGATTAAGTTGTTTCCATGGATATATGACCCACCCAATTGTGGGTGGTACCTTTTGATTAAATGGTTTCCATGGAGATATGTCTCTACCTATTCAAGTTGGGGATGCTTACTGGTGCCCTTTAAGAGGGAACCAATTTGGAAAAAGCTTAAGAGCCCACACAGCCAGAGAGCTTTGGAGATGAAGAAAGAAAACATCCCTGGGAGAAGATGTTTGAAATGAGGTATCAGAGACCCCAGCAGATGCCAATCATGTGCCTTTCCAGCTGACAGAGGTGTTCCAGACCCATCAGCCTTTCCTGAATCAGGGTATCATTCCAAAATATCCAATATAACAATCTACTATATTTTCCTTTATTTTAACCCATGTCATCTTCTTTCCTTTTGGAAGTTCCAAGCTTGCTATCATTTTGTATCTGTTTCAAGAACTTCCTTTAGCTGTTCTTTAAAAGTAGTTCTGCTAGTGACAGATTCTTTTATTTCCCTTTGTCTGAGCATGGTTAATTTCCCCTTACTCATACAGAATTAATGATTGACAGTTATTTCCTTTCAGCTCTTGAAAATGTTGTGCCATTTCCTTCTGGCCTCTGTAGTTCCTGGTGAGAAATCTGCTGTTATTTCAGTTGTCTTTCCCTTTAGGTAATAGGCTGTTTTCTCTGACTGCTTTAAAGACTTTTTTCTTTGTTGTTAGTTTGTAGAAGTTTAATTAGGATGTGTGAGGCATAGCTTCATTTGATTTTACACTATTTGGGGTTTGCTTGGATTTCTGAATCTGTAGGACTATATCCTTCACTACATTTGTGGAGTTTTAGCCAATTTCTTCAAATGTCCTCTTTCTAGAACTTCAATAACACAAATACAGGATTGTTTTATGGTCCCACAGTCCTAAAGGCCTGTTCTTTTTATTTCTTTTTTTTTTTTTTTAATGTCTGTTTTCTCTCTGTTGCTCAGATGGGGTAATTTCTATCTCTCCTCTATTGTATTTATTCTGCTATTGAGCCTATCCAGTCCTTTTTTTTTTTTTTAACTTCCGTTTATTGTATTTTTCAGTCCTATAATTTCCATTTGTTTGTTTTTTATAACTTCAATTTCTTTGCTAAGAATTCTTACCTTTCATTTGTTTCAAGAGGATTTATAATTGTTTGGTGAAGCATTTCTGGGATGGCTGCCTCAAAATCCTTATAAAATAATTCTAGCATGTTATCCATCTCATTGTTGGGATCTGTTGATTATCTTTTCTCATTCAAATGATGAATTTCCTGGTTCTTGGTATGACAAGTGACTTTTTATTGTAGTCTGGTCAGTTTGGATCTTCTGTTAGGAGGTTCTGAATCCTATTTAAATCTTGTGTCTCTCCAGGCAGTTGTTCTGTTTAGCTGCAGTGCGTCCTGGCCTGTTTTTCTGGGCTGTGGTTCTGATGACAGCTGAGTTTTGAGAGCCCTTGAGGTGCTATTCCAGCTGTTTCATTCACTGGGCGACTAGGGCTCTGGTGTCGCTAGTGGAAAGAGAATCACCAGCAGGGAGTGGGTGAGGCAGGGCCCGCGTGTGGAGGTGCCTACCCAGGCCACCCGAGCTGGTGGAGTTCCTGCTGCACCCCTGGACTGCCTGTGGGAGAACAGCAAGGCCCTGTCATGGCAGGTGGGGAGCCACACCCCTTGTGGGGAGCACAGGGTCCAGGCTGCTGCGTTTTCCCCTAAGCCTGGGGTTCTTAGACAACCTGCCTTTCTCTTTCAACTGTTTGGAGTTTTCCTCTGATTGCCTGCTGTGTTATTTCCAGGTTTTCAAAGTTGCATTTAGCAGACGGGGCAAGGAGAGATGAGTTTATACCATCTTGCCCTGAACCAAGACTTTCTGGTTTTATTTTTAAAAAGTGTTATTTATGCAATTATTTAATGCATTTCTTAATAAAAAAGCATCTTTATTGAGATATAATTCACATACCATACAATTAACCAACTTTAAGTGCACAATTCATTGTTATTTAGTGTATTCACAGGGTTGTGCAACAGTCACCATGATCAAATTTAGAACATTTCCATCACCACAAAAGGAGCCCCATCCCCCCAGCAGTCACTCCCTGTGTCCCCCCCAGCCTTAAGCAACCACGAATCTACTGTCTGTCTCCGGATTTGCCCTATTTTGGACATTTCATATAAATGTAATCCTACAATGTGTGACTTTTTGTGTCTGGCTTCCCTCATTTTCATGTTCGTCCATGTTGTCGCATTCATCAGTAGTCCCTCAGTCCTTTTAATTGCCAAATACTGTTTCATTGTATGAAGTTTTAAATTTTTTCATTCATCAGTTGCAGGACATTTGTAATGTTTCTACCATTTGGCTCTGATAAATGAAGCTGCGATGAACATACATGTACAAGTTTCTGTGTGGACATATGTTTTCACCTCCCTTGGGTATATTCCTAGAAGTCAAAGTGCTGGATCATATTGTAACTGTATTTTTTTTAACTTTTGGTGGAACTGCTCAGACTGTTTTCCAAAGCAGCTGCACTGCTTTCCTTCCCACCTGCAGCGTATGAGGGTTCCAGCTTGTCCACGTCCTCGTTGTACTCGCTACTGCCTTGTCTCTTTGAATATTGCCATCCTGCTGGGCAGGAACGGGTACCTCACTGTGGCTTTGATTTGTATTTCCCTGATGACTAATGATGTGCAGCATCTTGTCATGTGTTTATTGGCCATTTTATATCTTGTTTGGCAACATGTCTATTAAAATCCTTGCCCATTTGTAAATTGGGCCATTTTTGTTTTTTATCATTGAGCTGTAAGATGTCATTATATATTCTGGATATTATTCCAGATATGAATATACTTATCAGATATATGATTTGCTGACATTTTCTACTACCCCGTGGGTTGTTATTTAACTTTCTTGATGTATCATTTGCAGCACAAAAGTTTTAAATTTTGATGAAGTCCAATTTATATATTTTTTCCTTGTCTCTTGTGTTTGTGTTATCTAAGAAGGCATTGTCATGATCCATTCCTAAGTTTACTTCTAAGAGTTTTATAGAAACTACATTTGGGTTGTTGATCCATTTTGAGTCAGTTTTTTATATGGTGTGGTAAAAAGAAAAGAATTTCATTCTCTCATGTGTGGATTTCCAGTTGTCCCTGCACCATTTCTTTTTTCGTTTTTTTTTTTATTTTAACATTTGTTCTCCGTATTGTTTATTTTTATTTCATATGTTTTACTCATCTGTTGACAAGGTAGATAAAAGGAGCATCAGACACAAGGTTTTCACAATCACACAGTCACATCGTGAAAGCTATATCATTATACAATCATCATCAAGAAACATGGCTACTGGAACACAGCTCTACATTTTCAGGCAGTTCCCTCCAGCCTCTCCATTATATCTTGAATAACAAGGTGATATCTATGTAATACATAAGAATAACCTCCAGGATAGTCTCTTGACTCTGTTTGGAATCTCTCAGCCACTGACACTTTATTTTGTCTCATTTTGCTCTTTCCCCTTTTGGTCGAGAAGGTTTTCTCAATCCTTTGATGCTGAGTCTCAGTTCATTCTAGGATTTCTGTCCTACTTTGCCAGGAAGGTCGACACCCCTGGGAGTCATGTCCCACGTAGACAGGGGGAGGGTGGTGAGTCTGATTGTTGTGTTGGCTGGAGAGAGAGGCCACATCTGAGCAACAAAAGAGGCTCTCTTGGGGGTGACTCTCAGGCCTAATTTTAAGTAGGCTTAACCTATCCTTTGTGGGATTAAGTTTCATATGAACAAACCCTAAGACTGGGGGCTCAGCCTATAGCTTTGGTTGTCTACACCGCTTATGAGAATATCAAGAATTCAACTTGGGGAGGTTGAATTTTCCCCTGTTCTCACCATTCCCCAAAGGGGACTTTCCCCGCACCATTTATTGAAGAGACTCTCCCCCCACTCCACTGAATTGTCATGGCACTCTTGTCAAAAACTGCTGACTATAAACATTTGGGTTTACTTCTACACTCTCGATTCTGCTCATCTATATGTCTATCCTGATGCTGGTATTCTGGTTTTATTTTGAAAGATCTCTTAAGATGCAGATGAGACTGTTTGCATGAACAGTGACTAAAACCTTCCTTCTGTTGGGTGGTGAATTCCAGTTGTGCTGCGGCTGCCTGCATCCATTCAGGTGGTGCTTTCTCCTGCCATACCTCAGTCTGAAAAGGGTGGCACACAGGCTTCTCGCCATGGCACCACTGGAGGACGACGTGGACACACAGACGCAGGTAGTGCTCCGAAATTTTAGGTGGTCTCTAGATGTTCCTGTTCCTGAGCAATGGATGTCCTTCACTGCCTAAGTTGTTCTAGGCTTAGAGACCTAGAAGCAGTGCCCAGGGTTAGGGGGTGTGTACATTTCAGTTCTCACATTGCCAGAGGGCTGTACTAACTTATACTCTACCTTCAGCCTATAAGCTGGAATTTACTACTGCTAGTAATTGCCAATTTAATGAATAAGATATGTTACCTTGTTTTACTTTTTATTTCCTTGATTACTAACAACAGAAGATGGACAATTTTTCATATTTTATTCACTATTTCTGTTCCCTCTGTTCTAATTGTCTTTGACTAATTTTATTTTATTTATTTATTCATTTTGCATGGTCAGGCACTGGAAATCAAACCCGGGTCTTTGGCATGGTAGGTGAGAACTCTGCCTGCTGACCCGCCCTATAACTTGCTTTTATATATGTAACTTGGTTTCTAGATTCCCTGCTCTGCTTATACCCTTATCTAGTTGTTTTTCTTAGCTCCTAACACCACTCCATTGTAATAACTTCAATATTTATATGCTTTTTAAAAAATTTCTTTGGTAATTTTTGCACATCGTCTCTTCCAAATGGATTTTATATTCAGTTTGCCAAATTCTATTAAAAATCCTGTAGGATTTTGGTTGGTGATTACATTGAATTTGTAGATTAATCTAGAGGAGAATTTTGACATCTTTTCAATACTGAGTTTTTTTCTTTCAGGGGCCTGGTTTACCTCTCCACTTTAAAAGTATTTTTCAGGACTTTGTTGTGCCCCTAAGAGGTTTCAAAATTTCCTTCAAGTCCCACACTATTCTCATTAAATTTATCACCACACATTTGTAGGTTTTTTTTTGTTCTTGTAGTTGTTAATGCGCTATACTTAACTTGTACAGTTTCTAGTTGGTTATTCAAGAGTCATTTATCATTCAGTGTACAGCTACTAGCCGTGCACTGTGTTGTAGTCTCTGGGGAAACTGCAATGAATAAAACAGACAAAATTCCTTGTCCCCAGGAGAGAGGAGAGATACAAGTGGCCTAAACAAGCCAGTATATATAGAGAGGGGCTGTGGTAATTAGTATTTTGGAGGGAGCTGGTGGGCTGTGTAGGCTGACAGGGAGAGGTTCTCTGAGACACGTCCCTGTGGGCCAACATCCAGATGAGCCAAATGATGGGACCAACACTGGACCAGGGCAGCCTGTGAAAAGGCTCTGTGGTGCCACCACCCCTGGCTTGCTGGGGGAGTGGAGGCCTTGAGGGTGAAGAGGTCTGAGGAGTAGCGGAGTGGGCACAGATCTAGAAGGATCTGGAAGCACCTTGACAGGCCTTTGTGTAAGGACTTGAGGGCAGAGGGGGGCACTAGACAGTTCCTTTCCCAGGAGTGGCGGTGGAAACAGAGGTGCTTCAGGACACCGAGACAATGCAGGAGGGAGGCGGGGGTGGTGTGGTCCTGGAGGTCTCAGGGGAGGCCCATTTGGAAGGGGCAGCCCACAGGATTTGCTGGAGGCCAGGGGTGCCACCCTTGTGGGGAGCATGGAGCCCCCACCAAGAGGGGGATGGGGCTAGGCAGCTGCATAGGAAGTTAGAGCTGCTGCTGGGACACCCCAAGGAGATGCTGAGCAGGCAGCCAGGCGTGTAACCCCCAAGCACAGGGATAGGAGAGACAATGTGTGAAAGGTTTCTCCAGGCCCCTCATGACAGCGGCCCGAGGGCGCGGCTGTTCGCACAGCTGGGAGAGGCTGGCAGATGGTGTGTGGGTACAAGCCTGAAGGTCAATGGGCCACCAAATTGTGTCCTTTTGTCACCCCGGTATCTCTCTGTCACATCGTGCAGTGTGATCAGATGAGAATCACAGCACCTTGCTGTCCATGCCCTGCAGGGCAGAGGCTACCCTAAGTGGGCAGCTCGCAGTTGGTGGTGGGCAGCACGGTGGGCAGGGCGGTGTCCCCGAGGGGCCATGATCAGCCACCGCTGGCAGGACCTACAGCCCTCATCTCTGCCCACGGACACTTATTGGCCTCCCTTAGGAGCATAAATAATCTCCAGAGATTATTCTTGCCCGCAGAAAGCTGGCCTTGTACTCTAACCTGACTGGGCCACACAGGTGCAGCCAGATGCCTTCGTTAGCATGTGGGGTCTCCTGGCACACCCCGGGGGCTGTGCAAGGTGAGGGTGGAGGGCCCCTCCTGCTGCAGATGCCCCTGAGAGGACGTAGAGTACCAGGCTGCGGGCCCCAGGCCCTCCACACCAGCCCTGCCCTGGCCAGGGGCATGTCCCATGGGTCCCAGGAGAGCCACCCACAGAGGGCCTGGGGTGTACCACCTGCTGACTCTATTCTGGCGGAGAGGACCAATTTCCACAGAATCTCTTCTCGTGGCTAGTGTTCCATGAGAAGAAACGAGTCAGCAGAAAACATCTGCCTCATCTCTGAGGGTTAGTAAGAAAACTACCACTTAAAGAATGCTTCACAGCAGTTTGCAAATTATAGAGACAGATCCAGGAGAGAAAGAGCATTTGTTATTTCTGCTGGAAAATGGACCCTTAAAAACTAACACCAGCATGTCCACGCCTGTCTTCCTACCCTTGGAGAGCCCAGCTTTGGGCCCCTGGACCCAGTGTGAATGCACAGGCGTAGGCATGGGAAGGCGACGTGCCCCGGGCCAAGACTTTGGCAGGTGCCGTGGCTGGTGCTTTTGGGGTCAAGCTTTGGTTCTCGCCAGGGAGACTGACCAGGCCACTCGCTGCGGGAAATGCGTCACGAAACATGCAAAGGGGAGCCCAGGATGAACCCGATGGTGTTGGACTAGAGTTGGAGGGGTCAGGACACACTCAAGGTTTGTTGATGGGTATCAAAACAGATGGGTGTGCGTCTGCGTGTGCACGCACCTCCGGACAGCTGTTTCCCAGCTTTCTTCCGAGGGCAAATAGAACCATACTTCCGTCTCCTGTGGCTTGTTTCTTGCATGCAGCATCGTGTGACTGAGATTCAGCTTTGCGGCACCAGAGGTTTCAATTAATTTCTCCCTCTATTTATTTCTCCATAACAAATTTACTATCCATGGACATTTGAGTCCCTGCACCCCTTCCACATTTTTGCTATTAAACTCTGTGCTGCTGTGAATATTCACGTACACATTGCTTGGAGTGGACTGTGCCTAGGAATGTACGCTGGCCTAATGCTCGCTGGTAGTGGGTGTGCACGTTGTGGTGGCTTGCATTTTCCCAAAGTGGCCCCACAATTTCTCCTCTTAAAATGTGTGACTCTGACACTTCTCCAATGAGAAGGGTCTGTCCCCCCTGCTTCTGGAATTGCACAGGATTGTGACTATGGCAGAATTGACGTTAGGTGACTTTTGAGGCCAGCTCACGAGACGTAAGACAGTCCCCACCTGGCTATCTTTGGAGCCCTGTTCTTAGAACCCAGCCGCCGTCCCATGAGGGAACCCCACTAGTGCACAAAGAGGAGCACTGCAGGGGAACTGAGGCCCGTAGCCTAAAGCCACAACCGGCCTACCTGCCATGGGAGCGGCTCCCCAAGCCCAGGTAAAGTCCCCCTGGCATGTTCTAGCACATCTGCGAGCAGAACAGGTGATGGTTGTTTCCAGCTGTGAAGCATTGGGGGCAGTTTGTTTTGCCCCCAAAGATACACATATGTTCAACTTCACCAGATAATGCGATGTTATTTGCCAAGGTAATTGTACCAGTTGATGCTCAGGCCAGCACTTTTCTGTTGCCCCATCTTCTTGCCAACTCTGAGTATTGTCAGACTATAACATCTGTGCACATTTAGTGTGGTTTTAGTTTGCATTTCCAAAATTACTAGTGATGTTATTGGCAGTTTCAATTTTCTTCTCTGCAAGAAGCCCGGTTATGGGCTTTGTCCATTATTCTAGTGGGTTGTTTTTTTCTAGTGGCTTTGAAAGCACTCTTTATATATTCTGGATACTAATCTTTTGCAAGGTACGTTCTCCAGTTTTTCAATTTTTGCTCTTCATTCTCTTTATGTGTCTTTTGAGGAATGAAAGTTGTATTACATTCTATCCTTTTATTTTCAATAATTTTTTTCAGGTGTATCTCTTGAAAACAGCATTTAACTATCTTATATCCTAGAGTCTGAATCTTTTAATGGATGAATTTAGTCCAAGCACATTTCAATGATTACTTATATATTTGGATTCCTCCTGTCACTTTATGTTATATTCATTATTTACTATGCTTTTGGGTTTTTTTTCTTTTTGTTGGCTCTGTCCCTTTTTCTTCATCTCACTTTCTCCTCAGCACTTATTTAGAAGCTATAAATCCTATTTCTATTTTTTAAGTAGAAATTTCCTAATATACATTTTGTCTTTTTCCCTATAATTTAAAAATCTTCCAACCAAATAATACAAGAATCTTGATGCACTTTCACTTCTCCCTTCCACCCCTTTTTGCCAGATGTCATGTCTAATTCATCTGGGATTTTCCCCTCATGTTGTTACTTGATTTTCTTTGAATAATTCAAACCACTTCTTTTCTGGCAACCACTTCTTACTCTTGCCTTCTCTTTTCATTTTGCTAAAGTACATCCTTTAGTAGTTTTTTTGGGCTTGGTGGTTGGTAAACTGGATGCTTACGGGTCTGTGAAAACACCTTCGCAGATATTGACAACTGCTCTTTCGTGACTTCAGTCTGATTACCTCTAAAGGAGACCCTTTCCCTCTGAAGGCTTTTGAGCTATGCTCTTTATTCTTGGAATTCCAGCATGTCCCCATGGCATGTGTGTCTTTTTTCTTTCCTCTTCCTAGGCATTGCTTCTGCCCTGAGCCACATGTCTCTGGTTTGGGGAGGAAGAACTCCATGTCTTTTCCTCTTCTCTTTCATGCAACTGGCCCTCGCTTTTGCTCTATGGGGTGGGCACTCCTCTAGGTTTTCTGGTTTGTCTGAGGTGGGCAAGGGGGCCTGGAGCAGGAGCAGGAAGAGTTTGGGTCCAGCTGCCTGGGCACAGCTGGCCTGAGACTAACCCATTCCTAGAGCAGAGGCCACACTGTCCCCCACCATTGCCCAACGGCATGGCCAGAGGAAGCACGGCTGACCTTGAAGGTCCTGACCCCCTCCAGGCCTTTGCTTCCCAAGGGGACACTGGATGCCCTGGGCTGCATGAACTGGCCAGCAGATGGCCTGTCGGTGGACAAGGTCTCCCCAGTCCCACCATAGGCATTTGGTGGAGGTCCCGGGCAGTGGACGCTGCCCTGCCTACCATGTGGAGGAAGATCTGCCAGCCCAGGGGTCCCTGTGCCCCCAAGAGGACTCTTTTGCTGCCACCAGCTGGGTCCCCACACTCAGCCAGTTAATCTTCACAGGTAGCCAAGGAACCATCCGGCCACTCCCTGTATCACAGCATTTTGGGAATTTGGGGTTAAAAATTATCCAGAGGTCATTCAATTTCAGAGTTTAAACAACAGGTCAAGGGGAAGTAACCTGATAGGAGAGCATGATTGGGGTCTCTGAACTTCTGCCTCAGAGGGCCCTTTTCTCAAAAATCTTAAAATGGCATCTGTTTTACCAGGATCCCAGGTGGGTGTCCAGCTCCCTAACCACCCCCCCCACACCAGGCCTCTAATGCTCTAAAGAGGACCTCCAGCCCAGCTAGCCCCCACATCTGCTAGGCACCCTCCCAGCGCTTTGTGCAGACCCCTCCCCAGCGCTCCCTCAGATATCACCCTCCCGGGTCTGCACCCTCAGGACCCCCACTCCACCAGCCTCCCTCCCCCCATGGCCCACCCAGCACCCTTTCAGGCCCGCTGGCAGCCTTCTCTCCTACCCAGCACTCCCTTGGGACCCCCTCCTCTGGTCTCCCTCCAGCCCCTCCGTGGCAACCCCTCAGGTTCCCCCCATCCTCCGACACCCCCCCACTCCCTTAGTTCCCCTCCCTCACCCCGTCACGTCCCCTCTCCCAATCCCCCCTCTGTACCCCTTTAAGTCTCCTTTCCTGGTTCTCCCCTCAGCCTCCGCGCGGCACCCCCTAAGTCTCTACCCGCCGCCCGCCCTCCAGCCCGGCGCCCCGGCGGTCCCTCCTCCGGCTGCCCCTCCCCGCGGCCCGGCCAAGGCGGCGGAGCCCGCGCGCGTCATGGCGGCGGCCGGGGCGGGGCGCGTCGGGCACGCAGCGCGCCGGGCGGAGCGCTCGCCGCATTGTTTGCTTCGCTGGGGAGCGAGCGAGCGGCCCGGCCCGGGCGTCCGTGCCAGCCCCGCGCCCCCCGCTGCCGCCGCCGCCGCCCCGGCCGGGTCTCCCCCGCCGGCCTTCCTCGCCGGCCTCCGCCGCGCGAGCCTCCTTCCGAGAGCCCGCGGCCACCGCGGCCGGGCCCGGAGTCGCCGGCGCCGAGAGGGAGCCCGCGCCCAGGAGCGGCGGCGGGGCCGGGCCTGCGCGGCCGTTGGCGGAGGAGCCGCGGGCGCCATTAGCGCCGCCTCGGCCGCGCCGGCTCCCCGTGCTCGCCCGCTCGCCCGCCGGGCTCCCGCGGCTGCGGCGCCCCGAAGGTGAGTGTGCTGGGGGTCCCCGGCCGGGCTGTGTCTGACGCCGCCGCCGCCTTCACTCGCGGGCCGCCCGGGCCGCCGCCGCCCTGGGCCGCGGCCTGTCGCCGGCTTGTGGAGCGGACGCCATGTTTGGCGGCGGCGGCGCGCATTGTCCGCGGGCGGGCTGGGGGCGGCGGGCCGGGCCTGTCAGCCGGGGCCGCGCTCGCTGGTCGGCCGTGGCGGGGATGGAGGGGCCCAAGCCTGCGCTACCGCGCTGGGGGCTCCGTGCGGCGGCGCGGAGGAGGCCTGGGCGGGTCGCGGCGCCGTGCCGGGGAGTGCCTGGAGCCCAGGCCCCGCAGGTCTCCGGGTGAGGCCGGCCCGGGCTCTGCGCCCCGCCTCAGCCCGCGTTGGGCCCGGCACACTGCACGAAGCTGTCGGCCGCTGCCTCCTCAGCGTGCTGGATCGCGTTATGTAACAGATACACTCTGTTTGTTTTGCCGAGACAGGAAACTCCCTGTTCACAGGGACGTACTGTAAAGATTCCCCAACGAGAGACGTTGGCGGACCTCTGCGACTTCCCGGGTGGAGAGGCAACCCCGGGCCGGCGGGCGCCGTGGCGCCTCCTTCCTGCGGATCCGGCCCGGGATGAAATGAACGCGCCTCCCAGCAGGCCTGGTCTTTTTCTTAAGGAGTAACTCTGCTGAGGTATAATTTACACACATACAAGTGTTGTTCGGGTGCCGTGGTCCTGACAAGTGAATCCACATTCACATCATCACCGCCCCACCCAAGAATGTGCCCCTTGCCCCACAAAGCACCCTCCTGCCTGGGTTTAAGTCTTTGTCATTGCTTAAAATATGAACTAGGAGTTATGGCATTGTGTATTTACCTGGCTCACCACTTACTCTTCCCACAACCTGGCCAAGCATAAGCTCTTCCTGTACCTACTTTATGATAGAGGCTGCAGAGTCCTGGAGAGTTTCAATGACTTGTCCACAGCCAGACAGGAAATGAAACTAATTACAAAACCCCCAAGCAAATCACTGCTTTGGAGTGACTCTCTTCTGGCCCTTGTGGCTTTCCAGGACGTGTGCATTTAGCACACTCATTTCCCTGGAAACACACCGGCTGCCCTTGCTGTCCCTTTTTCCTTGTACAGCCCTGGGAATGGGGAGAGGCTGCCGGCTGACCAGGGCTTAGGGAGATGCCAAGTACCCCGGTCACCCTGTGTCCGATGCTGCCAATGAATGCCCATCTCACCCTCTGTAATGCCTTGGGCTAGAACTGCTCTGACTGTTGAGTCAGTGGCTAAGCTCTCCTGGTAGGAAGGGGTCAGATGAAGAGCTCTGAGACCTGTTGAGAGAGTTCAGGTTTTGAAGACCTTGTACTTAGAGTTGCTTTGTGCTTTGCTGTAGAGGAGAAAATTATATGTTTGTTTTGAATCTGGTGAGTAACCAACTGTTGCTTCTGCCCCACCTCAGTAATGAGCGTGTGTGGCTCTCCCAGAGTGCTGGAGGGCGCCTGCCGTGAAGGCGGTGGCACTGGGCTGGGGGCCACGCCCAGCCCGCCTCGGAAGGTGTCTGCCTGCTATTGGAGGTGTGGGGCCCTGGTTTGCACAGGGCTGGAGCAGCTTTGCTGACAGCTCAGCAGGAATTCAGGTTTCAGTGAGCCCCAGAGGTCCCTGAGATATGCGGGCTAGTGGGGGTTTTCCCTACCATGGTGTCTGCATAGGGAATTCCAGTCTGATTTCAACCACAAGCTGTAGGTTTTTTCCTAAGAAGTGTACATAGGCTCTGCTGGGATGTCCCTATAGGAGCTAAGAATGTCTAAGTATAGAGTGAATCTCTTCTTTGTGGGCTTTTCTTGGAGTACAACTCGGGTGACCCAGAGGCTGTGAATTAGGGCTCTGCAGGCTGCCCTTGGACCTCCTGACAGGGCAGGGCTAGATGCTGTGCTGGGGCCTCTCCAACTTGGAACACTTGTTTGAAACACTTGTTTGTAAGCCCTGAATTTATAAAAGTAATCTTGTTTCCTTTGTGTGAAATGTAGCTGTTTCCCAGGGACAGTCAGGCTTCTTCCTTGTTGTTGGACGAGAGTGCCTCTGGGGCTGTGATCTGGTCGCAAGGGTGGCCTAGTGTTAGGTCCTCAAGGAACAAGGGGCCAGGCCCCTGTAAGTGGTACGCGGTGAAACTGATGCAGTGGTGACAGGCCTACTGCTCTCAGCCACAGAAACTGGCAGCTCTGGAGGGCAGCATGCTGGCTTTGCCGATCTTTGAGAAGAGCAAATTCTCAAACCTCTGCAGCAGAGCTTTCAGGCCCTGGAGCCAGCACCAGCCTTGTAGTGTAGAGACTTCAGTGCGGTCTCTGCCAGCAGGGTTCTCTGGGAGTCAGCCCTGCTGAGGAGCCAAGCAGAAGGCAGAGATGTCCATACCTGGGTTTCTTCCAGAAAGAGGGAGAGGACACAGGCTGGCGTAGCAGCATTCAGGCCACCTATGGCAGAAGGCACCTTGGGGTGGGGTGGTCATCGTGGAGGCCCCATGGAGGCTATGCTGGGGCTCTCCTTTTCCATTCCAGCACGGTGTGCATGGGGATATGCGTCTGGCCAGAAACTCCCAGTAGGTAGCTGTCCCCCTTTACCTTGTTAGCATGAAGGGCTTGTGAGTTCTTGGGTGTACTTTTGCTCCCCCGGGGGCTGTCCCGGGCAGTCGTGGGGGAAGGGATGAGTTGGCAGGGAGGGGCCCCTGGAGACCCTGAGGACCAAGTAGCCACTGAGATGGTGCACCTTGAGACCGTGGCCCCTGTACCTGTGGGATCCCAGCCCACAGTAGAATTGTCCTAACTGGCCCCCTGGGCCAACTGGCCGTGGGGTCTAGACCCGAGTCGTCGTCCTGGTCTTGGCTGCCTATTGACTTGGCCTACATGAAGTGGGGTGGGCAAGAACTGTCCCAGCCTCTTGGAGGGCTTCTCATAGCAGATGCCCTCTGCAGAGCTGTGGCATCTGGGCTGTTCCTTGCTTCTGCCTCTCCTGGCACTATTGCCCTTTCCTTCTGGTCCTGGGGAGACTCTTGGGCCTGGGGTGAATGGGCTGTTGATGGCTTATTGGAACAAGATGACAGGTGTCAGGATGAGTGATTTTGAAAGCCTCAGACCCGTGTAAATGTGAGCTTCATGTTGATGCAGCTTGGAGTTACTGTGTATGCTCTGCTCATGTGCACTTCTGAGGTATCCCAAGCTGTGAAATAACTCTCAATCTGGCTCTGCTTGTAGGTGATTGTTGCCAAATGAGGAGGAAAGGACGATGCCATCGAGGACCTGTGGTCAGGCATCCCGCTTCCCCATGCAGCCTTAAGCACTCCCCAACACGAGAGACACTGACGTACGCACAAGCCCAGAGGATGGTCGAGATTGAGATCGAAGGGCGCCTACACAGGATCAGCATCTTTGACCCCCTGGAGGTCATTCTGGAAGATGACCTCACTGCTCAGGAAATGAGTGAGTGCAACAGCAACAAAGAGAACAGTGAGCGGCCCCCCGTCTGTTTAAGAACTAAGCGCCACAAAAACAACAGAGTCAAAAAGAAAAATGAAGCCTTGCCTGGCACCCATGGCGCGCCTGCCTCGGCCAGCGCGCTGCCCGAGCCCAAGGTGCGGGTGGTCGAGTACAGCCCCCCATCTGCCCCCAGGAGGCCTCCCATGTACTACAAATTCATTGAGAAGTCTGCTGAGGAGCTGGACAATGAGGTTGAGTATGACATGGACGAGGAGGACTATGCCTGGCTAGAGATTGTCAATGAGAAGCGCAAGGGTGAGTGTGTCTCAGCTGTATCACAGAACATGTTTGAGTTCCTCATGGATCGCTTTGAGAAGGCATCGCACTGCGAGAATCAGAAGCTGGGGGAGCAGCCGCCGCTTATAGATGAAGACGCTGTGTGCTGCATCTGCATGGATGGCGAGTGCCAGAACAGCAACGTGATCCTCTTCTGTGACCTGTGCAACCTGGCCGTGCACCAGGAGTGTTATGGTGTGCCCTACATCCCCGAGGGCCAGTGGCTCTGCCGGCACTGCCTGCAGGCCCGCGCCAGGCCTGCTGACTGCGTGCTGTGCCCCAACAAGGGCGGTGCCTTCAAAAAAACAGACGATGACCGCTGGGGCCACGTGGTGTGTGCCCTGTGGATCCCAGAGGTGGGCTTTGCCAACACGGTCTTCATTGAGCCCATTGATGGTGTGCGGAACATTCCCCCAGCCAGATGGAAACTGACGTGCTACCTCTGCAAGCAGAAGGGTGTGGGAGCTTGCATTCAGTGCCACAAAGCAAACTGCTACACAGCATTCCATGTGACATGTGCCCAGAAAGCTGGCCTGTACATGAAGATGGAGCCAGTCAGGGAGTTGGCTGGTGGGGGCACCACCTTCTCGGTCAGGAAAACCGCATATTGTGACGTTCACACTCCTCCAGGTTGCACACGGAGGCCCTTGAGCATTTACGGGGATGGTGACACAAAAAACGGTGTGTGTAGGAAAGAGGGTACGGTCAGAACAGTGAGATCCACTTCCAAGGTCAGAAAGAAAGCGAAAAAAGCCAAGAAGACACTTTCTGAGCCTTGCACGGTCCTGCCTGCCGTGTGCGCCCCTTATATTCCACCTCAGAGGTAAGTGTTCCTGGCATTGAGTCAGAGCAGGCATAGCATGAAAGCACATAGGAGAGCATAGTGGGACCCTGCCCAGAGCTGGGCCTGAGGACCACTGTGTTTGCTTCTTTGCTTCCTGGTTCCCCTAGATACAGCCTTACTGGTTTTTCGTGCTTTTTGGGGAAACAGATGCAAGAGTTTTGTCAGACCTGGGACGTTTGGCACGGTGTTGTGAGGCCCTCCTCACAGCGTGCCCCATGTGGTTCCCACCCCATCTTATTAACCTTGCTCCTTTGTAGTTTTTTCTAAAAAATAACTTTTTGCAGTGGCAAAGGGTGTCAGAATGGGACTGAAGGGAGACGTGGCTGTGCATGTGCCTGTGGGAGATGGTTACTCCCCTCGACTCCGTTGGCCTGTGGTAGCAGCACGCACTCTGGCCAGTGTCAGCGTGCACGACCTCAAGTGAGCTGCTGGGCAGATGGGCCATTGCAACCCTGCAGGCGCGCTCTCACGCCCTTCCTGGGGCTTTACTCACTCAGCTCTGTCAGCTCCTGTCCCCCTGTTGCCCAGTTTTCTTGACCTGGCTCCCTCATCACTGCTGCTTGCTTTTATCCCATTATCTTTGCCCACCTTCTCATTTTTAGGACATGAGGTAAGTGACTGGCTGAGAGCCATGTAAATGTGAAAGAATGGCTGCTGCTCTGTGAAGATCCCTGGCTCCTCTGGCTGGCTCTGAGAGGAGGCCATCGTGCCACCCCCAGGGTACAGCACGGTTCCACTGGAGAGAGTGATTCAGAAGGAACTGGTGTATGAATAAAGTGACAAGACTTTTCAAAAATTGGGTAGTTGACAGACATTTAGGACATTTTTGTTATTAAATGCTAAAAGTTATCTTCACCATATTGAATGTTAGGTTTTGTATTGTGTTCCTGTGTATTTGTGACTTAAAATAATTCATGCTTGCTAGCAGGTTGTGGTTAAATGATGTAGTTTCGCTTCAAAGTGTCAGAAGTTACCTGAATCTTAACTAATTAGATTGTAAGCATATGACTGTGGGATCTGCTGCTTAGAATACTGGTTTTATCCTGAGACAAGGAAACACTAACTTTGTATTAAGATTAAGAAATTTAAGACTATTTTTGTGTTACTTAATCTACCTGGTCTTTTCCCTCAAAATAACAATTTTTTTTTTCTTATTACAGAGCAGTGCCTAGTCTGCAGATTCTGTATATTCAGACGAGCAGAGGGAGTAAAAAATGTTCACGATCCCTCTCAGCCAGAGAAAACCATGCCTAGTCCATGGGGTGTGTCTTTGCAGATGAGACTGACTGCTCAAAGACAGTTTCACTTAAATCTCTAAATGTGTAGGATTTGTATTGGGAACTTTTGTTTAAAAGGCCTAGAAACGCCAGCTTTACTGAGAGTGGAGTAAATGAAACAAAAGTTTTGACCTAATGCATGGAAAAGCTGAAGTGTACAGTGCTTCATGCTCTGAGGCCGGTGCTTTATGCACCTGCTTCAGGTAGGGGTGAGGCTGTGGTGGGCCCCCTTCACCTGCTGCCATTGCCCCCTGCCTTGTTGGATGTCTAGGGGTACAGCCTCCCAGTGAGGGAGGATCTGCTGGAGACGCGTGGATGTCGCAAGTACAGGGAATGGGTTGATGGGGAAGAAAGCTCAGGCTCTGTTGATTTCATTGAGCCGTGTGTAAAGGTGTGGTTTGGCCGTGTTTCCGTTTCCACCTTAAGATTAAGTACCCTCCACACCTAGCCTCAGACCTTGCAGTCTGTGGTCCCCAGAGTCTCTGGGAGATTCCTGCTCACTTGAGTCTACCTGCGGGAGAGGCCTGAGCCCCCCCGCCCCATAGCGCCACTGTTAAGTGGGGGCGCAGCCATGATGGGGCATGCGGCCTGAGCGAGCGCTGGTCCCGCCATGGGTGTGCAGCAGATCTCCATCCGAGATGTGTGTGGTATTGGAATGCAGTCTCCTGGCGTGGCAGCACCTTGACAGCGTTGGTGCCAGGACCCTGAAAGCATTTTGTGAGAGCAGCAGTTGGGTGGAGAAGGGTGTGCTGTCACACGCCAGTGCAGGGGTTTTGACTGCTGCAGATACAGGCTTTCCCTCCTTCCCTGTGGGTGACAATCTGCTGCAGAGGGTTTGGGGGTGGAAACAGGGCATGCTGCAGGGCCTAGAGATGCTTTTGTCATGGGAGTGGTTTAGAAAATTAAGATTTCAAGTAAAAAAGATAAACACAGCCAAGTAATTCCAGGATCATGGTATGTTCTTACCGAGAGGGGGACGGTATATTTAACTCTTTAATGTTATCATTTTTAAGCCACTGTAACTGCTTGTTTCTCTGAGTGGTAAACTGTGGGGTGAGGAGGTGGGGTGCGCGTGGCTCTCCATGCTTGTCCCATTGCTTGCTCGCAGTCAGTGTGGGGAGGTGTGGCTCTTGCTTGTCCCATCTCTGCTCGTGGACATGGGTCAGAGTCATCCCAGCCTCATGGCCTGTGACCCGGTATGGCCGTGGTTGTTGGCTCCAGGGGCTCTCGACCTGGCCTGAGCTGCTGAGCGCTCCTTGTGCGGAAGCCAGTCTAGCCTTGGCCTCACTGACCTTCGGGTTCACCAGGCAACTGTGTGGGAAAGGTGGCCAAGTCTTAGACTTGTGCTCATCTCTTTTCATACTTCCCTCCCTCACCTGTTCTGGTCTGAAAAACTTTGTTTCCAACCTTGAAACAACACGATAACTTGGGAAAAATGAGAAAAGGAACGTCTGAATGAGAGAAAATTCCTGTTGCCTCCTAAGAGAAGTCTGTGCTTTGGTGGGTGTTGTCATAGATCTTGGTGTGTAGTGATCCTTTTCCTCCCTTGGCAGCTCTCCCCTGTGGCTTGGGTGAAAGGGACGAGTTGAGGGTACCTGAGGGGTGGGGGTCAGTCAGATTTCAGGCTGCAATGGCAGCTGGAAGCTGTAAGATTTTTTTCCCCACTTTTCCCACGGTTAATTTTTATTATGTTCTTAAAAGTTTCTGTCATGGATTGGGGAAAAGAGGAACCCTAACCAGGCCCTTTGCAGATGGAAGCCGCGGCTGCTGCCGGTCTACCCGGCACACGTTGAGGGAGGCAGTGCGCTGTGTCCAGAGCAGTGGCTACTCTGGAGACATAGTGAAGAACAGGGGAGTGTGAGCTGCAGGTTGCAAAATGTATCTGTGGAAAGCCAGGGCCAGCAGTGTTTGCTTGGGGACTGAACGGCCAGATGGGTCCTGTCCAGGTCACCCTGCCTGGTCATTTGCGGCCTCCTAGGAGCTCATGCAGGGCCCTGCTGCCCTCAGCACCTTCCTTCTGAGGGCTCTGCCTGGTGGATTCTTGCTTGGATCCACTTTCCTGGATGCCTCTGGCTTTGGTGTTCCCCATGCTGCCCCCCACTCCGGCCGGTATGACGGCCTGAGGCTGCTGGGCCTGAAGCATAGGAGTGGTGCCTGGTGCAGGCGAGGGGCTCTCTTGGGGGGGCACTTGTGGTGGCAGCTTTGAGCTCATGCATCGCTCAGGGCACTGAGGCAGGATTGGAGTTGACAGTGCCACAGGTCATTTCCACACCTGCGCTCATGTGTTTACTTGTCGGCGCCCGGGCATGGAGACGTGGGCCCATGTGGGTTTCATGCATCTTGGTTGAGTGGCATGGCCATGGGCACAGACAAAAGAGAGAGCACCACCCGGAAGCAGAGAGACCCTCGCCCGCATGGGGAGCATGTTCATGTTTTAACTCTTTGGGGAAAGAATTTCAGGTTTACAAAACATTAAATATTAAAGAGGCCACAGAACGAGCACATCCACTCTTTACAGAATCACCTGTCATTGACCTTTCACCGCATCTGTGCTCTCTATGCCCACCCCCACACACTGTTTCCTGAACCATTTGTGATGATTTACATTTGTGGCTTTCAGGGGTCCATCACAGCAGGACACAGGCACTGGCATTGGGGTCTGCCAACAGGTGAAGTCTGGGTACTTGGGCACTTTCATCCCCTGGCTTGTGGTGGGGGTCGCGGTCCAGCAGTCTCGTAAGATTTATAGAAGTGGGCTCTGCCAGGTTGGGCTGTCACTGTTGGAAACTACAGGCGCCATGCAGCTTGCATCAGAGATTGGGCAGTGGCTGCGGCCTCTCATCCACCAGGAGAAGAACGCCTGGCCCCGTGGATGAGGGGCATGAGCCCATTGGAAGTGGGAGTCAGAGCCCCTGGCACAACTGGTACATCCGCAGCCTTGGAATTTGCTGGGAGATGGTGCCCTGCCCCTCAGTTGCCACCAGGTGTGGCTTGGAGCCCTGGCGAGGGTTGGGTGCTCGAGAATGGTGAAACCTGTTTTGATGTGGAAGTATCTGGAGGCAAATTTTGGGTTGTTCAGCTCAGGGGGACTCTGAATTTCATTGATGCCTTGAGGAAAGAAGATTGTGGGAATCTCTAACTGTAGTTGTTACAAAAGTGAATCAGATCTGTCATGAAGATGCCAGCAGTCCAGAGAAGTTGGGCATGTTCCCGTGGCAGAGCCTTCCTGCGTCTGAGGCACACATGCAGGTGTAAATCATCTCACTAAGTGAGATGTTTTTTTTTCTGACTTTTCATGACTTTTATATGAAAAATTAAAAAAAAAAGAAAAACCTAGAGATTAACAGATAACATCAGATGTAACAATTTTCTTTAAAGAAGCAAAATGATTTGAAAACAGGACAACTAAGGTGCTCTCGAAGTTTAGTCCTCCTGCCTTCTTGGTGGCAATTGTTTGTGCTAGCATGCGCTGGCATATGCATGCACATGGGTGAACATGAGAACAGTGCACCATCTGGTATGCTTTATGCACCTAAATGTTTTTACATGGTGCTGTCATCATGCATGCCAGTTAGCAGCTTGCTGTTTTCTGTCAGTGTGGTTTTGATCCTTTCTTGAGGGGCCAGCTTTGCTCCTGGCAAGGGCTGGCTGATGTGCTGGTGAGAGTGACAGCAGCCTGCTCTCTGTTGAAGGTGGCGGCTTCAGGACTGTTGCCTGTGCAGGGTGCAGAGCCTCTGCGGCCCTTGAGCAGAAGTTTTTCAGTGATGCCCAGCAAGGGGATTTTGGAGGCCAGGCCTGCGTGGTTTCTGTGTGACCAGATGCCCTCCAGCATGGGAATCAGTGGTGCATTCTGGCAGCTCTCTTAGGTCAGGTCATGGTGTGTCTTTCCTCAGTCTTGGCTTATCTGCTCTCTTTTTATGTCTTTGAAAACATTCTCTCTGGATTGGAGTCTTCTAAGAGGACAGAACCATGTACCCTGTGACTTGGCACCCACTGTCCCCTCACCTGGCTGTCTTTCTGACCTGTGTGTCCTAGTGGGTCTGAAGCTCATCTTGGATGTGTTCTTTTTTCAATAGCACGTCAGGGTCTAGACCTAATACCAGCGAGTGTGTCTGGATGGACCGGAGTTTCGTAATTTAGTGTAGTCAAATTTGTCAGTCTTTTCCTGTGTTGTGCATCTTGTCTCTGGTTTAAGAAACCTACCCCAACCCTGAGGTCATAAAGCTTTCCCCTGTGTTTTCCCTGGAAGTCTTTAATCCTCTCCTGTTCACTTTTAGTGGAGGGGTGAGGTGGGGATCATTTTGCTGCTTTGGGAGGCTGTTCTGCTGCAGCATGAGTGCTCTTTGGGCGCGGGTCCCCCCCTGGGTGTGGGACCCCTCTGGGTGTGGGTCCCCCCTCAGCGTGGGTCCCCTGTGGGTGCGGGTCCCCCTTGCGTGAGGGACTCTCTGGGTACGGGTCCGTCTCGGGCGTGGGTCCTCCCAGAGCACGGGTTTTCCCAGGGAGCAGGTCCCTCTCGGGCGTGAGTCCCACTCAGGCATGTGTTCTCTGGGTGCGGGTCTTCCCAGGCTGCATGTCCCCCTCAGGCATGTGAGTTCCTGGCCCCAGACCTGCCCACCGCCCTGCACTTGAGCTGCAGTGAGGCTGCATGCCAAACCCTGGTGGAGGGCTCCGGACAGGGACCCCCAGCCCCTCAGAATTGTCAGGACTGACTTGCTTGTTCGTGCTTCCTCCTGTGTGCAGCTTGCCGTCAGCTTTTCATGTTCTGTGACTCGTCTTATAGGGCTTTTGGTTAGAATTGCCTTGACTTCAGCATTCCTTTAAGAAACTTTGATTTCCGTGTGTTCGTGACATTATCCAAATATGGACAGATCTACCTCACTGCTCCTGGGAGACTTCTGGGGCTTAGGAGGGGAGGCACTTATCAAAGATCATAGAGGGAGGAAGAGGCCATGGGGCTGGCCCTCAGAAAGAAGGGGCCCCTTGCTGCTGTGCTGACCTTGTGTCCTGCTGCCCCCGTGGACAGTTCTGCTGAGCAGGTCTTAGAGCCACGTCCTTCATGGCTTCTTAGTTGGGTTTATTTCCAGAGTGTGTTTCCAGGAGGTGGTGTCCCAGCATTCTTCCTAAAGGCCACGTGCAGGGCACACTTCTCCTCTCGAACGTTTGTCTGGTTTCGGAATAAGTGCTCTCCTCACCTCTGGTTTTGTTGATTAATTCCTGTGGGACAATGTTTCACTTAGTCCCACAGTTTTCTCCGTAGAAGTCTATTAGATTTATTTCTAGGTATAACTTATTTTGTTAATGTTCTGAATAATGTGCTTTTTTAATTAGCATTTTTTTGATTGGTGTAAGACACTGTAGATTCCCTTGAGGAGTGTCTTTGTGGACAGTGTCACTTGTGAACAGGTGGGCTTCTCTAGGTCTTCCGTGTTTCCTGCCTTTAGCGCCACGTGGACAAGGCCTCTCTGTCCTGTGTTGGCCCAGAAGGGGGTGGCAGCTCCCCTGAACGTCCTGGCGGCCGGAAGGGGCCAAGTTGTCTGTCGGTAGGAAGATTTTGTAGATGCTCTTTCTGATTAGGGAAGATCTCATTTTATTTCTGCCTCACAAAGAGCTTTTTTTTTTGGCAGTTTTATTGAGAGATATTTACACCTCTTATAATCCATACAATCACAGGTTCACAGTATCATCACAGGGAAGTGCATCTGTCATCACAGTACAAATTTTTTTTTTAAACTTTTTTTTATTAATTAAAAATTAACAAACAAAACATTAAGATATTCCATTCTACATATACAATCTATTTCTTAATATCATCACATAGTTGCATATTCATCATTTCTTAGTACATTTGCATCGATTTAGAAAAAGAAATAAAAAGACAACAGAAAAAGAAATAAAATGATAATAGAGAAAAAAAAGATTATATATACCATACCCCTTACCCCTCGCTTTCATTTACCACTAGCATTTCAAACTGAATTTATTTTAACATTTGTTCCCCCTATTATATATTTTTATTCCATATGTTCTACTCTTCTGTTGATATAGTAGCTAAAAGGAGCATCAGACATAAGGTTTTCACATTCACAGAGTCTCATTGTGAAAGCTATATCATTGTTCAATCGTCATCAAGAAACATGGCTACTGGAACACAGCTCTACATTTTCAGGCAGTTCCCTCCCGCCTCTCTGCTACATCTTGAACAACAAGGTGATATCTACTTAATGCATAAGGATAACCTCCAGGATAACCTCTGGAATCTCTCAGCCATTGACACTGTCTCATTTCATTCTTCCCCCTTTGGTTGATAAGGTTCTCTCAATCCCTTGATGTTAATTCTCAGCTCATTCTAGGGTTTTTCCTCAGTCCCTTGATGCTGAGTCTCAGCTCATTCCAGGATCTCTGTCCCACGTTGCCAGGAAGGCCCACACCCCTGGGAGTCATGTCCCACGCAGAGAGGGGGAGGGTGGTGAGACTGCTCGTCATGTTGGCTGTAGAGAGAGGCCACATCTGAGCAACA
Organism: Tamandua tetradactyla; assembly: GCF_023851605.1. Taxonomy (NCBI): domain Eukaryota; kingdom Metazoa; phylum Chordata; class Mammalia; order Pilosa; family Myrmecophagidae; genus Tamandua; species Tamandua tetradactyla. The sequence continues at coordinate 44,955,686 of NC_135333.1, read as the reverse complement.
AATGAGGCTCCCTTGGGGGTGACTCTTAGGCCTAAATTTTAAGTAGACATAACCTATCTTTTGTGGGGTTAAGTTTCATATGAACAAACCCCAAGACTGGGGGCTCAGCCTATAGCTTTGGTTGTCCATACTGCTTGTGAGAATATCACGAATTCAACTTGGGGAAGTTGAATTTCTCCCCGCTCTCACCATTCCCCGAAGGGGGCTTGCAAATACTTTTCCAGTCACTGATCAAATCATTCTGGGATTCCTCGGGGCATCACTCTGGACAAACCAACAAAATCTCATGTCCTACCTGAGATTCCAAGTACTTACGACATTCAATCAAACTATCTACATGAGTTATATTAGGAAATGCTCTAGTCAAAATATAAATTTTGTAACAAATAAACATTTTTTGCTTTAGTCTCACACATAAGGTGACATTTTAAAGTATTAATTATCATCTGTTTTCAGCACCCTGCAATAATGACATTCCTTTGTTCTTCCTCATGCAAAAACATTTTTAAAATTTGTATATTAGTACATATGGTTTTTAATATTAGGGATTTAAAATGTTTTTGAATGGTTTTGATGAGTGTTTGAGGGGAATATTTATTTAATCTGTTAATATTGTATATTTTATATATCATACCTGTTTGTAATATATGCACATATATGCAACATGTGCATCCTATATGTAAATTACGAAGCCAAGTAACACCTTTAACCTGCTCCCTAGCACCAGACCTTAGAAATGCACTATCACCACTGAATCTGCCTATGGCTCCCTGTACCATTCCCTACTTCTCTCTCTGGTGGGAGAGTTACATGAGCTTTTGTTTTGTTTTGCACTGCTGTGCAAAATAATAGCTTCATTTAGATTGAGTTCACGTGTCATGTAATGCCCTCACTCCGTATACAGCTCGGTGGTCCACAGTATATGTGAAGTTGTGTATCTGCCACCATTGTCAACTGTAGTGTGTCCTCATCACCCCAGAGGGGACCCCTGCCTCCTCACCCCTCACCCAGTGCTGGTCCACCTCTGATGGGACTATTATGGCCATTTTGCAGACATGGAGTCACCTAACTTGGGGTCCTCTGTGGCTTCTTTCTCTCGACATTGCGTTATCCTGCTGATCTGAACTTCACTCCTTCCTGCGGCCACGCCCTTCTGTCCCTCCTCTGATGGACACTTGTCCCCCTTTGGCTGTTGTGAGCAGCGACTCCCGGCCCTCATTGGACTCCCAGCCCTCATTTGCATGTAGCTTCATATGTGAATATGTGTTCTTATATCTTTGGGTGGATGCCTACGAGTGGCATTGTTGGGGACATGGCAGCTCCATGGCTAGCACTTGGAGGGCTGCAGAGTGGCTCTGAAGCAGTGGCACTGAGAGGCATCCTGGCCGTGGAGGATGAGTGTTTCCAACCTGTGCTTTGATTCTAGCTGTTCTGCTTGTGTGAAGTGGTACCTCATTGTGGGTTTTATTTTTGTTTTCCATTAGGAAAGTTGTGCAGAAAATCATGCAGCGAATACAGGGATTTCCCATATTAACACCTTGTGTTATGGGGTACCTTTGTTACAGCTGGTGGAAGATTATGATAATTGCATTATCACATGTAGTCAGTCATGGGTTTACACTAGGACTCGCTGTGTTGTACAGTCCTGTGTTTTTTTAAAATTTTTATTCTAGAAACACATGTACAACCTGAAATTCCCCCATTTAACCACAGTCTGATTTGTAATTCAGTGGTGTGACTACATTGTTGTGGTTTGATTTGCGTTTCCCTGGTGACTAATGATGTTGAACAGCTTCTCAGGTTTACTGGCCGCTTGTGTGTTTTTGGAGAAATATCTGTTTGAGTCCTTTGCCCATTTTTTCTTGGAGTAATTTGTTATCTTGTTATTTCTGAGAGCTCCTTACAGATCTGGGTCTGAGGCCCTTGTACATGAGGTGTAGGTATTTTCTTCTGTTCTCTGGGTTGTTTCACTTTGTTGATGGTGCATTTCATGGCACGAAAGTTTTTAGATTTGATGAGGTCTGATTTTTGTATTTTTCCTTTAGTTACTTCTGCTTTTGGTGTTGTGCGTAAGAAGGCTTGGCCTGGCCCAGGCTGCTTAGAGGGGCTTTATCACTGCCCTGGGTCTCTACACTGCAGCTGTCCTTGGCAGCATGCCCCATGGGGTGGGTTTCCAGGCTCACGGCGGCCTTGCTTTGTGCAGGGATCGACTCCTCTTGTTAGTGGACATGTGGGGTCTGCTCCAGGTTTTTGGGGTATTTATCTGATGTGCCTGAGGACAGCCAGTGTTGCACGGCCTGAGCTGGGACTGTGGTGTCTTTACTTTGGCCAGGTGAGGCTGGTGGTTGCAGAGCCGTTTTTGGCTCATACTCCGGCACAGTGGATGCCCCTCAGCCTTGATATCTTCATCAAGCTGTTCTCAGACTGTCTAGTTAGCCCCTGTGGTGGGTCTGAAATTGTGTCCTCTCATGGTCTGAATTAGCATTATGTTGGCAGAAAGGGCCCCTGCTTCCCAAGGGGTCACCACTGTGGCATACCCGCAGTGGCGTGTCTTACCCTGTCTGCCTGGTGCTGTGTAGTGGGGCGCTGGCCCCATCTGCTATGCTATTTTCTGCAGGACTGCCACTCCATGACCGCAGGCAAGCTGTGCTGTTCAGGCTGGCAGGAGGGGTGCGGAGGGGGGTAGAGAACTGGTTCGGCTGTCCTCCTGGGATGGTGCTGGAACCTAGTTCTCTTTGACACTGCTGTGTCTTCTCCCCGCCTGGGGCTCTTCTGTTTAACATGGTTATCTTATAAAGAGGCAGCATCCTTCGTTGAATGAAGCAATTGATAAATATTTTCCTTTATGGTTAGTGCTTATGTCTTGTTTAAATAGCCCTTCGCCATCTCAGGTTTGAGGTCACGGAATTTTCTTTGTACTTTCTTCCACAATGTTAGTCTTGTCCCCGCCCCCAGAGCTGGAGCATTTTGTGTCCCACCTCGGGTTGCCCCTTGAGGGCAAGGCCTTGGCCTGGCTTGCTAGTGCACTAGGGCAGAGCAGTGCTTAGCAGCTCCTCATGGAGCAAGCATCTGCTCACCTGGAAAGGGTTTCCCTTAGCAGGTGAGAATAGGTGCATTTCTGTGGTATGGACAGCCATTTGTTGGAGTGTCATTGAGTAATTTCCCCTGTCCTTAGAGCCCTAGCCTGCTGCTCCCAATACTTGTCACATTTCCCTGGGGGATGGTGTTTCTGTGGGTTCTGCGGAGTTCTATGGGCTCTGCCATTCGCCCCTTACCTCTGCCACCTTGTGGGAAGCTCCACATCACGTCTGCCAGGAGTGCCATCCCTTGTTCCTCTTAAGGAAAGGTTCCTCAAAAAGCCCTTCTGGGAATGTGAAAATCATGTGAAATCTGCAGTCCAATCTGGAGATAATTTATGTTTTACTCTTTTGTTTTCTTTCCCCATGACTGTCTCCACTTTTTGTCACTCCTGAAGGTCAAGCCATGGACCCTAAACCGATGAGTGTGTGGTGCTGGAACGGGGGCACTCCAGGGCCTCGCTGCAATTCTCCCATGTCTCGGGACCGGTTGCGTGCTGCTGCTCCTCGCTGTCCTCTTTGTAGAAGTCCTGAGATGAAAAACCCCTGTGTCCCTGGAGCACACCCACCTTGGCCAGGATGTGTGATGATATCTTCTGCCTTGATGAATTCCGTTTGCTCTTTGTTCCTTGTTTGTCTTTCCATTGTTTTGGGTTTTGATTTCTTTCAGCAATGTATTGTAAATTTCGGTGTATGAGTCTTTCACCTCCTTGGTTAAAGTTATTCCTAGATATTTTATTCTTTTAGAGGTTTTAAATAATTTCAGTCTTTTAAAATGTATAAAGACCTGTTTTGTGCCCCAACATATGATCTATCCTGGAGAATGTTCCGTCAGCACTTGAGAAGAATATATGTCCTATTTTGGGGGGATGTAATGGCCTATATATGTCTGTTAGGTCTAATTCATTTATCAGATTGTTTAAGTTCTCTAATACCTTGTTGATCCTCTGGTTGCTTCAATAGAGGAGAGTGTTGTATTGAAGTCTCCCGTCATTATTGTTGAAATGTCTATAGCTCCCTTCAGGTTTGCCAGTGTTTGCCTCATGTACTTTGGGACTCCTTGATTGGGAGCATAAACATTTATGAATATTATTTTTTCTTGTGAATTGGTCCTTTTATATAATACGTAGTGTCCTTCTTTATCTTTAATGACTTCTTTCCATTTAAAGTCTGTTTTGTATGATACTGGTATATCTATTCCTGCTTTATTTTGGTTTCAACTTGCATGGAATATATTTTTGCATCCTTTCACTTTCATTCTGTTTGTATTCTTGGGTTTGAAATGAGTCTCTTGTAAAAACAACATATAGGTGGATCATATTTCTTAATCCATTCTACCAATCTGTTTATTTTATTTGGTGAGTTTAATCCATTGACATTCAAAGGTATTACTGTTAAGGCATTGCTTGAATCTCCCATCTTATCCTTTGGTTTTTATTTGTCAGATCTGTATATTCTTTTCCCTCTATCTCTTTTTATCTTTATTTATTTATTTTATTACTTTTTTGGGGGTGCGTGGTCCAGGAATCGAACCCAGGTCTCCCGCTTGAAAGGTGGGCATTCTAACCACTGAACTACCTATGCACCCACTTTTTATCTTTTAACTTATCCTTACTGGTACTCCTCAATTCTTTGCCTTCCTACAGACCTCTCTCCTCTGTCTTTTTTTTTTTCAGCCCACAGAACTCCCTTTAGGATTTATTTTACAGCTGATCTCTTGTTGATAAATTCTCTTAGCATTTATTTATCTGTGATAATTTTAATCTCTCCCCCCCCCTTTTTTAAACGTTTTTTATTGTGAACTATAACATGCAGAGAAGTGATAGATTTCTAATGGCATTTTAACAATTAGTTATACAACAAACTTCAAAGTATGGTATATGTTACATTTCCACAATTTCGGGTACTTCCTTCTAGCTGCTCTAATATATTGTATACTAAAAAGAAACATCAGTATGATGAATCAGTAGTCATATTTATTTGTTAAAACCTGAATTAAGAATTAAGACCCAAATAGTGAGTCTCAGGAAGTCAGATCATTGTTTAGATGACAGGAGCAAGGTATTGTGGTTCCATAAGGATGTCTACTTCTCATCTGAAATCCAGCCCGGCAGTGGCTACAATCACTTTAGTTTGACAAAGCAAAGATATCTGAAGCAATTACGTTTATTCTGTATACACAAGGCTTATTTGTTATTGAATATTTGAATATTAACTGGTTGAATGAGTACTAAATTATGCTGCTAATGAGAGTCAGTTTGCAGATAGTGTTCCTACATATGAATGAGTAGACAGAGTTATAGAATAGATATATCACTCGGTCTAGAAACTGAATCTCAGAAACCAATCAGGCAATGCACAAATGTCCTTACTTTTGAAGGACAGTTTGGTTGGGTACAGAATTCTTGGCTGGAAGTCTTTCTCTTTCAGGATCTTAAATATATCATATCTCTCCCTTCTCGCCTCCATAGTGCCAGTTCAGTAGTCTGAGCTCAAGTCTTACATGGCTTCCCTTGTATGTAGTAGATTGCTTTTCTCTTGTCGCTTTCAGGTTTTTCTGCTTCTCTTCAACATTTGACAGACTGATTAGTTTGTATCTTGGAGAAGGCCTATTTGGATTTATTCTGTTTGGAGTTCTTTGGCCTTCTTTGATTTGCATATTTATGTCTTATAAGGGTTGGGAAGTTTTCCCCCATTATTGCCCCAACTAATCTTCCTAGCCCTGTAGTCTTCTCTTCTAGTGTCTTCTTGATATCTTTTTTATCATTAGGCAACCTGTTGAATTTGTTTAGTAGTGTTGTGTGAACTTCTTTGATTAGTTGTTCCAGAGTTTGTGTCTCTTCAAGTGGTTTAATTTGGTCAATTGACTGGGCTGTATCTGTTTGCATTTTCATATGCTGTGTGATTTTCTGTTGCCTTCGAGGCACTTAATTGTCTTGGTAGGGCATGGGTGCATGTATGTGCAGGGGAGGGGGTAAATGTGTGTTTGGGCAGGGTGCAGGTGTGTGTGTGTGTGCACTGGTCACAGGGTGCAGGGGTCAGTGTGGGCTGTGGGGAGGTGGCACGTGTTGGTGCATGGACCTGTGGCCATGGCATGTTTAAGGGGTGTAGCTTGGTTTGCTTCCTCATCCCTGCCTCGCTCTCTGTGCATTCCTGAGGGCTCTGGGCCTCCATTTGAAAAGGGGTGTGTTAGGCTCTTTGCTCCAGCTGGATGGTCTCTGGTTCTTTGAGCCTCAGTTCCTCAGCTTTTGCATCTAGACCACTCTGCGTGGTATAGAAGACTCTCAGATCCTTTGTACCCTGGAATCGCTGTCCTGGTCATTTTTCTGTCAATTCTCTGGCTATTCTTGGAGTAGGGGTGAACTTGCCCTGTCCTATTCCACCATCTACCCAGAAATCCTTTTAGATGTTATTTATTGTAGGTGGAATTGTCCTTTTGATTTCCTTTTCAGATGGTTCATTACTAATGCATATAACAACTGACCTCTACAAGTTTATCCTGCATCTTGCAACTTTTCTGAACTCTTTCGTTAGTTCCAGTAGCTTTCTTGTGGATTCTTTGGGATTTTCTTTATATAATTTACACATGGATATAATTTGACATATTCTTTCCCAGTTCGGATAACTTTTATTTCCTTGTCTTGTCTTATTGCTCTGACCAGAACTTCCAATAAAAGGTTGAATAACAGTGGTGACAGTGGGCATCATTGTCTTGTTCCTGATCTCAGAGGGGAAGCTTTCAGTGTTTTACCATTGAGTGTGATACTTGGGTGTTTCATAAATGCCCTTTATTCGTAGTTTTCCGAGTGTTTTTATTACCAAAGGAAGTTGAATTTTGTCTAGTGCCTTTTCTGTGTCAATTGAGATGAAGTGTTTTTTTTCCTTCTTTCTGTTAATGTGGTATTGCATTGATTTTCTTTTGTTGAACCTTTTTTGCATATCTAGAATAAATCCCACTTGGTCATGGTGAATAATCTTTTAACATGCTTGTTTCAGTTTGCTTAAGCTGCTGGAATGCACTATACCAGAAATGGGTTGGCTTTTATAAAGGGATTTATTAAGTTATAAATTAACGCTTCTAAGGCCATGAAAATGTCCAAATTAAGGCATTAACAAGAGGATACTTTCACTCAGGAAAGACCAGTCGTGTCCAAGTTTTCTTTGACACATGGTGACATCCGCTGGTCCTTCTCTCCCAGTTTCTGGGTTCAAACAGCTTTCTTAGCTCCTGCAATCCAGATGTCTGCCCTTGGTTTCATCTCTCTGCCCTCTGTGTAGATTCTGAGCTCTTTCTCTGTTTTTTGCCCTTTACTCTCTTCATACAGGGCTCCAGTAAAGGATCAAGACCCACCTTGAAACTGTGGGTCCACTTCTCCATGGAAATAATGTAATCAAAAGACCCCACCCACAACTGGGCAGTCACATGTTGGTGGAAACAACCTAATCAGAAGCTCTCACCCACAATAAGTCTGTACCCACAAAATTGGATTGAAAGAGCATGGCTTTTCTGGGGTGCGTAACAGTTTCAGACCAGCACAGTGCTGTTGGGTTTGGTTTGCCAGAATTTGGTTGAGGTTTTTACATTTATTTTTCATAAGGGTTATTAGTCTGTAATTTTTCTTTTCTTGTGCTGTCTTTCTCTGGCTTTGACTGGTGTCTTAGGATGAGTTAGAAGGTGTTTCCTCTTCTCTGATTTTTTGTGAATAGTTTGAGAAGATTGGTGTTAAATTTTTTTTTTAAGTGTTTGTTAGAAATCAGCAGTGAAGCCTTTTAGTTCTGGGTTTTTCTTTGTTGAGAGGTCTTTGATTACTGATTCAATCTCTTGTTATAGGTCTGTTGAGACTTTGTATTTCTTCTTCTGTCAGATTAGGTAATTTGTACGTTTTAAGGAGTTTGTCCATTTCACCCAGATTTTTTAATCTGTTGGCATACCATTGTGCACAGTGCCCTTTAATAGGCCTTTATTTCTGTAAGTTTTGTAGTAAGGTCCCACTTTCATTCCTGATTTTAGTTATTTGTGTCCCCTCTTTTCCTTTATCAGTCTGGCTAAGGGTTTGTTGATTTTCTTAATCTTTTCAGAAATCCAGCTTTTGCTTTTATTGATGCTTTGTATTTTTTTTCTATTCTTTATGTAGTTTATTTCTGTTTAATATTTATTATGAAACTTCCTTTTACTAACCTTGAGGTTTTTATTTGCTTTTATTCTAGTTTCTTTAGGTGTCAAGTTCAGTTATTGGTTGTCATCTTTTTTTAATATAACATGTGAAACTGTAAATTTCCCTCTGAGCACTGCCTTGGCTTCATCTTGTAAATTTTGGTATGTTGTGCTTTTGTTCTCATTGTCTCAAGATATTTCCTAATTTCCCTTATGTTTTCTTCTTTGACCCATTGGCTGTTTAATAGTGTATTGTTTAATTTCTACATATTTATAAATTTTCCAGCTTTCTTTCTGTTGCTGGTTTCCACCTTTATTCTACTGTGGTCTGAGAAGATACTTTGTATGTTCAGTATTTTAAAATTTGTTAAGGTTCATTAAGACTCATTAAGATATAGTATGAATTCTAGGTGCACCTGAGGGGAATGTGTGTTGTGCTGTTTTTGGGGTGTTCTGTGTGTCTGCTAGCGCTGATTGTTAGATTGATGTTGTTCATGCCCTCTGCTTCCCTGTGATTTTCCACTTTGATAGTCTGTCAGTTATTGAAAGTGGGGTATTCACATCGCCAACTATTATTGCAGAGCCATCTATTTATCCCTTCATTTCTGCCAATTTTTCTTCATATGTTTTGGGACTCTGTTGTGACTTATACACACGATTATAATTGTATGTCTTGCTGAATTGAGCCTTTTGTCAATATATAATATCCTTCTTAATCTCTTGTATCTTTCTTGACTTTAAGTCTTTTTTGTCTGATACTAATAAGACCATTTGACTCTCCTTTGATTACTCTTTGCATGGAGTTATCTTTTCCTGTCCTTCCACTTTCAACCTCTTTGACTTTGTACTTAAAGTGAGCTCCTGTAGATAGCATATAGATGGATCGTGCTTTTTCATCCATTAGGGAAATTTAATTTGTTGACATTTGAGATAGTAACTGAGAAGAAAGGATGTACCTCTGCCATATAGCAACTTGTTTTCTATATGTTTTTGTTCTTTGGGTTATTGTATTACTGCCTTTTTTTGTTTTTAGTTGCTTTTTATAGTGTACCATTGTGATTCCCTTTTTTCTTCACTTTTCTCTGTATTTTTCAGTTATTTTATTAAGTCACTTTTGTAATTATAGTGAACATTTTAGTTACCTAGCTTGACCAACTTAGTGTCATTGTGCGTCCCTCCCCTTTTTTATTGTCTCAGAATACATCTTTATGCATTGTCTGCCTGTTAACATAGGTTTATAATGTTGTTTACATGTTTGCCTGTTAAATCACACAGGGGAAGTAGTTACAATCCCAAAGACAGTAACACAGAATGTTCTCTCTACCCACGTAGTCCTTTTTACCAGTGTTCTTTCCTGCTGTCTGGGGCTTTGATTTACTGTTCACATCCATTTATTTTAGGCTGAAAGACTCCCTTTAGCATTTCCTGTAAGGCCAGAAGTTCAGTCTTTCTTTATCTGTAAATATCTTAATTTCTTCTTCATTTTTTCTCTGAAGACTTTAAATGTGCCATCCCACTGTCTTCTGGCTGCCATGATTTCTGATAAGCAAGCTGCTTTTAATCTGTTGGGGAGCCCTTGTATGTGACAAGGTACTTCTCTTGTGGTTTTCAGAGTCCTCTCTTTGTCTTTGGGTTTTGACAGTTTCACTATGATGTGCCTTAGATATCTTATCCTGCTTGGAGTTTATTGAGCTTTCTGGATGTGTGTATTCATGCCTTTCTTCAGATTTGTGGGCTTTTGGCTGTTGTTTGTTTAGATGCTTTTTCTTGCCTCTTCTTCTCTGTCTTGTCTTCTGGGACTCCAGTAATGTGTATCTTGGTATACTGGTCCCCAGCAATCTGAAGTAGCTGATCAAGTGTGGTGGTTAGTGGTCAGACCACACATCCCTGGACTGTGGAGCTCAAGATAGGTCCTTGTAGCCCACCCTGGTCCCAGCAAGCTGTACCAGGAGCCCCCACTGCTTTCGCCGTGCTACTGGAGGAGGGAGGCTGGCAGCTGCTGTGGGGAGGGTGGAACTCACTCCATTAACTGCTGTTTGTCAGCCTCTTCCTCCAGCTCTTCCCTGGATGGTGCACAGGGTTCCAGTAGACTCCAGAGGTCCAAGATAGTTGATTGATACCTTGTTTGGGTGAAAGGACGCATCCTGGGGTGCCCTGCCCTGACACCATGCCATTATTCCTTCTGTGATTGTTTCTTGAAGCATGGTTTTTTAAAGCTCTTCAAATGAATTGTACCATTTGTGTTCATGAATTCCCGTATTTGAAGGTGTTTGGTGCAGTGTGACCTTGGGTGGCTTCTCCTGGAGGTCTGTTTCCTTTCTGCATCAGTAAAGTGCTGGGCATTCTCCCATGGTGCATGGTCAGGCTCTGAAGTTTTTTCCCTCTGAGTCCACGATGTCTGAGTGATCTGGGGCCTTGGCATGGGCTTTTGGCTGAGGCTCTGAACCTGGGGAGGTGCCAGAATCGTGCAGTCTACAGGCCGTGTTGGTCAGCAGTGCTGACTCTCAGAGAAGACAGTGATTTTTAGCCTATGATGTTCAAATTATTTCAGTGTGAGCAGATTGCCATGCAGCATTTTCATGTTGTTAAAAAGTATTTTATGTTCCCTTCCTTATTTGATCATGAAATGACCCTGAGTTTATACGTATGTGTGAAAACATGTGTGAGTGTGAAACTTCACTGCACATCACATAGGGTGCAGCAAAAAGTGGTGAGAAAAACAGCATCCTGTGAAGGTCCCCCCCCCCCCCCCCCCAAGGACGAGGAGATGGTGCTTGAGCTGGTCTGGGCTGTGGCTAGAGGCTGAGGGCATGGTCTCCTTTTTAGATGCTGATGCTGCCCCCGCTTGCCTGCTCTTTCTGTTGGCAGCCAAGTGAGGTGGACAGGTGGGTGCTGCCTGGGTCTGTGCTGTGCCTGGAGACTGGCTTATCCACCCCTCGTGGGTATGGGCTAGAAGGCACACTCATGTTAAGCACCCATGTCTGCTCCTCGATTGTTTTGGGGCCCAAAGGAAGGTGCACGGGTGGCTTCTGTGCAGGTGGCACTTGCCGAAGAGGCAGCATTGAGTTTACACGTTGTGCATGCAGGTGAAAGGAGACCCCAGGCAGGGTGTCCGTGACAAAATGGATGCCCTGTGTCTCAGCCAGTTTCCAGATAATGGCCACTGTGTTCATCCCCTGCAGGACCCAGTGGGATTCCGAGAGGCATGCACATATGCTCTAAATTAAAATGACAGTTGTATGTCTGAACATGATGGAGCTGGTTGGTTTTGTGTTTACTTGTTGATTATTTTGTAAAACTTTTCATTTGGTTTCCTTTTAAAATTTGGTCTGAAATTCTTTAATTTTTTTTTGCATGGGCAGACATACCGGGAATCAAACCTGGGTCTCCGACATGGCAGGCGAGAACTCTGCCTGCCGAGCCACCATGGCACGCCCTGAAATTTCTTAATTTTTGCCTTGTAACATTTTTGATGTTCATTGTATGGCAGGGAGTACATTTTCATTGTTTTCTGTGTTTTTGTTTTATTAAACTTGTGGCTTATGTTTTTATGGTGGCTTTTTTTAGGTTAAATTTATTTTACCTTTCAGTTTTCATATCAGGCAAATTGATGGATCAGTTTTTGTTGCAGCAGAAAGAATAGTAACAGGCTAGTGGAAATTTTTTGGTGGCCTTTTGCTCCCTTGCATTGTTAGAGCCCTCAGAACAGTGATTATTTCCAGGAGGTTCCAGAGGCTCCTTGCTATTTTGCTGAGCCGTAGTCCATCTGCATCCCCAACCCTGACCCCCTCGCTGTGATGCCCTTGAGTCACGTGCCTCTTACCCCAAGTTGGCCCCTTCCTGCCTTCACTGGACAGTGAACAGCGACTGACGCGGCCACTGCAGGAGCAGGATGCTGTGAAGGGCCGATGAGCATGTAGGCAACATGATGTGGAGAATTCAAGATGTTTGAAACTTTGCTCAATGTTATTTTCTGTTTGGAGGCTTTACTCTAGTATTTTAGGGCAATAAAAGTGGGACGAGGTTTACAGTAGTTTAAGATTGAGAACTTTTTTTTTTTACTTTTCTTTTAAAATTTTTATTAATATAACCAATCAACATACAATGTGAACATTCTTTTTTATCACATAGTTGTATGTTCATCATCATTATCATTTCTTAGAACATTTGCATCAATTCAAAAAAGGAAATAAAAACAGAAATTCATACATACCATGCCCCTTAACCCTCCCTTTCATTGATCACTAGCGTTTCAATCTACTAAATTTATTTTAACATTTGTTCACCCTATTATTTATTTATTTTTAATCCATATGTTTTACTCTTCTGTCCATAAGGTAGATAAAAGAAGCATCAGACACGAGGTTTTTCGCAGTCACACAGTCACATTGTGAAAGCTCTGTCATTACACAGTCATTTTCAGGAAACATGGCTACTGGAAGACAGCTCTGTGTTTTCAGACAGTTCCCTCCAGCCTCTCTGTTATGCCTTAATTAAAAAGGTGATATCTGTTTAATGCATAAGAATAACCTCCAGGATAAACTTGACTCTGTTTGAAATCTCTCAGCCATTGACACTTTATTTTGTCTCATTTCTCTCTTCCCCCTTTCAATAGAGAAGGTTTTATCAATCCCTTGGTGCTGAGTCCCAGTTCATATTCTAGGATTTCTATCCCATGTCGCCAGGAGGGTCCACACCCCTGGGAGTCATGTTACACATAAACAAGGGGAGGACAGTGAGTTTGCTTGTCATGTTGGCTGAGAGAGAGACCACATCTGAGCAACAAAAGAGGTTCTCTTGGTAGGCTTTGCCTATCCTTTGTGGGGTTAAGTTCCTATGAACACCAAGATTGGGGGCTCAACCTATTGCTTTGGTTGTCCCCACTGCTTGTGAGACTATCAAGAATTCTCCACTTGGGGAAGTTGAATTTTCTCCCTTTTTCACCATTCCCCCAAGGGACTTTGCAAGTACTTTTTTATTCACTGTTCAAATCCTTCTGGGATTTATTGAGGCATCACTCTAGACAAACCGACAAAATCTCATGCCCTACTCAAGGTTCCATGTACTTATGGTGTTCAGTTAAGCTGTCCACATAAGTTATATTAGGAAATGCACTAGTCGAATTATAAATTTTGTACCAAATATTTTTTGCTTTAGTCTCACACATACGTTAAAGTTTTAAAATATTATCATCTATTTTCAACACCCTACATTATTGACATTCCTCTGTTTTGGGAACTTTTTAAAATCAGCTCCAGGGCTATTGGGTAGTAGAAATTACATGTATAATTGCTTAAAGATAAAAATAAAACAGAAACAAGTATGGTTTTATTAAAAGTAGTACTGTTTTTTCCATGATCAGAACATTTTAATGATTTGTTTCAAAGCTAAACCTTGAGTTTTTCCATGTTTTAGATTAAATAAGATTGCGAATCAGGTGGCCATTCAGCGGAAGAAGCAGTTTGTTGAGAGAGCCCACAGTTACTGGTTGCTCAAAAGGCTGTCTAGGAATGGCGCTCCCCTGCTCAGGAGGCTCCAGTCCAGTTTACAGTCCCAGAGAAACACACAACAGGTATGTGGCCCTTTTAACATCAGTCACCTGGAAAGTCCTTGAATGTCTCTTTTCCCCAAATGTGCTGATCAGAGCAACTCTGGCCAAGGGTGTTTAATGTAGTCTGGGTTGTTCCTAAGCTCTCAGACGCCAGACTCCTCTTCTGTAGAACCTGGTCTTGCCCACTTGCTCAGTGGGTTCTGGGCTGTTAAATTGTGTAGATGATCTGCTCATCCACACTGTATTTCCTGATTTTTCTTCAATTTTGGGCCCCTTGGGTTGCTCTGCAAACATTTCCTGTGTGTGTGCCTCATGGCAAGCCCTTTGCTGGGCAGCAGGCCCACAGAAGGGCCCCTTGCTTACAGGGGAGCACTTGCCTACAGGGTAGTACTTGCTCGGGGGGTGTGGGGGAGGAGGCTTGTCCTCAGGGGAGCCCTTACTGGGTGGGGGTGGGCACCCTTGCCCTCAGGAGGCATTTGCCTATAGGTGAGCTGTTGCTCTGACTGCAGAAGATTGTGGGGTGGAGGCTGGGCTAGGACTTGGTGCTGGTGCTCAGACATGTGGGGCTGGGGATGGTGAGGAGCATTCAGTGGTATGGCGAAGGTGGCGTTTGATGGAGAGCTCAGGGTCTGCTTCACATGTGTCTGTGCTAGGCCAGGGAGTTTGGGTTTAGGGGCTGTGTCGTGCACGGGCTTGGCTTGAGACCTGATTATCCTTGAACATGGTGGGAAGGCAGGGAGAGAGCCAAGGGGGGTGAGGGAACAGGCGTTTTCCTCTTGTAAATAATTCTTCTGTCAGTAGTTGTTCTAATTTACTAGCTGCTGGAATGCAATACATTAGAATCTAACTACCACAGTAGTTAATTTGGGTTTATAGAACTATCTGATGTTTTAAAACTGTTCCTAAAGAATGGATTTAGGAAGTATGGAATTGGCTTCTGTAAGGTGCTCCCCAAACAAATTGAAACCTAAAAATGGTTCTTGTAAGGAGCACCATGTGCAGAGGTGCTGGCAGGTCTTTCTTGTGTTCTAGAGTCCAGGTGCTGGGCACTGACCCTGCTTAGCTGAGGTCCTCTAGTTCCCCTTTGCCCACCATTTCAGGTGCGAGGTTGAGTTGTTAAACTCAACTCTCAGCTTCTGCCTCTGGGTGTTTCTGGGCCCTCTGCTCTCTCCCTTTCAGAATCGAAAGTGGCCAGGTGGTTAGATGGCCACCTTGAGCTGGAAGCCCCCATCCAGTGAGTTTGGTTGAACATCTGGTGCTCTGGGTGGGTGAGGGGTTCGTGGGTCCTGCCGTGGGGCTGGTGTGGTTGTCGAATGTGGCCGCTTCCTTTCCCATCCCCTCCTAGGTGTGGGACATTCCTTTTAGTCTCGTTATTGCCCAGAACGGAGCCATCTGTTCCAAGTTTGTCTCCCCCCCTCCCTTTTTAAACACTTTTTAAAATTGTAAAATATAACGTATATACAAAGCAAAGAAAGAGAAAAGCAATGATTTTCATAGCACACCTCGGTAGTTACAGAATCGATCCCAGAGTTTGTCATGGACTACTATTCCACTATCTCAGATTTTTCTTTCTTGCTGCTCCAAAGCACTGGAGGCTAGAAGGAATATTATTAATATAGTGATTCAACAGCTATACTCATTTGTATAAATTCTATTTTCTCTGTTATAACTCCTCTTTTTCCTTTAATCCTTCTCCCAGTGTATAGGGATTGTTGGGCAATGCCTGTTCTGATTTTTTCATGTTGAGAGGAGGTGTCCACACTAAAGAATGGGGTATATGATTAATTGATAATCCTGGAGAGCCTGGTCCCTCTTGTGTTTCAAGATTTATCTGACCCAGGAACTGTCTGAGAATTATATGTTCTGGGAGGGCAGACCTAGCGCATGAAGGCTTTATGGAGTTCGAGCCCTACATGTTCTTAAGAGTCCACAGGAGTGATGTTGATTGGGGTTTAGCAAACCATGGCAATCAGCACTGTCTAGCTGAAGCATGCACAAGAGTACACTCCAGAACAGCCTCTTGACTCTATTTGATCTCTTTTAGCTACTAATGCTTTATTTTATCATATTCCTTTTCCCCCTTTTGATCAGGAAGGCTTTGTTGATCCCACGGTGACAGGGCTAGACTCATCCCTAGGAGTCATGCCCCACGTTGTGAGGGAGACTTTCACCCCCGAGTGTCATGTCCTAAGTAACGAGGAGGGTGATGATTTAACTTGGGCAGTTGGGCTTAGAGAGAGAGGCCACATCTGAGCAACAAAAGAGGTTTCTTGGAAACAACTCTTAGTTGTTATAGGAAGTCTTAGCTTCTCCACTACAGAAATATGTTTCATAAGTCGTCTGTCTTTTTTTTTGTCTTCCCCTCTTTTTATCTCATTGCTATGGTGACATTTGGTGTGTGTTCTCATGGAACCCACTCATATTAATTTGTAACTCTCATTTGAACTTTTCCCTAATATTCCATAATATTACAGTGATGAAACAGATACTTTGTTCAGCATTTAGATGGTCAGTGGTTTTGGTTTAAGTTGAATTCGAGTAACTTTTGTACACTTTTTGGAAACCGTAGAGACAGTTAAAGATTCTGGGCTTCTGAGGGGTAACATGTAGGCCTGCCGCCGTCTCTGGGAAAGGGGGTGTCTTGGTGCTTGGGAGGGGGTGTGTTCCTTCAAGATCCCTGCTGCCCCCCTTTGTGTGATGGACTATGCTCAGGCCAGGTGGCCCTGAAAGTGTGGGGCAGGGCTGGGCTCTGGGGTGCTGTGGGGGTGGGACTGCATGCTTGAGAAGCGGGGCTAGCTGCCTAGGACTCTTGTCAGGGGAATCTTTCAGAGGAAGCTGGGACAGAAGATGGGGACAGATCCCACCAGGCCTCTAGTGCGATCTGGGGCCTTGTGCATTGCCTGTTAATAGAGGTGAGGCACGATCTGAATGATGGGGGTGATGAAACTGGTGGAGTGGTTCAAGGAGGTTGGTAACTTGTAGGGTGGAGACAGAGGAAAGTGTTGCTGGAGGACACATACAGGGGTTCTCTTCAGGGGCTGAGAGTAAGACTCCCCATAAGCCACCAGGGAAGCCGCCCACTCCCACCCCCGGCTCGGGGACAGGGGCCTGCATGCAGTCAAGCCTGAGAGTTGAAAATGGAGCTGCATGGGTCAGAATGGGGTCTGACAGAATATGGCACACGTCAGGGGGAGAGTGTTGGAGAGAGGGTCCCGGACCCTACTGGGTGGTTGGCCGTATTCAAGCGTGAGCTGGAAGCTAGAGACACCTGCCCGAGGGCATCACACCCCACTTGGAACTGCCTGCGCCTGCCCTCTCTTTAGGTACATGGAGAGGGCGGCGTGGACACTGGCTTTGCCTGGAGGTACTGGCATGGATATTGATTGTAGACTAAATCAATTTGTGAAGGACAGGAAAAGCTGGAAACAAGGGAGAGGAGGAATGCTGCTTAAAGGTGTTGGGGAAGCTATTGCGTAGGGATGCTGTGCTGGGAGCTGAGCCGTGCTGGGAGCTGAGAGCCCTGCGGGGATTGAGACCCCAGAGGTGCATGGGAAGCATCAGTGTGCGGGGTGGACTGGGAGTGGGGGGAGGGCTGTTGTTTTGTAAAGGGGGAGCTGCCCCGACCATGGTGAGGACTGGCTCTCCAGGAGAGTGATATTTCACACAGAACCTGTCAGAGGTGTAACTTCCGTGTTTGCTGTAACCCAGGGCCACTCTTGGTGTTTGGGTTTGGTTGGTTTGATGGTGGATTCTGGTGTGAGCTCTGTGCTGGGTGCTGAAGACGACAGGCCACTGCCAGGACCGAGCCACCGCAGCCTCTTCTGAGCCCCAGGTCTGGGGTTGTGGAGCAAGGGTCCCTACAGGCCTGGGTGGGGCTGGGTGGGGTCTCTGCCATGGTATCAGCTGATGGGTGTGAGGGTGAACCCAAGCCCTGCAGGTCATCCTGCAGAGCCAGGGAGCTAGGTGGTGGGGGTGAGGGCTGTGCTGGCAGGGTACTCCGCCAGGTTGTGGGCTTGTGGAGCAAGGGGCATGTGCACTGCCCACAGCAGGACTCAGTGTCTACCCCTCTTCTGAGCAGGGCCCAGGGCCACGGCCACGAACTCTTCCCCTGCTGTGGAGCACCGGCTCCAGGAGATGTGGGGCTGATCTGTGTCCTTCCCATGCCAGCCTTTCTTACTGCCTCCTCTTGACCTCAGTGAATTGGTCGTTTATGGACTAAGCACACCCTGGGGGGAACCCTCAGGCCAGAACCCTGTGCTCTTGGGGGCGTCCCTGGGCTCTCAGAGCAGCCTCCTTTGGATTGACCCAGGCCCGGCAGCTCAGAGCCCCAGAGCCTCAGGGCTTTCTCCAGGCGACCTGTTCCTGTTCTCAGTCACTCAGTCTTTAGGGTTGAACTTAGCTTGGTTTCAAGCTGGGTCTTTAAGTTTTCTGTTCCTGGTAGGTCTTTGATATTAGAAACAGTTTCAGTTCTAGTTTACTTCTGTGGAGTTTTCTAGAACTAACTTTTACATAGGAAGTAAAGGTCATTAGAAGCAGAGTAAGGAAACCCGAGTGCTTTTTTGTTTAATATTTTTATTGTGAACAACAAACCAACATACAAACATTCTTGACATGGTTACAATCAATGGCATAATATCATCACATAGTTCTGTATTCACCACCATGATCATTTTTTGAACATTTGCATCTCTCTAGCAAAAGAAAGAAAAAAGAAAAAACTCCTACATGCGATACCCCTTACCCTTCCCTCTCCTTGACCAGTACTATTTCAGTTGACCAATACTATTTCAATCTACTCAATTTATTTTAACCTTTGTTAAATAAAGGTTATTTCTTATCCATATTTTTTACTCACCGGTCCATACCATAGATTAAAGGAGCATCAGAGACAAGGTTTTCACAATCACACAGTCACGTTGTGAAAGCTGTATCATTATACAGTCATCTTCAAGAAACATGGCTGCTGGAACACAGCTCTACAACTTCAGGTACTTCCTTCTAGCCACTCTGATATACCTTAAACTAAAAAGGGGATAGCTATGTAATATGTAAGAATAACCTCCAGGATAACCTCTTGACTCTGTTTGAAATCTTTCAGCCACTGATCCTTTATTTTGTCTTATTTCTCTCTTCCCTGTTTTGGTCGAGAAGGTTTTCTCAATCCCTTGATGCTGACTGAGTCTCAGCTCATTCTAGGATTTCTGTTCCACATTGCCAGGAGGTTTACACCTCTGGGAGTCATGTCCCATGTAGAGGGGAGAGGGCAGCGAGTTCACTTGCTGTATTGGCTTAGAGAGAGAGAGAGAGAGGCCACATCTGAGCAACAAAAGAGGTTCTGGGGTGACTAGTAGCCCTGATTTTAAGTAGGCTTATCCTATCATTTGCAGGGAAAAGTTTCATAGGGGCACATCCCAAGATCAAGGGCTTGGCCTCTTGATTTGGATGTCCCCACTGCTTGCGAGAATATCAGGAGTTCTCCAAATGGGGAGATTGAAGTTTTCCCCTTTCTCCCTGTGCCCAAAAGGGGCATGTATTTGCACATACTTTTTTTTCACTGTTCAAGTCACTCTGGGATTTATTGGGGCATCACACTAACCCGGACAAACCAATAAAATCTCATGCCCTATTCAAGGTTCCATATACTTAACGGTGTTCAATTAAACTGTCCATATAAGTTAAATTAGGGAATGCACTAGTCAAAACATAACTTTTGTACCAAATAAACATTTCTTGCTTTAGTCTCACACAAAAGTTGAAATTTTAAAATATGAATGACCATCTATTTTCAGCACCCTGCAATGTTGACATTCCTTTGTTCTTCTATTGCAAAAACATTTTTTAATTTGTACATTTAGTCACTATCATTGTCTGGGTGTGTTTTGAGTAGATAAGACCGCGTGCATCCTGAGGTCAGTACCTGAGAGAGGCTGGGCCCCTCTGGGCCAGTGTGGGTGCTGAGGCTGGCTCCATGGCAGTGCCTTCGTCGCCACCCAGTGGTGGGATGCCACCAAACCAGGCGTCAGGAGGCCCTGAGAGGACCCCACTAAGCCAGGTGCCAGGAAGCCCTGAGAGGACACCACCAAGCCAGGTGGGCAAGGAATCCCAGAGAGGACCCCACCAAACCAGGTGTGTGAGGAGGCTGAGAGGGCCCCACCAAGTCAGGTGTGCGAGGAGGCCCTGAGAGGACTACACCATGCCAGGTGTGCGAAGAGGCCCTGAGAGAACACCACCAAGCCAGGTTGTGCCAGGAGGTCCTCAGAGGACCCCACCAAGCCAGGTGTGTGAGGAAACTCTGAGAGCAGCCAGGTCTCCAGAAGAGGGCTTGGAGTTGGGAGACTTGCTGTTTCTGTGTTGTTTCTGTTTCAAAGCGGTGCACAAGATAGATGACTTCCACTTTTGGGGAATTTTTCTTTGCTTACTGGCCTTGTTGACTAGATATGTGACTGCTAGCCCATTTTTGGTGGGGTGTTTTGAATACCATTAGAATAAAGTCCGTGTCAGCCCTCAGGTGGGAGATGTGGGGGCCCTAAGTAGAGGGGCTGCCCAGTGTCCGCTGGCTCCCAGCCCCTCTTGAGAGTGACGCTCCTTTCCACTGACCCTAAGGTCCTTCAGGGTACACATTGGCTGCCTCTGCTTGCAGACTCCCATCTGCTGACCCTAAGGTCCTTCAGGGTACACATTGGCTGCCTCTGCTTGCAGACTCCCATCTGCATCGTGGTTAACAAGGATCTTCCTAAAGGTTGGATTTGGGTAGTTTTGTGTTTCTCTTATCAAGGTGGTGAGTTCACATGCCTTGAAGTGTCAGAATAGAAGAGGGGTGCAGCGTCTGGGCAGGGGTGCACTGGGAGGTGGAGGCCTGTGTGGCCTGGGGTATGGGGTGTGCCTGAACTGGGTGCTGTTTCAGCTCCATTTAGATGGAGCAGTATGGAGCTTTGAGGGACGGCGCTGTCCAGAAAGGGAGCAAAGTCTCTGAATAGTGGTGCTCATAGAAGTGCGTGGAGGGGTAGGTCACTGGGCACAGACTTTTGTGTTTGAGGAGGATTGTCGTGTGAGGGTCCATCTGCTCCTTTAGGTCCTTCTCATCCCCCCCAAGAGAAGCAGTGGTCAGCAATTAGATGGTCTGGGGGCAGCAGGGAGGCGCTGGCCAGCAGTGAGCCTGTGCCCATACTTTCAGGTCACTGACAGGCTGCCTTTCTCTTCTTTCTCTTCACAGAGGGAAAACGACGAGGAGGTGAAGGCAGCGAAGGAGAAGCTCAAGTACTGGCAGAGGCTGCGGCATGACTTGGAGCGTGCGCGCTTGCTGATTGAGCTCATGCGTAAGCGTGAGAAGCTCAAGCGTGAGCAGGTGGGCACTGGGACACCACGGCTGATGGGGGGCTTCTGGTGCTTGCCTCCTGGGGCCTGGCTGCAGGGGGCTCTGGGTGGCCTGGAAGCATGTTCCAACCGTGGTTTCCCATGGGAGCTCCTCTGGCACCGACCTGTTCCCGTGCACGGTGGGCAGAGGGGCTTTGCGGGGTCTACAGCTGGGGTGGTGGTGCAGAGGCAGGGTAGAACCAGGCCTGGGGACTGTCCTGTGTGGACTCCGCCCTACTTGTCTGCCCTGCTTGGGAGGCTGAGTGCCAGTGCTTCTCATCCAGGTGAAGGTGGAGCAGGTGGCCATGGAGCTGCGGCTAACACCCTTCACGGTGCTGCTGCGCTCGGTGCTGGATCAGCTGCAAGAGAAGGACCCTGCCCGGATTTTCGCCCAGCCCGTGAGTCTGAAAGAGGTGGGTCTTAGTGCAATTCCACGCGGGTGGCCCTCTGGAGTTGACGTTATTTCCTGTTTTATTGAATGCATTTTTAAAAAGTACAGAACTTTTGCCTTTTACTGTAAAATCTTTAAAGTGAAATAGGTGAAAGTTTCCTCTTAGGAAAGAGCTCCAGCAGTGGGCATCTGTCTGTCCAGACCAGTGCTCCAGTTACATTTTAACTCAAGTGACTTGGGCCACCTGCTAGCTGTGAGAATGATTTGTACTGAACTAGTGTGTGTGTACATGCATGTGTGTGCACGCCGCTCTGGACTCGGGTCATGTAGAAAAAATAAGAGAGTCCACCTCGGGTTTATAATAGTGACTTTCCTTCCTCGAAATCAGGTGCCAGATTACTTGGAGCACATTCAGCACCCCATGGACTTTGCCACAATGCGCCAACGGCTGGAGGCGCAGGGGTATCAGAGCCTCGCAGAGTTTGAGGCGGACTTTAGCCTCATCGTGCACAATTGCATGAAGTACAACGCCAAGGATACTGTGTTCTATCGGGCTGCTGTGCGGCTGCGTGACCAGGGCGGCGCCGTGCTCAGGCAGGCCCGGCGCCATGTGGACAGCATCGGCTTTGAGGAGGCCACAGGGATGCACCTGCCCGAGCGGCCCGTGGCTGCCCCACTACCACCCTTCTCCTGGGAAGACGGTAAGGGGCTTCCTCACTGCTGTGTCAGCGCTGTCAGGTACAAAGCCAGGGCGAACCACATACACCACTTAGCATTTTCTAGTTGTGTCATTGAAGGAGTAAAAAGAAACATCAAAATTAACTTTATTAATAGATCTTATTTAATCCAGTCTGTCTAAAGAATTATTTCGACACATAACCAAAGTAAGAATTACGAAACTTTTATTTGTATTTCATGCTGTCTTTGAAACCTGATGTGTGCTTTACACTCAAACATCCCAGGACGACTGCATTCAGGGCTAGCTCAGGTATGCTTGGGGCCTCTGGGGAGAGAATACATGTGGTCAGAGACTACATGTCGTCAGAGACTTGCTTGTACCCCAGTGGCCTTGATTGGCTCAGCTGGAGAAAGACTGTTCTCAGCTGTGCTTTACAGTTAGAAGAAAACAGAAAGGACTGTTGGTCAGCTCGGTCTTGACCCTTTGCCCTCTTGGCTTGCACCTGTTGCCAAAAAGCCTCAGTGACCCTGGGTGTCACCCATGAGCGATGCCGTCCTCACCTCCTGGCTCCGAGGCAGTGCCCCCCCTTGACACATGCCATCACTATCTGGTCACTTGCCTGTCACCACCACTCAAGCCAGGGGGCCACATGTCTTGGTTGGCCACTGTGCAGCTTGCAGGGTCGTTTTTCTGAACTTAAAGCTGTCAGCCAAATTTGCAGCAAGTTTGTATTCCAGTTTCCTTGGGGTGCCCTTTTCCCTGATAAGTCACTACCAGGGACAGGCTCCAGCTGGACATTGTCCTATCTCCTGTCTCCCAAGCCTGTCTCCTTTCACTTCTACGTCTGTGGGCCAGCTCTTGCGTGTTGTTTCTTGCTAGAGTCCCTGGGGAGCCTGATGCTGCCATGAGCCATCTCTGTACCACCCTGTGGGGCTGCTGACTGCTGGCTGTCTGCCTCCACCAGCCCCATGGACATGTACATGTGGCCTGGAGCCTCGTCTTGTTGGCCAGGTCACCGATGTACTCTGTCCCCAGGGTGTTACCAAGGTGTTGGCGGAGATACTGTAAATTTCTTTTTTTTTTCTTTTTCTTTTTCTTTTTTCCAGGGCTTAAAAGACTCAATATTGGTAAGATGTCAGTTCTTCCCAAATTGATGGATTACAATCAACACCCCAGGTTTTTTATGTTAATATTGGCATCATGATTCTAAAATGCATATCAAATGCAAAGGATGTAGAGCAGCCAAAAGAACTTTAAAAAGGAAGAAAAAAGGCAGAGGGCTAACACTTAAATCTGATTTCTTGACTTATTAAAGAGTTACAGTGACCAAGACAGGGTGATACTGGCAAAAAAAATAAACAGTTGAATCGATGGAGCGGAAGAGAGAACCCAAAATAGACCCATATATATTTGGACAAGATTTTTTTTTTTTAATTGAGAAATCTTCACACGCATATAGTCTGTACATGGTATATAATCAATGGCTCATGATATCATCACATAGTTGTGTATTCATCACCATGATCATTTTTAGAACATTTTCATCACTCCAAAAAAAGAAATAAAAAGAAAAAACTCATACATCCCATACCTCTTACCCCTCTCTCTCATTGACCATTAGTATTTCCATCTACCCAATCTGTTTTTACTCCTTGTCCCCCCTATTTTTAATTTATTTTTTATCTTTACTGATCTTTCCATTCCCTAAATAAAAGGAGCATCAGACACAAGGTTTTCACAATCGCACAGTCACATCGTAAAAGCTGTATTGTGTATTATACAGTTGTCTTCAAGAAACAAAGCTACTGAAACACAGCTCAACAGTTTCAGGTATTTCTCTCCAGCCACTCCAATACACCATAAACTAAAAAGGAATATCTATGTAATGCATAAGAATAATCTCCAGGATAACCTTTCAACTCTGTTTGAAACCTCTCAGCCACTTTATTTTGCCTCATTTCTCTCTTCCCCCTTTTGGTCAAGAAGACTTTCTCAATGCCTTGATGCCGGGTCCTGGCTCATCCTTGGAGTTCTGTCCCATGCTGCCAGGGAGATTTACACCCCTGGGAGTCATGCCCCATGTAGGCGGGGAAGACAGTGAGTTCACCTGCCGAGTTGGTTTAGAGAGGCCACATCTGAGCAGAGGTTCTCTGGGGTGTGATTCTCAGGCATAATGTTAAATATGCTTAGCCTGTACTTTGCAGGAATAAGTTTCATAGGCTGAGATTGAGGGCTTGGCCTGTTGATTTGGTTGTCCGCACTTATTCTCCAAATGGGAAAGTTGAATATTTCCTCCTTTTTCCCCAGTGCCCCAAGATGACTTTGCAAATACTTTTTTATTTACTCCCCAAATTCTCTGGGATATATCGGGGCATCATACTAACCTGGACAAACTTAACATTAAAGTCTCATGCCCTACTCAAGATTCCATGTACTTATGGTGCTCAACTAAACTGACCATATAAATTAAATTCTGTGATTTGCTACCCAAAATATAAATTTTGCACCATATAGATGTCTCTTTCTTTGGTCTTGAACAGAAGTTGAAGTTTTAAAATATGAACTGTGTCATCCTTTACCCTGTATTCTGATTTACCTCAGTCCTATCCAAATCAGCTTCATTCATATCTCTGGTTGAAGTCTGATTACTTTTTCAGTTTTTAACAGTTAGTGTGTGGGGTAATGCTGACTTTTATAGCTTCAGAGCTCTAACTCTGAGTGTCAGGTGTCACATAAATACCCGAAGTTTCTGGGAATGACCAGATAATATACAAACAGCTCAGTATCTCAGAATTTAGAAATAACAGATACAACTCCAGAATATATGTGACCTCGGTAAGAGCTCATAATCTAGGAACCTTTACAGTAGGCCCTGGGCGCTGCAGCCGTGACTCAGGCAGAATTCTCGCCTGCCATGCCAGAGACCTGGGTTCAATTCCTGGAGCCTATGCCCTCCCCCAAATTAAAGGGTACAGTAGGCCCCAATTTGATAACCCATGCTCTTGA
The DNA here is from genome assembly GCF_023851605.1 of Tamandua tetradactyla. Lineage (NCBI taxonomy): Eukaryota > Metazoa > Chordata > Mammalia > Pilosa > Myrmecophagidae > Tamandua > Tamandua tetradactyla. The sequence goes on along the minus strand of NC_135333.1, from coordinate 44,930,474 downwards.
CTTCAGTTGTCCGAGTTTGTATATTATAGTTCATCCATATGAGTGTGGCTTGATAATATTTGTCTTTTTGTTTCTGGCATTTTATTCAACATACTGTCTTTAAGGTTCATTCACCAGGTTTCATGCCTCATAACTTCATTCTTTGTTGTGGCTGCTCAGTATGTAAACACAACAGTTTCACCTTCCATACCTCAGTCATAGTACCCTTAGGCCACCTCCATCCATTGGGAATCTTTAGCACTGTAGCCATAAACCCCAGTGTGCAAATGTCTATTCCTGTTCCTCTAGATATATCCTAGCAATTGGGTTTCAGGATCATATGAGAACCCCACCCTTAGCCACCCATGGAACTACCACACTGCCTGCCCTCCAAGGGGCTGCACCTCTTATTTCCCTACCAACAGTGAATAGGTACATCTCTTTTCTCTGTGTTCATTTTTAGCTTTATTCGCACATCATACAATCCAACCTAAGTAAATAGACATGCCTTTACCACCATAACCTATATAAAGGCATTTCCTTTTCTTCTGCATGGAATCCATATCCCTCCCCTATCCCCACGCCTGTCGCTATTTAGCTTTGGCATAATGCCTTTTTTACATTCAGGGGAAGCATATTACAATGTTACTGTTGACTGTAAACCCTGGCGTGCATTGATTGCATTTTTTCCATGTATCATCTTTTTTTTTTTTGCATGGGCAGGCTCTGGGAATCAAACGCGGGTCTCTGGCATGGCAGGCAAGAACTCTGCCTGCTGAGCCAGTGTGGCCCTCCCACCATCTGTTTTCAACACCTTTCAGTGTTGACATCCATGTAAATTTCTTTTTAAAGAATGGGCACATGCACATATATTTTATTTCTCTGAATCTGTAGTAGTGTGTGGTCTTGTATGAAATTGGAATATGCATTTCCACAGAGTCAGAATCTGGGGTAGGGTTCTGGCTCCTCTACCTTCTCACTGTTCCACAGGGGACCCCCTCATGTTCCTTGGCCTACAGCTCAGCTCTTCTTCAGGCCTCCTGTTTAAGGGTGCAGGCAGGGTACCCTGAACCATCCCAGGGCCCTGGGGGAAGAACCCATACAGCTGGGATTCCCTGTTTCCCCAATAACCTGGAGAAAGCCACTGCCTTGGGCCTCACCTTGAAAGGGACACGTGGGCTGGGGGTTCTCTGGCTCACATCTTTTTTCACCCTGCTCACTCCTCCCCTTTCCCCATTCACCCCACCCACACACTGTCACCATGTGATCTGAATGAGGAGAGGGGTGCTTGGAAATGGCCTTGCAAGTTCCCATGGGTTTTCCCTAAATTAATATCTGTGTTGAGGTTTTTGGAAGGATGAAAAGCATCATTTTCTTTCTCTTCTGTCGTGTGGGGAAATATGTGAGCCAGCAGGCTCTGATTTAACCGGTTCTCCTTGGTTTAAGCTGAATTATAGTAAACATACCTGAAATGCAGAGTTGTCTATGAATTTTGCTCGACAGCCAGCTTTAGTTGCACAGTCTGAGTAATGATGTCAGCCAAGACACTGCGGGTGGTGTGGAGCTGGTGGACCCTGCTGTGTGCTGCCATGCTTGCTACTGGCTGCCCCCAGCCCCGTGCTGGTGTTGTGGTGATGCCTGTTTCTATTGCCCACAGTGGACAGGCTGCTGGACCCGGCCAGCAGAGCACACATGCCACTGGAAGACCAGCTGCGGGAGCTTCTGGACAAGCTGGACCTCACCTGCTCCATGAAGTCCAGTGGGTCAAGGAGCAAGCGGGCAAAACTGCTCAAGAAGGAGATTGCGCTGCTCCGGAACAAGCTCAGCCAGCAGCATAGCCAGCCTCCGCAAGCAGAGTCAGGTATTGGAAGCTTGGAAGAGGATGCGGCTCCACCGGGGCCCGAAACCGAGGAGGAAGGTAAGCGGCACTGCCGAGCTCTCGGCCAGGCCTGTCCTTGCAGCTTTCGCCTCCTTCACCTCCGTCATGCTGGCCAGTAGCTTGTGACAGCCATAGAGCTCACCCAGCCCTGCCCTGTGTTTCCTGTTTCCTTCTGAAACATCACCTGGCTAGTGCCGGCCATGCTCTGCTTGATACTCACTTTACAAAGCTTGAGGTGCCGAATTAAGACCCTTTTCCCCTCAACTTGGGCCTGAAAAACTATTAAAAAGTGAGGTGTAGATCTCAATACTGGGTGGAGTAGTGAGGGTGAAAGTCTGCTCTGGTAAAAGATGTATGGTGGGAGCGAGGTGCGGATGCTGTGTGGTGGCTTGCCGGGACAGCCTCTGCGTAAGGCTCTTCTATGCTGGCATCACTTACCTGCCCCTCTTGGAACTTTGAGGGGTCGGGTCTGCTTCCCACAGCCAGGCACAGGCACGTGTGATCCCATCTGTGAGCCCCCCCCATGCCCCTGTAGCAGTTTCAGCGCTCCCTGTTCAGGCACCACTGATGCATCTTGAGTGTCCACTTTGTGATAGTTGAAGTGTCTCTGGAAACAGGCGATGCCTGGGATGTTTTTATTGATAGGAAATAAACGGAGAAGAGGAAGTTTGTGTGTCCTGCAGAAAAACGTGTGAACCCTAGTGGAAGATGTAGAGTTAAGAGGGGGAGAAAGTGGTGCGGTCAGATACCTGTTTGTCTGCTTTCTTGGCTCCTGTCGGTACTGGGGGGGAGGAGCACAAGGTGCGTCGCCCACATCTTATGTTCAGGGAAATGAAACTTCAGAGGAAAAGGTACATGACTAAATTGTTTGAGACTGAAGAAGTTGTTGGGAAATCCTTCCAATCTTTTTGCCCTCTCCTTTTCTAATTTTAATTTTTTTTTTTTTTTTATACATGGGCAGGCACCGGGAACCAAACGCGGGTCTTCTGGCACAACAGGCAAGCGTGCTTGCCTGCTGAGCCACTGTGGCCCGCCCTCCTTTTCTAATTTTAGTTATACAGAAATATAAAGTAGAACGAGACCCCCTGCCCCTACCACTGTTTGCAGTTTTATGTTTCATCTTCTTGATGACTCATCCTCTGTGCATATCCAAATAAGAATAGCAGAAACAAATGAAAAGTGATAGACTCACACATAATTTTCATATGCTTTATCTTGACTCTGATCTTTCGTGGATGTGTGTGGCTAGAAGCACAGCCCTGACACCAAGCCCCAGCAGCCATGTGGACGTGCCCCAATCCCAACTGTAACTCAGCCAGTCCCTCCGCTAAGCCGTGTATCCCTCGGAATTTAGCACCGCCACCTCCCAGGTCCACTGCCTCTCTATTGTGTTTTGTTAGGCAGCTGGCTGAAATAAGAACTAGAGACATTGAACTTTTCCTTCCTGGAGGATTTTTCTTTGCCCTTTTCCTCACTCATTTTAAACTTGTTTTAGTTTCAGTTTTGTGATTCCTTCTTTAAGGTACCCATTGCTAGCATCCAGACTCCTTTTTGGGGTGTTAGAAATCAAAGTTGGCCGCATAATAGAATCATACCCTGCTTTCTCCATAGGAGGCCTTCACTTTGTAGTCTCTGAAAAGCCTTTATTCTACACATGTGACGTTTCCTGCTGTATTTTTAGGGCCCATGTTTTGTTTCTTATGAGGAGCCTTTGATCCAGGGAACTTTTTACAGCTGTCCCATTGGGGTCCCTAGTGGGTCCTTTGGGGTCTCAGGGTCCCCAGGGTGGTGTCCATGTGTGTAACCCAAGGACTGGGCTCCGTGCGGCTCTAACTGCCTGCAGGCTGCCCCACAAGCTCAGGTGGCCGTGTCTGGGGGCCCCCTGTGAGCAGCCGTCTGCCCAGAGCCTCCTGTTTACTGCTTGAGCAGGGAAAGAATCCCGTTTCTCTTCTTTTGGGCAGATCAGTCTTTTCTTCATTTACTGTTTGCCATGAAAAGAGCAAGTTGTGGAAACGTAGTCATCAAGTCAGCTCACCATCACCAGCACAGCCTGTTTCTGTTCCTAGACAGCCCTGCCTTTGTCCCAGTGCACCCCAGGCTCCCTGTGAACTCTTTCTAAGAAAAACTGTCCAGGCATTGGGCCCACCCGGCTGAGGACGCCCTGTGCGCATTCCCTCCTTGGCCTCCTCACCCCTGCAGGTGGGATGGCAGCACCAGGGCCGCACCCTCACTGTGCCACCAGTGAGCTTCTGCCACTGCTCGGGTGAAGGCAGTGGGGGCCTTCACCAGATAAGCAGTTGCCAGAGTCTTTGAGAGCTCCTCTTGCCTGGGGGTAATTGGTTGGGTAAGGGGAGGGCAGGTGAGACAGAAGACGGCTTGGCAGTGCAGCCCACCTGAGGGGGTGGGGCCCAGAGGGCTGGAGTGTGTGTACATGGGCACAGTGTTCTGTGGGGAGCCGCCAACATGTAAGTTTATACTTAATAACATAATGATCAGTAAATATGGCCAAAAAAGAACACTTATAATTTAGTGTGGAAGTGTTTACTTAAGATGGGACTCAGTCTTTAAAAAAATTTCACTGTGCACTTCTAAAAGACAAGGACTCCTTGCTAAACATAATTACAATATGTGTCTTACCTAAAAAAAAGTTGTAGTTCTTGAGTGTCAGACACACAATTTAACTTAAATTGTGATTTGACAGTGTTTATGCAGTACTTGTCTCTGTCTGGAGGAACTTGAGTTAGGAAGTAATTGCCAGGGGTGCAGTCCAGGCTGTCACTGGTCCCCTACACCCAGGTCCTCCCTCTGCCAGCTGAGGCAGTACCTCCCTTGGGCTTTGAAGACCAGCAGCCTCTGCCCTTGGGGCACTTCCACTGGGGGTGGTTTTTCTTAGGGAGCCCTGCTCCGGTTGGCTTATAGTTAGCAAGTTGAAGCGGGTAAAGGCTGCGGGTGAAGACTGAATTACACCAGGAGCTCAGTAAGACTTGTGGTGGTAATTAGTAACTCTTGGAGATTTAATTTTTATTTTTAAAGAGTCTGGTTTCAGTTGACTAATTAGGTGTCACACTAATGAGCAAGACCTGGACTTGCTGGGATAACACTCTAAGGTGGGCCCTTTTACCCAGGCTGCCTCTGCTGGCCACCACAGAGGCCCAGGGCTTTGGGGTCTGCATAGTTAGGGCTTGAGCTCACGTGGGGATCCTGGCTCTTGGTGGCTGTTTTCACTGAGGGCCCCAGATCCAGAGACTTGCCTCCAGTGCAGTTTTGTTGAGCATCTACTTTGCGCACGGAGCCCTGAGCCCTACGATTACCGGAATTAAGGATTGGGAAAAACCAGGACATGCATGGATGCTGTGGTGTCGCGAGTCTTTGTGGCCGTGTCCTCCAATGTCAGCATCTCCCCAGGAGGAGGTGGTGAAGACAGGACGCAGGATGTCGGAAGGGTGGGATTGAAGGTTTGCAGATACGTCGTAGGGCATTCCCGAAGCTGTCTGTGGCTTGGGTGCTGAAGTATTTGATTCTCACAAATCTGCAGCCTGTCCCTTGCTCAGGGGTGGCACTGTCAGCGGGCCTGTGCTGGGTGTGCGAAGCTGGGGGCACTTTGCTTCACTTTTCACAGTGTAGCTAATTCATATCTGATGTCCTGGGTATCGGTTCACACTTCCTCTTTCATCTGTGTGATAAGTTCCCATGAGTGTCATTTGAGATGATGGCGGGTTTTTCAGTTTACAGACGTTGATACTCTTCTTTACAGCTGACTTCCCCAAAGTGAATTCTAGAGCTCAGTTGAGCCTTTGTTACCTACAGTTAAGTAACAGCATATAGTTGCTAGCAGCTGGTGAACTTTTGGGCAGAATCCTTATCCTTTTATAATTAATTTGGCATCAGTTTTCAGCAGAGGACCATGTCCTGCTGGCATAGGTGCCTGCACTGTGGGTTTGGTCAGTGTGCATCCTTGGCCGTGAGGTGTGGATGCTGCCTGGACTCCACGGTGCTGTGGGTCAGGGATGGGGTGGTGAGTGGGCTTGTGGGGCAGGGGAGGGGGCGGGACAGCAGCCCATAGGCAGTGACTCTCTGCTATCCTGATGCCATCTGGCCAGTATTCTCATGTGCTTGTAAATAGACTTTCTAAGCCTGCTGGTGACTCTAAACACAATGGGTGCAAAGAATTTGGTCACTGGCCGAATGTCATGATAACTCAATCCAGTACTTCCATTTTGGAGATGTTTTAATGTAAGCACCAGTGGTATCAGTTTTCTGCAGTGGATGAGCTTGTATCTCTTGCATGGAGTTTATTTTTGCAAGGGCTTTTTGTTGAGGCCTGTGCTCTGGCCATGGTGTGCTGGGCCCTGAGCTGCTGCCTGCCCAGGACCAGTGGTGCCCACTCTCATTGAGCTAGCCTGTCTTCACTTTACTACTTTTTTAGGTTTGGTAGGGAGAATAACCTTTCTTTTTGGTATCATTCTCAAACATTTGCTCTGATTCATCAAATGGCTCAGACACAAGTGAAACTTAGAAGTTGTATAGCTTTTCGTTTTCAAAATGGCTTTTTGAATTTAAAATATAAATGTTAACATATTTCAGATGTTTTGGAAAGTTTACAGGTTTAATAAAATACAGAGTATACCTTGAAAATAAGCCCTACCTCAAGTCATTTAGATTATTGTTCAGCTCAGAAAGTGATCTTGGCATCACGCCTGTCCCTCTCGTTCTCGTGGCTTCTTGTCTGTCCCAGCTCTCTGCAGCCCACAGCCAGACCAGACCACCTCCCTGAGGGGTGATGGCAAAGTCACTGCAGTGAGGTGGTTTTAAGAACATGTCCTTCTATGTTCATCCTTTTTAAAAAGGTTAAAATAGCCATCTTCCAAAGAGTGCGTTTCTAGTTCTAAAGTCCGATTCTAATAAAGAACTTAGGTTATTATACTTAAAATACTCTAGGATAATTTTAAATTTTGATTGAGTGCTGAGTGGATGGTTGTTTTTTTTGAGAAATGAATGGGAATTTTTCCTCCTTTCTTGAGAATTGTTCATAGCCACTTACCATTCCACTGTTTTTTGGCACTGAGTTTGAAAACCCTGGTCAGAAATCAAAGGCGAGTGTCTCTCCCTTTGCTGCCACCCTTCGGGCCCAGCTGGCTACTGAGGGGGTCAGTCTGAGGGCCCCTTAGCTCGGTGGGACTCCTTTTCTTCCTCAAGGTAAGTGAACTGCTGGTAGTAGAAACTGTCACGAACTCCAATGTTGCATTTAATATTGGCAATATGAGATGATGTGTCACGGTTTTTTTCAGAAGGTAACATTGAACCTGTGGTCTGGGCCCTGCTGGGCTCTGGTGTTAGGGCAGGCCATGCATAGGGGCACTTGATGCTTGGCCAGCAGTTGTGTGTGATACTTTGTGTCCTTAATTGAATTAGTATTTTGGTGGACTTCACATTTATAGTAAGTTTTATGATAGCTTTTATAATTATCAGTTTTCAAAAATCACTTTATTTATAATTTTTTCAGGAGATAAATCTCCCCCTAAACTTGAACCATCAGATGCATTACCTCTTCCTTCAAACCCGGAGACTAATTCAGAACCACCAACCCTCAGACCAGTAGAACTCAATCCAGAGCACAGTAAACTATTCAAAAGAGTCACATTTGATAATGAGTCACGTAGCCCCGGCCCTCAGAGAGCGCCGGTGAATGGACACCCAGCAGAGGCCCCTCTGGCCGGTACTGGCCATGCGCCGGCCGCCGCCGCAGGGGCGGAGCCTTGGAGCGATGTAAACAGACGCACTTCTGTTCTCTTCTGCAAATCGAAAAGCGTAAGCCCCCCAAAGTCTGCCAAGAACACTGAAACCCAGCCAACTTCTCCTCAGCTAGGGACCAAAACCTTTTTGTCTGTAGTCCTTCCAAGGTTGGAGACTCTTCTGCAGCCAAGGAAAAGGTCACGGAGCACCTGTGGAGACTCCGAGGCGGAAGAGGAGTCCCCGGGAAAGCGCCTGGACACAGGTAAATGCCATGGCTGCCGGGGACCGCACTTGGGGGCAGCTGCCGCCAGCTCTGGCCTTATAGGGCCCTGCCTGTCAAATGAAAGGATCGTGAGGGCAGTGCGCTCGCGGCTGCAGGGCGTTGTCCAGAGAAGCTGATTTCTAGAGGAGAAGCGACGTGGGGCCACCTCTTACTTTTGGAAGCCTTGAGCTGTGGCTGCATGGTGCTGGGGAGGGGGGCTTGGGTCTTTCCATGGGGCCAGGAGAGGCTCGGGGTCCAAGACAGCTCTGAGGCCAGAGCAGGCAGTTTTGTTTTGTTTGTTTTCTCTTTATCCTTTCCCTCTGATTTTGTTTTTTGATTATCAAGAGAGACATGAGAATGTGAGTTACATTGTATCCTCCTGGGTGAGGTATACACCCGAGTGGTTGTGTCTGTAGCCTTTGCTGAACCCACGTTGGCGGCTGAGTGTCCAGCCGGCCTCTTCTTACGCACAGCTGGGCGTCCACCTGGCCTCTTCCTTCCCACGGCTGAGCATCCACTGGCCTCTCCCTGCCCGCGGCAGCACATCCGTGCATCCACCCGGCCTCTTCCTGCCCATGGCTGTGCATTTGTCTGGCCTTTCCGTGCGCAAGTCCTTGCGTCTATCCATTCTCTCCCTGCCTGCGGCCGTGCATCTGTCCGGCATCTCCCTGCCCATGGCCATGTGTCAGGCCAGCCTCTCCCCTGTCTGGTCATGCATCCAGCCAGCCTCTCCCTGCCTTCGGCCGTGCGTCTGTCTGTTCTCTCCCTGCCCATGGCCATGAATCTGCTCTTAATCTGCCTCACAGGTGCAGGGTTTGCACTTGGCCTAAGGGCCACCCTCTGTGATGGCTTGGTCCCTCCTGCAGGTACCCTTGGGGCGTTTTTCTGCTTTCTGCTATTTTGTCTGTCTGTCCTTGTTAGTATCTGAGGGAATGAATGGTCATGCCCTTCTCATCTGCTGTTGAGCTTCTGAGGCATAAGTTTGTTCAGTTTACTGAGAAATCCCCACATCCCCACAGCCAAAGCACTTCTGTGGCACCCTGCTGCCAGGATGGGAGGGACCCTCTTTGTTCTGTCTCAGCCCTGAGGTTAAAACCATGGAGCTCTTTGTAGTCTTTAAGATAGAATCATTTCCAGTAGGAAGGAGGAAGAGAGAGCTGAGCAGGACAGGTGGCTGTCATTCATTCAGTAAACGGCTGTGTGTTTGGAAGGCAACAGAATTAAAACTTCAGTGTCTCCTTTCTGAAAGTATGCTTATTAACTTGGTACTTCTGAGTTGAAGCTTGATCTGTCTTTGCTGTGTTTTCTCTGGCAAGCAGACGCTGTCTTCTGGCTGCTTGAGTGTTTGGGGGTCCTTCATGCTTTTCAGGAGCGGCAATGTGGAGTCTTGGTGGAGTGGTTGAGGTTGGGTGGGGGCTGGTGCTGGATAAGGCCACTCCCCCCAGAGTCTCTGGGCTTCATGTGGCCCGAGTTGAGGGGCACTCCGCTGCCTTTTCTACATGGCTGACAAGCCGAGGATGCTTTTTGTTACCAAGTAATTTCATATAGGTTTAACTTTTTAAAAATATTTTTATTGACATATCTTCACACACATACATTCCATACATGATGTATGATCAGTGGCTTACAATATCATCACAGAGTTGTGTATTTCAACACTGTGATCATTTTTTGAACATTTGCATCTTTCCAGAAAAGAAAGAAAAAATTCATGCATGTCATACCCCTTACCCCTCCCTCTTATTGATCATTAGTATTTTCATCTGCCCAATATATTTTAACCTTTGTTCCCCCTATTTATTTTTTTTAATCCTTTTTGTTTTTTGACATGATCAGGCTCCAGAAATTGAAACCGGGTCAATGGCAGGCAAGTACCCTGCCACTGAGCCATTGTTGCCTGCCCTAATCCATATTTTCTACTCATCTGTTCATGCCTTATAGATAAAGGGAGCATCAGACACAAGGTTTTCACCATCACACAGTCATATTGCAGAAGTTATATCATTATACAATCATCTTCAAGAAACATGGCTACTGAAACATAGCTCTAAAGTTTCAGGTACTTCCGTCCAGACATAATACACCATAAAATAAAAAGGGGATATCTATATAATGTGCAAGAATAACCTCCAGGAAAACCTCTCGAGTCTGTTTGAAACCTCTCAGCCACCGGGACTTTATTTTGCCTCATTTCTCTTCCCCATTTTGGTTGAAAAGATTTTCTCAATCCCTTGATACTGAGTCCCAGCTCATTCTAGGAGTTCTTCACCACGTTAAGAGCTGGGGAGGGCAGTGAGTTTGCTTGCCATGTTGGCTGAGAGAGTGAGAGAGGCCACATCTGAGCAACAGAAGAGGTTCTCTGGGGGTGACTCTTAGGCTTAATTCTAAGTAGGCTTAGCCCATCCTTTGCAGGGGTAAGTTTCATAGGGGCAAACCCTATGATCAAGGGCTCAGCCTAGTGATTTGGTTGTCCCCACTGCTTATTAGAAGTTCTCCAAATGTGGAAGTTGAATATTTATTCCCTTCTCCTCAGTGCCCCAAGAGGATTTTGCAAATACTTTTTTATTCACTGCCCAAATTACTCTGGGATATATTGGGCATCACACTAAACTGAACCAACCAACAGAATCTCACACCCCATTCAAGATTCCATGTGCTTATGATGGTCAACTAAACCATGTAGTTCTAATTTTTTTCTTTTAATTTTTTTTATTAATTAATTATTTTTTAATTTGACAAAAAAACACAAATGTTCTTAACATATCATTCCTTTCCACGTATATAATCAGTAATTCACAATATCATCACATAGTTGCATGTTCATTATCATGATCATTTCTTAGAACATTTGTGTCAATTCAGAAAAAGAAAAGACAACAGAAAAAAATTCATACATACCATACCCCTTACCCCTCCCCTTCACCGATCACCAGCATTTCAATCTACTAAATTTATTTTAACATTTGTTCCCCTATTATTTATTTTTAATCCATATGTTTTACTTGTCCTTCGATAAAGTGGACAAAAGGAGCATCAGATACAAGGCTCTCACAACCACACAGTCACACTGCGACAGCCATATTATCAAGTTATTTTCAAGAAACATGGCCACCAGAGCACAGCTCCACATTTTCAGGCCGTTCCCTCCAGCCTCTCCATTACAACTTGACTAACAAGGTGATAGCTATTTAATGCGTAAGAATAACCTCCAGGATAACCTCTCGACTCTGTTTGAAATCTCTCAGCCACTGACACTTTATTTTGTCTCATTTAACTCTTCCCCCTTTTGGTCAAGAAGATTTTCTCAATCCCTTGATGCTGAGTCCCAGCTCATTCTAGGATTTCTGTCTCATGTTGCCAGGAAGCTCCACACCCCTGGGATTCATGTCCCACATAGACGGGGGCTGTGAGTTTGCTTGCTGTGTCAGCCAAGAGAGAGAGGCCACATCTGAGCAACAGAGGAGGTTCTCTTGGCAGTGACTCTTGGGCCTAATTTTAAGTAGGCTTAGCCTGTCCTTTGTGGGCGTAAGTTTCATATGAACAAACCCCAAGATTGGAGGCTTGGCCTATTGCTTTGACTGTCCCCACTACCTGTGAGAATATCAAGAAGTCTCCACTTGGGGACGTTGAATTTTCCCCGTTTCTCACTGTTCCCCCTAGGGGACTCAGCAAATACTTCGCTATTCGCTGTTCAAATTGCTCTGGGATTTATCTGGGCATCACTCTGGACAAACCTACAAAATCTCATGCCCTACGCAAGGTTCTAAGTACTATGGTGTTCGATTAAGCAGTCCGCATAAGTTATATTAGGGAATGCACTAGTCAAAATATAAATTTTGTACCAATTAAACATTTTTTGCTTGTCTCACAAATATGTTAAAGTTTTAAAATATAAATTACCATCTATTTTCAACACCCTGCATTATTACATTCCTTTGTTCTTCTTCACGCAGAAACATTTTTAAATTTGTACGTTTAGTCACTATCGTTATATACTCTAGGCAGTCCTAGATTATACCATCTCAGTCTTTATTGTCTATGTTTCCTTCTGATCTCATTTGTGTCCCCAGGCCTCCTCCCTCTATCGTTCTCACATTCTCACATTCAGCTTCATTCTAACATTATTGTATTACAGTTAGGTAAGTATTGTGCTATCCATTTCTGAATTTCTTAATTTTTGCAATCAGTCCTGTTGCACAGTCTGTATCCCTTCAGCTCCAATTACCCAATATCTACCCTATTTCTATCTCCTGACGGTCTCTGTTACCAACTGAAATTCTCCTAGTTCATTTGCTAATGTCAGTTCATATCAGTGAGACCATACAGTATTTGTCCTTTTGTTTCTGGCTAATCTCACTCAGCATAATGTCCTTAAGGTCCACCCATGTTGTTGCATGCTTCATGACTTTATTCTATCTTAGAACTGCATAATATTCCATTGTATGTATATACCACAGCTTGCTTAGCCACGTGTCTGTTGATGGATATTTTGGCTGTTTCCATCTCTTGGCAATTGTAAATAATGCTGCTGTAAACATTGGTGTGCAAATGTCCGTTTGTGTTCTTGCCCTCATGACCTGAGTAGATACCTAGCAATGGTATTGCCAGATCATATGGCAATTCTATACTTAGCTTCCTGAGAAACCGCCACACTGTCTTCTGCAGTGGTTGTATCATTTGACATTCCCACCAACAGTGAATAAGTATGCCTCTTTCTTCACATCCTCTCCAGCACTTGTCGTTTTCTGTTTTATTGATAATGGCCATTCTGGTGGGTGTGAAATGATATCTCATTGTGATTTTGATTTGCATTTCTCTAATAGTTACGGAAATTGAGCATCTTTTCATGTGCCTTTTGGCCATTGAAAGCTTCTGTTCTGAGAAGCTTCTGTTCATATCATTTGTCCATTTTGTAATTGAGTTATCTGTCTTTTTGTTGTTGAATTGAACAATCTCTTTATATATTCTGGATACTAGATCTTTGTCTGGTATATCATTTCCAGATATTGTCTCCCATTGTGTGGGCTGTCTTTTTACTTTCTTGATGAAGATCTTTGATGCACAAAAGTGTTTAATTTTGAGGAGTTCCCATTTATCTATTTCTTCAGTGCTCGTGTTTTGGGTGTAAGGTCTAGAAAACTGCCTCCTATTATAAGATTGATAAGATAATTTCCTGCATTTTCTTCTAACAGTTTTATGGTCTTAGATCTAATGTTTAGGTCTTTGATCCATTTTGGTTAATTTTTGTATAGGGTGTGAGATATGGGTCATGTTTCATTCTTTTGCATGTGGATATCCAGTTCTCTAGGCACTATTTATTGAAGAGACTGTTCTGTCCCAGGTGACCTGGCTTGACTGCCTTATCAAAGATCAATTGTCCATAGATGAGAGGGTTTATTTCTGAAAACTCTATTCGATTTCATTGGTCAGTATAGCTATCTTTATGCCAGTACCATGCTGTTTTGACCACTGTATCTTCATAATACACCTTAAAGTCAGGTAGCATGAGGCCTCCAACTTCATTTTTCTTTCTCAAAATATTTTTAGTGATCCAGTGCACCCTGCCCCTCCAGATAAATTTGGTTATTGGTTTTTCTGTTTCTGAAAAGTAAGTTTTTGGGATTTTAATTGGTACTGCATTGAATCTGTAAATCAATTTAGCTAGAACTGACGTCTTAATTATATTTAGTCTTCCAATCCATAAACACGGTATGCCCTTCCATTTATTTAGGTCTTCTGTGATTTCTTTTGACAATTTCTTGTAGTTTTCTTTGTATAGGTCTTTTGTCTCTTAAGTTTATTCCTAAATATTTAATTCTTTTGGTTGCAGTTGTAAGTGGAGTTGTTTTCTTGATTTCCCCCTCAGATTGTTCATTACTAGTGTATAGAAACACTACAGATTTTTGAGTGTTGATCTTGTAACCTGCCACTTTGCTGTACTCATTTATTAGCTGTAGTAGTTTTGCTGTGGATTTTTCAGGGTTTTCGACATACAGTAGGTCTGGCTAGGACTTCCAACACAATGTTGAATAACAGTGGTGATAGTGGACATCCTTGTTTTGTTCCTCATCTTAGGGGGAAAGTTCTCAGTTTTTCCCTGAGGACGATGTTAGCTGTGGGTTTTTCATATATTCCCTTTACTATGTTGAGGAAGTTCCCTTCTGTTCCTATCCTTTGAAGTGTTTTCAACAAGAAAGGATGTTGAATTTGGTCAAATGCCTTTTCTGAACACTCTATTCGATTTCATTGGTCAGTAAATCTATCTTTATGCCAGTACCATGCTGTTTTCTTCATAATATGCCTTAAAGTCAGGTAGCGTGAGTCCTGCAACTTCATTTTTCTTTCTCAGGATATTTTTAGCGATCCAGTGTAACCTGCCCCTCCAGATAAATCAAAGCAGAAAACCACACGATCATCTCAATTGATGATCATGTGGTTTTTCTGCTTTGATTTGTTGATATGGTGTATTACATTAATTGATTTTCTTATGTTAAACCATCCTTACATATCTGGGATGAATCCTACTTGGTCTTGGTGTATAATTTTTTTAATGTGCTGCTGGATTCAATTTACAAGAATTTTGTTGAGGATTTTTGCATCTATATTCATTTGAGAGATTGGTCTGTAGTTTTCTTTTTTTGCAATATCTTTGTCTGACTTTGGTATGAGGGTGATGTTGGCTTCGTAGAATGAGTTAGGTAGCTTTCCGTCCTCCTCAATTTTTTTTGAAGCATTTGAGCAGGATTGGTACTAATTCTTTCTTGAATGTTTAGTAGAACTCACATGTGAAGCCATCTGGTCTTGGGCTTTTCTTTTTGGGGAGCTTCTTAACAGACTGATTCAGTTTCTTTACTTGTGATTGATTTGTTGAGGTCGTCTTTTTCGTCTTCGAGTCAATGTTGGTTGTTTATACCTTTCTAGGAAGTTGTCCATTTTATCTACATTGTCTAGTTTATTAGCATAAAGTTGTTCATAGTATCCTCTCATTACTTCCTTTATTTATGTGGGGTTGGTGGTTATGTCTCATCTCCCATTTCTGATTTTATTTATTTGCATCCTCTCTCTTCTTTTTGTAAGCCTTGCTAAGGGTCCATCAATCTTATTGATTTTCTCATAGAACCAACTTCTGGTTTTGTTGATTGTTCTCAATTTCATTTATTTCTGCTCTAATCTTTGTTATTTCTTTCCTTTTGCTTGCTTTGGGGTTAATTTGCTGTTCTTTCTCTAGTTCTTCAAAGTGGACAATTAATTCCTTGATTTTTGCCCTTTCTTCTTTTTCGATATAGGTATTTAGGGCAATAAATTTCCCTCTTAGCACTGCCTTTGCTCCATCCCATAAATTTTGATACATTGTGTTTTCATTTTCATTTACCTCGAGATATTTACTGATATCTCTTGTAATTTCTTCCTTGATCCACTGGTTGTTAAAGAGTATGTTGTTGAGCCTCCATATATTTGTGAATTTTCTGGCACTCTGCCTATTATTGATTTCCAGCTTCATTCCTTTATGATCTGAGAAAGTGTTTTGTATGATTTTAATCTTTTAAAAATTTATTGAGACTTGCTTTGTGACCCAGCATATGGTCTGTCCTTGAGAATGATCCATGAGCACTTGAGAAAAAGATGTATCCTGCCGTTGTGGGGTGTAACACTCTAAATATGTCTATTAAGTCTAGCTTACTTATTGTATTATTCAGATTTTCTGTTTCTTTATTGATCCTCTGTCTAGATGTTCTGTCCATTGATGAGGGTGGGGAATTGAAGCCTCCCGCTATTATGGTAGATGTGTCT
Organism: Tamandua tetradactyla; assembly: GCF_023851605.1. Classification (NCBI taxonomy): domain Eukaryota; kingdom Metazoa; phylum Chordata; class Mammalia; order Pilosa; family Myrmecophagidae; genus Tamandua; species Tamandua tetradactyla. The sequence continues at coordinate 44,914,830 of NC_135333.1, read as the reverse complement.
ATTTCTCTTTTCAGTGTTTGCCGCATGTATTTTGGAGCATTCTGGTTTGGTGCATAAATATTTATGATTGTTATATCTTCATGCTGAATTGTTCCTTTTATTAATTTTGAGTATCCTTCTTTGTCTCTTTTAACTGTTTTACATTTGAAGTCTACTTTGTTGGGTATAGTATAGCTACTCCTGCTCTTTTCTTAAATTGTTATTTGCATGGAATATCTTTTCGCAACTTTTCACTTTCAACCTATGTTTATCCTTAGGTCTAAGATGCGTTTCCTGTAGACAGCATATAGATGGGTCCTGTTTTTTAATCCATTCTGACAGTCTATGTCTTTTGATTGGGGAGTTTAATTCATTAATGTTTAGTGTTATTACTGTACAGGCAGTACTTTCTTCTACCATTTTGCCATTTGGATTTTATATATCACATCTAATTTTTCTTCTTTTTACCTTTACTGATAGTCTTCATTCTATACTCTTCTCCACACCTCTCTTTCTCCTCTCTTATCTTTCTCTAGTGTTCCCTTTAGTATTTCTTGCAGAGCCGGTCTCTTGGTCACAAATTCTCTCAATGAATTTTTGTCTGCAAATGTTTTAATTTACTCTCATTTTTGAAGGACAGTTTTGCTGGATATAGAATTCTTGGTTGGCATTTTTTTTCTTTTAGTATCTTTATCATCCCACTGTCTTCTCGCCTCCATGGTTTCTGCTGAGAAATCTATGCATAGTCTTGTTGGGCTTTCCTTGTATGTGATGAATTGTTTTTCTCTTGCTGCTTTCAAGATTCTCTCTTTCTCTTTGACCTCTGACATTCTGATTAGTAAGTGTCTTGGAGTACGTCTATTTGGATCTGTTTTCTTTGGGGTACGTTGTACTTTTTGGATCTGTAATTTTAAGACTTTCATAAAAGTTGGGAAATTTTCAGTGATAATTTCTTCCATTAGTTTTTCTCCTTCTTTTCCCTCCTTTTCTCCTTCTGGGACACCCACAATACGTATATTCGTGCACTTCATGTTGTCACTCAGTTCCCCAAGTCCCTGCTCATATTTTTCTATTCTTTTCCCTATATATATATTTTTTGTTTGTTAGATTTCATATGTCCTGTCCTCCAGTTCTAGTAATCCTATCTTCTGCCTTTTGAAATCTGACATTGTAGGTTTTCATTGTTTTTTTCATCTCTTCTACTGTGCCTTTCATTCCCATAAGTTCTGTGATTTATTTTCTCAGACTTTCTGTTTCTTCTTTTTGTTCATTCCCTGCCTTTATATCCTCCCTCAATTCATTGATTTGATTTTTGATGAGGTTTTCCATGTCTATTTGAACATTCTGAATTAATTGTTTCAGCTCCTGTATATCATTTGAATTGTTGGTTTGTTCCTTTGACTGGGCCATATCTTCAATTTTCCTAGTATGATTCGTTATTTTTTGCTGGCCTCTAGGCATTTAATTACCTTAATTAGTTTATTCTGGAGATTGTTTTCACTTTTTTTTCCCTAGGATTTTCTTGCTGCATGACTGTGCTGCCTAACTGTTCTTTGACATTCAGTTCAGCTTATTCTAGTCCTCTAACTTAGGTTTTGTTTAATAGATCAGAATGTTTTAGTTCTTGTTTTTTTTTATTTCTTGCCCTGCCTGTATGGTGCCTTTTCCCCACCCCTTAGCAGGGTCTACTTAGATATTATAGATCCCAGTCAGATTTTCCCAGACCAAACTGGTCACCTCTTAGGAGTTACCATCTGCGTCAGTTTTCCCTGAGGATAAGACCCAGCAGATTGAAAGGCTTTCCTGTGAAGTCTCTGGACTCTGCATTTTCCTGTCCTGCGCTTATGTGGTTCTTTTCTGCCTGTGGGTCCCACCGGTATAAGGTGATGTGGTTACCTTTAGCTTCAGCAGACTCTCCCTGCTGGGGGTGTGATGGACACAGTGTAGAGGTGTAGGGTTGGCTTTAATTGCTTCCCTTTTCCAGACCCTGGGTCTGAATTCCTTGAGGAAGTGGTTCCACCTCAGCTGGGCCCCGCCCCTCTCCTGGGGAAGGCACAGGCTCCAGAGAAGCTCTCAAATGAGCCTGTTTCTGCCTATGCCTGTGGCATTGGAGCCTGAGAAGCCTTGCAGCTGTATCCAAACAGTAATCAATCCGTAAAAACACAGCCGGGAAAGAGAAAAAGAAAAATCCTTTTTAGAGCAGGACCCCATTCCTCAGGATTGCCAGTCAAGAGCTTTAGTTCGTACGTTGCTCTGTGTATCTCCAGGTCCTATGTGCCCCCTACTTTCCTGCAGGGCCCAGACCTTTCCAGATCCAAAATAACCTTTTTTTTTTTCTTTTTTCTTTTTCTGTCAGCCCTGCCCCCTCTGCGCCGGGGCAAAAACCAGCGACCTCGGCTTTTACTCAAGGTTCAGCTGAGCTGGGGGCTTATTTTTAGTAGTCAGAATTTGTTAATTCCACAGTTGGCGTTTGGCTGTGCTCAGCCCCTGCTGCTAGTAAAGTCCTTTTCCTTTCCCCTCTGGGAAGCAGCCTGTGGGGCAGGGGCACCTGTCGCCAGGGTTTGGGGAACTCAGGGTTCTGGGTGGGCTTGCAGCCGGTCCAGGTGGTCCAGACTGGGGTACACTATGTGTCTGGTCACCGATGTGGCCTCAGCAGTTGTTCTGTACTTTTCCTGGCTATTTAGTAGCTGTTCTGGAGGACGAACTAAATCCCAGATCTCGCTAAGCTGCCCTCTTGGATCGGACTCTTGTAGTTCTAATTTTAACTCAGGAAAATTTTACACATGAATTAGATTTTTGGAAATTACCCATGTGCTCTACTTCCCCCCCCCTTTTCTTTTTAACTTGTTAAATTGTATAATAAATATCCAAAGCAAAGAAAACAGCAAGAGTTTTCAAAGCACACTTCAACACATAGTTACAGGACAGATCCCAGAGAGTGTCATGGGCTACCATACCATCATCTCAGATTTTTCCTCCTAGCTGCTCCAGAATATAGGAGCCCAGAAGGAATAAGTATTTTTCTATTGTCAAAATCAACCTTAAAAAAATTTTTTTGTGAAAAATAGCATATGTATATAGATAAAGGCAGTAAATTTCAAAGCATAGCATAATTAGCTGTAGAAACAGATTTCAGAGTTTGGTATAGGTTACAGTTCCACAATTTTAAGTTTTTACTTTTAGCTGCTCTAAGATACTTGGAGACTAAAGGAAATACCGATAAAATGATTCAGCAATCATACTCGTTTGTTAAGCCCTACCTTCTCTGTGTAACTCCATTATCACCTTTGATCCTTCTGTCCCTCTCTTCAGGGATATTTGGGCTTTGGCCATTCTAACTTTTGCATGTTGGAAGGGGCTGTCAATAATCTGGGTGTAGGGAGATGGAACTAGCTGATGTTCTGAAGAAGCCGGGCCCTCTAGATTTCAGTACTTCTACCCCTGTGCTTTTATTTTGATGGATTCTTATTACTTATAAACTTGTGTTTTAAACAACTTGGTAAAATACCTTTTGCATCTAACATGCTATTTGAATTTTTCCTGAGGCTACAGGTAACAATTCATTTTAGTGCTTGGTGATGTCTCTGAACTACATTTTGACCTTTCTTTGGCTTTGTTTTCCCAGCACACTAAAAAGTTCCAACAGTTGTGACTGGGGAGTTACCTCAGAGCCCTTCTTTTTGGTCCTGGCTGCGAGCAAGCTGCTGTCGCACGTGCTGCTCCCCTAAAACTGGGGTCCAGTGTGAGCTGCTGAGTTGGCAGCTGTGAGTGCTAGCCCAATGTATGGCAGGTCCCAGGGTGTGTTGGCAGGCTGAGCCTTTGGCTGTTCCCCTACTCTCCACAGTCACTTGTGGTCCCCTTTGGGGTGACTGAGGCTGTGGTCTGGCATCTTCTGTTGTGGGGCGCTGATCTGACCAGCTGGGTTTTGCAGCTGTTATTTGGGGACAGGCGTCTCCTGTCAGGGGCTTCTGGCAGTCTGGGCCAGCAGTCATCACTTTGGGGATTTCCTGGCCTCACTCCTTGAATGTCCCTTGTAGAAAATAACATGCCTGCCCTGACACCACTTTTCCATGTCTGGGAGTGTTTGGTTTTTTTTTTTTTTTCTAACATGGGCAGGTATTGGGAACTGAACCCGGGTCTCTGGCATGGCAGTGAGAACTCTGCCTGCTGAGTCACCGTGGCCCACCCTCTGGGAGTGCTTTGCATGTATGTTTTCAGTGGTGACAGTGAGTCTTGATGATTTTCTGCAGCTCTGGTGAGCGTGGAATGCACTGGTCCAGCAGTGTGAGTTTCTGGGGGAGCGCGCGTACCCTTTGTGCCTGACTGAAATGGAGGTTTCTCCTTTCTTGTTCCAGAGTGGCAATAGATTTCAGTGGATGCGTGCTGAAGCCCTAAGCGCCCCGAACAGCCCTGAGAGTGCTAGTAGCCCTGCGCTGGGTCAGAGCGACCCCGGGAGCGTGAGGCGCCGCCACCGACGGTCTGGCCAGCGCCCCCCGCCCTCCCAAGCTGTGGCCGGGCTGAGTCTTACGTCCCTGCCAGCCCTTTGCGACGTCACCTGAGCCTTCCGTTGCTCTCGGCACGCCTTGGATTTCTGGCTCCGAAATGCACTTCTTCGCAGTCTGAGGACTTGAAGTATTCTGAACCTTCTGGTTTTCCCAAAAAAATCTTCAGTGTGCTCTGAACTTATAGGGGAGTTCTCTGGTGTTCTACGATGCACTACAAGATTTCCGAGTTAGCATAAACAGAGATCCACTCATTGTGAGACGATTCACATCCTGTGCCTTTGCAGACCAGTTGGTGTCGGGCGCGAGGTCCTGAAGCCTGGGAAGGAGCTCACTGAGGGATTGGGAAGCAGTGTGCCGTGGCATTTGGGCCTTTGGGAGGGCATGGGCCACATGGCGCCGGAGATTCCATTGTCACCAAGCTTGCTTGTCACCACCATCTTCTGGGATTACTAATTTATCTCCAACAATGACCAGTCACACCAGCAGTTGTGTTTTACTTGTCTCTTCTTTCGGGACGCCTGTCACGATTCTGGCTGTGTGTGAGGTGGGGTGGGCATGTGCGGGCGCAAGTGGGCTTAGTGTCTGCAGACCGCACAGGGAAGGTGGCTGCTGTGTGTCCTTTCAGTCAGACTAAATGGCTTTTTCGCTGTTTTCCAGGTTCTCATTTTAACTACTAATATCCTGGGTACTTAACTCTTTGGATCCTAATTATTCTCTCTTATCTCAACCTGGACTGGAGCTCTGTTAACGATCATTTTGGAATGCAGAAAGATCATTAATTCCACGAATATCTTGTGGATCGTGTTGGAACCATCCACTCATCCACCTGTAAGCAAATGCAGTGCCAGCACACGGAGCTGGCCTCTGGCCCAGACCCGCCGTCCTCCAGGCCCTGTCTCGGGCGGCGGAAATAGTGACAGAGAGCGACGCCCCAGCACTCTGCACGCTGGCTGGATGCTGCCAGCAGCCTCCGTCCCCCTGTTGGTAGTCATGAGGGATGCAGAGATGCCTGTGCCTGCGTCCCTCACCGACACTGGGATACCTGCTGCGCCCGCAGACCCTGACGCCTATCGCCAGCACGCACAGACCCTGCCACAGCGCCCAGGCTCTGAGCCACTGCTCTGAGGGTGCAGCCTCAGCAGTGTGTCCTCAGTCGCCCACATCACCCTATCTCATCTTCCCTTCTTTTTCCTTTACTTCCGTCTGACGGTCTCCACCGGGTCACTGAGTGCATCAAGTTCTGAATTGTCACCAGCTGCCCTGGGCCCTGACAAGTCTGTCCTCGTGACAGTAGTGCTCCCCGGGCCTCCAGCGTCTTGCTCAGGCCCCTCGCGTTCCTGTAGCTCCTGTGTCCTTGGGGCTGGGTGCAGCAAGGGCAGGGCAATGGGGGACTCTTCTTATTCACTGTGTTTTTATTTTTAATGATAAGATTGAAAGCCCAAAAGTGTCCAGAGCCTGCAGGTGAGCTGCAGGTTTGTTAATATAACGGCTTGCCTGGGGTTGTGGTGTTAACACTGAGACGCTTCAGACTGTAGGGCAGAGAGCTCTGGAGGGGTCTCTGCCCCAGGGCCTATCCTGGGCATCCACATATCCCCCACTTCCCCATTTTGGTCTGGGGAACTGAGGCTCAGACAAGGCCTGGTGGGTTTGCTGTTGCTGGCAGACCTGTGACTCGGAGTCTGGGTATAGGTCAGTGGTGCATTCACCCAGCGCCCAGCAGGGCTGCATCCTGGCAGTCACGCTTCCCTCTGGTCGAGCTTCCTCCAGGGCTCAGCTGTGTTCATTGCTCAGGGAATGCTGGTTCTCAGCCTCCAAAGCTTCCTCTAAAACTGCTTGAGCCACTTCAGACTGGGTGTCTTGGGAAGCCCTTGAAGACTTCCCATGCAGGCTGGAGCAGGGATGGGGGTATCTGCTGTGGCCAAGGTCCCCCCAGCTGGGTTATCCTCACTGGTGGCAGCAGGAGGGCAGTCCCCAGTTTCGGCATTTTGTCTTTTGATTCCTAAGAAGTCACCGTCTATGTCTCCTGCTGAAAAGGGTGGCTGGCTGCTCAGAGGATCTGGAACATTGGGTTGCAAGTGCAGCCCACGCATCTGGAGGGGGTTTGTTTTTTCCTAGCAGCACTCTTGTCTTTTTCCTCATTTGTTTGAAGTCCACTAGCTTTACTTCCCACTTCTTCATACTGAGATAGTCCTACAAGTGCCCTGCTCTGCCCACGCTTGAGATGGATAGGGCTGTCGGGTGGCATCTCCTGGGCGTGGCTCCCACCAGGGGATGGCCCAGCAGGTGCTCTTGGGGCCTTGAGGACTTTTTGGTCCTGTGTGTGTTTTAGCTCCTTCGATGGTCCCACTGTGGGAGACTCTTGCATGTGAGCATGTAGCTGGCAGGAGGGGCCACCTTCAGGAAGCTGGTCTCCCTGGCATTTGTTTCTGAGCTCAGTGTGGTCAGTGTGTGTTCCGCGCTTATTAGCATGGGGGAAGGCTGTGCTGTGGGCAGGAGTGCACCCAGGACCCTACTGCCATGTGGAATTCAGCCCCTGCACACCTCAGCCATTGGCCTGCGTGCCCGGCCCTGTGGTCCTGTAAGGATGTGGCTGTCAGCACCTTCGCAAGCCTGGACTGGAGTCCCTTCTGTCCTGGAATCTGTCTGAGGCCCAGGATTGTCTCTATCTATTTCTTCCACTGGCCGGGGCTATCAGCAGCCCCCTCTGTCCAGCAGCCCCCACCCTCCCACTTGGCCTCCTGCTGTTCCACATCACCTTTAGCCTCTCATGTGCCATCTCTGCTGCACTGCCTGGCATTGGGGCTCCTCGCCCTCTTGGGCCTCCATGGAGGCTCGGTCTTCATTGGGATTTACCCATGAGGCTTGGCTTGCGCTAGGCGTGTGATAAAATGTTGCATATTATGGGAAAACTTCATATGTGAATAAGTTGTCGGTCTGGATATCAATTAATTGCAAATTAAAGGCTTAAGAAAAATGAAAGGGTGACATTTGATCATTCTTTATTTCTGAAAATTAAGAAGTATTTTATTGGTATGTTTGTGTCTCCCCCTAGATGGTTGCTTTGGAGAGCAAGCCTGACCTCAGATTGTGGTTCTGGCTTGTCCTAATCAAGTCTGTGCAGTTCTTCGCAGGGAATGTCTAGGCCTGGGTCTTGGAAACTAGCACCTTCCATGCACGGCAGGCATCTGTCCTTCCTTGGGCTAGTGACCATCAGCGAGGGTTTCTGTGGTGGCTGTGCTGCCTCTTCCTCCCTGTGCTGTCTCCTCCTCTGAGGAGTGCCCAGGCCATGGGCTCTTGGGTGGGCCAGGGGAGTCCCTGATGCGGCCCACAGCTGGTTGCATGTCTCAGGTTCCCTGCGGTGCTGCTGGGCACACCTGTGGTCAGGTGAGAAAAAGGCTATCACCTTTCTAGGAGAAGTCCCGCTGAGCCTGGGGAGGCCATCTGGCATTTCAGGTGCTGCACGGAGGGCCCTCAGGTGCCAAGGGGGGCCACAGCTGGCAGGCAGTGGTGTTCGCAGGCAGTGCTAGGGGTAAACACGGCCTGGCCCTGTGTCTGTAAGGGCAGCTGCGTGTTGCCGCTGTGGTGTTATGGCTGGCCCTACATGTTTTCCTGCTGCTCCCTGTCTTGGTTACCATCACTTTGAGCCATGTGACTGTGGTTTAGGGACAGGCCTGGTTTGTACAGAAGCATAGCAGGAGCAGATGTGTGCAGGGTGTTGTCCTGGAGGGTCTCTTCATGTGGTGGGTGGCACCTTGCAGGGTCCCCTGTATGACCTGCCTGTGATTGGTGTGTTCGTCCACCTGAGGTCAGCAGAGTGCCTGGCCTGGGTTTGCACGCAGCATTGAGTGATGGGAAATGTGGCTTGATTTTAAAATGTCCCCCTCTCAGGCTTCGGAACCCTGGGCTCTGGGCTCTGCCTGTCCGTTTTCTTGAACTGGGTTAGCGTAGGGGGTTCATGTGTGCATCACGAAGCCTGCGGGTCAGGGACCCATGTGACTTCATGGCCAGGTTTTGCAATCATTAATTTGGAGATTCTTAGAAAAGTCCACATTCCAGAAACGAGGATGGCACCCCCGAGTTAGATCCAGCAGCAAGTGTGCTGCCGCTCTGGACCCGGCATCTCTGAGCCTGAGGCCTGAAGTGTGTCTGGTGAACAACCTTGGTTCAGCGAGCACATGCTGCTCCAGCCTGCAGCTTTGCTTCTTGGTTGCCAGCAAGGCTTATTGACCGGCCTTCTTGTAAAGGTGGCTTGTGCTGAGAAAATGCAGAAAAAGTAGAAAGCAGGTGGAGAAACCTGTGATCCTGCCACACTTAAACATTTTCTAAGGAAATGCTTTATTTACAAAGGTACTCATTTCTCTTTGGAAATGGACTGATTTGTATTGTGTTTTTATGCTTTTAAAGGCGGGCCAGGCAGGGGACTGGGGTTCTACTTTGGAAATCCCACCTCCAGGCAGCTGGGCTGGGCCCCGTGGGTATGTGGGTGTGTTCCCCCAGCCATGTATCTCCCTTGCTGTGGGTGAGTGAGGGTCGCAGGCTCTCGAGTAGTGTGTCCCGTCAGGCGAGAGGAGAAAGGTGACATGGGATTGACTTGATTTTTGAGATTTGCCTTGATTAAAACCATTTTAAAATATTGAGGCGATGTAATTGTGTTTTGGTTGAATATTTAGAACACAGGCAAACTAGCAAGTTTTAACTTCATGGGAGGAACTCAAAGAAATGCCAGGGACTAAGGCAGGCAGCCCCATGAGTACGTCTGTGTCTTTGGACTTTAGCGTGGATGGTTCTGGATGGTTCTGCTTTGATGTGGGATAGATAAACTCAGAGCTCATTTTCCATTTTCAGGGGTTTTCTGAAGCAATTTTTATTCTGGTAGTTTCCTCATGAATCGGGATTTTTGCTTTTTTCTTATTGTTTTCTTTTAAACTTCGCTACTTCCTTCACTTTCACTCCTCTAGCATGAAGTTGGTTCTTGGCATTATGTTTTTAAGGCAACTAGGGCCCCCAGCCTCTGGTGCTGGAACTTGGGCAGGTGCTGTCTTTAGGGGTGTGCCCCTGCCCCCCATTTCAGACCGGGGAATGGCAGGCTCAGCCTTCTCACAAAGGGCATGGTCTGTTCATCACCTGGGTATAGCTGGGTCTTTTGCCTTCTTGGAACCTGTTTGAAATTTTAACTTTGTAGGAATAGCCACTGTTTCCTTCAGACCCAGGCTCAGGGAACAGCTTCTATTTGGATTCTCTGTGTGTGTATTTATCTCTCGCAACAAGTCCTTTTGTGTTGGTTGTGTTCGGGACCCTCAGCTGGGCATGAGTTAGGGGGCTGAGTCCGCCAAGGTGCTCTATAGATAATTCCAGGCTCAAAGGGAAAGCTGTGCGCGGAGGATGAAGTGTCAAGCAGAGGCCCTGGGGCGGAGCTCAGGGGCCGTGCATGTGTGTTCCAGGTCTCACCAATGGCTTTGGGGATGTGAGCACTGAGCAGGAGCTGGGCGGAGCGGCGGGCAGAAAGACCGCCCCCCGACGCCGCTGTGCCTCTGAGTCCAGCATCTCCTCCAGCAACAGCCTCCTCTGTGACTCCAGGTACCTCCTGGACCCTATGCGGGGCACCCATGGGGAGCCTGCCCATATCTTCAGCCTCTCCAAGGCCCGTACTGGCAGGTGGGCAGCCTGAGCAGCTGCTGTGGCTTTATGCCCCTGGGGGCCCCCTGCCCTGTCCCCCACGGACAAGCTCATTGCACTCATTCCCACCACATGGCTCTACTTCTGTCCTGAGTCCCCACCCTTGGCATGGCCATGGTCAGCAGGGCAGGCTCCCCCTCGTGTGCCCCGTGGGCAGGGCAAGCTTAGGGACCATGGTAGCTAGGACTTAAGGTGCTTCCTGTCCCTGGGTAAAGATTGGGGTGGGATTGACATGGGGGAAGGTGAGCTCCCATGGTAGGTGCTAAACTGACTTTAAAAAATTTAACTCGGGCAGCCATACAACATGAAAGATGGATGTGATTTGAGAAATCTATAATTAATTTTACATTTTATTTCTCTTTTCCAAATCTTCACTTTAGGAAAACCTTAGTAAACAAAGCCCTGCTTTTCTGACCTAAGGAGGCCACTTTTGGTTATGGGGCCAGAATCAGGAGTCCCCTAAACCCCTCAGAACCCCTCACCCTGCACAGGCCCTTCTGCTCTCCTGGCCAGACCCGCCCCTCTGCCTGTCTGGCCTTGCCCCTCTGGCCCCCGACAGGGCTGGCCTTGCCTGGGAGGTGGGGGTTGCCAGTCTGTGTCCCCAGTGGTCTCTCTGGGCCCAGGGTCATGGCAGCTCTGTCGGGCCGCCCTGATCACGATGAAATCGTGGCTTCAGCAGGGCAGATGAGCAAGTGGATGCATCTCCTCCTCCAGCGCTCTCTCTCTTTGAAGTTTCAGTGCACCCAGGTGTGGGAGGGGCAAGCCTGCCCTTGTGCGGAGACACACGCTGGAGGACCGCAGCGAGCTGATATCCTGCATTGAGAGTGGGAATTATGCAAAGGCGGCGAGGATCGCAGCAGGTCAGTTGTTGGGGGCTTTGCACCTCTGTCTGCACTACTTTTGCTCAGCCCTCCTAGAGTTCCTTTTTGAGCTCTGCAGTCTCTTTGTGTGCTGTGTTACGGCTTTTGGCACCTTTTGGGCACCTACTGTTCCAGCTTCAGCTTTTCTTAGGGAAGCTCTTTCCTTCTCATCCATGTTGACATTGACCATACGTGTTGGTCACTATTTGTTACTGTCCCCAGTAAGGGGGGGATGTTGTGGCCTCGAACTGACATCTGCTACCAGGCCATGGCCTGGGAGCCTCTGCAGGGGCTCCTGGGCACCTGTGGGTCAGGTGGAGTATAACTGCCTGTTCTCATCGGGGAGGCACGGCAGGAGTCAGTGTGTCTGCAGTGGTTCTGAAGACGGACTGCAGTGGTGGGTGCTGTTTTCACAGGAAGGGAAAAATAGTAGGAGCCCTGTGGTACCACACAAAGTGGGCTCTGTGGAGGGAGCACAATCCAGAGGGGGTCCAGAAGGACGGTGGGGGCAGAGGCAGGCCATTGGCCTCCTCCTGGGCCAGTTTCTGGGTGGTGGTGCCTTTCCTTCTGGCTAGGGTCTTGCTTGTGGCCTCTTCCCTGTGGTTGACATATGGCCTGCATTGGTGGCAGCTGCTGTGCGCAGTGGCCTTAAGCGACATCTCTGGGGGTAGGTGGGTGCAGACCATGAGTACCCCCCTCCACCGCAAGGGCCTTAGGGGTGAATGGGGCCAGTCTGTGTCCAAGTCAGCTCCAACCATCCAGCTCCTCCTCCTGCCTGGTGGGCACCTGTGTGTGTGGCAGGCCCGTGGAGCAGTGTGGCTCTCTGTACCCTCACTAACCCTTCCTGCTCTTCCTCTTCTAGAAGTCGGTCAGAGCAGCATGTGGCTCTCCACCGACGCTGCGGCCTCCGTGCTCGAGCCTCTGAAGGTGGTGTGGGCCAAGTGCAGCGGCTACCCCTCGTACCCTGCACTGGTGAGCAGTGGGAGCAGCTTCTTGGACACCACGAGGGGTGGGATAGGGTCACGGCCCCCTGGGCCACAGTTTGCAGTCAGCTCTTAGTGGATATGCTATCATGAAATGTTCACTGCCCTGGGAGACTTGCTGCTCCCAAAGGACACAGGGGCAGTGGGGACATGTGCTGGGGCTGTCATGGCGGGGGAGTGGGGTGCAGGTGTCCTCACATCCTCCTGTATCTGGGACTCAGCTTGGCTGGAGTGGGGCCAGGTGGGGCCCTTTGTGCTGCTGCCTACAACTGTGGCAGGGTCCCAGGGAGCTCTAAGTGACTGCACCCTCCCTTGCAGATCATCGACCCCAAGATGCCCCGCGTGCCTGGCCACCACAACGGCGTCACCATTCCTGCGCCACCCCTGGACGTGCTCAGGATCGGGGAGCACATGCAGACCAAGGCTGGCGAGAAGTTGTTCCTTGTCCTGTTTTTTGACAACAAGAGAAGCTGGTAAGTTTAGAACCCTGACTTTGGCGCTGGGCTTGCCCACCTGTGCAGCTGCTCCTACCTGCCATGTGTGGGTGGGGAGCCATGGTGCCACTGGTACCTTCCCTTGTCTGGGTGCATGGCCAGTGAGAGGAGAGCATGCCAGGGACTGAGTGTGAGCACTGGGCCCCGGGTTGACTGGCTCTGCTCACCCACTTTCTCTCCCTGGCTCCCTGTTTTTGATGTGCCCAGGGGTACCTGGAAACAGCAGTTTCCTGGGAAAGTTGGGTCACTGCATCTTTAGAAGCATTTCCACACATACCCATTTGTGTAGAGAAATGGAAATTTGGAATACTTACCCTTTTGACCACTATGAGGTGCTCCTGGTGTTCTCCCAGGAAGCCCCTGCCCTTCTCCCACCGCCCTTGTTCATCTGCCCGGGGCCTTTGCACAGACTGTGCCCTTGGCTTGCAGTGTCTGCCAGGCACCTCTGGCAGGCACCCTCAGTTCTATGCAGCCCAGAGACCCCTCTGGAGTATGGCCCCTACTGTGCCTTCACCATACCACTTGTTGTACCTGCCGCACGCCCCCTACGTCACACCTGCCGCACCCCCCTATGTCACACCTGCCGCACCCCCCCTACATCACACCTGCTGCACCCTCCTATGTCACACCTGATGCATCCCTGTCACAACTGATGCACCCCCCCATCACACCTGATGCACACCTCTTTGCGTTGTGTTTGATCTGATGTTGACTCTCATCACATGCTCTGGTGGTCTGTCCACACAGGCCCCTGCCAAGACCTGTGCCTTCCAGGGCCCCTTACAGGTGTACAGATGTGGGTGGTGCCCTGAGAGTCCCTTGGTGGCCTGCCTGTCTGGGACCCCAACTGCCTCACCACCCAGGGCAGGCTCTTGGGAGATGGGGACCCCATTAGCACCTGCCATATGTCTTTGTCATGCTGTGTCCAGGAAGGCGCTGGGTCTGGCAGCATGGGAGGTAGGGGTAGGAGGTCATTCCTCATCCTTGCCTTTGCTGCCACTACCAGAATGCCCTGGAGGAGGTCCAGCCCTTTGGGCGAAGGGGGCAGCTCTATACCCAGCCAGACTTTGAGAGTCCCTGCCCAGAGCTTCCTGGACCCTCTGACGGCAGCCACGTGCCCGCCTCACCCCTTTCCCTGTCATAGTCCTCTCCATAGCACTCCCCATCCCTCCCTCACCCAGGGCTCTGTGTGTGCACACATAGATATGTGCCCTCACACCTACAAGTGTGTGTAGAAGTGTTAGTGTGTGTACATATGTGCCTATGTGTACCTTGCTTGATGTGGTCCCCCCAGCAGGGCCTGGCAGACTGAGGGCCCTAGGGAGGATTTGGGGGTAGTGGGCGGTAGGGATAGTGCCTTGTTGAGCCTGTCCTGCCTGAGCATGCTGTCACTCGCTCCAGCCCCAGGGTGGGAGCCATGGCTTCCAGGTCTGCCCTGGCTCATGGCCACATTCATCTGTTACCTCCCCTGACTTCTCACCCACCGCTTACCCCCTCAGCAGGTCATGCTAGCCCCTAATAACTGTGCTTGCTGTAGCTTTGCTCAAGTTCCTCATTACCAAAGGGCTTGAGTTGTGGATGTTATTATTCAAGACACGTAAGTGTAACGTGCATGTGCTGTTGTTTGCTCCACCTTCTGTGTTTCATGAAGGCAGTGGCTTCCTAAGTCCAAGATGGTCCCCCTCGGCATCGACGAGACGATCGACAAGCTGAAGATGATGGAGGGCAGAAGCTCTAGCATCCGCAAGGCTGTGCGGGTCGCCTTCGACCGTGCCATGAACCACCTGAGTCGCGTGCACGGGGAGCCGGTCAGCGACCTCAGTGACATTGACTAGCTAGCACCCCCACCAGAAGGGGCCCCGTGTCCTGTCCATACTGTCCATAGCCTGTACATACATGTACATTGTTCAAAACTTAACTTATTCTGGTTTTCAGTCGTAGGTCTTTCATTCTTTTTCCCTTGAGGAGGGGGAGGTTTATTTTCCACGTGTTCTTTGTGAAGCCATCGCCCGGCTCTGTGAGCTTTGGCCGTGCGTGGCTCCGTCTGCGGAAGCGCCGGTCTGCGGAGACCCCTCGCCACACCGGATGGTGCTGCTATTTCACTTTCTTTGATCGGTAGCTTTTTTTTAAAGACTTTTGAATGTTTGATAATTTTGTAAATCATACTCTTTACACAGAGTGCCACTTATTTAATAAGATGGGTGTAAATTTACAGTGACAAATGTGTATTTTAAGAAAGAAATGACATTATTTTGAATGGTACTTTGTGGAAAGAGATGGAGAATAAATCGATGTCGTGCACATCACTTGCAAATCACCAAAAACCCTCCGCCGGCCGTCGGGCAGAGCTCCCGGGGGCGCGGGGCCCCGTCCCTTTTCGGTCCTTCTGTCTGGCCCTCACCCCCTCCCACCCACCCCCGACCACCATGGGTGCACCTCCCAGCAGATTATTTATTGTAGAAAATGTATTCATTTGCTTTATAATGAAAAATAAATTTGCAAAAGTATATTGATATGCATTTTTATACAGGCACATAAAAATCCAATTTGCTTTGGGAGAAAGATGTATCGGCGTCGTTGTATAAATGATTTGATGGCTTGTGTGTACTTTGATTTTGTAACTTGTAATCTTCTGTTTACAACGAGGGGCTTTCTGTAACTTGTTTTAATTTAGAACACTTTGGTAGCAATAGAGACTTTGGATACATTTTTGTATGGTACATGTGATGTATATAGAATTAGTACTTTATTTTTATTTTTAAGAGGTAAAGCATTATGTTAGGGGGGGAAGTAGGGTGGGTTTCCAAAATTTCATTTTTTATATTAAAAAATAAAGTCAAGATTTGGATGGTTGTGGATGTTTTTTTTTTTTTTTTCCTCATCACTGAAATACTGGGCTAGGGCCAGTGAGCTGCAGCACAGGGAGAACTCCAGCCCGTGGGTTGCTCAGGAAAGCAAGTTATTGGGTTTTTATCTTAAAAATTGTCATAGGGTGATACTGTTTTTCTCAACCCAGCCATTTTTACTTTTAAGTGATAGTAAGGTATTTAAACAAGTTAAGTATTTTTCTTTTTAGTCTGCCTTGTTCATAATATCTCCATAGAAACTTGAGAGTCAGCATCTTTCTTTGATGGTGTTTGTCCTGTATAGTAGATGCTTCCCGTCTGCTGTGGTCCATCACCTGACCTGGGATACAAACCCTGATGGTGGAGATTGGTTTTCGGGGGAAGGCATTGGGGCCAGGGTACCTGAAGGTGGGGTGGAGTGAGGGGAAGGGGCAGTGCCAGGCTGCAGGGAGCTCAGGCTAGGTTCTTCTCCCTGGACACCTGAGCCTGTTCCCAGGCTCCCCTCCTTGGGCTGTGATGGGGCTTGCCTCCTTCCCCAGGTTGTCTCCGTACTGCAGCTTAGAGGGTTCATAACTGGGCCAGAGCAGGGAGGTGAGCAGCTTTGGGCAGCTTCTGGGGCTCGAGTTTGTTTCTGGCACAGGCCAGACCTGGTTTTTGTCCTTTGGTGCCTCATGTGGGGCAGGCTGAGAAGGGGCTAGAGGATGCAGAGGTGTCTGGGTGGGGTACAAGGTAAGGAGCAGGAGTCTGATAGTAGAGGAGCTGGGGTGAGCCAATGAGGGGAGTGGAGAGGCTGAGGGGCAGTTGGGGGAGCAGAGAGACTACTGGGGTGATGAGAACAGGGGCTGGGGGGCAATGGGGAAAGTGAAGGGGTTGGGGGTCTGATTGGGAGCAGAGTGGTTGTGGGGGAAAATGGGGAGAGCAGAGGGGCTGGGGTTTGGTGGTGGGCAGATGGATATCCTGGAAGTTCTTGGGAGATTGCCTGGGACCCAGGACAATGGGTTTTCAGGCTGTTCCCTTAGAGGCCCAGAGCCCAGCTTCCTGTCCTCCACCAGTGGTCTGCGTGGTTGGGGAGTTCCAGGTGGAGGCTGGCATGATGGGGGCCTGACTCAGGGCAGGTGGAGGAGCCAGGGCATCCACAGTGCACCCCAACATGGTGTCAGCCTGCAGGGGAAAGAAGACGCAAATCCTGTAAATGACTCCTGGACCCTAGGTTAGCAGGACTTGCCCCACTCCCACCCTTTCCCACCCCTCCCACTCCATGGGCCCCTGCCTATGCCTGCTTTGCACTCCCTTGCTTGGGCCACTCTCTGCATTCCCTTCCTTTTTGCCTTTACCTCTGCTTCCCCCATCCTAGCGAGGGCAGGTTCTCAGCCATCCAGGCTGTGCGCTCCTTGGGGATAGGCCCTCAGTAAATGTGAAGTGCTGCTGCCAAAAAAAAAAAAAAGAGGCTGGGGGCTGATGGGTTCCTGTCTTTGACCTGCTTTCCTGACTGGGTCCCTGAGCATCCAGAATGCCCATCCTTGCAGGTCTGTACAGGTATGTATACCTGTCACCTGGGGTCTCCTGCTTCTTGGGCTGAAGCTGCAGCTCTGGGTCTTGGGGTGGGGGTGGGGACCCAGGGTCCCACGTCTTCCCTCTGCTTGATGCCCTCTCTGGGGTCCCCTCCCTGTTCACTGGAGATCTTTATTTCCATTGGTGAGTATCCCTTCCCTGCAGCTGTGGAGCTCCCTTTAGCATCTCCTGCAGAGTGTGCCTAGAGATGACCAACTCCTCCAGCTTTTGTTGATCTGGGTATGTCTTAATCTCAACTTCGTTTTTGAAAGATAGTTTTGCCAGATTTATAATTGTTGGTTAGCAGTTTTAAGCTTTTGGCACTTTAAATATGTCGTCCCCCTGCCTTCTTGCCTCTGTGGTTTCTGATGAGAAATTGGCACTTCACCTTCCTGAGGTTCCTTTGTACATGACATGTTGCTTCCCTCTTGTAGCTTACCCAATTCTCCATTTTTGGTGTTTGACAGATTGATTATAGGATGCCATGGTATAGGTCTATTTGGAGTTTGTCATGTATTCATGTGTTTTGTTAAATTTGGGTATTTTCAGCTGTTATATCCTTGAGTATTCTCTCCCCCTTTCTCTCCTTCTTCTTCTGGGACTCCCACCATGCATATCATGGACACTTGATGGTGTTACACAAGCTCTGTGGACTCGGCCCACTTTTCCTCATTCTCTTTTCCTTCTGTTTCTCTGATGGATGATTTCAGTGGTCTTATCTTCAGGTTCACTAATTCTTTCTTCTGCTAGCTCCAATCTGCTGTTGAACCCCTCTAGGGAACTTCAAATTTCTGTTACTGTGGTCTGCAGCTCTGTTTGTTTCCTTTTCATAATTTCCATCTCTATTGATATTTGTTTGTGTTCATATATTGTTTTCCTCATTTTCTTTAGTTGTTTGTCCATGTTTTCCTTTAGCTCTTTGAGTATATTTAGGACCATTTAAAAAAATTTTTGAAATGTGCAAGCTCTGGTCCTTTGCATTGATGGTTTCTAATGCTTTAATCTTCTCCGTTGTCTGGGCTGTCACTTGCTGTTTCTTTGGATGTTTTGTAATCTTTCGTTGAAATCTGGACATTTTGATATTTTAATACGTAATTACTAGAATTTAGCCTCTGAGGCATCTGTTCCTTAAGCTTCTGTCTAACTTGTGTTATGACAGAGCTTTCCGGGAATGCTAGGAGGTAGCAAAAAAGGAAGGAAGGAGGGAGGGAAGGACATTGAGTGTAGAGAGCAGCTCCAGGCCGCAGTGTGGGGCTGCCCAGCTCCTTTCTGCATGTGCTTCTTGTCTGGGCATGTGGACCTGGGAATCCCTGCCGTTTGCATGGTTCTGAACTTCCCCTCTTCCCTAGGAAACTGTTTCTTCAGCATTGCTCATCCTATTATTACAGTTTACTGGAGACTTGAGCAAGACGTTTCTGCCAGTTCCTGCTGGTTGTTCAAAGCTTCTGAGGGGTCGAAGCCTTGGAGCGTGCCACTCCTCCATCTTGACTGAAGCGGGATCTCCATTTCTGCAGAACCCCAGTGTGTGGTGGGGCAG
Source organism: Tamandua tetradactyla (assembly GCF_023851605.1). Lineage (NCBI taxonomy): Eukaryota > Metazoa > Chordata > Mammalia > Pilosa > Myrmecophagidae > Tamandua > Tamandua tetradactyla. The sequence goes on along the minus strand of NC_135333.1, from coordinate 44,896,399 downwards.
AGCAGCCTCTGGGAAGGCCCTCTCCTGGCCACACCACTGGTGTAAGGGTCACTGCCCAAGGCCTCCCCATGGCCTCCTCACCTGCAGGCAGAGGGAGGGACTGGTGGCCCAGCAGGTCCAGGAGGCTGCACCTCTCCCCAGCTCAGCAGCCCATGGGTGACGTCCCAGGAGCACCAGCATCCCAGTGTCCCCAACAAGTCTAGGAAGAAAACTGACCACTGGCAACCAGCCTCAACAGTTGCTGGAAGAATGCACAGGTCAGTCTGGGCTGAAGCCCCATGGTCCCCACCTCCTGGGGAACCCCCAAAGCCATGAGGACGGCAGGCACATAACTCCTGCCGGGCCACGGAAACTGCCTGGTTCCTGACTGGGAAAGCAGAAAATACCGAAGGTCCCAAGGCTGCTTCCAGTAAGTCAGGTTCCAATACAAGCCCAGCGGGGAAAAACAAAGAGGAAGACAAATCAGTTTTAAAATTTCTTGGGAAAAATGAATAAGAAACAGTATTTAGGGGATTTTTAGGGGAGAACCTATTAATCAGGGAAACACATTTGAAAGCACAATTGTCAGGATCATGGGGTCCTCGCAAATGGCCCAACAACTGGTGTGCATGATGAAGTCCACAGCAGTGAGTGTGGCAGAGGCTCCAAATGTCTCCCTTCACATTCTTTCCTTTCTCTTAGTAATAGAGGTTCTGATATGTGGTCAGGCACATGGCCTCTTGGAAGAATGACTACATCCCCCAGGTGCTCTTGCATAGAGCTGAGACCAGGAGACTAAGATCAGGCCAGGTGGGAGTATGATTTTCAGGACATATCCTTCGAGGGAAGGGGCATGCTTATCTTTGCTGCTTCCTGTAGGCTGGGATTTGGATATGATGGATGGAGCTTGGGCAGCCCTTTTGAACCACATGGGGAGTGGCAGAGCCACAAGGTAGATGGAGCCTGGTCTCAATGCCTGGACTTTTAAGTGGTAGAAAAGTAAACTTGAGCTCTCTTAAAGTGACAATTATTTTTCTTTACAGCAGGTAAATTTCAAAGAGGCCAGACATTACAATTAAATGTGCTGGAAAAAAACATGGAAGATAACCATGGAGAAGGGATGGTCTCTTAAAATATGACTCAAACCCAGAAAAGCCATGAAAAGAAATCGTTATATTTGACAATGTAAAATTTGACAAAAATCTCTGCAGCAAAAACAAAAAACCAGACCTCTTTCACATTGTCAAAGGATCAATTAGGAAGACTATTTGCAATCCAAGCCCAGCAAAAGGGCTCACATCCTTACCATATTAAGATTGTACAAATTATTACATACCACTGATGTGATAGAAAAACTAGGCCAAATAGGAACATTCAATTCACCGAAAAGTAAATGTAAATGGCTCAAAGCATATGAAATGTGCTCAATTTCCCTTGTAGTAAAAGAAATGTCAATTAAAACTGCACTGAGATTCCATTTTTAAACTGCAGGTTTGGAAAAGAAAACCACAGGTGTTTCCAAAGTGTGGAAGACCTGACCTCCCACATGCTGCTGGGCCATGTGATGGGAGAGAAATGTGGCTGCTCTGTCTCCCCGAAGTGCCCTTTGACCTGGCAGTCCTCTTCAAGGGATGCACCCCCAGGCGGAGTTCCGTCAAGGGGAAGTGATTCATGCAAGGTAGGAGGGTCTGGTATGAGCAAACATTTGGAAGTAACTGAAGTGCACATCCACACCTGGCTGGTAAAAGAAATTAAGGTTCAGCCTGGTGGCTTGGCAGGAGAGAGGAGATGCCTTGTGTGGGTTACGTGGTCTTCAGATCATGGGTAGATGATAAAGGGGACAAGCTTGGATTTGCATAAGACATTTCTGGAGGGCTGGGTGGCACAGGAAGCAGGTGACCAGCTGCCCTTTACATTTTAAGTTCCAGGGTGGGGTGCCCCCTAAGCCCCAGCCCCCTCCCTGCCTGCATTGTGATGAGGCCGGCCCCCTGCCAGTGGTCGTGGTGCAGGGCTCTGCCCTGGAGGGCCAGGGGACCTGTGCCTATGTGGTCTAGCTTGGAGCCTCTTGGCTCAGGCCACCAGCCAGGGTCCTGCGTCCAGCTCTGGCTGTGTCCCCAGTAGGTTCCTTGGCCACATAAGCTCTGTGTTCCTGTGGCTGGAAGCCCCTTCCTTGGAAGTCTGAACCTCGGCTCTGGGGGGTAGGACTTTTGGGGTTTCTTCCAGGGTAGAGCCTGCTTCCTGCATCGTGACCACTCTCCCCGAGTGTCTCAGCTTGCTATAGTTCAGCCGCCATTGACTGGTGAGCGTTAATCTCCCTGTTCACATCTCCACTGTAGTTTCTCTCCTGGCTGAACCCCAGCTGATAGTGAACAGGGGCTACCTCTGGGAACATGAGCTTGTCCTCAGTGCTGAGTGCAGGGCCGAGCCTGGTTAGGGATGGGAGAATGTGGGTTGTTTGAGGCAGGTGGTGGCCCCATGACCAAGTCCTTACCTTTGGTTGCCGAGGGGCAGGTGCCCTGGCAGCCCAAGTGCCAGTAGCACTCCCTGCGGCGGCAGGGCCAGACTTCCCGAGGATGCTGGGGAGAGGCCACACCACAGCTGGCCCTTGAGCACTCAGCCTGTCATGGTCCAGAAGCTGAGAGCCTCCGGGGCCGCCTGAAACAACCGCCTGATCCTTGTAGCCCTGGGGCTGAAATGCTGGGCAGGGTGTTACTGGGGAAAAACAGGGCCCGGAACTCGAACTGGACCTGGAGAATACAAAGTCCTGGCCCCGAAGTCTTTCCGGGCCCCCTGGCAGCAGAAGGTGGCACACTCCAGAGCCGAGTGGTGGCCATCCTCCACTCGCAGACCCCACAGTAATTGTGCCTGTCCCTGTCCCACCAGACTCGGCACGCACCAGGGAAAAACAGCCTGCATGGGAAGAAACCCACTGTGTTCTTCAGCTTTTACATTCTGAAAAGCTTTCAAACTCATTGACAGTTACACAGAATACAAACCCCACACAGAAAACCCCAGCAGACCCCTGCATCTCAAGAATTGCCAGTTGTTGCTAACAGACATTTGCAGGAAACTGGGGACCACGAGTGGGGAGCTTCTTGGAGGTCTTACTGAGGGGCAGGGGTGACTGGATCACACAACATGCGGTGTGGCGGATAGTATGGAACTCTGCATTTGCTGTGCCAGCTTGTATGTCTCGGGCACCAGACGGGGTTCAGCGTGGTCCAGGTTAAGGGGCGGAGCTGAGAGCTGCCCCGGGAGGCAGCAGTGGGCAGAGCCAGCCTCTACCAGGACGGCCGGGCTCCAGATGGTACCTCACAGCTGGTATGTGGCCCGGGAGCCAAGTGTCCATCAGAGGGAGCAGAACTATGGGCCGAGCTCCCCCAACAGGTCCTGCCGCCCACAGCAGCGCCGCCCTCCCTGCCAACCTCTGGTCTGGGAGTGGAGGGTGGATGCCAGCTGAGACTTGCACCCCTACCCTTCGGCCAGGGGAGACTGTGAGCCAACCAGGCACTTGGGGTCCCACCCCGTGGACAGCTTTTGGGGAGCAGAGGCTGCATCTGAGGGCTTGGGTGATTCCTGAGGCCTCCTCGCTGCTCAGGATGGCCCAGGTACCCCCAGGGCTGGCTCCGGCTCCGGCCCCCTGACCCTGCCCCTGGCTGGGGTGAGCCCCACCCCGCAGATGCTAGAGTTGCAGGCCTGGCTGCCCTGTAAACTCGGAAAGCTGGTTCCTCTTCCAGCACCTTCCTGCCATGACAGGCAGAGAAACAAGGCAAGGGACATGCAGCCTGCCAGGCGGAGGGGGCGCCATAGTGGCCGGTCCAGGTCTGCTGGGGCCTGGGGCTTCCACCTGCCCAGAGCCACTAGGGAACTGCTGGGAGCTGCAGTTCGGGCATGCAGGCCCCTGGCTGCTGGCAGTTGGCCTCACTGAGCCCTGGGAACCCACTCACGTGCTCACCGTCTCGCTTGTTCACTCACTTGTTCAGTCTCCACTCACTTGCTCACTTACCTGCTCATTCATTCACACACTTATTCATTCACTCACTCACACACTCACTCATTGACTTGCTCACTCGCTTACTCATTCACTTGCTCACTCGTTCACTCGCTTGCTCACTCACTTGCTTATTCATTCACCCCTTGCTTGCTCACTCATTCATTTGCTCACTTGCTTACTCGGTCATGCACACATGCTCACTACTCATTTACTTGCTCACTCATTCACTTCCTTGTTCACTCATTTGCTCACTTGTTCATTCACCCATTCACTTGCTCATTCATTGACTGCATGGATGACCACATGTGAACGAATGCCTAGCTATCCTGCCACCCCCCTGCCCCTCAGCACACCCCTCCCCTCAGGAAGGAGCTGGAAGCCCCTGGAGGAGCAGTGGGGGTACTGGAGGTACTGGGGTATGGGTTGTTCGGCTGGCCTGGTGGAGCTCCCAGGGAAGTGGCTCGGAAACACCCAGAGGAGCCAAAGTGACTGCCTCAAGGCTGAGGTCAGAGCGCAGAGAAAGGTGCTGCTCCCCTGGAAGGCCTCAGCGCTTGGGTCTTCAGGGGCCCCGTGAGGGCAAGAAGGGGCACCCAGGTGGTTCCTGCAGCCCATAACTGGACAGATCCAGCTGCTGGGCAGGGACACCTGGGGGGAGGTGGACGACAGGACATGCTGCTCCGTGGTCGTTGGGGCTCCCAGCCTGCAGTGTGGGTGCCGCCAGCAGGCGCCACCACAGGGCAGGCTGGGGGTCTCCCGGCAGGGCCTCTGCTGTCTTGAGTCCCTGCGTCGTTGGAGCCCTCTGCCCTTGAGGACCTCACCGGCCGGGCAACCTCCATGCTGGGCCCCCACCCAAAGTCTGCCGGTTGGGACATCTGCAGACCGGGGGACAGGACCAATGAGCATTTCAGAGAGAAGATGAAGGGTCTGCACTAGGGTGGGCTGTCTCACGCCCCTGCTGCATCCTCATGGACTCCCCAGGTGCTGTTTTCTGGGCCATGGCGGCCGACGGCACCATGTGGGCTGACTCGGTCCAGACCCCCTTTTCCATGCTCAGGTCTTCCGTTCTGAGTGCTGAGCCTGACTGCCCTGGACAGGCATGGGGTCGGGGGACATGGAGTGGATGGCCAGGGAGGTGGTTGGAGGGCCAGCTCGATCCCCCTGTCACTGAGCCAGGAGAGGAGCTCTCGCAAGGGGAGCACAGGACAGGGGAGGGTCAGCGGGCTGTGTTGGGGCAGGGGCGGGCAGCCCCTGGGCCAAGGTGGGGATGGTACTTCCAGGGTGTGGGTAGTGTGGGCATGACCAGGCCCTTGACACTCCGACAGTCCCTCCCAGAGGAGTAGACTCCACTGTGCCCCCTACGTTGTCCCCAGAGCCTCCCTAAAGCGAGCCTGCCCTCCTCCCTCCCCACTGGCCCCATATCCTGCCCTGCAGTGTCCAGAGGATGTCAGGGTAAAAACCGAAGCATCCCAGAGAGCGTGATGGGGGGCTGACCCACCACCCCCTCCACAGGCAGACACGTCACTACCCCCAGTGTCGCCTCCCCATGTTTGAAGTTGCGTCCTGGCCTGGCCATCCTTAGCGGGGCGTCGCCTGCTGTGGGGCTGGGAGCTCGCTGGCAGTGGTGCCCAGGCAGCACGTGGGGCTTCGAGTTGTAGTGGGGTGGGCAGGCAGTGCCCTGGGCTTCCCCCGCCTCAGCGCCATTGTCACATGCTCCCCGGGTCTGTCTCCTTGTCAGAACCTCCTTTCTCTTCCAAGGACACCAGTCACACTGGATCTGGGCCCCAACCTAGTTCGGCTCCTGTTTCCAAATAGGGTCACACACGTAGGAACCAGGGATTAGGACTCACGGTGCCTTTCGGGGGACACACTTGGCCCACAACCGTCCCTGGGTGGAACTCTGCACAGAAACGCTGCTCCTTGTAGTGAGCTTGGGGGATCCCAGCAGGCCGTAAGGGGGTGTGAGGTTGGAGGGGTTGGATGGCAGGGGTGGCCTCCAGCCCTTGGAGGGCATGGGTGTGCAGGGGGCTGGTGGTGCTGGGCTGGGATCCCTCGTGGAATCCCACGCTGACCACGCCTGCTCTGAGGATGCAGGGCAGGGCCCCCAGGGCCGAATGCCCAGTAGCTGGCTGCAGGGCCCGAGGGGGTGGGGAGTGCCTACGCCACTGCTGAGGGGAGAGGGGTGGCACTGCCTGTGGGGGGCCCCACCCTGCCCAGACATGACCTCTCAGGACTCAGGACTCTCCATTTGCCAACCCCTCCAAGTCTTGAGTCCTGGCAAGCGGAAAGCTGCCCCTAGGAGCTCCCTTGAAAAAGACATCATTTCAATGAAGACAAGCCTGGCCCCAGCAAGCAGGGTCCCCCTCAGCTTGGCTAGGTAGCCTCCCTTTCCCTAACTCTGTACAGAGACTCGTACTTAAAGCAGATGCCCTGACATACCAGTGTTTTGTTTGGCCTTCAAAGGTGATATAGACCAAGATACTGGAAATCAGACATTGCTCAGTGCCCTGAGACGCCACCTGTGGCTCACCCAGATCTGAGTTGTGAGTCATCAAGTTGTGTGGGGGGACCTCAGGCTCCTCTGTGGTTTCAGGGCCTGATGGTGCGAAGCCCTGAGGCCCGTGGGGCCTGGGCCGGGATCCGATCCTGCTGCTGCGCACAGAGGGGGCCCAGGCAGGCCTTGCCCTCGGCCTCTCTGACAGCCGTCCTGCTTGCCTGCTGATCCTGCCTCAAACCCCAAATTTCAGCACACTGCAGGCCGATGGGGAGCCCCAGCAGCCCCATGGCTGTGCTCAGCCCAGGCAGGACCTGCAGAGGGGCCCTGGCGGGGGGTCCTCATGTTGCTGTCTGAGGGTCTTGAGATGCCACCTCCACCACAGTGCCTCAGAGCTGGAGACCCTCGTTGCTTGGCGCCCTCTGTGCCCAGCCAGTCACGGGCAGAGGCCACGGAGGGAGCCTACACTGGCCACAGGGAGTCCACACCTGCCCGACTTTCACCTAAGGCCAGGGTGGGCCCAGGACAGACCCAAACAAAGGCCAAGTGAATGACTGAGTTGAAGAATGAACGAATGAATGGGTGCCCGAGTGGACAGGGTCATCCAGTGTCCATCCCACACCTACTGCCTGAGGCACGTTTTTGGGTTATTCTGCTAGTTACGTTTATAATCACACACAAGTGCACCCACACCCGTGCTCATGTGGGTGGGGTCAGCTTGACTAAGGGGCTCAGGAGGAAGGCACAGGGTGCCCAGGCTTGGGGCCAAAGGAAGGGCGTGCTACAGGAAACAGTGTGTACGGGTGTGCAGAGGTGCCAGGAGTGAGTTTCCTGCACCCTGGGTGTTGTGGGGTGCACCGAAAGAGAGACCACATAATTCGAAACTGCAAGCCAATTTGGAGTCTTTATTAGCTAGCCGGCGACTGCCTCAGAAACTTCCAAGAAGAAAGATTCAGAGAGCAGCCCCCAGAGGTTTTCAAGGTATGCTTATAAAGGCTAAAATCATGTTGTGGTTTTGCAGTTGTTAGCAAGCAAGGGTATCATAGAAGCAGAAAAATGCCGTTAGCTGTTTCCAAAACACATCCCGTTCTCTCAGTTTCCTAACATTGGTTATCGTTTAACTCTTGGGGACATTCCACCCCAATGTTGTGGGGACTTTCCCTGCTTGGGCCTGATTGATTGCTCCTGGCCCTCCACATGGGCCAGGGGAGACCTGAGGGGTCAGGGGGTGGAGACAGGCCCGCAACGGGGTCCTCCTGCCCAGCTGCTGGGGGTGGGGGCGGGGAGGCCCCACTAGGAACTGCTTGAGCTGGCCCTGCTCCCATCTGCAGGCTGCCCCTTCATTCATTCACTTGTTCATTCATTCATCCATCTGCTGGTAAGCGGCTGCATGCCTGCACCCACAGTGGCCAAGGACAAAAACTGGGTGGTGGGTGCCTCCCCAGAGGAACAGAAATCTCCGCCCAGGATGAGGTCATGTGCCCCATACCCCCCAGCCACTTACCACCTAATAGGACATATTCGCTCAGAAAGTCATATGATGCAAAGGGGAAGATGGCTGATGGGGCTGGGTGGGGATGTCAGAGCCCAGGTCCATGGGCACCTGCTCAGGCTTGTCCCACATCTGTCTGCCCTGAGTGACGTCTGTCTTAAGGAGCCTGACATGCGCTTGAAGGTCCATGGCCCTTCACCCACCTAAGACTCGTGCCAACCTCCTGATGCCTAGCTACTGGGTGGGGAGGCACCGGCTGAGGAAGTCTCAGCATAGGGCAGAGAAGTGGTCAGGATGAGTGCCTTGGTGTGCCCACAGTCAGGGTGAATGTATGTGTGTGTGTGTGCACAGGGGGTTGGGGCCACTTCCCAAAGGCTCTGGAGGTCCTGCCCGTTTGCTAAGCCTGGACAGTGATCAGCTTGGATCTTACTGAGACCGGTGCAGTGCAGGGCTGGAATGAGGGCAGTCAGCTCTCAGCACCACCACATCCAGACCTGGCTGCAAAATGTGTGGACAAACCTGTTCTCTAGGTCAAGGTTTAGAACTCGCCGGAGGTCCTTTTGCTTTTTGTTCTTGATCATTGCAAGCCTCTGTAGGCAGGAGACAGCAAACTGTCAGAATGACCTAAAAACAAGCAAACAAAAACCCAGAAAAAACTGAAAACAAAAACTCGTCAATTAATTGTAAAGGCCCTTGCTTTCAGACTCCTTGGACATTTTTGGTGAAAAAAGTCTGAGACTTTGATGGGATATCTTGGAGTGATCATTGTAAGTTCAGATCAGTCTTAGGTGCAGTTCAAGAGGCACCACCAAACTCCAACACCACCCTGCTTCGTGACTTTTCATGATGTCCCAGAACTGGTTCCCAATTCTCAACTAGTAAAGAAGTCCTTTAATGGGCAATGAAGGCTTCTCCCGACCACAGTGTCCTAAATTCTTTAATCCAAATGGTGGGTGGAGTGAGAAGAGCTCAGCCTCTGTTTCAAATTTATTAGTGTAGCAAATAGTTTATTCAGCTGCAGGGTTGAGAATGTTTTGTATCTGAGCAAACAGAAGAACATTTAGGTCTACATTATTAGTATCACAGTTTTCCTTCAATTAAAGCAGGTTCCCTTCTTAAGGGTGACTTACTTTTTTATTTCATATTTTCCTTTTTTGAAGAAGGGCATATATTATTCTGATTTCCACAGGAGGGGACACAAGAGTCTGTTTTACAGATAATGGAAAATGAGGCTAAGAGTGATCTGAGTGCCTAAGTTAGGGGTCTTTGGAATGGAACAAAGGAAAATCTATTTGAGAAACATTTCAAGGTTTGTAGACTGTTTGATGTGGACAGTGGGGAAGGAACTGACCACATCTCCTGATTCTTTGTGTCTGGGGAATCTGAGAATGTGGGGACATCATCAGCTAAGCTGGTGGGAGCATTAAGTTCCATTTTGAACATGCGAGGGTTTCATAGAAGTACCAAAACTATGGGTTAATGGAATGCCACATCTGCACAAAAGCTAATAAAAATGTCCACATTTCTCAATAAAATTCTGGCAGTTTTTCTCATCTAATTTTCTACTGGTTCATCCTACAGATTCTTGGGTAAGTAATCATTGGATAGGTATGTGAGCCTGAATGAGCTCTGCTAGGCATATAGAGATCTAAGACCCAGTTCTTGCGACCAGGAAATTTGTAATCCCACTGGGGAGACAAGCCATTCCAGTCCCTTTCCCCTTAAGAGAAGTTGAACACTCACATCAGAATCTCTGCACTCACGAAATGACCACCATCCGTCCATCATCCAATATCCATCCACCATCCACCATCCATCCACCATCTATCTACCATTCATCTGCCATCCAACATCTACCATCCACCATCCTTCCATCATCTGCTCATCCACCCATCATTCCAGCTATACGACCATCAACTGACTGGCTAGTATAGCCTGAGTTCTGGGAGTCCCTACACTCACATAGGGAAAGTAAGTCTCACAAACAAAATTCCAGCACAGGAGTCCATTTATTTGGTGCTTCCATTCATCCTTCTGCCCTCCTTCCCCCTTCCTACCTTCCCTTTCACTTTTTCTTTCATCCTCCTTCCCTCCTTTCTTTCTATTTTCCTTCTCCAAACATCCATCAAATGCCTATTAGGGACTAGAACCTGTGATGCAGAAGGTACCAAGACAGTGTTTTAGCTCTCAAGGAGTTCATGGTCTAGGAATTAATCTGAAGTCATATTTGAGGGACTTGAATGATACATGAGAAACAGATTCAAGTAAATATCTTTTGGAAGTTGGAGCATTTTGGTTTGTTGGTCATTGCAGGAAGTTTTCAGTGAAAAAGGAATGACAAAAGAAACAATATGGGGAAAGGTAAACTCTGTGGGTGACTCCTGGAAAAGGTGGCTCTTTCCTTAGTAGACTGTGATCTTCCTGAGATGTTGTCTTGCCAGACTTGGCTAGAACAGGCTCAAGAAAGTTGACAATCAGCAGATGGGGGTTGAATGAGTGAGTAAGTCATCTGAAGATCTATTTTATCAAAAATCAATTCTATTGAGGTATGATTTACATACTGTAAAATTCACCATTTTTAAATGCACCATTCAGCAGGTTTTGACAAATGCATACAGTCATGTAACTGCCACCATAAAAAAATATATAGAATATTTTCATAACCCCAAATAGTTTCCTCATGCCCCTTTTCAGTCAGTCCTTTACCCAATCCCAGCTCCTAGAAACTGCTGATCTGACATCTGGCCTACAGTGTGCCTTTTCCAGAATGCCATATAAAGAGATCATATAGCATGTAGCCTTTTGAGTTTGACTCCTCACTTAGCATGAAGCATGTGAAGTTAATCCATTCTGCTGTGTGCATCAGAAGTCCATACCCTTTTTCTGTTGAGTAGTTTTCAGTTGTATGTATGTGCTATAATTTGTTTCTCTATTTGCTAGTTGATGGACATTTGGATTGTTTCTAGTATCTGCCTACAATGAGTAATGCTGTTCTATTCATGTCTAGGTCTTTGTATAGGACACACATTTTTTTTTCATTTCTCTTGGGTCAATGTCCAGGAGTGGGATAGCCAGATCATGTCAAGGGAAAGAGACACTTGATGCCACCTCAGGGAGAAGGGTCTCATTGCATGGAGGGTAATAAAGAACACACACGTGCCATGAGGAATAGCAGTTCTAAGGATCTCAACCCATTCCATGGCTTTGCAGATGTTGGGGTCACCAGCAGAAGTACAACTCACCTAGGCAATGGATTGAACTGTGTTATTGTTTAATGTTGTATAATAATGCTTACTCACATTGAGAGAAGATAGAGCAGGCTTAGTTTCCATAGTGGGCATTAGTGCCCATGGCCAGCACATTTCCATCCACCAGATGATGCATGAGATGGCATGCACATGCTACAAAATGAAGGAGCTCATTCCCTCTACACCAGGAATAGATGTAGCAGCACCACCAGTGGACCAGGTACCATAAAATGTATATCCTTTAGCCGGGAGATGTTTGCATAAGCTTGGGGCAAAAGGGGAAGGAATGTGCTGGCAGGTCACCATCTGCTAAGGGCTGATTTGAGATACTGTCAAGGAGGGGATTCATTATCCTGTTCTAGGTGCCAGGCCAACACACCCAGTCTCAAGCACACGATTTATTTGGAGGTCTGAGGGAAAGGTGGCAGGCCATGCTTGGACGTTCCTTACCACAGATCATATGGTAAGTGTATGTCTAGCTTTAAAAGAAACTGCTAATCTGTTTTCCAAAGTGGCTGTTCCATTTTTTATTCCCACCAGCAATGTGAGAGCTCCATGTTTGCTCAATACTTGATATTTTCACTTTTTGAAGAAATACCGGTCAAAAAGTCCCCAAATTTGATTAAAACTATAATTCCACATATCTAAGAAACTCAAAAAACCCTAAGCACAATAAACATGAAGAAAATAACACCAAAGTACATCATAATAAAAAATAAAATCTTAAAAGCAAGCAAAGGAGCAAAGATAGGAAAGACAGCAGACTTCTTGTCAAAAGCAATGCATGTTTGTAGACAGTGGAGAGACACCTTTAAAGTGCTGCAATAAAATTACTGTCAACCTAGGATTCTACCCCATGAAAATGTCTCTCAAAAATGAAAAGCCATGGTGGCCGGACAGGCACCGACACAGTCTTGCTAGTCCTCTGGGAGCACAGGCATTGGCACAGAAGATGGCAAGACCACAAACCAGAGCAAAATACAGTCCCAGCTCTTAACTAGGCTCTTCCAGTTACAAGTGCGAAGAGTCAGAACAGGAATAAAACTAAGAGATATCACATGGCCAGAAAAGCTGCCCTCAAGGTACCATTTGGGGAGGGGAATCTTTGCTTTCTTGTTCTCCCTTAAAAAACAGACATATTCCAAAAAAAAAAAAAGAAAAAAAAAGAAAAACAAAACAAAAAAACAGACATATTCCAACACTCTTCCACTGTTGTTTTATCCATATACTCCAACATTCAGAAAGTCTTGTGATACCAGCCAGCAGGGGCCTGTGGTTGTGTTAACCATGTATGGAAATCCAAGCAGGCCCAGCCAAGAAGACAGACAGATTTGAGTCTCTTTTCCCCAACCTTTACACATAGTAAATTTGAAACAAAAGTCCACTCTGGAGTCAAAAACAAAAACAAACAAACAAAAAAACCAGGCAAAATAAAGGCTTCAGATAAGCAAAAACTGAAGGAGTTCATCACTAGAAGACCTGTACTACAAGGAACATTAAAGGAAACTTAACAGGAAGAAGGAAAATGATATATGGAAATCTGGATCTGCACAAAGCAATGAAGAATACCAGAAAATATAACTATGTGGGTAAATATAAAATATATATTTTACTTATTAAAAATATTTAAAATATTGACTGTTTAAAGTAAAAGTAATAAAAATTTAGTATTTGGTATGGGGCTTATGATCTATTTAGGAATAAAATGTATGACAACAGTAGCACAAGGCCAAGTTGAGTGAGAGGTATATTGTTAGATTCTCATATTAAATGTGAAGTAGTATAATATCAGTTAAATGCAGACTGTGTTATTATTTAAAGATGTATGTTATTATCCCTAAAACAATCACTAAAATAATAAAACAAGGAGTATAGCTAATAAAACAGCAATAAGATAAAAATGAATAAAAAAGTATACTATATTAATCCAAAAGAAGGGCAAAAAAAGAAAAAGTGGAACAAAGAACAGGTAGGAAATGGAAAGCAAGATTTAAACCCAAATATAACAATTTTCACACTAAATGTAAACTGTCTAAAGACTATTGTCAGACAGTCAAATTGGATAAAAAAGTAACACCCACCTGTAAGTTGCCTACAAGAAATCCATTTAAAAAACAAAGACAAATATGTTAAAGTAAAAGGATGGAAAAGTTACGCCATTCTAACACTAATATATAGCAAGCTGGATTAGCTATATTCTATCAGACAAGTAGATTTCAGAAAAAAGAATATTAACAGCAATAAAGAAGGGTCACCTAATAATCATAAAGGGATCAATTCATCCTAATAATAGAGTTTACATAGAGCAAAAGCTGATAGAATTGTGAGGAGAAGTAGAAAAATCTATAATTATAGCTTTATATTTAATAACCCTCGCTCACTAATTGATAGCATGCATAGACAGAAAATCAGGCAGGTTATAGAAGATTTGATCTAATTGACATTCATAGAACACACCTTCCAATAACCACAGAGTGCACCTTATTTTCAAGTATACTTTGAACAATTTCCAAGATAGATTATATTCTGGGCCATAAAATAAGTCTTAATACATCCCAGGTACAAACCAAACCAGATATGTTCTCTGACCAAAATGGAATTAAAGTTAACTGAATGATATCTGGGAAATACCCAAATGCCTGGAAACTAAATAATACACTTCTGAGTAAATTCGTAGTCAAAGAAGAACTTAAAAGATAAATTAGAAAGTATTTTGAATTTAATTTAAACAAAAACATAGCATATGAAAACTTGCAGGATGGAGCTAAAGTAGTAACCAGAGGAAAATTTATAGCATTAAATGCCTTTACTAAAAAGGCAGGAAGACCTCAAATTGATGACTTTAGCTCATACCTTAAGAAATCAGAAAAAGAAGAGCAAATTAAATCCAAAACAAGCATAAAAATAATACAATAAAGATAAGAGCATAAATAAATGAAATACAAAACAGAAAACAATAGAGAAAATCAATGAAACCAAAAGCTAGTTCTTTGAAAAAGATGAATAAAATTGATAAACTTCAGACAGACCGATCAGGTAAAATAGGACAAATATTACCAATATTAGGAATGAGAGTGACAACACTAAATATTCTACAGGCATAAAAGGATAATAAAGGGATATATGAATAACAAATTTAAAAATTAGGTGAAATTTAAAAATTAGGTGAAATTCTTTTAAGGACACAAACTACCAAAGCTCACTCAACAAGGAATAGATAACCCAAATAGCCTAAATCTATTGGTAAACTGTGAGTTTATAGTTAAAAACTTTCCTGCAAAGAAAACTCCAGGTCCACATGCCTTATTAGTAAATTCTAGTAAACATTTAAGGAATAACACTAACTCTCAGTAAGCTCTTCCAGAAAATTTACGGGGAAAGAATAATTCCCACCTTATCTTTTTAAAATAAAAAAAAATATGGCCTTAAACAGCACACATTTATTCTCTGAAAGTTATGGGAGTCAAAAGTCTGACCTGGATTTCACTGGGCTAAAATCAAGACCTTGAAACTTTAAAGAACAAAATATTGAAAGAAATTATGATCTAAATAAACAGAGAGATGTCCTGTGTTCATAGATTGGGTTACTCAATATTGTCAAGATGTCAGTTCTCCCTATATAGATTCAATCCTAATTACAATCTCAGTAGGTTTTTTTTTTTTGTTAGAAACAAAACAAGCATAAAAATAATATGCCAAAGTTTAAACCAAAATGCAGAGGAGCTAAATAACTTTTTTAAAAAAATGATGTTTGAGGTCTTACACCATCTGATTTCAAGCTATAGTAATTTCTAAAGCTATAGTAATCAAGATAGTGTGGTATTTATTGGCATAAAAATGGGTGATCAACGGAACTGAATTAAGAGCCCCCTCTCCCAAAGATCTATACTTCTATAGTCAATTGATTTTCTATTAGGGTGCACAACTAATTCAATGGCGAAGGATTTTTCAAGAAATGGTACTGGGTCACGTGGACATTCACATGTAAAAAAAGTGAACCTCAATCCATGCCTTACACCATCAGAGATCTAAAGGCAAAACCTAAATCTATGAAACTTATAGAAGAAAACCTAGGGAAAGTCTTTGTGATCTTAGATCAAGCAAAGATTTCTTAGGGGGGACACCAAAAAATAAGATCCATAAAAGAAAAAAAAAGATAAATTGGACTTAATAAAAAGTAAGAATTTGGCTCTGTGAAGACACTATTAGGAAATTGCAAAGGGAAGCCACAAACTTGGAGAAAATATTTGTAAACCACATATGTGATAAAGGGCTTTGTATCCAGGATATACAGAGACTGCTTAAAACCAAAACTAATGGCTCTGGGTGGTTTCCTGTACTGCTGGGTCTGGCCACAGCAGAGCTTCTGAGTGAGTGGCTGGTTGGGTGAGTGGATGGTGGGGAGGTTGTACTTTGGGGACGGGATGCCTGTGGATCTTGGTCAGTCGGTAAGCAGGCGGTGACCAGGTGGTGACCAGGCTGCCTGCTCAACTGCCTCCAGAGTCCAGCCCCAGCTTTTTCCAGGGCAGGAGCCTTCAGGCGGGGGCACCCCTGCTTACCACCGCACCCCTGAGCCACAGAGACTCCTTCTTCTGGTCTGGAGGGACCCGGCTGGTCAGAAGTAGACCCTCCCGACTTCTGGCCTGCACGGAAGGGGCTCCCCAGGCACCCACTCTCCCACAATTTCCTTCTGGAGTCCCATCCTCATGGCTGCTGGCTCAGGCCACATGCCCTGGTACCACATTGGGATGAGCAGGGGTCCTCCAAGACTCACCTGCATGTGCCCTGAGTCTCCATCTGTGGGCAGAGCCCGGAGGCCCTGGGGCCTGTCACCAAGAGGCCAGGGGGAAGGGTGGGGTGGGTGAGGAGCTGGGTCCCAAACCCTGCACCCTGCACTCCACGCCGCTTCACGCTGCTTTCCAGAGGCTGGGCCGCCGGCCTCCAAGAAAACCTTTTAAAGGGCTATTTTTTCAGTGTGTCTGACTCAGTTATAAATTAAAATCCAATTAGTGCTTGCCTTCTGAGTTTGTAGGCAAATAATTATTTTAAATTTTCAATCCTCCTACAGCTGTCACAGATAAATAGCCATGTTTCAATTCTCCCTGTCCTTGAAAATGTATGCTGCCATCCTCAAATATTATTTTCTGGATGGCCTGAGTCTGCAGGGTGCCAGTGGACTCTGCAGTGAAGCCACCAGGAGCTCAGAACCCCCAGTTGGGTGCTCCGTGGTGGCTGTCCCCCCCGGGCTGCTGGGGAGGGGCTCTGAGCCATGGCGTCCCTGAGTGTCACTGTGGGGCAGGGGTGGGGTCCAGGGTGGGGATCCTGGATATGGTCGGGAGCGAGAGAAGGCCAGCATCCAAGTGCCAAAACCTGGGGTTTTCAACTCACACTAAAGTCCTGTCTGGCTCGGGAGCCGCCAGGGCAGGGTCTTCCCAAGCTTGCGTGCTCTGTACCAGGCCGGCTCCCCTCTGTCCATGTCCACGTCCCCTTCTTCTAAGGACCGGCCCTCATGTAAACTAATCCCACCTCCCAACTCCCAATGTAAAAGTGGAGTTACAACTGTAGACCCGAGTTAGGCTGGAACGGTCTCTTTGGGAGACAGATTCAGCTCTAACCTGGGATGTCCATAGCCCAGAGCCAGGGCAGCGTGGGGCACCTCTCCCCTCCCCTCATGGCCGCTGGGTGGGTGGGTGGCGGTCCCAGAGCAGGGAAGAAAGTCAGGTCCCTGCCCTAGGACCTCTGGGACTGAGGCCCCTTGGAGCCTGGGCTTACAGACCCGGGTCCGAGTAGGTGGCCGCGGTTCTGCACCGACCCCTGCCCCCACTCGTTCCTGCCTAGCTCTTGTCCCGCTCCGCCAGCCCCCTGGGGAAACCGAGGCCCAGCCCACTGGGTGGGTCCCGCTGAGAACCCGCGGAGCTGTTGGGGCTGCATCGTTTACCACGCCAGGAGCCCAGAGTGCGTCCCAGGCGGGGCTGGGACAACGAGGTTGGACGGGGCGGGGGCTCTCCGCCCGGAGTGGGGGTGGAGGTTGCGAGCGCCTGGGGTGTGGTCCCTTCCGGGGCGGCAGGCCTGCTCGCCTCGGCCGCCCATCCTCCTCGCCCACGGAGGGCTCCGCGCCGGGCGCCCAGGGCGGGGCGGCAGGACACGCGCACTCCGCGGGGCCCTCGAGAAATGCCGCCCTCTAAAAATGCCTCTGGGGCACAGGCGGTCTAGATGTGGGTGGCATGAGAACACAGTTCTTAGGGTCCATTTAGAGGATTTTCTTACCCGCAGTGCATATTCAGTGATTATTATTAATAAAAGTAAATTTTGTTTAAAAGTGAGAAAGTTCATCTTAAAAGATACTCCGAGTCTAGATTTTTCAGTGAAAAAGCTGTCCTCAGAATAGAGAGGGGTGACTTAGCAGGAAGCCCCCTCTGCCCTGGTGTGCATGTCCCTGCATCTGGAGCCCTCACCTGGCCGGCGTGGGCCGAGTGGATTCCCCGTGGTACCCCATGACGGATCCCAGGGTCTCGGCTTCCAGCACCTTCTTCTTCAGGGATCCCCATCCACCTATCTTCCTGCTGAGGGGAGGGGCAGGGCCCCAGACCTTCCTGTGGGAGCCAGAGAAGGCTTCCTGGGGGTGGAGGGCTGTGTGTGTGGTGGGGGGTGGGGAGGGGTTGACCTGATGGGGTATGTTCCCCGCGTAGCTCCAAGACCTCCCATCACCCCTCCCTGTCCCTTCTCCACACCGTTCCTTTGGCCAAGCCTCTCCCTGGAAGCCCGGGTCTGGACCCCTCCTGGCCAGCTCCGTTGGGAGCAGCGGGCTCCTACTCGCACCCTGTGCCTGATCCTGGGTGCCCCCCTTGTCCACCAGGCTCAGAGGACAGCGGGAAGAGGCAGAGGGCCAGGTGGGGCCGGGCGCCAATAGGAGAGCTTTCCCGGAAGAAGGAATCTTCTTCAGCGCCTTAAGCCCCTGGTTGCTGGGTGTTGGGATCACGCTGACCAGGGAGACGACTTCACCCACTGCAGGAGTCGCGGCGCCTCAGGACTTCCCGCGCGCGCGGCCGTGGTGCTCCGTGTGGCCACCAGGTGGCAGCAGCGCCCTTCGCCGGCACCGCAGCTGCAGCCTGAGATGTATTTTGTGGATACAAAGTTTTGTAGAAAAACATAAAATATTCAATAGGAAAAGTTTAAATAATAATTGTAGGCAGACTTGAGACAGGCCCTTGGATTCTGACATGGGCCGATCATAAATTAGCGGCTTGGCAGGGAATTGGGAGAGTTTTGGACCTAGGTGGGGGATTCTGGGTGGGCGGTGCCGCGGGGCGGGGCGGTGGGGTACGGGGCTGGGGGTGGCTCTTCTTGCCCAAGGCCTCTTCCTTGCCTCACTGTCGCAAGACCTTAGCAGCCTGCTGGAGTGTGGGAAGTGCTTGATTTGGGGCTGTTTGGTGGGGCTGTGGACCCTGAGGTTTGTGGCACCCGCCAGTGTGCAGGTTCTGTCTGCAGGGAGGGGCAGGCAGGGGTGGCTGGTGTCCCAGCCAAATCCAGGCTTCTCTGCCCTCGGGGAACCTGAACCCCCTTCCGCAGGGCTCATCTCTGCAGGAGAAAGAATGTAGGGTCTGGGGTCTTGGCCTGTGTTGGGCCCCATCTCTACCACATTAGCCAGGGCAGAGTCTCCTGTGGTGTCCTGAGGAGGCTGCCCCCACCGCAGAGTGCAGGAGTGCACAGGGAGCACAGTGGGGGCCTGAGGAGGCTGCCCCCCCCCCCACACCCCTAGTAGCTCAGGCCAGTGCAGACCAGCAGGGAGGAAGGACCACACGCGTGTCCTCCCAGATCCTCTTTACAGGTGGCCTCCCCTGCTGGGTCCTTCACTCCTTCGTCTCCCAGACCAGATGGAGCTGCCCGGGGCAGGCACTGGGGGACAGTGACCGGCAGGAGCCCGCGGTGGGGAACGGTGACCAGGGGAGGCGGTTACCCAGACCTCGAAGGGGTGCAAATGGTAGACTTTGGGGCACGAGCAGGGGACTGGGGGCCGTGGGGTGTGGGAGGCGCCCCTGCAATGGTCCCGGGCCAGCTGCCAGGCCCCTGGCTCCTGCGGGCAGCACGGGCGGTGCCTGTGTGCAAGGAAATCGCTTTGCCAAAGTGGGGGAGAGTTCCTCAACAGCCGGGGCAGCAGTTCTGTGGGAGCCACGGCGGGGGGGGGGGGTGGCGTGGGCAAGGGACTGGGGGCCACTTGGGCCTGGGGGTCCTGGAGGACCGGGTTAAAGGAGCATCTCAGAGCCATTTGTGGCCCTCAGTCTTGCTAGGCCCACTGGGGCTGGGTTTGGGGTGCAGGGCTGGTAGTGCAGAGCCCCTGGGGGCACAGAGGATGGGGCAGCGCCTGGCGCCTCTGTGGAGTCTGAGGCTGGGCTGATGTGCTTTCCCCCCAGCTCTCCCCATCAGGTCTTGAAGAGTGTGAGGCCTTGTTCTGGGTTAATTTCTGAATAAGGGTGGGGGGCTGTGGTAGTTAGATTCAGTTGTCAACTTGGCCAGGTGAAGGCACCTAGTTCTGTTGCTGTGGACTTGAGCCAATGGTACATGAACTTCATCTGTTGCTGGTTTACATCTGTAGTCGGCTAGGAGGCGTGCCTGCTGCAGTGAATGACGGTTGACTTAATTGGTTGGTGCTTAAATGAGAGAGCACAATGTAGCACAGCCTAAGCAGCTCTGCATTCCTCATCTCAGCACTTGCAGTTCAGCCCAGGCCTTTGGAGATGCAGAAAGAGGTCACTCAGGGGAAAGTTGTTGGAACTCAGGGGCCTGGAGAGAAGGCCAGCAGAGACCATCCTGTGCCTTCCCATGTAAGAAAGAACCTCAGTGAAAGGTTAGCTGCCTTTCCTCTGAAGAACTAACAAAATAAATCCCCTTTTATTAAAAGCCAATCTGTTTCTGGTGTGTTGCATTCCGGCAGCTAGCAAACTAGAACAGGGGCCATCACCCTAAGAAGCAGGCCAGGCTAGGCCACTGTGGCTGACCCATACCTTGGCGCTCTTGGAGTCAATCACTCACCACCAGGAGAGGCAGGCCAAGTGGCGAAGGGGCACCCTAAGGACACCCCCTCCCCGCCACCGCTTTCCCGCACTGCTACAAGGAGAAAGAATAAAGTGACGTGAGCTGGGAAGTGGAGGGAGGACCTGAGGTAGAGGTGTGGCCGGAGGCCCCCACTGGGATTTACCACATTCTGTGCTGAGGTGACTGGGGGCGGGGCCCCAGGAGAGGGGACTCTGAGGATGCGGGGCTGTGAATGATGCCATCCCCGCCGGTGCCCCCTCCATCTGTGCTGCTGGGACTCCTGGGATCCTGGAGAGCTCCTGGCCCCTCTCTGTCAGCTGTTTCCGAGAGCTGTCCCCTTCTGTCAGCTTGGGGTCTCCCTCTAGGGTCACAGGGCTGCCCCCAGCTGAGGGGTGTCTTTTCTCCCCTCCCCGTTGGCCTGGCAGGGGTAAAGACCCTGGCCCCAGGTTAGAGAGAAGGCCATGGGGCGGGCCAGGTGCCCTTAGCTTCCTCCTGGGCCCTCCTGGGCTCCCCTTGGGGATGGTGGAGGGGGGGATCGTTAGCCGAGCCTTCTCCCGAGAACCCATGTGGGCCACCTTGGAGCCACAGCGTCCCTCCTGCCCCCACGCTGCCCCGCACGAGGGGAGCCTGTGCCCAGGCAGGGGTTGAGGTGAGGGTGTGGGACCTGGGGGTGAGTGCCGCTCGGGGGAGCCCTGGGGCGGCAGCCTGGGCCTGTGGCTCCTGGGGCCTGGTACTGCATCATTTCCTGGCAAATTAACAAGGAAGCCAGACGTGTGAATCAGGGGACACGCAGGCCCCCCCGTCAGGTGCACAGCTCTGGATTGCATCGCCCTGAGTCACATCACTCTGAGACAGAGCCGATCCGGAGGCTGGGAGGCACATGCCAGTGGGTGAGTTTGCAGGTGGTACCTGCTGCTGCCCTCCCAGGCCTTCGATAGGACTTTTGGTCCCAGGGGAGCCACTTGGGGACCCTGCATGCCCTGATGGGTCCACCTGCCTGCCTGCTCTGGGCACCATCGGACCCCCTGCTGCCCGTCACTTGGGGCCTTCTCAGGCTGTTCAGGGTTCCGTGGGCTGGAGCCGCGTCTGTCTGTTCTCAGGTGGGAGGTGGAGCCCCGGGACAGATGAGCTTGCAAGAGCTGCGGGGCCTTTAATTTGGGGTACCTGACCCTGAGCATGTACAGTGACCCAGAGCAGGCCTCAGAGAGGGGGGCCCTGCAGGAGCCAGGAGCAGGTTACCCCCCCAAACCTCCTGAGAACCTCCTGCTTGGCCGGAATCCCCGGCCCTTGCATGATCCTTCCCCTCTAACTCCTCACCCTGCCCCCCATGAGCAGCAGCTGCTCTCTCTCTCTCTCACTATAGATAAGGGCTCTAGTAAAGCTGATCAACCCACCTGATGCTGGGGGCTGCACCTGAACCGAAGCAACACCTGGAGAAGATCTGACTTCCAGGTACCTGCACCCAAGGGGACAGACTAGTTCTCAGAACATGGATTTTGGGGTCCCTGGCTTGCCTCCCGATCTATGCAGTGTCCACTTAGCCTCTGGCCTATGGAGGTGAATGTCCACTTTCTCCAGCCCTGGCTGTCCCCAGAGCCCGCTCTCGAGCTCATCCCTTTGGGACACGGGGCTTGGAGGTGGCACTGCCAGTGAGCAGGGTTCCTGCCCCCGAGACCACCAGGAACCACCAAGCGGCCCTATGAGTGCCTGTTCCACCGCCCCAACTTCTGTCCAGCTTTGCTAACTTAGGTGGTTCCGTGCTGCTTTTCCGTAGCACCTGGTGATGGTGGGCTCTTGCTTATAGGTTTATTGTCCTCAAGCTCTCATATCCTTTGCTGATCTTTCTCTCGTATGTTTGTCTTTTTATCTCCTCCTCACCAGTAGGTCAGTTCTGCCTTCATCCCAGCGATAACCCTGCGCTGGCTGCACAGGGTGCACACACACTCCCCTAGGGTGGGGCTGGGGAAGGAGGGAGAGGTACCTCACCCCTGCAGGGGCCCTGCAGCTGGGCTCGAAACTCTGTTTCCACCTTTGCTGCGGTAATGCAGCTGAGATCTGATTTTATGTATAGTATGGGTAGGGTCCTAGTTTTCTATGTTTCCATATAAGCAGCCAATTTCCCCAGCAACATTTAGTGAATATCCCCCCTTTAGGCACTAATTTGCTACAGGACCTCTTCTGTGTTCCAGAATCAAATACTCCCATGCCCTGCGCACAGATGAGCTCACACCCAGGATGGGGCTTAGGATAGAAGCGTGACTTTGTGGGGGACATAATTCAATCTTCCACAATTCATATTTTTTGTTACTGTTGTAAATGGTATATATATATATATTTAACTTTTTTATTGTATAATGTATATACAAAGCAAAGAAAGAAAAAATTAACAGTTTTCAAAGTACTCCTCAACAAACAGTTATAGGACATATCCCAAAATTTGTCATGGGCCACATACCATCCTCTCAGGTTTTTCCTTCCAGCTGCTCCAGAACATCGGAGGCTAAAAGGAACACGCATTTTTTTTTTTATCATCACAATCGACGTTTTTTTCTTTTTTGTGAAAAATAACATATATACAAAAAAGCAATAATTTTCAAAGCATAGCACAACAATCAGATGTAGAACAGATTTCAGAGTTTGGTATGGGTTACAGTTTCACTGTAAATGGTATATTTTAAGCTGCATTTTACTAGTTGTTGCTTCTCTGTAGGAAATCTACTTACTTTTGTACACTGACCTTGTCTTAATTTGCCAGCCTGCTATGAGAGATGGCACACACAGGTCGGCTGAGCAGCAGGAATTTACTGTCTTAGTGGTTTTGGAGGCTGCAAGTCCAACATCAAGGCAATGGCATGACCACGCTTTCTACCCAAAGCCTGTGGTGTTCTGTGCTGCCTGTGCTACCCTCGGGGCTCCCCTGCTGCCCTCGGGGCTCCTGGCTAGCATGCAGGCTCCCATCGCCTCCGGTCTGCCCTGCTTTCTGTTGACTCTGGCTGCCCCCGGGGCCGCCCCTGACTGCATTTCTTCTTGTGTGACTCTGGTCATGGGGATTGGGGCTGTCCTGACTAAGTCAGGCTACAGCTGGCTGAGAGGTTCCTATTTACAGGGGGTTCATAGCCACGTGGGTTCAGACCGAGCGCGGCTTTGCTGGCGGGCAGGGTTCACCTTCCAGGCTGGGCCATGCTGAGCCCTGTGGCCACTCTGAGAGCTGGTCTCGCTGCCTGGCCAATCATCACATCCCCAGAAAGAATTATGGTGCAACCATCCTTTTCAGTCTTCAGGGCATGGATTTCCTTCCCGAACCTGTGTCTTCCTGGAATCCCCACCGTGCTGGTGACAAGTGTACAAAATCTTGTTCTTGAACCGAAAAGTGGCTGCCGATGGCCAGTGCCAATTCTGATGTTTCTCGTAGAGTTTGCTGGCTGCCCTCTGCCACATTATGGAGATGCCCTCTCACTCCCACTTTGGAATTTAAAAAATCATGAATTGGCATTCAAATGTGTCTTTCTGATATACCTGTTTTGTTGTGATGCCTGTCTGTTTTCTAACCTCATTGCTGACTTGATGTTTTACAGCGGCTTTGAATCTGTGTACATCACCGTGATTGGTTTCAGATTTTCTATGTCTGTTTTGTATTAAGATGATACTAAGCTTCTAGCATTCTATTTCCAGGAATAGTTTGTCTGAGGGAGTCAATATCACTTGCTTGGAGGTTTGACTCATCTTACCTGTGAAATCATCCTGCCATTTTTTTCAATGGTGAAATTTTAAACACTTCATTAATGCTAATGAATATGTAGTGTAAAATGTTAATGATTAATGAATAACTTTAATCCTTTCATTATGATTGTAGATCATTTTTAGTGAATTTTAGTGAGTTGCATTTCCACCCTTCCAATGTCTATTTTGGTCTGAGTTCAAATTTATTTGTATATAGCTGCATAGTATTTTCTCTGATGATTTAAAAAAATATATCCTGGATCTGTCATTATGTTCCCATTTAAATTCCTAATAATTTCGTTTGTTTTTTTTTTATTACTGGATCTACATTGCTAGAATATTGTTTTAATAAAACATGTTTTTACTTTTTGCATCGGCAGGCACCAGGAATCAAACCCAGGTCTCCAACCTGGCAGGTAAAAATTCTGCCACTGAGCCATCCTCGCACTGCCAAAAACACTTATTTTTTGTTTTACTGATTCTGTTGATCTCTATTGACTCTTGTTTTGGGGTTCCTTCATTCCTCCCTTCTACTGCTTTTGGGTAGACTGTTCTTTTTCAAATTTCTTGAGTTCTCGTACTAGCTTATTGATTCTCAATATTTCAGTGATACATGGCTATAAAATCATCTCTCGATATAGTTAGCCGCATCTCATAAGTTCTGATTAAAGTTTTTCATTTATTCAGTTCTGGGTCAATTTTTAGATTCACACCTTGGTGAAATTTTGGATTTCATATCTCCTTGAGTTGTGGCCCTGGGTTTTTGTTTTTTAGGGGAGACTTTTCCCCCCTAGAGCCTGGGTATGTCCTGCTTCCTTCTGCTAGCCTGCCTAGGGGCAGCTCTCTCCTGGTCTGCTCTTTTCCTAAGGTCCAGACCTCGAGATTGAGGCTGCGTTTCTGGTCCTTGCTTGGCCCTCCTTTCCACCATCCTGGCCGGCTGACCGCCGAGTGCTTGTCCTTACTGCTCTGCAGATAAGTTTGCTCTTATACCTAATGCCTGGTACTTTATATGTTGGTTATGTTTCATGCAGACTTCTAAGAGTTTGAAGTTGGGGTGGTGGTGGCATTTTCAGGCTGTCCCAGTCTGCCATCTTGCCAGAATGGGGAACTCTCCACCTGACTTTCCAATAAGAAGTTTGTTGTAGAATGTTTAAGTTTGAAAGGCTTTGCATAGCACCCAGTAGATGCCAGAAGCTCTACCAAGCTCTGAGTGTATGCAGACAGCTGTCTGTAAGGAGAGAAGACATGTGCCCAGCTCAGCTGGGCAGAAGCTCCACTCCAAGAGGGTGTGCCCAAGAAGGTGGGGCCCCCTCTCCCCTCAGCTCCCAATCAAGGGTCACCACTTCTCACCAGGAGGGGCAGGCAGCCAGAATTTCTCATTCTATCAGCTCCAGGTTGAACAGGCTTATAGTGTGACCAAGAGGTCAGGTGACCCTGACCTTCACTCTGCCCCCACCCATAGGAAAGAGGATTTATGCCAGGGGCTGAGAACACTGGGCCCCATTGCCCTCACTCCAGCTTGCTCATAGGACAGAGGTTCCACACTGGGAGATGCCAGCTGGGAAATCCACAGGCCACCACCCTCTTAGTACCTAGTGTACTGGTTCAGAGATTTTGTCCAGTGGGCAAAGCAATCAGTAATAAAAGAGTGCCCAGACCACTTCCCAAAGGAAGGAACTAGAAGGTTCAAACCTCAGTGTACTCTGTAAAACAGTAGTTCTTCTTAACTAAGACCAACTAGCTAAATCATGGGCCAGTTAATTCACCATTGAGAACCAGGGAGAGACATGAACAAAAAGAGCCCTGATGGGGTCAGAACAGACCTCAAAGACTCGCTTCCCACACCATCCCTGCCAAAATTTGATTGAATCAGACTGCTGGGAAATTTAAGCTCCGGAGCCTAGTTGAAAATAATAGAGCAATGAGCTGGCTGTCAGCAGAGCCTACAGGGGTGGTTGTGATGCCAAATGAAGCAGTTACCTGAATAGATCAGGGAAGGACACAGTCAAAAGAGCCCAGTATCACAAGGTGATGGGAACACCCAAGTTTGCACTCTCCGAAGAGTGACCCCAATGCCTTTAGGGAACATCGACTTCACTAGAATAGCCTCACCACATCACACAACAAATGAACAAGCAAGCAGGGACAAAAACAGGCCCCGGAAGGTGGAAGCACAATCAGTTTTGGGAATTGTTGCAATATATTACCTAAAATGTCCAGTTTTCAACAAAAATTTATGAGATGCAAAAAAACAAACAAACAAACAAACAAACAAACAGGAAGCAAGACCCATATACTAGGAGAAAAAGCAGGCAATGGGACCTACCTGTGAGGGTGACCAGATATCAGATCTAACAGAAAAAGACTTACGATAGCCATTATAAATATGTCCTCAAAACTAAAGGAGAGTATGATTAGCAAGATAAAGGAAGGCATGATTAGAAGTTGCATAGATTAGAGAATATTGATGAAGAGATAGAAATTACAAAAAAGAACCAAATGGAAATTCTAGAGTTGAAAGAATAATGACTGAACTGAGGGACTTAATGGTAGATTTGAAGTGGCAGAACAGAGAATCAATAAACTAAAAAATAGTTTGATAGAGATTATACAAACTGAAGACCAGACAGAAAATAAAAGGAATAAAAATGAACAGTTTTCAGAGAAATTTGAGATACTTTAAATACCTGAACAATGCATAGTGGGAGCAGCAGAAGGAGAGGAGAAATAAAAAGGCACAGAAAAGATACCTGAAGAGAAGAATAATGGCTGAAACCTTCTCAAGTTTGCTGAAAAACATTCAATTGAATGTGTAATCCAATAAGCTCAATGAATTCCAAATAAATATATATGTACAGAGATCCACCCCATGACCACCATAGTAAAAATGCTCAAAGCTGATGACAAAGAGAAAATCTTGAAAACAGCAAGAGAAAAACTACTTGTCGAGTACAAAGGAATCCCAATACAATTAATGGGTGTCTTCCCATCTGAAACAATCATGTCCCAGGAGCAATGAGATGACGCAGTGAAAGTGCTCAAAGAAAAACAGTTAAACAAGAATCCCATATCGAACAAAGTTATTTTTCAAAAGTGAAAGTGAAATATATTCCCCAAAATACAAAAATACAGAGAGAATTTATTGCTAACAGATCCACTTAGAAGAAATATTGGAGGAAGTTCTTTGGGCTGAAAACAAGTGGTTTGGATTGTTAAAGATGCTGTAATGCAATATACCAGAAGTGGATTGGCTTTTTAAAAGGAAATTTATTAAGTTACAAGTTTACAGTTCAAAGGTCATAAAAAAATGTGCAAACTAAGGCATCCAGAAAAAGATACCTTGACTCAAGAAAGGCCAGTGGGTCTTTGTCAGCTGGGAAGGCACATGACTGTCATCTGCTGGGGTCTTTGGCTTCTGGTTTCAAGCAGCTTCCCTGAAGGCATTTTCTTTCTGCACCTACAAACATCTTGGTCTCATGATGGCTCTGAAACAACTGTTCTCCAAGTGTCTGCATCTGAGGTTTCTGCAAGATGTTTCCCCTTTTAAAGGACTCTAGTAAACTAATCAAAGGCCCACCTTGAATGGGTGGAGTCACATCTCCATCTAATCAAAAGGCCACACCCACAATTGGGTGAGTCACATCTCCATGGAAGTAATCCAACCAAAAGGTCACACTCACAATTAAGTGGGTCAATCTCCATGGAAACAATCTAATCAAAGGTTTCCATTCACAATATTGAATCAGGATTAAAGGACATGACAGTTTCTGGGGTACATAACAGCTTCAAACTGGGAAAACAAGTAAACCTGAAGAAGGAAATTTAAACACACATAAACACACACAGAAGAGCACTGGTAAAGGTAATTAAATGATTATAAAAGGTAGTATAAATACATATTTCTTCTTCTCTCTTCACTTAACAGATTTTAAAAAAGCAATGTATATAAAACTTTTAGAAGAAAATTTAGGGAAATATCTTATAAATCTTGTAATAGCATGTGGTTTCCTGGACCTTACACCCAAAGCATGAGCATTGAAAAAAGAAATAGGCAAGTGTGATCTCCTCAAAATTAAACACTTCTGTGCATCAAAGAACTTTGTCAGGAAAGTAAAAAGGCAGCCTATGCAATAGTAGATAATATTTGGAAACATGTATCAGATAAGGGTCTAGTATCTAGAATATATAAAAAGATTGTTCAACTCAACAAAAAAAAGACAAACAACCCAATTACAAAATGAGCAAAAGACATGAACATACACTTCTCAGAAGAGGAAATACAAATGGCTAAAAGGCACATGAAAAGTGCTCAATTTCCTGGTTATTATGCAAATCAAAACCATGATGAGATATCATTTCACACCCACCAGAATGGCCATTGTCAAAAACAAAACAAAAACAAAACAAAAAAATGACAAGTGCTGGAGAGGATGTGGAGAAAGTGGTGGGAATGTAAAATGGTACAACTGCTCTGGAAGGCAGCTTGGAGGTTCCTCAGGAAGCTAAGCATAGAATTGCCATATGATCCATTATCCCATTACTAGGTATATATTCAGAGGAATTGAAGACAAAGATACAAACAGATATTTGCACACTGATGTTGATAGCAGCATTATTCACGATTGCCAAGAGATGGAAACAGCCCAAATATCCATCACTGGATGAGTGGCTAAATAAGCTCTGATATTTACGTATGATGGAATATTATGCAGCTGTAAGACCAAATCATGAAGCATATAACAATGTGGATGAACCTTGAGAACATTATGCTGAGTGAAGTTAGCCAGAAACAAAGGCACAAATGCTGTTTGGTCTCACTAATATGAACTAACATTAATGAGTGAACTTTGAGAGTGAAGGTAGAAATAGGATAGAGATTGGGCATTTGGTGCTGAAGAAATACAGATTGTGCAATGGGCCTGTTCTAGTTTGCTAACTGCCAGAATGCAATATACCAGAAATGGAAGGGCTTTTAAAAAGGGGAATTTAATTAGGTACAAATTTACAGTTCTAAGGCTGAGAAAATGTCCCAATTAAAACAAGTCTATAGAAATGTCCACTTTAAGCCATTGAGGGAAAGATACCTTGGTTTAAGAAGGCTGATGATGTTCAATGTTTCTCTCTTGGCTGGAAGGGCACATGGTGAACATGGTGGCGTCTGCTGGCTTTCTCATGGCTCTACAAAAAGGGACTCTCTCAAAAATGTTTCCTCTTTTAAAGGATTCCAGTAAGCAACTCCACCTTTGATGGGTGGAGACACACCTCCATGGAAATCATCTGATCAAAACTTATCACCCACAATTGGGTGGGCCACATCTCCATGGGAACAATCAAAACTCTCCCACACAGTAATATTGAATGAGGTCCACCACAGATTCAAACTGGCACAGGGTCTGATTGTAAAATTTCAGAAATGGATAGCATAATACTACCTGTTTGTAGCACAATAACATAAGTACACTGAATGAAGCTAAATGTGAATTTGATTGAGGGAGAAGGCTAGTGGCACACATGAAACCAAAAGGAAAAGATGGAGAATCAAGATTGAGACGGTATAATTTAAGAACGCCTAAAATGTACGATGATGATGAGTAAATGTACAAATAAAAAAATATTTTTGTATGAGGGAGAACAAATGAATGTCAACATTGCAAGGTGTTAAAAATGGATGAGGGCGGGCCGCGGTGGCTCAGCGGGCAAAGTGCTTGCCTGCTATGCCGGAGGACCTCGGTTCGATTCCTGGCCCCACCCCATGTAACAAAAACGGAGAAACAGAATACAATAAAACAAGAAAATGTTTAAAAATGTTTCCCTTTCCTCCTTCCTTCCTTCCTTCTATCCTTCCTTCCTTCTCTCTGTCTTTAAAAAAAAAAAAAAAAAAAAAAAAAAAAAAAAAAAAAAAAATGGATGATATACAAGAAAAAGTACAGTCAATGCAAGCTAGGGTTTATAGCCAACAGTAACATTGTAATATGCTTCTGTGGAATGTAACAAAGGCAGTATGTCAAACTGGCAGAGGGCATGGGGAAGGGGTATGGATTCTTCGTGGAAGAAAAGGAAATGGCTTTATATAGATTATGGTGGCGAAGGTATGTCTATATACTTAAGTTGAATTCTATGATATACGAATAAATGAGTTTAAAAATGAACAGAGAAACAAGTGCTAGAGAAAATGTGGAGAAAGAGAGATCTGTCGGTAGGGAAGTTGAGAGGTGCAGCCCCTTGGAGGGCAGTGTGGTGGTCCCACAGGAGGCTAGGGATGGGGTTGCCATATGACCCTGCAACCCCATTGCTCAGTATATACCTGAAGGAACTGCGTGTGGTGACAGGAATGGACATTTGCATACTGGTGTTTATGGTGGCAGTGTTTGCAATTTGCAATGGATGGAGTTTGCCTAAGGGTACTGTATTAGTTAAAGTTCTCTAGAGAAACAGAATCAACAGGGAATACTCACAAGTACAAAATTTATTAAAGTGTCTCATGTGAACACAGGAACGCAGAGTCCAAATTCCGCAGGGCAGGCTGTGAAGCCGACGATTCCGATGGAGGGTCTGGATGAACTCCACAGGAGAGGCTCGCCAACCAAAGCAGGAAGAGAGCCTGTCTCTTCTGAATCCTCCTTAAAAGGCTTCCAGTGATTAGATTAAGCATCATTCATTGCAGAAGACACTCCCCTCGGCTGATTACAAATGGAATCAGCTGTGGGTGCAGCTGACGTGATTATGATTTAATTCTATGAAATGTCCTCATTGCAACAGACAGGCCAGCACTTGCCCAACCAGACAAACAGGTACCAAGGTACACTTGGCCAAGTTGACACATGAACCTGACCATGACAGCCTACCCCTTGTCAACTTGGCAGCTATATGTATATATCACCTTAAACCATACCTAATTTCTAAATAAAAAACATTAAAACACACATTTTTTTCTTTCACCTAACAATACTCAACTGTTCTGCATATAACTGGAAATGCATTAACTCTCTCCAGAATAGGGTGCAAGTCGTTGGGTAATATTTGTTCTTAAGCTTGATATCTTACAACTCAAATTGTATAACAGGAACAAAACAGCATCACAGTCCTCATTTCTGTAACTGATCACGTGGTCGTAGTTCATATTTATCACTACCTTCTTCCATTACCCATTCCATGTCCCCTTTACCCTCAGCAAGCACTTCAGCTGGCCGTGGTTCTTTGCCTGCTGGGGTGACCCAAACCTTCATTCCTGAAGTTTCAGACCCATTGGTGGTCCTGCCTGGATTAGGCTGGGGCAGTTTTCCATTGATTTTAATCACAGGGCATGGTAGTACTAAAAGATACCCTAGGGGGTCTCCTATATTCCAAGAAAACTCTTCTTTGCCTCCATTGCGTAGTTGCAGTCCTATTTCCCCCTGATAGTCAGGGTCAGTCACCCTAGACAATAATGCAATCCTCTTCTTGGCTTGTTGATCCAGTGGCATGAGTAGCCCAAAGTGACCAGGTGGCAGTCTCAGATTCCAGTTCAGTGGAATCATTGTTGTTTCTTCTGGTGGAAGCACTCCCCCCTTTGGAACTAAAACCTGTAGACCAGCAGAGCTCAGGGTCACAGGGACAGGAAGCAAAAATTTTCCTAGTGGCTTACTAGGGGTAATAGTGAGTGGTGCCACTCCCATTTCCATCCCTTGGTTCCTGGACCCATGGATCCTGGTTATGGGAGAAACAGCACCATACAGTGGGTGCTGATTCAGAGCATATACAGCTTCCTGGAGAACATTACCCTGTCTTTCAAGGTATTGCCACCTAGTTGGCACTGTAAGTGAGTTTTCAAAAGCCATTCCACCGTTCTATCAATCCAGCTGCTTCTGGATGATGGGGAATATGGTAAGACCAGATAATTCCATGAGCATGTGCCCATTCCCACACTTCATTTGTTGTGAAGTGTGTTTCTTGATCAGAGGCAATGCTATGAGGAATACCATGACGATGGATAAGGCATTCTGTAAGCCCACAGATGGTAGTTTTGGCAGAAGCATTGCATGCAGGGAAAGCAAACCTACATCCAGAGTATGTGTCTATTCCAGTTAGAACGAATTGCTGCCCCCTCCATGAAGGGAATGGTCCATTGTAATCAACCTGCCACCATGTAGCTGGCTGGTCACCTCGGGGAATGGTGCCATATCAGGGGCTGAGTGTGGGTCTCTGTTGCTGGCAGACTGGGCACTCAGCAGTGGCTGTAGCCAAGTCAGCCTTGGTGAGTGGAAGTCCATGTTGCTGAGACCATGCATAACCTCCATCCCCACCATCATGACCACTTTGTTCATGAGCCCATCGGGCAATGACAGGAGTTGCTGGGGAAAGAGGCTGACTGGCATCCATAGAATGGGTCATCTTATCCACTTGATTATTAAAACCTTCCTCTGCTGAAGTCACCCTCTGGTGTGCATTCACATGGGACACAAATCTGTTCATGTTTTCAGTCCACTCAGAAAGGCCTATCCACATACTTCTTTCCCAGACCTCTTTGTCACCAATTTTCCAGTTATGGTCTTTCCACGTCTCTGACCATCCAGCCAAACCATTAGCAACAGCCTGTGAGTCAGTATACAAACACAGCTCTGGCCAGTTTTCCTTCCAAGCAAAAGAACAACCAGGTGCAGTGCTCGAAGTTCTGCCCACTGGGAGGATTTCCCTTCACCACTGCCCTTCAAGGACACCCCAGAAAGGGGTTGTAGTGCTGCAGCTGTCCACTTTCGGTGGTACTTGCATATTGTGCTGGACCATCTGCAAACCAGGCCTGAGTTTTCTCTTCCTCAGTCAGTTCACTGTAAGGAACTCCCCAAGAGGCCATAGCTCTGGTCTGGGAAAGAGAAGGTGATGTGGCAGGAGTGGAGACCATGGGCATTTGTGCCACTTCTTCATGTAACTTACTTGTGCCTTCAGGACAAGCTCTGGCCCTATCTCATATATATCATTTCCATTTTACAATAGAGTGCTGCTGCACATGCCCATCTTTATGGCTTGGTGGGTCAGACAACACCCAGCTCATGATAGGCAACTCAGGTCTCATGGTAACTTGGTGGCCCATGGTTAAGTGCTCAGTCTCTACTAAGGCCCAGTAGCAGGCCAAAAGCTTTTGCTCAAAAGGAGAGTAGTTATCTGCAGTGGATGGTAAGGATTTGTTCCAAAATCCTAAGGGTCTGCATTGTGATTCTCCTATAGGGGTCTGCCAAAGGCTCCAGACAGCATCTCTACTTGCCACTGACACTTCCAGCACCATTGGATCTGCTGGATCATATGGCCCAAGTGGCACAGCAGCTTGTACAGCAGCCTGCACTTGTCTCAGAGCCTCCTCTTGTTCAGGTCCCCACTAAAAATTAGCAGCTTTTCTGGTCACTCAATAAATGGGCCAGAGTAGCACACCCAAATGAGGAATATGTTGTTGCCAAAATCCAAAGAGACCAACTAGGTGTTGTGCCTCTTTTTTGGTTGTAGGAAGGGCCAGATGCAGCAACTTATCCTTCACCTTAGAAGGGTTATCTTGACATGCCCCACATCACTGGACACCTAGAAATTTCACTGAGATGGAAGGCCCCTGTATTTTTGTTGGATTTATCTTCCATCCTCTGACACGCAAATGCCTTACCAGTAAGTCTAGAGCAGTTGCTACTTCTTGCTTATTAGGTCTAATCAACATAATATCATCAATATAATGGACCAGTGTGATGGCTTCTTGGAGAGAGATAAATGATCACGCTCCCTGTGGACAAGGTTATGACATAGGGCTGGAGAGTTGATATACCTCTGAGGTAAGACAGTGAAAGTATATTGCTTTTTTTCTCAATAGCTATTAGTAAGGACCACCAGAAACAGCTTGCTTTCAGCTGACAAGGTGAGCAATATACTTTCACCATCCTACTTCAGGGATATATCAACTTTCAAGCCCTATGTCATAATCTCGTCATGTCTGAACCAGTGTCTAATAATCCCCAAATATCTGATCATTTCCTTTTCCCCAATGCACAGTACTCTGGGAAAAGTCTTTCGGTTTCGTTGGGGAAGGCTTGGAGGAAGATTAACAATATAAATTTGTGGCACTGTAATAGGGCTCTCCTCCAAAGGGAACTGGCATCCCTTTCATTCAAGGGGCTCTGGGTCTGTAAACTGTCTCGAGTCTGGAAATTGATTAAGGGGCTGTGACTCTGTGTTTTTATAATTCAGGTTAGACTTCTGTTCACTTGACCTAGAACTCTTTTGTTTATACAGCTCTAACAAGAATTTAGTAGACTGCCCTTCTATTGTATTTCTAGGTACCCCATGATTTACTAGCCAATGCCACAAATCTCTGCGAGTCAGATTATTTTGACTTCTACTTTGAGTTTGCTGTCTATTATAATAGCTGCATCTACCGTGTCTTTGGCCATTAAGTGCTGCCACCTGGCTTCTGCCAACTTGGAATTCAGTCATCCCCATGGCTTTAAGGATTTCAGCTCACTGACAGCAGTTCCTACAGTAATATCTGACCTACAGAGAAGTGCAACTACAGAACTCTTCAGGAATGATGGCGCTAGTCTCAACAATTTATTTCTCACTGTTCTGGTAAAAGGTGCATCCTCCGGACGTTCCTGAGGTATAAGAGCAGACTTTGCATGATAAATCCACTCTAACATTCCAATCTCTCTAAGCCTCCAGATCCCCTCATCTACATTATATCAGGGCAGTTCTGGCAGTTCAACCTCAGATAATGTTGGCCACCTTTTGATCCATGTTTCAACCAACCATCCAAATAAACTGTTAATAACTTTTCTAATCCCTTGAGCTATAACATTGAATGCAAAATATCTGCTTAGTGGGCCCATATCAATTAATTCAGCCTAATCCAGCCTTATATTCCTCCCACCATTATCCCACACCCTTAAAATCCATTGCCACACATATTCCCCTGACTTCCGTCTATTTATTTGGAAAATTCACACAGTTCTTTTGGAGTATAATGTGCCTCCTCATGTGTGATACTTTGTACCTCACCTTTAGGGGCCTGTTGGGACTTTAGTCTAGTTATAGGTTTGGAAGAAATGAGGGGTGGTGGGGGTGGGTCATGAAAAGAATTAGAAATATCTTCCAAGCCATTTGCTTCAGCACCTTCATTTGCAGTTTCATCTGGTGAAGCAGGATTCATCACTCTAGGGCTAATCCCTCCAGGAGGACATTGGGTGGCCAACTCCTCAAGGCAGGCTGGAGGTGGGGTAGCTATGTCCTCAGGACAGACTATTACAGGGTTATCTAGAGAAGACTCAGCATAACCTACGGTTTCAGCCTCATCCCCAACATCATTATCAATCCATATGTCACCATTCCATTTTTCAGGGTCCCACTCCTTTCCAATCAATGCCCTCACTTTTACAGCAGATACCATGCAACATTGAGATTTCAGATTACGTTATAAAGTTGCTACTCTAACAATAAGATTCTGAGTCTGATTTTCAGAGATCTCAAGTCTATGGCTTCAGGAAATAAGATTTTCCTTCAGGATATTCTCTAGACGCTTCTACATCTGTCAGACAGTGCTTAAGCTTCTCGTTTGAAACTGTAAGCCCATCCCTTTCACTCCTTAACGTAGCCAGTGTATCTAACAACAACCAGCCAACATCCCTATACCTCTAATTTCCACAAAACTCTGTAAAGGTGTCAAAAACATTCTTCCCCAGAGCCTGGCTTTGTACAAGTGAAGCATTAGGAGAATCGAATGGTGATATTTTGGCTCTCTCTTTTGCCAACTCACTTTATGGATTGGGAGTATCATTCTGATGATGGGAATCAGAGTCCCTAGTACCTTTGAGTCCAGTCAGAGTAGAAAACCATTCATAAAAACCCATTTTTAAGATTGTTTCTTAAGAACCACTCCTGGTACCAAGATGTATTAGTTAGGGTTCTCTAGAGAAACAGAATCAACAGGGAACATTCACAAATATAAAATCTATAAAAGTGTCTCACGTGACTGCAGGAACGCAGAGTCCAAATTCCATAAGGCAGGCTGTGAAACTGATGATTCCGATGGAGGGTCTGGATGAACTCCATAGGAGAGGCTTGCCAACCAAAGCAGGAAGAGAGACTGTCTCTTTTGAATCCTTCTTAAAAAGTTTCCAGTGATTAGATTGAGCACCACTCATTGCAGAAGACATACCGCTTGGCTGATTACAAATGGAATCAGCTATGGGTGCAGCTGACGTGATCATGATCTAGTTCTATGATATGTCCTCATTGCAACAGACAGGCCAGCACTTGCCCAACCAGATAAACAGGTACCACCACTTGGCCAAGTTTACACATGTACCTGACCATGACAGGTACAACAACTGATAAGTGGAAGGGGGAACTGTGGTGTATACATAAAATGGACTACTGAGCAGCTGCAGAAAGGAATGAAGTTGTGAGGCATGCAACTAGGTGAATGAACCTTAGGGACTGTATGTTAAATGAAATGTCAGAAACAAAATACAAATATTATCATGCCCCACTCATATGGATTAACCATAATATACAAACACAGAGAATTGTAGTTGAGATATGGGTTATCAGGTTAGGGGCCTGTTATAAAGGGTCCTAGATTGTAAGCTCTTACAGCAGCCACATATATTTAGGAGTTGTAACTGTTATTTCTAAATTCTGAGATACTGAGCTATTTTTATATAATATGGTTATTCCCTGAAATCTTGGGTATTTATGTGACACCTGAGACTCAGAGTAAGAGCTCTGAAGCTGTGAAAGTCAGCATTACCCCACTGAGCAACTTTTAAACTGAAAAAGTGACCAGACTTCATCTAGAGATATGAATGAAGCTAATCTGGATAGGACTAAGGTAAATACAGAATACAGGTCCATATTTTCAAATGTCAACCTCTGTGTGAGACCAAAGGGAATAACATTTTATAATGATAAAAGGATCAACCCATCGGGAAGTTACAGCAATTATAAATAGATATACACTGTGCCAATTTGAATCTGTGGTGGGCCTCAGAAAAGCCTTGTCCTTTTTTTTTTTTAATTATAAAACCTTAACAAACAGACATACAAAGATCCTTGGCATACAAACATTCTATACATAGTGTACAATCAATGGCTCATAATATCATCACATTATTATGTATTCATCCATCATGATCATTTTTTGAACATTTGCATCACTCCAGCAAAGGAAAGAAAAAAGAAAAAACTCATACATACCACACCCCTTACCCTGCCCTCTCATTGACTGCTAGTATTACAATCTACTCAATTTATTTTAACCTTTGTACCCCCCATTATTTATTTTTATCCATATTTTTTACTCATCTGTCCATACCCTAGTTAAAAGGGGCATCAGATGCAAGGTTTTCACAATCATATAATCACATTGTAAAAGTTGTATCATTACACAATCATCTTTAAGAAACATGGCTACTGGATCATGGCTCTAAAGTTTCAGGTACTTCCCTCTAGCCACTCCAATATACCATAAACTAAAAAGAGAATAATATCTATATAATGTGTAAGAATAACCTCCAGGATAACCTCTTGACTCAGTTTGAAATCTCTCAGCCACTAACACTTTATTTTGTCTCATTTCTCTCTTCCACCTTGATTCTGGGTCCCGGCTCATCCCAGGACTTCTGTCCCATGTTGCCAAGGAGATTTACCCCCTGAGAGTCATGTCCTATGTAGGTGGGAGAGAACAGTGATCTCACTTGCTGTGTCAGCTTAGAGAGAGGCCACATCTGAGCAATGAAAGAGGTTCTCTGGGGATAACTCTTAGGCCTAATTTTGAGTAGGCTTAGTCTATCCTTTGTAAGGGTTAATTTCATAGGGGTGAAACCCGAGATCAAGGGCTTGGCTTATTGATTTAGTTTTCCCCACTAAAGCTATGTCCTTTAATCCTCATTCACTGTTGCTGGCTGGGAGCTTTTTGATTGTTCCCATTGAGATGTGGCTCACCCAGTTGTGGATGGTAACTTTTGATTAGATGGCTTTCATAGAGTTGTGACTCCACCCATACCAGGTGGGTCTGGATTAGTTTACTGGAATCCTTTAAAAGAGGAAACATTTTGGAGAAGGTACAGAGCCAGAGAGCCATGAGAACCGTAAGAGCTCACACAGCCATAGACCTTTGGAGATGAAGAAGGAAAACACCCTTGGGGGGAGCTTCATGAAACAAAAAGCCTGGAGAGAAAGCTAGCAGACACCGCCATGTTCACCATGTGCCTTTCCAGTTGAGAGCGAAAACTTCAACTTCATCAGCCTTCTTGAACCAAGGTATCTTTCCCTGGATGCCTTAGATTGGGACATTTCTATAACCTTGCTCTAATTTGGGCATTTTCACTGCCTTAGAACTGTAAACAAGCAACCTAATAAATTCCCCTTTATAAAAGCCATTCCATTTTGGATATATTGCATTCTGGAAGCTAGCAAACTAGAATACACACCTAACAACAGAGGCCAAAATACATGAAGCAGAACCAAATAAGATGAAAGGAGAAATAGACAATTCAACAAAATAGTTGAGTCTTCAATGCAGCACTCTCAATAATGAATACAGCAATTAAGCAGAAGATCAGCAAGGAAAGACTTGACAATACTATACACAAACTAGACTTAACAGGCATCTATAGAACACTCCACCCAACAACAGTGGGTACACATTCCTCATGAGCATATATTGAACATTCTCCAGGATAAACCATGTAGTAGGCCATAAAACGAACCTCAAAACATTCAGAAATATTGAAACTGTACAGAGTATGTTCACCAATCACAATGGAGTAAAATTAGAAATGAATAATAGAAAATAATTTGAAAAGTTCAATAGAAAATAATTTGAAAAGTTCACAAATACATGGACATTAAATAACACACTTAAATAACCAATGGATCAAAGAATAAATCACAAGGGAGATTGCAAAATTTGTAATGAATGAAAAGAAAGACACAACATTCAACAATCACACAATCATCTTAATAGAGCCAGAGAAAGCATTTGACAAATGTCAATACCTGTTCATGATAAAACGCTCAAACAAGGAACAGAAGGGACCTTCTTTAACTTGACTAGAGACCTTTAAAAAAATCCAACAGCTTAAATTGTGCTTAATGGTGACAGACTGAAAGCACCCTCCACCCCGAGATTGGGAATAAGACATGATACCTACTCTTGCCACTTCTAATTCAACCATGTACTAGAAGTGCTAGCCAGAGCAATTAGGCAAGAAAACGAAACTAAAGGCACCTAGATTGGAAAGGAAAAAGTAAAAGTATTTCCATAGGCAAGTGACAAGACTGTGTATATAGAAAATCCTAAGGAATCCACTAGAAAACTAATAAAATTAATAAGTGAGTTGTTTTAGTCTCCTGGCCACTCAAGCAAATGCAATGCCATGGTTAGGCTTAAACAATAGGAATTTGTTTGCTTAGGGCTTTGAGGCTAAACGAAAGCCCAAATCAAGTCATCACCAAGGTGCTGCTTTCTCCCCCAAAACCGTGGCATTCTAGGGCTGGCTGCTGGCGATCTCGGGGTCCTTAGCTTGTCATGTGGCAACATCTCCTGCTCTCTCACTTCTCTTCCAGGTTCAGCTTTCTGCCTTCTGTGGCTTTCTCTCTCTATTTCTCTCTCTCTCTCTGAATTTCATTTTCCTATAAAGAACTCTAGTAATTGGATTGACTCCTCCCGATTGAGGTGGGCAACCCCTTAACTGAAGTCATCTCAAAAAAGACCCTACTTATGATGGGTTCATATCCAGGAATTTAAGAACATGTTTTTCTGGGGCACATACAACTTCAAACCACCACAGCGAGTTCAACAAGGTTACACAGTTCAAAATCAATATACAAAAGTCAATTTTGTTTCTGTATGCCAGCACTGAACAATCTGAAAATCCAATTAAAAATTCCATTTATAATAACATCACAAAAAATAAAATAATTAGGAATACATGTAACAAAAGACATGCAAAAGCTACACTCTGGAAGTTCAAAACATTGCTTGAATAAATTAAGGAGGACCTATGTGAATAGAAAGGCATCCCATGTTCATGGGTTGGAAGACTTAATGTTGTTAAGGTGGCTGCCATCTCCAAATCGGTCTACATTTTCAGGGCAATCTCCATCAAAATCCTAGCTGATTTCTTTGCAAAAATTGGAAAGCTGATCCTAAAATTCATATGGAAATCAAAGGGACCCAGAATGGCAAAAACTATCTTGAAAAAGAAAAACAAAGTTGGAGGACTCACTCCTGTTTTCAAAACTCACTATAAAGCTGCAGTAAAGAAGACAGTGTGGTACTGGCCCAAGGATAGACATATAGACAATAGATCAGAAACGAGAGTCCAGGAATAAACCCTCGTGTTTAAGGTCAGTTGATTCCAATAAGGTTGTCAAGAAAATTCAGTGGAAAAGAATAATCTTTCAGCAATCATTGTGGGGACAGATGGATATCCACATGCAAAAGAATAAAGTTGGATTGCTACCATTCATCATATACAAAAATCAACTCAAAACAGATTATAGCCCTCAATGTCAGAGCTAAAACTATAAAACCTTTAGAAGAAAACAAGGTGTAAATCTTTGTGATGTTTGGTTAGACAATAAATAATTCTTATATATGACACTGCGATGGTTTGAAGCTGTATGGACTCCAGAAAAGATCATGCTCTTTTAATCCATTCCTGAGGTTGTAGAGCTATCATAGGACGGACCTTTTGATTAAGTTATTTCAGGTAAGGCTTGCCCCAGGTGGGTCTTAATGCTTTTATTGGAGTCCTTTATAAGAGGATAAAAGACAGAGAGAAGACACAGAAAACAGTCCCTAAAAAGCTGAGAGACAAGGACACATGCAGAAGCTCAGATAGAAAGCCACTGAAGCCAGAAGCTGGAAGCCACGAAACCCAGGAGAGAAGGGAGAGATCAGCAACGTCACATGTGTCTGGCATGCGGCAGAGGAGCTGAGGATTGCCAGCAGCCGGCCTTCTGGGAGAAGGTATCGTCCTGATGATGCCTTAATGTGGACGTTTTCACAGCTCCAGAACTGCAGACTTGTTAGTTAATAAATTTCCATTGTAAAAGCCAACCCATTTCTGGTATATTGCATATCATCAGCTTTATCAAAGTAAAACAGACACCAAAATCAACAAAAGAAAAAACAGAAACATTGGACTCCATCAAAATTAAAGCATTTGTTTCTCTCAGGATACCATCAAGAAAGTGAAAAGACAACTCACAGAATGGGAGAAAATATTTGGAAACATTGTTGTATTATTACAATTCCATAATAAAAAGACAAATAACCTAATTAAAAATGAGCAAAGAATCAGAGTGGACATTTCTCTAAGGAAAGTATGAAACAGGCTGATAAGCATATGAAAAGATGCCCAACATCATTAGCCATCAGGGAAATGCAAATCAAAACCAAGAGCAGATGCTGCTTTACACCCACGAAGATGGTTAAATCTGCAAGATGTAGGTGAGTACATGGAGAAATTGGAACCCTCACACACTGCGATGGGTGCAGCTGCTTTGCAACACTGGCAATTCTTCAGATGATTAACACTGTTACCATATGATCCAACAATTCCACTCCCACGTATAAACCCAAGAGGAATGAC
The DNA here is from genome assembly GCF_023851605.1 of Tamandua tetradactyla. Taxonomy (NCBI): domain Eukaryota; kingdom Metazoa; phylum Chordata; class Mammalia; order Pilosa; family Myrmecophagidae; genus Tamandua; species Tamandua tetradactyla. The sequence goes on along the minus strand of NC_135333.1, from coordinate 44,854,833 downwards.
AATGAATGTCCATGCAAAAACTTGTGCACAAATTTCATAGCAGCGTTATTTATAACAAAGAGTGGCCATACCACAAACGCCCAGCAACCGATAAATAGATAAATAAAATATGGTGTATCCACACAATGGAGTATCAGTCTGCCATAGAGAGGAATCAAGGGCTGACACGAGCTATAGCATGGGTGAACCCTGAAAACATGTCACGTGTAAAAAGCCAGTCAGAGGGACCTCATGTGATGGGCCAGCAGGGGCCCGTGAGGAGGTTGCGGCGCTGGCCTCTCAGCCCAGGGGGCTTCTCCCGCCGCCCTGGGACCGTTCAGCCTTGTGCAGATGCCAGGGTGTGCCTGGAGGCGCGGGCAGAATGGACACAAGAACCAACGACTCGGACCCCCAACGCCTCTTCCATCCTGCCCCGGCCCAGTCCCCGCGTCCGGTTCTGGCCACATGGGAGGACCAGAGGCCTCTCACACGGCTTGGATTGGAGAGGGTGTGCTGGTTCTCAGAGCCTTTCTTTTGATCCTTGGTAGACTCAGGGCCACTGGCTCCAGACCGGTCCCGTTGGTGGGCAGCCAGTTGCCACTACCAGAGCCCTGCCCACAGGGAGAAAGGCCCCAAGGGCTTAGGTGCCTCACCCAGGACACACAGCAGCCCTGGCAGAGGTGGACGCTCAGTCTTTGGGGGCTCTACCTGAACGTGACACGCCTCTGTCCACGTCTGTCCTCCAGGCCCCCAGCCTACTGCCAGGTGGGAGAGGAGGACGTGACTGGGGGTGCACGTAAGTTGGATGTAGAGGGTGTCCTTGTGGGGAGGAGAGGTGGGAAAGAGGATCCTGGTGGGTTTGGAGAATGGGTCACAGGGGCAGAGAAGGGTGAGGTGGGCTCGGGCAGCATGTGGTGAGTGGAGGGGTTTTAGGGCGATGGGAAGGGGCTTGGCCAGAGGGAGAGGACCTTGGCACAGTGTTGGGTTCCCCCATTATGGTGCCTGTGGGGAGCTGGGCAGGGACTCCACGTGTCCACACTAGTGTGGCCCCTCCCCAGGACCCCACTCCCTTGGGGTTTCTGTCCATCTTCCTCCACCTCACCCCCTACTCCTCCAGCAGCCTTGCCCCTGGAGAATTTCCTCCCAAGGTTTCAGGGAGCCAAGGAGTTTCCCTGGACAGGCTGACACTTCTTCTGCACCCCGATGGTGTAGCATCTCATGCAGGCCCCCAGGTCTAAATTGCTCGAGTACTAGCTTGATCTTGTGCCTCAGTTTCCTCCTCCATCAAATGGGGTTCTTGAGAGTCCCTCTTGTCACCTATTGTGCTGAGGATCAGATGGAATGATATGCCCTATTTCCTCAGGTGCAAATGCTATTGATTTAAAGACACCTTCTGGTTCTAGAGATGTTAAAATAGAAATAAGTCTTTGAATTGATGAGCTGGGGTGCAGGGGGTGCTGAGGAAGCTGTCTGGCACCTCACCTGCTCACGGCCAGCCCCTGACCCAGGCCTTGGGGCAGTCTGGGTGGCCCCCGCCAGGGGGAGGGTTTCAGCAACAGGTGGTAGCTGCCCTCGGGCTGCTGGCCCTGGAAAGCTCTACTTGTTCCCACTACCCCAGCCCTTAGTCACATCCTCCACACTTCACAGAAGCAGCCATGGCCTTGCCCTTTCATCAGCATCTGAAAGCAGCATGGAGAGGCATCTTTTTAAATTAAGTTAAAATTTTTTAAATACCAAAAAACACAAAGCAAATGCAAACATTCCTATTTTGATCATTTCATTCTACATATATGTAATCAGTAATTCACAATATCATCACATAGTTGCATATTCACCATCATAATAATTTCTTGGAACATTTGCATCTATTCAGAAAAAGAAATAAAACAAAAATAGAAAAAAATTTATACATACCATACCCCTTACCCCTCCCTTTCATTGATCACTAGCATTTCAAACTAAATTTATTTTAATATTTGTTCCCCCTATTATTTACTTTTATTCCATATGTGCTACTCGTCTGTTGACAAGGTAGATAAAAGGAGCATCAGACACAAGGTTTTCACAATCACACAGTCACACTGTGAAAGCTACATCATTATTCAATCATCATCAAGAAACATGGCTACTGGAACACAGCTCTACATTTTCAGGCAGTTCCCTCCAGCCGAGAGACGTCTTTTGACCCATAAACTCTGCCATTTCATTCTGGGGTCTGATTTGGCAAAAATCATGTTTATGTGTGTGTATGGGAAGATACACGAACATGTCCGAGGCTTCGCTCCTTCCCCCTGAGAACTTTGGGCAGGAAGGTCCCCAAGGCTTGGCGCTGGTTCATCAGCTCCTGGTGCTGTTAAGTCCCCACCAGGCGGAAGATTCCAGTCCTCAGCTTAGGGTCTGTGAGCATTCGAAGGGGTCACCAGGCATCCAGGGGCAGGTGGGGGGAGGTCACGCTCAGCACCCAGTTATGGGAGAACCCGCTGGCCAGAGGGGCCTGTGGGATGGACCTGACTACCTGCAGCTCGGATGTCCACTGCTGCAGGGACCGACAGCCCCCTGGGGGCAGGAGGCAGGGCCCACCTGCAGGGAGGGGCTGCCTGGGTGAAGGGCAGTGAGGGGAGGGCCTAGGGCTCCCCTCTGCTGCCGGCCCTGCCGTCTTGGAGGTGGCTCAGGCTGGTGCAGGTTGTCTTTGGCCGTGGTCATTTGCCTGACAGTAGTGTCCCTTGTCACTGGGTTCTGATCTCCTCTCTCCCCGCTGGCACGAGGCGAAGTGTGAGCTGTGGATGCAGTGAGGGCTGTGAGTTTCACAAACAGGAGAGTGGGTGGGCCGCTGGGCAGGGCCATGGGGAGAGTGCCAGTGGCTGGACATGTCAGAGGGATGAGGGGCAGCAAGGCGTCTGTAAAGAAGCCACCAGGCAGGGTCCCTGCCACCCAGAGCCCACCCACAGGCAGGGTGGGTATGGCATGGAGGCCCCAGATGGACAGGGCTGCCAGGCTCAGGCTTGGAGCCAGCCGAGGCTCTGGAAGGATGGGGTCTCCTGGGGAGGGGTTGCATGCAGGTACCCCTAAGCTCTCATGGAGGCCATCATGGGTTAAATGGGGGCACCGGCATGGCGGCCAGCATGGGCTGTGCTGGTTGATGCGCCCTCCAGCTCACCTGGAAACTCAGGGCATGACCTTATTGGAAAAAGGCCCTTTGTGGAAGTGATTAAGTTCAGGTGGGACAGGGCTAGGGTGGGCCCTATGCCCCATGGCAGGTCATTGTAAGAAGAGGCTCTGGGGAGACCCCGGTGGGGCAGAGGCAGAGATGGGCCCCTGGGCCCCAACACTGTGAAAGCGCACACTTCAGCCTCGGGTTTGGGGTGCCTGTGCCAGCAACCCTACGAATTGAGACCGGCATGAGCTGGGGCAGGGCGGCGCCAGCTATGGAGCTGCTGGCCTCCTGGGGCCAGGGTGAGGACAGCGACTGCTTCTCCAGTGGCTGCTTCTTCAGTGGCAGTGGCTCAGACCTCTACCTTCCACGGTCCCAGCACCAGGCAGTTAGATACGCCAGAAGCCAGGGGTGGGCAGAGCTGGGGCCTGAGACCTGGCCCCAAGGGAGGGGCTCCACCTGAGACCACCCACAGGGGAGGGGCTGTGCAACGAGGTTCCACCCACAGGGGAGGGGCTAAACACTGAGGCTCTACCTACAGGAGAGGGACTGCACAGAGGCTCCACCCACAGGCGAGGGGCTGATACTCCACCCGCACCTGCCCTCAGGGCATGTGGTGCTTGAATCCCCCTGCACCTGAAACACTCACAGATAGAACACTGACTCTGAGAGTGTTGAAATCCTTCCGGAATTTGAGATAAAGGAATTTGTCAACACACAGCTTCTTTTGACAAAACAAGATATTTTCTCTAACTGGTATCTTTGCAGTTGAAAATGAGCTTGATTTTCCAGATCTGTAATCCCCACACATTCAAGATTTGACTCCCATTTGGCCTCATCCTGTGTTTTATGAAATAAAGTAAAAACTGCTAACACATTTCCCTGCCTTTCTGTTTGGGAAGGGGTATAAATAACTGGCTTGTGGATATGGAAGCACAGCTGCAACTGCTCCCGTCAGCAGCCGCGCACATCAGCCCTGGAGTCGGAAGCGGCTTCACAGAACTTTTAGTGTGACTTTGGGGACAGGATGCCCTGACCCGAGGAGGGACCCACGGTCACCACGAGGTTCAGGGAGTCTGCCAGCCTGGAGTACCAGAGCTGGTGAGGAGCTTACTCCCTCACCTGAGCGCCTGCTCTCCTGGGCTCTTCCATGTCCTGGAAAATACTCCTTCCATGGGGCTGCAGGTGGAGGACTGCCCTCACCGGCATTCCCCACCATTGACCTTCCCAGAGCTACCCCCATCTTGTCCCTCCCAGGTCTTTCTCTCAGGCAGTGACTTGGAACCCTTCCTGAGCCGCCACAACTGGTCTCATCCCTGGCCGGAGCTCCAGGGCTGGGTGGCTCAAGCCCCTGGGCCCGTTACCTAGAGGGAAAGTGGCCGGGGCCAGGGGCCGCTGGTGATTTAATGGTGGTGAGTGGGGCAGCCCTGAGGTCACGTGCTCACAGCGTGTGGGCCATGCTGATTCTGCCCCCCAGGAGTGGCCTGTGCAGGAGCCTGTTGGTGCTGCCATTGGGGTCCTCCTGTTCCCTTGTTGCCCAACCCTCCCAGCCCCTCTCTATGGCACACAAGGCTGGGAATGCCCTTCTTCATCAGGGGGACTTGAGATGAAGATGGAATAATTATGGGCCATGCAGCAGATGGCCCAGCCTAACCTCAGGGCAGCTGTGTGAGTCCTTTCAACCTTGGGCTTGCCCTAGGTCTCAGGCCTGGGGCGGGGGGCTCCCTTTATCAGCCTGCAGACAGTTGGGCTTCCAGGCACAGGGGGTGGGGCTTGCAGGGCTAAGGCTGCAAGCCTGGGGTGGGCAGTCTCTCTCCCCGCATCCCCTGCTCTGCAGCCAAGGACCTTCCTCTGGGCTGGAGGCCCTGTCCTCCCTATCATCCATCTCTCTCTCTCATCTATCTATCTATTTATCTATCATCTATCTATCTATCTATCCAACTGTTATCTACCTAGGTATCAACCATCTATTACCTATCATCTATCCACTTATCATCTATATCTTTAACTATATCTCTATCTATCTACTATTATTTCCCTATCATCTATCTTTTATATATCTATTATCAATCTACCACCTATCATATCTAATTTTTCGCCTAAGTATATCTATATCTATATCTACCTATCTATCAACTATCTGTGAATCATCTGTATCTATAATCTATCTATTGTCTATCATTTATCTAATCTATCATGTATATCTTATAGAGACAGAGAAATAGAAGACCCAAAGGGAATACAATGCACATACTGGGTCTTCCTGAATATCAGAAAGATTAAATGGAAAGGAAAACATTTGTCTAAAATGTAATGGTAAAAAAGATTACTTGAATTTGAAAACTGGAAGGATCTAGAGTGATCAGTATTGGAGCATGTCAATGGCAAAATCCAATTGACAGGGGCTGTTCCATCTAGGGACCCGAGAATGAGGGTGGTACAACTGATCACTCCCTTGAAGATTACTGTAGAACGGAGTGCAGATAGTGAAAGCCTTAACATGGAATCCAGCGGCATTCTTAACAAAAATCGGGAGGTGGGAAGGGAAATATGAGGATTTCCTCAAAATTCAGAGCAAACGAGTGAAATGTAACTGTGTCAAATTGAAAGCATGAAATTTAAAAATGCTCTGACATTCAATATATTTTTGGAATTTCTATTGCCACCCCAGTTTGCTGGGATCTTTTTAGGAACGAGGAGTGAATGTCTGTTTTTGTGAGGGAACAACATATTAGCAATTCCTTCATTTCACATTTTATGTTGTTAATTTCATGTAAAATGTAAAACTTTTAATGGAAATTAACAGGTTGTATGGTGCTACTTTTTTTTTTTTAATTTTTTTTTTTTTTAAAGAGAGAGGGAGGAAGGGAAGGAAAGACAGAGAGAAGGAAGGAAGGATGGAAGGAAGGAAGGGAGGAAGAAAGGGAAACATCTTTAAACATTTTCTTGTTTTATTATATTTTGTTTGTTTGTTTGTTTTTTACATGGGCTGGGGCCGGGAATCGAACCGGGGTCCTCCGGCATGGCAGGCAAGCACTCTTGCCCGCTGAGCCACCGCGGCCCGCCCTGTATGGTGCTACTTTTATAAAATTAATTCTATCCACTCATTCATTCATTTTTCTCCTAGTATGTATGCTTAGACAGATGTCTGGAATTGTGATGACCAGCTGTTAGCAAATAGTTATTCTTGCATGGTAAGATTTTAAATGATAATTCTTTCTTTTTTATTCTCCATTGCCTTACTATTTTTGTAATGAACATGTACTATATTTATTAATTTAAAAAGTTAGGGTAACCATTAGGGTATATATTATGTATATATATATATGTGTATATATATATATATATATATATGTACATATACATATACAACTTTTAAAAAGATGAAACAGAAAAGAAATTTAATCCATCATCAGGCAAGGAAGGAAAATTCAAGAGAACATAAAAGATAAATGAACACAAAGAAAAGGCTGAATCAGTCTAAGCATATCATGTTGTTGTATTGTGGGAATGTGTTACAGCTTTTCCCATCGTTGCACAAAAGGCAATGTGATATTTGTGGACATTTAATTTAGAGGCTCGGATTCGCAGACAACACAGACTTCAGTGATATAAAAACAGAATTTATTAGGAAAGTAATTAAAAGATTGTTAGAAATGAGACATAGTTACATCACCAGATGGGACAGCAGCAACACCTAAGGAGGAGGGCTGGGGAATCTCGGAGACAGCATTCAGGGTCTGGCTGTAAAAATCCACAGCAAAGTGCCCTCTTCCTGGATAAGATTCTCTCTCTCTAACTTCTTACATGCAGTTTATATGGTGTCTTTACACAGGAGTGGCTGAATTCCAATTAGCTTATGTGACGGGGCCCAGGTGGTCCTCTGGGAACTGGCCAGGGACCAGGAGGAACTTCCTGGGACCCAGATAACTTTATCAAAGTATGTCTCCTTCTGAGAGGATAGCCAGTCCCCAAAGCTGGAGTGCACATTTCAAAAATTTATCACCAAGATCATGCAAGGGCAACATCAGTTGAGCAGAACAAACTCTACAAACTTAGTTTTTTTTCACCCATTAAAAGACAGACTTTCACTTTAAACTTGCTCCATTCCTGTGGGTGTGAGCTCTTGTAAATAGCACCTTATAGGATGGGACTTAATCATATGCCTGAAGGCTTATAGGGATGGTCACAGAGAGAGAGAGAAGCCAGAGGGAGGAGCGGAAATCTGGCAGTCAGCGGAGAGGTGGCCATGTGCACAGCCATGCCATGGGGAAGCCAGGACTGAGGAAGGCTGGCAGCCAATTCCAGGGTGCCAGTCTTGGGAAGAAACCGTCACCTTGACGGCGCCTTAACTGCTAGCCTCCAAATGAGTCAATACATTCCCATTGTTTAAGCCAATCAGTTATGGTATTAAGGGGTTAGAAAAACATATACTGTAAAAAAACCCCATATTAATATTAATATCAGATCAAATAAAATTCAAGAAAACTGTATTACATGGGAAAAATATTTTAAAAATGAATGCAGTTGATGAGGGTAATTCCATCAAAAATATATAAGAGAAGGGAAGCATGATAACCTGCATTTGAATCTTTCCATACAGGTTCACCCCTCCCAGCCCCTGGGAAGAACAAAGGCAAGTAATGTTGTCTCTGGCGATGCCTCTACCACAGCCAGGAGGAAGAACATTGTTAGCTTCAGTTTACAGGTAACTGGGGAAGTAACCTGTGGGATAAGCAAGGGGGGCACTGCTGCGAAGTGAGGAGAAGTCCCAGTAGAGACCACCTATGCCAGAGAGGAAAAGTATGGAAAACGTCCAAGACATTTGTGAAATCAGTGTAATCCTGACACCCAAACCAGAAAAGAATTGCACGTAAAAAAGAAAATAAAGCACAAAGGGCCATTCAGTGAAAACATGCAACTCAAATCTTGATAAAACATTGGTAAACAAATCTAACAGGGTATTAAATCATGTACAATTACAGAACTAGAAAACAAATTGATAATATTTATATAATGATATATATGTGAAAATGTCACAATGTAATATCATGAGAAAAGAAGATAAAAAATCGTGCAATAAGATTCTCACCTCAGCCCTGATAAATAAACCCACCTGCAGTTTGGTTCTCTCCTGCAGCAGCTACAGGGACAGAAAGCTAGACCTGCCCGATGACAGCATTACTGAAGATTTATGGAGAGATTACCATGTGCCAGAGAGTGGTGTAAGCACTTGCTGGGTGTATCCCTATTTCCTGGAGAAGGGGAGCCATTTTCAAATCCTTGTCCACAGTGTCTTCAGAAAACACTATCCTTAACCTAAACCTAACCTAAACCTAACTAACACTACCCCTCAACCTACAACAACCTCAAAATCAACAACAAACCCAAACCAACCCGAAGCTTCACACCAGTCTTAATCCCACCCAGAGCATAATGCAAATCCTAACCCTAGCCTAAGCATAAATCTAACCCACAACCAAACACTAATGCTGTCCCTGCATGAACCGTAAAAGTAACCCTGAGCCTACAATTAACATTAACATAAGCTGTTTCAAAAACCAAGCAATAATAATATCGCCACACATTCCCATGCATTTTAATGAAAAACAGCATTCCAATGTAATGTTTCCTAGTAAAATATGAGAAGAGTTTGTAAATGTGTTTTGAGAGCTCAGTGACTTACATGCTCCGTTCACTTTCAAGCAATTTTGTTGGTGAAAAACAGCACTGTTGCAGAGCACTTCACTACAGCTATGTCAACTATGACCTAAATATGTTTTGAAAACAGAATCGTACTGGTATCATTAACTGGCATAAGATTTTTAAATTAAAACTGCAATGTATCAGAGAACCCTCATGTTAAACTTAACTTAAACATAGCACTAATGCAACCACAACCAAAAACATAAAACTGAAACCCCAAAGAACAAATCCAAACCTCCAAACCCAGTTGCAAAATTAACCCCAAGCCTAACTTCAAACCAAACCCTCACCCTAAAACTAACCCTAATCCTAACGCTAACCCTAACCCTAATCCTAGCCCCAACCCGAACCCTAACCCCAGCCCTAACCCTAACCCTAACCAGAATACCAACCCCAACTCTAAACCCAACCCTAACCTTTACACCAACCCTACACCCAAACTCAACCCTAAACCAAATGCTAACACCAACCCTAATGCAAAACTGAACCCGAACTCTAACCGAAACCCTAACACTGAGCCTAGCCTTAACATAATTTGCTTCAGAAACTGAGTGATGTGCTTGGTCCGCACAGTCCCATACATATTTTGACTGTAAAACAGCATTGTGAAACAAATCTCACCTAATTCTAGTTAAAAAAAATCTGTGCAAGTGTTTTGAGAAGTGAGTGACATACTGGCTCCATTCATTTCTATGTACGTTTTGCGTGAAAACAAGCATTTTCACAGAAAACTCAACAATTGCTATGGAAATCCCATACCTAATATTGTTTGGAAGGCTAAGAGACTTAATGGATTCATTCACTTCCATGCACTTTTTGGACTGAAAGTACTTTCTTCAGAGAACACTATCCTTAACCTAAACCTAACCTAAACCTAACACGAACACTAATCCTCAACCTACAACAACCTCAAAACAACAAACTGAAACCAACCTGAAGCTTCACACCAATCTTAATCCCACCGTAAGCATAACCCAAATCCTAACCCTAGTTTAAGCCTAAATCTAAACCTCAACCTAACACAAATGCTGTCCCTATGTGAACCCTAAACTGAACCCTGAGCCTAATAGGAAAATTAACATAATCTCTTTTAGAAACCAAGTAATGATAATATTGCCAAACATTTCCATGCATTTTAAAAGGAAAACAACATTGAAATGTAATGTATTCTAGTGAAATATGAAAAGAGTTTGTAAATGTGTTTTGAGAACTATTGACTTACCTGCTCCGTTCACTTTCAATTTTGTCGGTGAAAACCAGCACTGCTGCAGAGCACTCCACTACAGCTATGTGAACCATGACCTAAACCTGTTTTGAAAACTTAGAATTGTACTGGTTGCATTAACTGGCATAAGATTTTTTACTAAAACCGCAATATTTCAGGGAACCCTAACCTCAAACTTAACTTAAACATAACACTAACGTAATGACAAACACAAACAGAAACTGAAACCCCAAAGAACCAATACCAGCACAAAATGCCACCTCCAAACCCAGTCCCAAAATCAACCCCAAGACTAACTTCAACCGAAGCCCTCAACCTAACCTAAACCCTTACCCTAACCCTAACCCTAAACCTAACACTAGCCCCAACCCTAATCCTAGCCCTAACCCCAACCCCAACAGTAAACCCAACCCTAACCTTTACACCAACCCCACACCAAGACACAACTGTAAACTTAACCCTAACCCCAACCCTAACCCCAACCCTAAGCCTAGCCCTAACCCTAACCCTAACCCTAACACTGAGCCTAGGCTAAACATAGTTTGTTTCAGAAAGTGAGTAATGTGCTTGGTCCACACATGTCCATACATGCTTTGAGCGTATAACAGCATTGTCATAGAAATCTCACCCAATTCTAGTTGAAAAAAGTCTGAGAATGTGTTTTGAGAACTGAGTGGTATACTGGCTCCATTCATTTTGATGTATGTCTTGCGTTAAAACTAGATTTGCACAGAAAATTCAACAACTGTTATACAAATCCCTTACCTAATACTGTTTTGAAGGCTAAGAGATTTAATGGATCCATTCAATTCCATTAAGTTTTGGACTGAAAATACTTCTTCAGAGAAAACTGTCCTTAACCTAAACCTAACCTAAACCTAACACTAACAGTAGCCCTCAACCTACAACAACCTCCAAACCAACAACAAACCTAAACCAACCCAAAGCTTCACACCAATCTTAATCCCTCCCTAAGCATAATCCAAATCCTAACCCTATGCAAGCCTACCTCTAACCCATAATTTAACACTCATGCTATCGCTACATGAACCCTCACCCTAACCTGAGCCTTACACTAACATTAACATAATCTCTTTCAAAAACCGAGTAATAATAATATCACCACATATTTCCATGTATTTTCAATGTAAAGCAGCATTGCAATATAATGTTTCCTAGTAATATTTGAGAAGAGTTTGTTGATGTGTTTTGAGAGCTCATTGACTTACCTGCTCAATTCACTTTCAAGCAATTTTGTCGGTGAAAAACCGCAGTCCTACAAATCACTCCACTACAGTTATGTGAACCATGACCTAATCCTGTTTTGAAAAGTTCGAATTGTACTGGTTCCATTAACTGGCGTAAGATATTTTTACTAAAACTGCAATATTTCAGAGAACCCTAACCTTAAACTTAACTTAAACATAATAGTAATGCAACCACAAAAGGAAACACAAACCGAATCCCCAAAGAACCAATACCAGCACAAATCACAACCTCCAAACCCAGTACCTAACTCCAACCTTAACCCTAACTCTAACCCTAACCCTAACACTGAGCCTAGCCTTGACATAATTTGGTTCAGAAACTGAGTAATGTTCTTGGTCCACACACGCCCACACATATTTTTAGCCTAAAACAGCATTGTCCAACAAATCTCAACTAATTCCAGCAGAAAAATGTCTGTGAATGTGTTTTGAGAACTGAGTGACATGCTGGCTCCACTCATTTCGATGTATGTCTTGCATGAAAACTTACCTTTTCACAGAAAACTCAAAAATTGCTATGCAAATCACTTACTTCATACTGTTTTGAAATCTAAGAGACTTATTGGGCCCATTCACTTCTGTGCACTTTTTGGGCTGAAAGTAATTTGTTCAGAGAACACTATTCTTAACCTAAACCTAATCTAAGCCTTACATCACACTACCCATAAGCCTATGACAACCTCAAAGCCAACAACAAACCCAAACCAACCCGAAGTTTCACACAAATCTTAATCCCACCCTTAGCATAATCGAAATCGTAACCCTAGCCTAAGCCTAACTCTAACCCACAAACTAACACTAATGCTATCCCTACCTTAACAGTAAACATACCCCTGATCCTAACACTAATATTAACATAATCTGTTTTAAAAAAACAAGTAATATTAATATCTCCACACATTTCCATGTGTTTGTAATTGTAAAGTAATGTTTCCTAATAAAATATGAGAACAGTTTGTAAAGGTGTTTTGAGAGCTCATTGACTTACCAGCTCCATTCGCTTTCAATCCATTTTGTCGGTGAAACACAGCATTTCTGCAGAGCACTCAACTACAGCTATGTGAACCATTACCCAAACCTGTTTTACAACTATGAATGGTCCTGGCTCCATTATCTGGCATAAGATTTTTTAAGAAAACTGCAATGTTTCAGAGAACCCTCACCTTTAACTTAACTTAGACATAACACCAGCGGAACCACAAACACAAACCGAAGAACCAAAGAATCAATACCAGTACAAATCCCAACCTCCAAACCCAGTTCGAAAATGAACCCCAAGCCTAACTTCAACACCCAACCTCACCCTAACCCTAACAATAAACCTAACCATATCCCTAACACTAACCCTAGCCCCAACCGTAAACCCAACCCTAAGGCTAACCCTAACACCAACACCAACACTAACACTAACCCTAATCCAAACACCAACCTTTATACCAAACCTACACCCTACCGCAAATCTAAACCTAACCCTAATCCCAACCTTAATCCTAACCCTAACCCTAGTCCCAATCCTAACCCCAATCCTAAACCTTACCCCACTCCCAACATCAACTTGAAAACCTAGCATAACCTTTACACCAACCCTACACCCAACCGCAGACCTAAACCTAACCTGAACACCAACCCTAACTGTAACCATTCCCCTAATCCTAGCCCTAACCTTAACTCTAACCCTAACACTGAGCCTAGCCTTAACATGATTTGTTTCAGAAACTGAGTAACGTACTTGGTTCACACACGTCCATACATACTTTCAGCCTACAACAGCATTGTCCAACAAATCTCACCTAATTCTAGTTGAAAAATGTCTGTGAATAGGTTTTGAGAACTGAATACTGGCTGTATTCATTTCAATGTATGTCATGAGGGAAAACTAACATTTTCACAGAAAACTCAACAATTTCTATGCAAATCCCTTACCCAATAGTGTTTTGAAAGCTAGGAGACTTAATGGATCCATTCTCTTCCATGCACTTTTTTATTTATTTCTTTTATTAATTTTAAATTGAAAATATGAAAAAAGAAGCACAAACATTCTTAATATATAATCATTCTGTTCTACATATATAATCAGTAATTCACAATATCATCAGATAGTTGTACGTAGTCATCATCATGATCATTTCTTAAAACATTTGCATCAATTCAGAAGAATAAATAAAAGACAACAGAAAAAGAAATAAAATGAAAACAGAAAAAAGAAGTTACACATACCATTCCTCTTACCCCTCCCTTTCATTGATCACTAGCATTTCAAACTAAATTTATTTTAACATTTGTTTCCCTTATTATTTAATTTTATTCCATATGTTCTACTCATCTGTTGAAAAGGTAGATAAAAGGAGCATCAGACACAAGGTTTTCACAATCACACAGTTACATTGTGAAAGCTATATCATTATACAATCATCATCAAGAAACATGACTACTGGAACACAGCTCTACATTTTCAGGCAGTTCCCTCCAGCTTCTCCATTACATCTCGAGTAACAAGGTGATATCTACTTAATGCATAAGAATAACCTCCAGGAGAGCCTCTTGACTCTGTTTGGAATCTCCAGCCATCGATACCCTGTCTCCTTTCACTCCTCCCCCTTCTGGTCGAGAAGGCCTTCTCAATTCCTTGCTGCTGAGTCTCAGCCTGTTCCAGGGCCCTTCTTAATCCCTTGGTGCTGAGTCTCAGCTCATTCTAGGGTTTCTGTCTCATGTTGCCATGAAGGCCCACATCCCTGGTAGTCATGTCCCACATAGACAGGGGGAGGGTGGTGAGTCTGATTGTTGTGTTGGCTGGAGAGAGAGGCCACATCTGAGCAACAAAAGAGGCTCTCTTGGGGGTGACTCTTAGGCTTAATTTTAAGAAGGCTTGACCTATCCTTTGTGGGGTTAAATTTCATATGAACAAACCCCAAGACTGGGGGCTCAGCCTATAGCTTTGATCGTCCACACTGCCTGTGAGAATAGCAAGAATTCAACTTGGGGGAGTTGAATTTCTCCCTGTTCTCATCATTCCCTGAAGGGGACTTTGCAAATAGTTTTCCACTCATTGATCAAATCACTCTGGGATTCATCGGGCATCACTCTGGACAAACCAACAAAATCTCATGTCCTACCCAAGGTTCCATGTACTTATGTTGTTCAACCAACTATCTACATAAATTATATTAGGAGATGCACCAATCAAAATATAAATTTTGTACCAAATAAACATTTTTTTGCTTTAGTCTCGCACATAAGTTGAAAATTAAAAATATTAATTACCATCTATTTTCAGCACCCTGCAGTAATGACATTCCTTTGTTCTTCCTCACGCAAAAACATTTTTTAAATTTGTACATTTAGTTACCATCATTATACACTCTAGGCATTCCTAGATTATGCCATCTCAATCTTTATAATCTATCTTTCTTTGTGATTTCATTATTGCTTCCAGCCCTCCTCCCTCTATCATTCTCACATTCAGCTTCCTTCAGTGTTTTAACAGAATTGTATTACAGTTAGGTAGTATTGTGCTGCCCATTTCTGAGTTTTTATATTTAGTCCTATTGCACAATCTGTATCCCTTCAGCTCCAATTACCCAATATCTTACCCTATTTCTATCTCCTGATGGTCTGTTACCAACGAAATATTCCAAGTTTGTTTACTAATGTCAGTTCATATCAGTGAGACCATACAGTATTTGTCCTTTTGTTTTTGGCTAATCTTACTCAGCATAATGTCCTTAAGGACCATCCATGTTGTTACATACTTCATAAGTTTATTCTGTCTTGCAGCTGCATAATATTCATCATATGTATATACTACAGTTTGTTTAGCCACCCATCTGTTGATGGGCATTTTGGCTGTTTCCATCTCTTGGTAATTGTAAATAATGCTGCTATAAACATTGGCATGCAAATGTCTGTTTGTGTCCTTGCCTTCATGTCCTTTGAGTAGAGACAGCATATAGATGGATCCTGTTTTTAATCCATTCTGCCAGTCTATGTCTTTTGATTATGGAGTTTAATCAATTAACATTTACTGTTATTACTGTATGGGTAGTACTTTCTTCTACTATTTTTCCTTCTGGATTTTATATGTCATATCTAATTTTCCTTCTTCCTTTCTACACTCTTCTCCACACCTCTTCTGTCTTTTCTTGTCTGTGTCTAGTGCTCCCTTTAGTATTTCTTGCAGAGCTGGTCTGTTGGTCACAAATTCTCTCAGTGATTTTTTGTCTTAAAATGTTTTAATTTCTCCCTCATTTTTGAAGGCCAATTTTGCTGGATATAGAATTCTTGGTTGGCAGTTTTTCTCTTTCAATAATTTAAATATTTCATCCCACTGTCTTCTCGCCTCCATGGTTTCTGCTGAGACATCTACACATAGTCTTATTGGGCTTCCTTTGTATGTGATGGATTGCTTTTCTCTTGCTGCTTTCAAGATTCTCTTTCTCTTTGACCTCTGACCTTCTGATTAGTAAATGTCTTGGAGTATGTCTATTTGGATCTATTCTCTTTGGGGTATGCTGCACTTCTTGGATCTGTAATTTTAAGTCTTTCATAAGAGTTGGGAAATTTTCAGTGAAAATTTCCTCCATTGGTTTTTCTCCTTCTTTTCCCTTCTTTTCTCCTTCTGGGACACCCACAACGTGTATATTCATGTACTTCATATTGCCCTTGAATTCCCTGAGTCCCTTCTCATATTTTTCCATTTTCCCTATATTTTCTTTTTCTTGTCGGATTTCAGATGTTCCATCCTCCAGTTAACTAATCCTATGTTCTGTCTCTCGAAATCTACCATTGTAGGTTTCCATTGTTTTTTTCCTTTCCTCTACTGTGCCTTTCATTCCCATAATTTCTGTGATTTGTTTTTTCAGATTTTCGATTTCTTCTTTTTGTTCATTCCTTGCTTTGTTTATATCCTCCCTCAATTCATTGATTTGGTTTTTGCTGAGGCTTTCCATGTCTGTTCATATATTCTGAATTAATTGTTTCAGTTCCTTTATCTCATTTGAATTGTTGGTTTGTTCCTTTGACTGGGCCATATCTTAAATTTTCCTAGCATGATTTGTTATTTTTTGCTGATGTCTAGACATTTAATTACCTTAATTAGTTTATTCTGGAGATTGCTTTCACTTCTTTTACCTAGGATTTTCTTGCTGGATGAATTTGTTGTCTATCCATTCTTTGACATTCAGTTCAGCTTTATCTGGACCTCTAACTTAGGTTTTGTTTAACAGAGGAGAATTTTTCAGCTCTTGTTTTCCTGTTTCTTGCCCTGCTTGTATGGTGCCTTCCCCCCTACCCTTAGGAGGGTCTACTTAGGTATTATAGACCCCATACATATTTTCCCAGGCCAAACTGGCCTCCTATCAGGAGGGAAGAGTCACCTGCATTGGCTTTCCCTGAGGGTGAGACCCAGTGGTTTGAAAGACTTTCCTGTGAAGTCTCTGGACTCTGTTTTTCTTATCCTGCCTAGTATGTGGCACTTGTCTGCCTGAAGGTTCCACTAACATAAGATGATATGGTACCTTTAACTCTGGCAGAGTCTCCCTGCTGGGGGCATGGTGGAGACAGAGGAGAGGTTGTAGGCTGGTTTTAATGGCTTCAAATTACCAAGCCCTGGTGTCTGATTTCCTTGAGGGAGGGATTCCACCTGAGTTGGGCTTCACACCTCCCATGGGGAAGGCACAGTCTCCAGACAAGTCCTCAAACGAGCTTGTTTCTGCCTATGCTTGGGGCATTTGCAGACTGAGAAGCCCTGCCACTGTATCCAAAGGCAGTCAATCCTTTGTAGAAACACAGCCACAAAAACCTCTGTCCTTTTTATTTTCTTTTTCCATCATCCCTGCCCCCTTGGGACTGGGGAAAAATGAGCGACCTCTGCTGTGACCAGGTTCACCTGAGCTGGGGTTCTATTTTTAGTAGTAAGAATTTGGTAATTAATTCCACAATTGGCATTTGGTTGGACTCAGCCCCTGCTGCTTGTAAAGTCTCATTCCTTTCCCCCCTGGGAAGCAGTCTGTGGGGGAGGGGTGCCAGCCACCATCGCTTGGAGACCACATGGTTCTGGGTGGGCTCCCAGGTGTTCCAGTTGGTCCAGACTTGGGTATGCTGTGTGTCTGTTCACTGACGGTCAGTGGCCCCAGGAGCTGTTCTGTACTGTTTCTGGTTATTTAGTAATTCTTCTGGAGGACAAACTAAAATGCACACATTGCTAAGCTGCCATCTTGGCCTGGAAGTCTCCATGTACTTTTTGAACTGAAAGTACTTTCTTCAGAAAACAGTATCCCTAACCTAAACTGAACCTAAACCTAACACTAACACAATACCCAAACCTACAACAACCTCAAAACCAACAACATACCCAAACCAACTCAAAGCTTCACACCAATCTTAATCCCACCCTAAGCATAACCCAAATCCAAACCCTAGCCTAAGCTTAACTCTAAGCCACAAACTAACACTAATGCTATCCCTACATTAACATGAAACATAGCTCTCATCCTAACACTAATATTAACATAATCTGTTTAAAAAACTGAGTAATAATAATATCTTCACATATTTGAATAATATCTTCAAACTGCCTTTTTGTGGAAACCAGCATTGCAAAGTAATGTTTCCTAGTAAAATATGAGAACAGTTTGTAAATGTGTTTTAAGAGCTCATTGACTTACCAGCTCCATTCACTTCTAATCCATTTTGTTGGTGAAAAACATCATTTCTGCAGAGTACTCAACTACAGCTATGCGAACCATTACCTAAACCTGTTTTGAAAACTTAGAATGGTCCTGATTCCACTACCTGGCATACGATTTTTAAATAAAACTGTAACATTTCAGAGAACCCTTACCTTAAACTTAACTTAGACATAACACTAACTGAACCACAACCACAAACACACCAAAACACCAAAGAAGCAATACCAGCACAAATCCCAACACCCAGCTCCAAAATGAACCTCAAACCTAATTTCAAGCCAGACCCTCACCCTAACCATAACCCTAAACCTAACCATATCCCTAACCTTAACCCTAGCCCCAACCCTAACCCCAACTCAAACCCTAACTCAAACCCAAACTCCAATACAAACCCTAAACTCAATCCTAACCTTTATACCAAACCTACACCTAACCACAACTCTAAGCTTAAACCTAACCCCAAACCTAACCGTAATCTAACCCTAGCCCCACCCCTAGCCCCAACCCTAACCCTAACCGCAACCACAACACAAACCCTAAAACCCACCCTAACTTTTATACCAACCCTACACCCAACCACAACCGTAAACTAACCCTAAACCCAACCCTAACACTAACCCTAACCCTAACACTGAGCCTAGCCTCAACATAATTTGTTTCAGAAACTGAGTAATGTACTTGGACCTCAGTCGTCCATACATATTTTTAGAGTAAAACAGCATTGCCCAACAAATCTCATCTAATTTCAACAGAAAAATGTCTGTGAATATGTTTTGAGAACTGAGTGACATACTGGCTCTATTCATTTCGATGTATGTTTTGCGTGAAAACTTGCATTTTCACATAAAACTAAAAAATTGCTATGCAAATCACTTTCCTCATACTGTTTTGAAGGCTAAGAGACTTCATGGATCCATTCACTTCCGTGCACTTTTTGGGCTGGAATTCCTTTCTTCAGAGAGCACTTTTCTTAACCTAAACCTAACCTAAACCTAACACTAACACAAGACCCAACCCTAAAACAACCTCAAAACCAACCACAAACCCAAACCTACCCAAAGCTTCACACCAATCTTAATCCCACCCTAAGCATAACCGAAAACCTAGCCCTAGCTTGAGCCTAACTCTAACCCACAACCTAACACTAATGCTATCCCTACATTGACACAAAACACAACCCTGAGCCTAACAGTAATATTAACATAATCCGGTTCAAAAACCGAGTAACATTAATTACTCCAAACATTGTGTGGGTTTTTAATGAAAAACAGCATTGCAAAGTAATGCATCCTAGTAAAATATGAGAATAGTTTGCAAATGTGATTTGGGAGCTCATTGACTTACTAGCTCCATTCACTTTCAAGCCATTTGGTCAGTGAAAAACAACATTTCTGCAGAGCACTCAACTACAGCTATGTGAACAATTACTAAACCTGTTTTGAAAACGTAGAATGGTCCTGGTTCCATTACCTGGCTTAAGATTTTTTACTAAAACTGTAATATATCAGAGAACCCTCACCTTAAACTTAACTCAGACATAACACTAACACAACCACAAACACAAACACAAACCGAAACCACAAAGAACCAATACCAGCACAAATCCCAACCTCCAAACCCAGTTACAAAATGAACCCCAAGCCTAATGTCAACCCAAACCCTCACACTAACCCTAACCCTAAACCTATTCCTAACCTTAACCCTAGCCCCAACCCTAACCTCAACCCTAAGTTTTATACCAAACCTAAACCCAACTGCAAATATAAACCTAACCCTAACCAAAACCCTAACCCTTACCTTAACCCTAACCTTAGCACCACTCCTAACCACAACCCTAACCTTAACCCCAAACCACACCAACCATAAACCCCACCTAAACATTTATACCAACTCTACACCAACGGTAACCCTAAACCTAAACCTAACACCAACCCTAACCCTAACCCTAGCCAACCCTACCATCAACCCTAACTGTAACCTTAAACCTCACCCCAACACCAACCCTAACACCATCCCTAAACTTTATACCAACCCTACACCCAACAGCAACCTTAAACCTAACCCTATCCTGAATCTAAACCCTAACCATAACCCTGACCCTAAACCTAGCCTGAACCTTATCACCAATCCTAACCCTAACCCTAACCCCCAAACCAACACCAACTTAAACCCAACACTAAACTTTGCATAACACTAAAAGTAACTGTAGACCTAAACCTAACCATAACCCAAACCCTAAACCTAACCCTAACCTTAAGCCTAACCCTAACCCTAACCCTAACCCTAACCCTAACACAGAGCCTAGCTGTAACAAAATTTATTTCTGAAACTGAGTAATGTACTTGGTCCACACATGTACACACATATTTTTAGCATAAAACAGCATTGTCCAACATACCTCACCTTATTCTAGCTGAATAAAATCTGTCAACGGGTTTTGAGAAGTGAGTGACATTCTGGCTACATTCATTTTGATGTATGTCTTGCATGGAAACAAGCATTTTCATAGAAAACTCAAAAATTGCTATGCAAATCCCTTACCTAATACTGTTTTGAAGGCTTAGGGACTTATTGGACCCATTCACTTCCTGCACTTTTTGGGCTGTAAGTACTTTGTTCAGAGAACACAATTCTTAACTTAAACTTAACCTAAACCTAACACTAGCACTACCCCTAAACCTACAACAACCTCAAAACCAACACCAAACACTAACATACCTGAGCTTCACACCAATCTTAATCCCACCCTAAGCAGGATCAAAATCCTAACCCTAGCCTAAGCCAAACTCTAACCCACAACCAAACACTAATTCTATCCCAACATGAACCCTAAACCTAACCCTGAGCCTAACACTGAGATTAACATAATCTGATTAAAAAAACCGAGTAATAATAATATCTGCACACATTTCAAAGCATTTTTAATGGAAAACAGTACTGCAAAGGAACGCTTGCTAGTAAAGTATGAGAACAGTTTGTAAATGTGTTTTGAGAGTTCATTGACTTACCAGCTCCATTCACTTTCAAGCAATTTTGTCAGAGAAAAGCAGCATTTCTGCAGAGCACTCAAATACAGCTATGCAAACCATCATCTAAACCTGTTTTGAAAACTTAGAATGCTCCTGGTTCCATTCACAGGCTTAAGTTTTTTACTAAAACTGCAATATTTTAGAGAACCCTCACTTTAACTTAAATTAAACATAACATTAAGGCAACTACAAACACAAACACAAACCAAAACCTCAAAGCACCAATACCAGCACAAATCCCAACCTCCAAACCCAGTTTCAAAATCAACCCCAAGCCTAACTTCAACACAAACCCTCACACTTAGCCTAACCCTAAACCTAACCCTAACTCTAACCCCAACCACACCATCAACCCTAATTCTAAACTAACCCCAACCAAAACACTAAACCTAAAACCAACACTCAATTTTATACCAACACTACAGCCAACTGCAACCCAAACCAAACTTTAACACCAACCCTAACCCTAACATGAACACCAACCCTAACCCTAACCCTAGACCCAACACTACTACCAACACTTACCCTAACCCTAACACCAATCCCAACACCAACCCTAAACCCAGCCCTCAACATTATACCAACCTAACACCCAACTGAGCCCTAACCCTAACCCTAACCCTAACCCAACCCTAACCCTAACCCTAACACTGAACTTAGCCTTAATATAATTTGTTTCATAAACTGAGTAATGTACTTGGTCCACACATGTCCATACTATTTTTAGCATAAAACATTATTGTCCAACATAATGCACATTATCCTAGATGAAAAAAGTCTGTGTATGTGTTTAGAGAGATGAGTGACATTCTGGATCCATTCATTTGGATGTATGTCTTGCCTGAAAACCAGCATTTTCACAGAAAACTCAACAATTGCAAAACAAATCCCTTACTTAATACTGTTTTGAAGGCTAAGGGATTTATTGGATGCATTCACTTCCATGCACACTTTTGACTGAAAATACTTTCTTCAGAGAACACTATCCTTAATCTAAACCTACATAAACCTAACACTAGTACTACCACTAAAGCTACAACAACCTCAAAACCAAGGACAAACACAAACTTACATGAAGTTTCACACCAATGTTAATCCCCCCCTTATCAGAATCCAAATCCTAACCCTAGCCTAAGCCAAACTCTAACCCACAACCAACCCTAAAGCTATTCTAACATTAACCCTAAACCAAACTCTGATCCTAACACTAACATAATCTGTTTCAAAAACTGAGTAATAATAATATCTGCAGACATTTCAAGCATTTTTCATGGAAAATAGCATTGCAAAGGAACATTTCCTTGTAAAATATGAGAAAAATTTGTAAATGTGTTTTGAGAACTCTTTGACTTACCAGCTCCATTCGCTTTCAAGCAATTTTGTCAGAGAAAGAGTATTTCTGCAGAGCACTCAAATACAGATGTGCAAACCTTTACTTAAACCTGTTTTGAAAACTTAGAATGATCCTGGTTCCATTTCTGGCATAAGATTTTTTACTAAAACTGCAATATTTCAGAGAACCCCCACTTTAACTTACTTTAAAGACAACACTAACGCAACCACAAACACAAATACAAACTGAAACCCCAAAGAACCAATACCATCAAAAATCCCAACCTCCAAACCCAGTCCCAAAATGAATGCCAAGCCTAACTCCAACCAAAACCCTGACATGAAACTTAACCCTAAACCCAATGCCAACCCTAACCCTAACCCTTGCCCCAACCTTGCCATCAACCCTAACCCTAACCCTAACCTGAATAGCAACACTAAAATGTACACTAAACTTTGTACCCACCCAACACCCAACGGCAACCCTAAACCTTACCCTAAGGTTCTATTCCTAGCCCCAACCCTAAAACCAAACCTAACCCTAACCAGAACCCCAACCCCAATGGCAACCCTAAAACCAACCCTAAACTTTATACCAACCCTACCCCAATTGCAACCCTAACCCTAACCCTAACCCAAACTCTAACCCTAACCCTAAAATAACTCTAACCCCAACTCTACCCCAACCCTAACACTAACCCTAACCCCAACCCCAACATCAAACCTAAACCCAACCCTAAACATTGTACCAACGCTAAATCCAACCACAGTGCTAAACCTAACCGTAACAACACCCAAACCTAACCCTAATGCTAACCCTAAACCTAACCCTATCCTCACCCTAACACTGAACCAAGCCTTAACATAATTTGTCTCAGAAACTAAGTAATGTACTTGGTCCACACATGCCTATAATTATTTATAGCATTAAACAGCATTGTCCAACATATCTCACCTTATTCCAGCTGAAAATAGTCTGTGAACGGGTTTTGAGAACAGAGTGACATTCTGGCTCCATTAATTTGGATGTATGTCTTGAGTGAAAACTAGCATTTTCACAGAAAACTCAACAATTGCTATGCAAATCCCTTACCTAATACTGTTTTGAAGGCTAAGGTACTTCTTGGATTCATTCACTTCCATGCAGTTTTTGGACTGAAAGTACTTTCTTCAGAGGACACTATCATTAATCTAAACCTAAACTGAACCTAACACTAGCACTACCTCAAAACCCACAACAACCTTAACACCAACAACAAACACATACCTACCCGAAGCTTCACACCAATCTCACTGTAAGCAGAATCCAAATCCTATCCCTAGTGCAAGCTGAACTCTAACCCATAACCAAACACTAATGCTATCCCAAAATTACCCTAAACCTAAACTTGAGCCCAACACTAACATTAACATAATCTGTTTCAAAAACCGACTAATAATAATATCTGCAAGCATTTCCAAGCATTTTTAATGGAAAACAGCATTGCATAGCAATGTTTCCTAGTAAAATGTGAGAACAGTTTGTAAATGTGTTTTGAGAGCTCATTGCCTTACCAGCTCCATTCACTTTCAAGCAACTTTGTCTGAGAAGAACAGCATTTCTGCAGAGCACTCAACTACAGCTATGCAAACCATTACCTAGATTTTTTGAACACTTAGAATAGTCCTGGTTCCATTCACTGGCGTAGGATTTTTTTGCTAAAACTGCAATATTTCAGATAACCCTTCCTTTAACTTACCTTTAACATAACACTAATGCAACCACTAACACAAACACAAACCAAAACCCCAAAGAACCAATACTAGCACAAATCTCAACCTCCAAACCCTGTCGCAAAATCAATACCAGCCTAATTTCAACCCAAACCCTCACACTAAACCTAACCCTAAACATAACTCTAACCTTAACCCAAACCCTAACCCCAACTCTGCCATCAACCCTAAACCTAACCTTAACACAACCCCAACAGCAACACTAAAAACAACCCTAAACTTTACAGCAAACCTACACCAAACCATAACCCTAATCCTAACCCTAACCACAACCATAATCCTAACTCTAACCCTAAACCAAACCCTACCCCCAACCCTACCATCACTACTAACCCAACCCTAACTCCAACCCCAACACCAACACTAAAACAAACCTTAACATTTATACCAACCCTACACCCAACCACAACCCTAAGCCTAGCCCTAACGCCAACCCTAACCCTAAGCTAACCCTAGCCCCAACCCTACCACCAACCCTAACCCTAACCCTAGCCCCAACACCAACTCTTAAACAAACTCTAAACTAAATACCAACCCTACATCCAACCGCAACCTTAAACCTAAACCTAACCCCTACCCTAACCATAACCCTATCCCTAACCCTAACCCAACGTTAACACTGAACCTAGCCTTAACATAATTTGTTTCAGAAACTAAGTAGTGTACTTGGTCCACACACGTCCATACATATTTTTAGCGTTAAACAGCGTTTTCCAACATATCTCACCTTATTCTAGCTGAAAAACGTCTGTGAAGGGGTTTTGAGAACTGAGTGACATTCTGGCTCCATTCATTTGGATGTGCGTCTTGCATGAAAACTAGCATTTTCACAGAAAACTCAACAATTAGGTAAGGTAATCCCTTACCTAATACTGTTTTGAAGTCTAAGGGACTTATTGGATCCATTCACTTCCATGCAGTTTTTGGATTGAAAGTACTTTCTTCAGAGAACACTATCCATAACCTAAACCTAACCTAACACTAGCACTACCTTTAAACCTACAACAACCTCAAAGTCAAAAACAAACACAAACCTACCCTGAGCTTCACCCCAATCTTAATCCCACCCTATGCAGTATCCAAATCCTAACCCTAGACCAACATGAATTCTAACCCAGAACAAAACACTAATGCTATCCCACTATTATCTCTAACCCTAACCCTGAGCCTAATACTAACTAACATAATTTGTCTTAATAAACGAGTAATAACAATATCTGCACACATTTACATGCATTTTTTTATTAATTAACGGAAAAATAAGAAATTAACCCAACATTTAGAAATC
Organism: Tamandua tetradactyla; assembly: GCF_023851605.1. Classification (NCBI taxonomy): domain Eukaryota; kingdom Metazoa; phylum Chordata; class Mammalia; order Pilosa; family Myrmecophagidae; genus Tamandua; species Tamandua tetradactyla. Next base: position 44,829,396 of record NC_135333.1, on the reverse strand, counting down.
ATACCATTCTACATATGCAATCAGTAATTCTTAACATCATCACATAGATGCATGATCATCGTTTCTTAGTACATTTGCATCGGTTTAGAAGAACTAGCAACATAACCGAAAAAGATATAGAATGTTAATATAGAGAAAAAAATAAAAGTAATAATAATAGTAAAAAAAAAAAAACAAAAAACCTATAGCTCAGATGCAGCTTCATTCAGTGTTTAAACATGATTACTTTACAATTAGGTATTATTGTGCTGTCCATTTTTGAGTTTTTGTATCTAGTCCTGTTGCACAGTCTGTATCCCTTCAGCTCCCATTACCCATTATCTTACCCTGTTTCTAACTCCTGCTGGACTCTGTTACCAATGACATATTCCAAGTTTATTCTCGAATGTCGGTTCACATCAGTGGGACCATACAGTATTTGCCCTTTAGTTTTTGGCTAGACTCACTCAGCATAATGTTCTCCAGGTCCATCCATGTTATTACATGCTTCATAAGTTTATCCTGTCTTAAAGCTGCATAATATTCCATCGTATGTATATACCACAGTTTGTTTAGCCACTCTTCTGTTGATGGACATTTTGGCTGTTTCCATTTCTTTGCAATTGTAAATAATGCTGCTATAAACATTGGTGTGCAAATGTCCGTTTGTGTCTTTGTCCTTAAGTCCTTTGAGTAGATACCCAGCAATGGTATTGCTGGGTTGTATGGCAATTCTATATTCAGTTTTTTAAGGAACCGCCAAACTGCCTTCCACAGTGTTTGCACCATTTGACATTCCCACCAACAGTGGATAAGTGTGCCTCTTTCTCCGCATCCTCTCCAGCACTTGTCATTTTCTGTTTTGTTGATAATGGCCATTCTGGTGGGTGTGAGATGATATCTCATTGTGGTTCTGATTTGCATTTCTCTAATGGCCAGGGACATTGAGCATCTCTTCATGTACCTTTTGGCCATTTGTATTTCCTCTTCTGGTAGGTGTCTGCTCAAGTCTTTTTCCCATTTTGTAATTGGGTTGGCTGTCTTTTTGTTGTTGAGTTGAACAATCTCTTTATAAATTCTGGATACTAGACCTTTATCTGATATGTCATTTCCAAATATTATCTCCCATTGTGTAGGCTGTCTTTCTACTTTCTTGATGAAGTTCTTTGATGCAAAAAAGTGTTTAATTTTGAGGAGCTCCCATTTATTTATTTCCTTCTTCAGTGCTCTTGCTTTAGGTTTAAGGTTCATAAAACCGCCTCCAATTGTAAGTTTCATGAGATATCTCCCTACCTTTTCCTCTAACTGTTTTATGGTCTTAGACCTAATGTTTAGATCTTTGATCCATTTTGAGTTAACTTTGTATAGGGTGTGAGAGATGGGTCTTCTTTCATTCTTTTGCATATGGATATCCAGTTCTCTAGGCACCATTTATTGAAGAGACTGTTCTGTCCCAGGTGAGTTGGCTTGACTGCCTTATCAAAGATCAAATGTCCATAGATGAGAGGGTCTATATCTGAGCACTCTATTCGATTCCATTGGTCGATATATCTATCTTTATGCCAATACCATGCTGTTTTGACCACTGTGGCTTCATAATATGCCTTAAAGTCAGGCAGCACGAGACCTCCAGCTTCGTTTTTTTTCCTCAAGATGTTTTTAGCAATTCGGGGCACCCTGCCCCTCCAGATAAATTTGCTTATTGGTTTTTCTATTTCTGAAAAATAAGTTGTTGGGATTTTGATTGGTATTGCATTGAATCTGTAGATCAATTTAGGTAGGATTGACATCTTAACTATATTTAGTCTTCCAATCCATGAACACGGTATGCCCTTCCATCTATTTAGGTCTTCTGTGATTTCTTTTAGCAGTTTTTTGTAGTTTTCTTTATATAGGTTTTTTGTCTCTTTAGTTAAATTTATTCCTAGGTATTTTATTCTTTTAGTTGCAATTGTAAATGGGATTCATTTCTTGATTTGCCCCTCAGCTTGTTCATTACTAGTGTATAGAAATGCTACAGATTTTTGAATGTTGATCTTGTAGCCTGCTACTTTGCTGTACTCATTTATTAGCTCTAGTAGTTTTGTTGTGGATTTTTCTGGGTTTTCGACATATAGTATCATATCATCTGCAAACAGTGATAGTTTTACTTCTTCCTTTCCAATTTTGATGCCTTGTATTTCTTTTACTTGTCTAATTGCTCTGGCTAGAACCTCCAACACAATGTTGAATAATAGTGGTGATAGTGGACATCCTTGTCTTGTTCCTGATCTTAGGGGGAATGTTTTCAATTTTTCCCCATTGAGGATGATATTAGCTGTGGGTTTTTCACATATTCCCTCTATCATTTTAAGGAAGTTCCCTTGTATTCCTGTCTTTTGAAGTGTTTTCAACAGGAAAGGATGTTGAATCTTGTCAAATGCCTTCTCTGCATCAATTGAGATGATCATGTGATTTTTATGCTTTGATTTGTTGATATGGTGTATTACATTAATTGATTTTCTTATGTTGAACCATCCTTGCATACCTGGGATGAATCCTACTTGGTCATGATGTATAATTCTTTTAATGTGTTGTTGGATACGATTTGCTAGAATTTTATTGAGGATTTTTGCATCTATATTCATTAGAGAGATTGGTCTGTAGTTTTCTTTTTTTTCTAATATCTTTGCCTGGTTTTGGTATGAGGGTGATGTTGGCTTCATAGAATGAATTAGGTAGTTTTCCCTCCACTTCGATTTTTTTGAAGAGTTTGAGGAGAGTTGGTACTAATTCTTTCTGGAATGTTTGATAGAATTCACATGTGAAGCCGTCTGGTCTGGACTTTTCTTTTTAGGAAGCTTTTGAATGACTAATTCAATTTCTTTACTTGTGATTGGTTTGTTGAGGTCATCTATTTCTTCTTGAGTCAAAGTTGATTGTTCATGTCTTTCCAGGAACCCGTCCATTTCATCTAAATTGTTGTATTTATTAGCGTAAAGCTGTTCATAGTATCCTGTTATTACCTACTTTATTTCTGTGAGGTCAGTAGTTATGTCTCCTCTTCCATTTCTGATCTTATTTATTTGCATCCTCTCTCTTCTTCTTTTTGTCAATCTTGCTAAGGGCCAATCAATCTTATTGATTTTCTCATAGAACCAACTTCTGGTCTTATTGATTTTCTCTATTGTTTTCAATTTCATTTATTTCTGCTCTAATCTTTGTTATTTCTTTCCTTTTGCTTGCTTTGGGATTAGTTTGCTGTTCTTTCTCCAGTTCTTCCAAGTGGACAGTTAATTCCTGCATTTTTGCCTTTTCTTCTTTTCTGATATAGGCATTTGGGGCAATAAATTTCCCTCTTAGCACTGCCTTTGCTGCGTCCCGTAAGTTTTGTTATGTTGTGTTTTCATTTTCATTCGCCTCGAGGTATTTACTAATTTCTCTTGCAATTTCTTCTTTGACCCACTTGTTGTTTAAGAGTGTGTTGTTGAGCCTCCACGTATTTGTGAATTTTCTGGCACTCCGCCTATTATTGATTTCCAACTTCATTCCTTTATGATCCGAGAAAGTGTTGTGTATGATTTCAATCTTTTTAAATTTGTTAAGACTTGCTTTGTGACCCAGCATATGGTCTATCTTTGAGAATGATCCATGAGCACTTGAGAAAAAGGTGTATCCTGCTGTTGTGGGATGTAATGTCCTATAAATGTCTGTTAAGTCTAGCTCATTTATAGTAATATTCAGATTCTCTATTTCTTTATTGATCCTCTGTCTAGATGTTCTGTCCATTGGTGAGAGTGGTGAATTGAAGTCTCCAACTATTATGGTATTTGTGTCTATTTCCCTTTTCAGTGTTTGCAGTGTATTCCTCACATATTTTGGGGCATTCTGGTTCGGTGCATAAATATTTATGATTGTTATGTCTTCTTGTTTAATTGTCCCTTTTATTAGTATATAGTGTCCTTCTTTGTCTCTTTTAACTGTTTTACATTTGAAGTCTAATTTGTTGGATATTAGTATAGCCACTCCTGCTCTTTTCTGGTTGTTATTTGCATGAAATATCTTTTCCCAACCTTTCACTTTCAACCTATGTTTATCTTTGGGTCTAAGATGTGTTTCCTGTAGACAGCATATAGAAGGATCCTGTTTTTTAATCCATTCTGCCAGTCTATGTCTTTTGATTGGGGAATTCAGTCCATTAACATTTAGTGTTATTACTCTTTGGATAATATTTTCCTCTAACATTTTGCCTTTTGTATTATATATATCATATCTGACTTTCCTTCTTTCTACACTCTTCTCCATACCTCTCTCTTCTGTCTTCTCGGTTCTGACTCTAGTGCTCCCTTTAGTATTTCTTGCAGAGCTGGTCTCTTGGTCACAAATTCTCTCAGTGACTTTTTGTCTGAGAATGTTTTAATTTCTCCCTCATTTTTGAAGGACAATTTTACTCGATATAAGAGTCTTGGTTGGCAGTTTTTCTCTTTTAGTAATTTAAATATATCATCCCACTGTCTTCTAGGTTCCATGGTTTCTGCTGAGAAATCTACACATAGTCTTATTGGGTTTCCCTTGTATGTGATGGATTGTTTTTCTCTTGCTGCTTTCAAGATCCTCTCTTTCTCTTTGACCTCTGACATTCTAACTAGTAAATGTCTTGGAGAATGCCTATTTGGGTCTAATCTCTTTGAGGTGCGCTGCACTTCTTGGATTTGTAATTTTAGGTCTTTCATAAGAGTTGGGAAATTTTCAGTGATAATTTCTTCCATTAGTTTTTCTCCTCCTTTTGCCTTCTCTTCTCCCTCTGGGACACCCACAACACGTATATTTGTGTGGTTCATATTGTCCTTGAGTTCCCTGATACCCTGTTCAAATTTTTCCATTCTTTTTCCGATAGTTTCTGTTTCTTTTTAGAATTCAGATGTTCAATCCTCCAAATCACTAAATCTATCTTCTGTCTCTTTAAATCTATCATTGTAGGTATCCATTGTTTTTTCCATCTTTTCTACTTTATCCTTCACTTCCATAAGCTCTGTGATTTTTCAGTTTTTCTATTTCTTCTTTTTGTTCAGCCCATGTCTTCTTCATGTCCTCCCTCAATTTATCGATTTCATTTTTGAAGAGGTTTTCCATTTCTGTTCATATATTCAGCATTAGTTGTTTCAGCTCCTGTATCTCATTTGAACTGTTGGTTTGTTCCTTTGACTGTGCCATATTTTCAATTTTCTGAGCATGATCCATTATCTTCTGCTGGCGTCTGGGCATTTAGTCAGATTTCCCTGGGTGTTGGACCCAACAGGTTGAAAGATTTTTCTGTGAAATCTCTGGGTTCTGTTTCTCTTATCCTGCCCAGTAGGTGGCACTCGTGGCACACATGTGTCTGCGGGTTCCACCAGTAAAAGGTGCTGTGGGTCCTTTAACTTTGGAAAACTCTCACCGTGGGGGAGGTTTGCCAGCCGAAGCGGCTTGGAAGAGTGCCAGCCGGCCCGGGGGTCTGAACATGGGGAGGGTCGCCGGCCGCTGCAGCCCAGGAGAGCGCCCGACCGAATTTCCTAGTCGGCCCGGGGCGCCAAGCGTGGTGGGAGGGCGCCAGCTGCCACAGCCCGGGAGAGTGCACTGTTCCCAGCCAGACCAGGGAGTCACGTGTTTGGAAGGGACCCCTCTGGTCACCATTCTCCGCGGTCTGGGGATTTCCGACCGAACTCTCTCAGTTGGTCTGGGGGACCTCGCGTGGTGGGGGTGCCAGCCTCTGCGGCCTTAGGGGACCACCTGCCCAATTCTGCCAGCTGGCCTGGGAAGGAGGAAGGGAGGGACTCCGGCCGCTTGCCGTCCTTCCCGGGAAAGCCCGCACCCCTCGGCGTTCTCACCAGAGCTGGTTCTCCCAGACAGTCAGCCATTGCAGGATGGAGTACGCCATCCCTTTGATCTCTGTCGTGGCTCCGGGAGCTGCTCTGTATCGTCTCCCCAGTAACTCCCCAGTAATTGTTCTTGAGCATGCAGCTTTCGCGAAACCTGAAAATTCAGCAACAGGGAGAGATTGCAGACGGACGGAAGAGGTGGGCGGAAGAACCACACTTGTCCATTATACTTTAAGTGTAAAACAGAATTGTCCAACGAATCTCATGTAATTCCAGCTGAAAAATGTCTCTGAATGGGTTTTGAGAATTGAGTGGCATACTGGCTGCATTAATTTTGATGTATGTCTTGCATGAAAACTAGCATTTTAACAGAAAACTTAACAATTGCTACTCAAATCCCTTACATAATTCTGTTTTGAAAGCTTAGAGGCTTCATGGATCCTTTCACTACCATGCACTTTTTGGACTGAAAGTACTTTCTTCAGAGAACCCTATCCTTAACCTAAACCTAAACTAAAACTAACACTAACACCACCCGTAAACCTACAACAACCTCAAAACCAACAACAAACTCAAACCAACCCGAAGCTTCACACCTATCTTTACCCACCTTAAGCATATCCCAAATCCTAACCCTAGTCTAAGCCCAACTCAAAGCCACAACCTAACACTTATGCTATCCTTACATTAACACTAAACATAACCCTGTGCCTAACACTAATATTAACATAATCCATTTCAAGACCTGAGTAACGATAATATCTGTACACATTACAGTGCTTTTTAAAGGCAATACAGCATTGAAAAGCAATGTTTCCTAGTAAAATATGAGAAAAGTTTGGAAATGTGTATTGAGAAGTCATTGACTTACCAGCTCCATTCACTTTCAAGCCATTTTGAAGGTGAAAACCAGCATTTCTGCAGATCACTCAACTACAGCTATGCAAACCATTACCTAAACCTGTTTTGAAACTTATAATGGTCCTTGTTCCATTACATGGTGCAAGATAATTTACTAAAACTGCAATAGTTCAGAGAACCCTCACTTTAAACTTAACTTAGACATAACATTAATGCAACCACAAACACAAACAGAAACCAAAACCCCAAAGAACCAATACCAGCACAAATTCTAACCTCCAAACCCAGCTCCAAAATAAGCCCCAAGTCTAACTTCAACACAATCCCTAACCCTAACCCTAACCCTTAATCTAAACCTAACTATATCCCTAACCCTATGCCTAGCTCCAACCCTAACCCCAATCCTAAACCTTACCCCTAAACCCAAACCCAACACCAACCCTAAACCCAACCCTAACATTTATACCAAACCTACACCCAACCAAACTCTGAACCTAAGCCTAACCCCACACTAACCCTAATGCTAACCATAACCGTAAACCTAGCCCCACACCTAACCCGAACTTAACCCTAACCTCAACCTCAACCCCAGCCGTAAACACCACCTAAACTTTATACCAACCCCACACCCAACTGCAACCTTAAACCTAACCCTAACCCCAACCCTAACCCTAACCCTAGCCCTAGCCCTAGCCCTACCCCTAACACTGAGCCTAGCCTTAACATAATTTGCTTCAGAAACTGAGTAATGTACTTGGTTCACACACATCCATACATATTTTTAATGCAAAACAGCATTGTCCAACAAAATCTCACTTAATTCTAGATGAAAAATGCCTGTGAATGGGTTTTGAGAACTGAGTGACCTACTGGCTCCATTCATTTCGATGTAGTCTTGCGTGAAAACTTGCATTTTCACAGAAAACTCAACAATTGGTAAGCAAATCCTAACCGAATACTGTTTTGAAAGGTAAAAGACTTAATAGATCTATTCGCTTCAATACAGTTTTTGGACTGAAAGCACTTTCTTCAAAGAACACTATCCATAACCTAAACCTTACCTAAACCTAACACTAACACTACACCTAGACTTAAAACAACCTAAAGCCAACAATGAACCGAAATCAACACAAAGCTTCACTCCAATCTTAATCCCACCCTAAGCATAACACAAACCTAAACATAGCCTAAGCCAAACTCTAAGCCACAACCTAACGCTAATGCTATCCCCACATTAACACTAACCATACCCTGAGCCTAACACTAATATTAACATAGTTTGTTTCAAAAACCGAGTAATAATAATATCTCCACACATTTCCATGCGTTTTTAATGGAATACAGCATTGCAAAGCAATGTTTAATAATAAAATATGAGAACAGTTTGCAAATGTGTTTTGAGAGCTCATTGACTTACCAGCTTCATTCACCTTCAAGCCATTTTGTCAGCAAAAAACAGCATTTCTGCACAGCACTCAACTAGAGCTATGTGAACCATTACCTAAACCTGCTTTGAAAACTTAGAATGGTCCTGGTTCCATTACCCGGTGGAAGATTTTTTACTAAAACTGCAATATTTCAGAGGACCCTCATGTTAAACTTAACTTAGCCATAACACTAAGGCAACCACAAACACAAAATGAAACCCCCCCCCAAATAATACCAACAGAAATCCCAACCTCCAAACCTAGTTCCAAAATGAACCTCAAGCCTAACTTGAACACAAACCCTCACCCTAACCCTAAAGCTAGCTATATCCCTAAAACTAACCCTAGCCTCAACCCTAACCCCAAACCAAACCTTAACCCCAAACCAAACCCTAACTGTAAACTCAACCCGAACACCAACCCTAAACACAACCCTAAACTTTATACCAAATCTACACCCAACTGCAACTCTAAATCTAACCCTCACCCCCACACTAACCCAAACCCCAAACCTAACCCTAATCCTAACCAAAACCCCAACACCAACCCTAAACCTCACCAAACTTTTATACCAACCCTACACCCAACTGCAGCCCCACACTTAACCCTAACCACAACTCTAACCCTAACCCTAACCCTAAACCTAATCCTAACCCTAACACTGAGCCTAGCCTTAACATAATTTGTTTCAGAAACTGAGTAATGTACTTGGACCACACAGGTCCCTACATATTTTTAGGGTAAAACAGCATTGTCCAACAAATCTCACCTAATTCTAGCTGAAAAATGTCTGTGAATGGGTTTTGAGACCAGAGTGACTTAGTACTGCTCCATTCATTTCGATGTATGCCTTACATGAAAACTAGCATTTTCATAGAAAACTCAACAATTGCTATGCAAATCCCAGACCTAATACTGTTTTGAAAGCTAAGAGACTTAATGGATCCATTCACTTCCATGCACTTTTGAGACTGAAAGTACTTTCCTCAGAGAAGACTATCCTTAGTCTTCTAACCTAACCTAAACTTAACACTAACACTACCCATAAGCCTAAAACAACCTCAAAACCAACAAGAAACCCAAACCAACATAAAGCTTCACACCAATCTTAATCCCACCCAGGGCCTAACCCAAATTCTAACCCTAGCCTAAGCCCAACTCTAAGCAACAACCTAACACTAATGCTATCTTTACATTAACACTAAACATAACTCTGAGCTTAACAGTAATCTTAACATAATCTGTTTTAAAAACTGAGTAATAATAGTATCTCCATACATTTCCATCCATTTTTAATGGAAAAGAGCATTGCAAAATAATATTTCCTAGTAAAATATGAGAATAGTTTGTGAATGTGTTTTGAGAACTCATTGACTTACCATTCACTTTCAAGCCATTTTGTCAGTGAAAAACAGCATTTCTGCATAGCATTCAACTACAGCTATGCGAACCATTATGCAAACCTGTTTTGAAAACTTAGAATGGTCCTGGTTCCATTACTTAGCATAAGATATATTATTAAAACTACAATATTTCAGAGAACCCTCACATTAAACTTAACTTAGACATAACACTAATGCAACCACAAACACAAACCAAAACCCCATAGAACAAATACCAGAACAAACACCAACCTCCAAACCCAGTTCCAAAATGAACCATAAGCCCAACTTCAACCCAAACCCTGACCCTAACCCTGACCCTAAGAACTAAACATATCCCAAACCCTAACCCTAGCCCCAACCGTAGCACAACTCTAACCCTAAACCTAAGCCCAACCCCAGCACCAACCCTCAACCTAACCTAAGATTTATACCAAACCTACATGCATCTGCAACTCTAAACCTAAACCTAACCCCAATCCTAACCCTAACCCCAAACCTATCCCTAGTCCCACGACTAGTCCCAGCACTAACCCTAACACCAACACCAACACTAAACCCCACCCTAACATTTATACCAACCCTACACCCAACAGCAATCCTAAACCTAAACTGAACCCCAAACCTAACCTTAACCCTAACCCTAGCCTTAACCCTAACCCTAACCCTAATCCTAACCATAACACTGAGCCTAGTCTTAACATAATTTGTTTCAAAACCTGAGTAATATACTTGGTCCACAGAGATCCATGCATATTTTTAGCATAAAACAGCACTGTCCAACAAATATCACCTAATTCAACTTGAAAAAAGTCTGTGAATGGGTTTTGAGAACTGAGTGATGTACTGGCTCCTTTCATTTGGATGTATGTCTTGCATGAAAACTAGCATTTTCACAAAAAGCTCAACAATTGATGCAAATCCCTTACCTAATACTGTTTTGAAAGCTAAGAGACTTAATGGATCCGTTCACTTCCATGCACTTTTTGGACTGAAAGTCCTTTCTTCAGAGGACTCTATCCTTAACCTAAACCTAAACTTAACCTAACACTAACACTATCCCTAACCTACAACAACCTCAAAACCAACAACAAACCCAAACCAACCCGAAGCTTCACACCAATCTCAATCTCTCCCTAAGAATAACACAAATCCTAACCATAGCCTAAGCCTAAATTTAAGTCACAACCTAACACTAATGATATCCCTATGTTAGCACTAAACATAACCCTGAGCCTAACAGTAATATTAACATAATCAGTTTCAAATACCATGTAATAATAATATCTCCACTACTTTCCATGCGTTTTTTTTTGGAAAACAGCATTGCAAAGTAATATTTCATAGTGAAATATGAGAACAGTTCATAAATGGTTATTGAGAGCTCACTGACTTACCTGCTCTATTCACATTCAAGCCATTTTGTTGGTGAAAAACAGCATTTCTACAGGGCAATTGACTACAGCTATGCGAACCATTACCTAAATCTGTTTTGAAAACTTAGAATGGTCCCGGTTCCACTATCTGGCATAAGAATTTTACTAAAACTGCAATATTTCAGAGAACACTCAACTTAAACATAATACTAACGCAACCACAAACACAAACTGAAACCCCAAAGAACCAATACCAGCACAAATCCCAACCTCCAAACCCAATTCAAAAATGAACCCAAAGCCTAACTTCAACCCAAATCCTGACCCTCAACCTAACACTACCTAACAATTTCCCTAACCCTAACCTTATCCTCAAACCTAACCCCAACCCTAGCCCTAACCCTAACCCCAACTTCAACACCACCCTAAACCCAAACCTAAACTTTATACCAAACCTACACCCAACCGCAGCTGTAAACCTAACCCTAACCCCAAACTTAACTCTAACACTAATCCCGACCCTTAATTTAGCACCACCCTAGCACAACCCTTACCCTAACTACAACCTCAAGAACAACCCTAAACTGTAGCTTAAACTTTATTCCAACCCTACACACAACCGAAAACCTAAACCTAAACTTGACCCCAACCCTAATCCTAACCTTAATCCTAACCCTAGCCCCACCCCTAAACCCAGCCCTAACCCAAACCCCAACACCAACACCAATCATGAACACCACCCTAACCTTTATACCAACCCTACACCACACTGCAACCCTAAAACTAACCCTAACTCCAACCTTTACCCTCACCCTAAACCTAATCCGAGCCCTAACCCTAACCCTAACACTGAGCATAGCCTTAACATATTTGTTTCAGAAACTGAGTAATGTACTTGGTCCACACACGTCTATATACATGTTTAGCTTAAAATGGCATTGTCCAAAAAATCTTGCCTAATTCTAGCTGATAAAAATCTGTGAGTGGGTTTTGAACACTGAGTGACATATGGCTCCATTCATTTCGATGTATGTCTTGCGTGAAAACTAGCATTTTCACAGAAAATTCAACAATTCCTATGCCAATCCCTTACCTAATACTGTTTTGAAAGCTAAGAGACTTAATGGATCCATTCACTTCCATGCACTTTTTGAACTGAAAGTACTTTCTTCAGAGAACACTATCCTTAACCTAAACCTAACCTAAACCTAACACTAACACCAGACCCAACCCTACAACAACCTCAAAACTAACAACAAACTCAAACCAACTCGAAGTTTCACACCAATCTTAATCTCACCCTAAGCATGACCCAAATCCTAACTGTAGCCTAAGCCTAACTTTAAGTCACAACCTAGCACTAATGCTGTCCCTACATTAGCACTAAACATTATCCTGAGCCTAACACTAATATTAACATAATCTGTTTCAAAAACTGAGTAATAATAATATCTCCACATATTTCCGTGTGTTTTTAATGGAAAACAGCATTGCAAAGTAATGTTTCCTAGTAAAATATGAGAACAGTCTGTAAATGTGTATTGAGAGCTCATTGACTTACCCGCTCCATTCACTTTCAAGCCATTCTGTCAGTGAAAAAAAGCATTTCTGCAGAGCACTCAATTACAGTTATGCGAAGTATTACCTAAACCTGTATTGAGTACTTAGAACGATCCTGGTTCCATTACGTGGCATAAAATTTTTTACTAAACCTGCAATATTTCAGAGAACTCTCACCTTAAACTTAATTTAGACATAACACTAATGCAATCAAAAACACAAACACAAGACGAACCCCCAAAGAATCAAAAGCAGCACAAATCCCAATCTCCAAGCCCAGTTCCAAAATGAACCTCAAGCCTAACTTCAACACAAAATCTCACCCTAACCCTAACACTAAACATAACCATATCCCTAAACATAACCTTAGCCCCACCCCAAACCCCAACCCACCCTAACACTAACTCCACCCCAACACCAACCCTAAACCCAATCCTAGCTTTTATACTTTACCTACACCCAGCTGCAACTGTAAACCTAACCCTAACCCCAACACAAACCCTAAGCCTAACCCTAGTACCACCCTTAAGCCATCCCTAACCCTAATGCCAATCCCAACACCAACACTAAACTCCACCCTAACCTTTATAAAAACCCTACACCAAAATGCAACCCTAAACCTAACCCTAAACCCAACCCCAACCCTAATCCTAACACTAACCTTAACCCTAACCTTAACCTTAACACTGAGCCTAGCCTTAACATAGTCTGCTTCAGAACTGAGTAATGTATTTCGTCCACACACACTTTTAGCATGAAACAGCATTGTTCAACAAATCTCAACTAATTCTAGCTGAAAAATATCTATGGATGGGTTTTGAGAACTGAGTGATATACTGGCTCCATTCACTTCAATGTATGTGTTGGGTGAAAACTAGCATTTTCACTGAAAACTCAATAATCGCTATCCAAAACCCTTACCTAATACTGTTTTGAAAGCTAAATGACTTAATGGACCCATTCAGGTCCATGTACTTTTTGGATTGAAAGTACTTTCTTCAGAGAACACTATCTTAACCTAAACCTAACCTAAACCTAACATTACCACTACCACTAAACCTACAAGAAATGCAAAACCAACAGCAAACCCAAACCAACCTGAAACTTCACATCTATCTTAATCCTACTCTAAACAGAAACCATTCCTAACCTTAGCCTAAGACTAACTCTGAGCCACAACCCAACAGTAATGATATCCCTACATTAACACAAAACATAATCCTCAGCCAAACACCAATATTAGTATTTTAATATTTATGTTAATAATTAATATTAACATGAACTGTTTCAAATACTGAGTAATAATATCTCCACACATTTCTGTGCTTTTAAAATGGATAATAGCACTTCAAAGTACTGTTTCCTAGTAAAAATGAAAACAGTTTGTAAATGTGTTTTAAGAGCTCATTGATTTCCCAGCTCCTTTTACTTTCAAGCCATTTTGCTAGTGAAAAACAGTATTTCTGCAGAGCACTCAACTACAGCTATGCGAACCATTACCTAAACCTTTTTTTAAAACTTAGAATGATCCTGATGCCATTAACTGGCCAAATATTTTTGACTGAAACTGCAATATTTCAGAGAACCCTCACCTTAAACTTAACTTAGACATAACATTAACACAACCACAAACAAACACACAAACCGAAACCCCAAAGCAACAACACCAGCACAATCCCAACCTCCAAACCCAGTTTCAAATTGAATGCCTAGCCTAGTTCAACCCAAATCCTCACTCTAACCCTTACCCTAAGCCTAACCATACCCCTAATCCTGACCATAGCCCTAACCCTAACCCCAACCCTAACCCTAATCCCAACCCCAACACCAACCCTCAAACCCACCCTAATCTTTATACTAACCCTAAATACAACAACAACCCTAAACTTAATCTTAACCCCAACCCTAACCCCAACCCTAACCCTAACCCTAACCCTAATCCTAATCCTAACCTTAACACTGAGCATAGCCTTAATATAGTTTGTGTCAGAAACTGAGTAATATACTTGGTCCACACATGTCCAGACATATTTTTAGCATAAAACAGCATTGTACAACAAATCTCACCTAATTCTAGCTGAAAAATGTCTGTGAATGGGTTTTGAGAACTGAATGACATAGTAGCTCTATTCATTTCGATGTATGTCTAGCATGAAAACTAGCATTTTCACAGAAAACTCAACAATTGCTATTCAAATCCCATACCTAATACTGTTTTGAAAGCTAAGAGACTTAATGGATCCATCCACTTCCATGCACTTTTTGGACTGAAAGTACTTTCTTCAGAGAACACTATCCTTAACCTAATCCTAACCTAAACCTAACACTAACACTACCCATAAAGCTACAAGAACATCAAAACCAACAACAATCCCAAAGCAACCCAAAGCTTCACATGAATCTTAGTCCCACCCGAAGCATAACCCAAATTCTAACTCCTGCCTAAGCCTAACTCTAAGCCACAATTTAACACTAAAGTTATCCTTACATTAACACTAAACATAACCCTGAGCCTCACACTAATATTAATAATCTGTTTCAAAATCGAAGTAATAATGATATCTCCACACATTCCCGTGTGTTTTCAATGGAAAACAGCATTGCAAAGTTATATTTCCTAGTAAAATATGAGAACGGTTTGTAAATGTGTTTTGAGAGTTCATTAACTTACCAGTTCCATTCACTTTCAAGCCATTTTGACAGTGAAAACAGTGTTTCTGCAGAGTATTCAACTACAGCTATGCAAAACATTACCTAAACCTGTTTTGAAAGCTTAGAATGGTCCTGCTTCCATTACCTGGTGTAAGATTTTTACTAAACCTGCAATGTTCCAGAACCCTAACCCTAAACTTCACTTAGATATAACACTAACGCAAGCACAAACAAAAACACAAACTGAAACCCCAAAGTACCAATGCCAGCACAAGTCCCAAACTCCAAACCCAGTTCAAAATGAACACCAAGCCTAACTTCATTCCAAACCCTCACCCTAACCCTAACCTTAGCCACAATCCTAACCCTGACCTAACCCCAACCCAAACATTAACCCTCAACCAACCCTAATCTTTATACCAACACTAAACACAACCGCAACCCTAAACCTAAACCTAACACCAACCCTAACCCTAACACTAATCCTAACCCTAACCCTTAACCTGACCATATCCCTAACCCTAAACCTAGCTCCAATCATAACCCCAAACATAAACCTAACCCTAGCAGCAGCACCAACACAAACCATAAACCAAATCTTAATCTTAACAGCAAATCTACATTGAACCACATATCTAAACCTATCCCTAAGCCCAATCCTATTCCTCACCCTAACCCTAACCCTAAACTTAGCCCCTCCCCTAACCCCAACCCTAACCCTAACCTCAAGAAAAATACCAACCCTAAACCACACCATAACATTTATACCAACCCTAGAATCAAACGCAAATCTAAACCTAACCTGAACCCCAACCATAACTCTAACCCTAACCCAAACCCTAACCCTAACCCTAACCCACAGCTTTGCTCCAAAACTAACTCTAACCCTCACCCTAAACCCAACCCAACACCAACCCTAAACTCCACCATAACCATTATACAAACCCTACACCCAACTGCAACCCTAAACCTAACCCTAACCCAAACCCCAACCCAAACCATAACTCTAACCCTTGCCTTAACTCTAACTCTAACACTAACACTGAGCCTTGTCTTAACATAATTAGTTTCAGAAACTGAGTAATGTACTTAATCCACACACGTTCATACATATTTTAAGTGTAAAACAACATTGTCCAACAAATTTCACATAATTGTAGCTGAAAAATATCTGTGTATGGGTTTTGAGAACTGAGTGACATACTGGCTTCATTTATTTTGATGTATGTTTGCGTGAAAACTAGCATTTTTTCAGAAAACTCAACAATTGCTATGCAAATCACTTACCTAATACTGCTTTGAAAGCTAAGAGACTTAATGGATCCATTCATTTCCATGCACTTTTTTGCACTGAAAGTACTTTTTTCAGAGAACTCTATCCTTAACCTAAACCTAAACTTAACCTAACACTAACACTATCCCTAAACCTACAACAACCTCAAAACCAACAACAAACTCAAACCAACCCAAAGATTCACACCAATCTTAATAATGCCCTAAGCATAACCCAAGTCCTAACCCTAGCCTAAATCTAACCCTAAGCCACAATGAAACAATGATGCTATCCCTACATTAACACTAAACATAACCCTGAGGCTAACACTAATATTAACATAATGTGTTTCAAAAACAGAGTAATAATAATATCGCCACACATATCCATGTGTCTATAATGGAAAACAGCACTATAATGGAAAAGTAATGTTTTCCAGTAAAATATGAGGACAATTTGTAAATGTGTTTTGAGAGCTCATTGACTTACCAGTTCCATACATTTTGAAGCCATTTTGTCAGTGAAAAACAGCATTTCTGAAGAGCACTCAACTGCGGGTTTGTGAACCATTACTTAAAACTGTTTTGAAAACTTAGAATGGTCCTGGTCCCATTACCTGATGTAAGATTTTTTTTTTTTACTAAAACTGCAATATTTCATAGAACCTTCTCATTAAAGTTAGCTTAGAGAGACTACTAAGGCAACCACAAAACACAAACTCAAACCGAAACCTCAAACAACCAATACCAGAACAAATACCCATCTCCAAGCCCAGTTCTAAAATGGACTGAAACCTAACTTCAACTCAAAGCAACACCCTTACCCTAACCCTAATGGGAAACATATCCCTAACTCTAACCCTAGCCCTATCCTGACCCCAATCCCAACCCTAACCCTAACCCCAACCCCAACACAAACCCTAAACCCAACACTAAACTTAATACGAAACCTATACCAAACCACAATTATACACCTAACCCTAACCACAACACTAACACTAGCCATAACCCTAAACTTAGCCCAACACCTGACTCCAACCCTAACCCTAACCCCAACCCCAACACCAACACCAACTCTAAATTCTAACATAACCTTTATTCCAACCATATACCCAACCGCAATCCTAAACCTAATGCTAACACCAACCCTAACACTAACCTAATGCTAAACCTAACACTGAGCCTAGCCTTAACATAATTTGCTTCAGAAAGTGAGTGATATAATTGGTCCATACACGCCCACACATAAATTTAGCTGAAAACAGCACTGTTCAACAAATCTCACCTAATTCCAGCAGAAAAATGTCTGCGAATGGGTTTTGAGAACTGAGTGACATATGGTCTTCATCATTTCGATGTATGTCTTGTGTGAAAACTTGCATTTTCATAGAAAACTCAACAATTGCTATACAAATCCCTTACCTCATACTGTTTTGAAAGCTAAGAGACTTAATGGATCCATTCACTTCCATGCACTTTTTGGATTGAAAGTACTTTCTTCAGAGAACACTATCCTTAAACTAAACCTAATCTAAACCTAACACTAACACTACCCCTAAACCTACAACCACCTCAAAACCAACAACAAACACAAAGCAACCCCAACTTTCACACGAATATTAATCACACCCTAAGCATATCCCAAATCCTAAGCCTAGCCTAACCCTAACTCTAAGCCACAACCTAACACTAATGCTATCCCTACATTAACACTAAACATTCCCCTGAGCCTAACACTAATATTAACATGATCTGTTTCTATAACCTAGTAATATTAATATCTCCACACATTTCCGTGCATTTTTATTGGAAAAAAGCATTGTAAAGAAAAGTTTCCTAGTAAAATATGAGAACAATTTGTAAATGTGTTTTGAGAGCTCATTGACTTATCAGCTCCATTCATTTTCAAGCCATTTTGTCGGTGAAAAACAGCACTTCTGCTGAGCATTCAATTACAGCTATGCGAACCATTACCTAAACCAGTTTTGAAAATGTAGAATGGTCCTGGTTCCATTACTTGGCCTAAGATTTTGGTTAAAATTGCAATATTTCAGAGAACCAACAACTTAAACTTAACTTAGACAGAACACTAAGCACAACCACAAACACAAGCACAAACCGAAACCCCAAAGAACCATTACCAGCACAAATCCCAACTTGCAAACCCAGTTCCAAAATGAACCCCAAGTCTAAATTCAACCCACAACCTCACTCTAACCCTAACAATAAACCTAACAACATCCCTAACACTAACCCTAGTCCCAACCCTAAACCTAACACAAAGGCTAAACCTAACAACAACCCCAACCCTAACCCTAATCTGAATCCTAACCTTTTTACCAAACCTACACCCTACCACAAATTTAAATGTAACCCCAATCCCAAACTTAACCCTAACTCTAACCCTAGTCCCACCCCTAACCTCAATTCAAACCCTAACCCCAGCCCAAACAGCAATCCAAAAACCCAGCATAACCTTTATACCAACCCTACACCCAACTGCAAACCTAAACCTAACCCTAACACCAACCGTAACCCTAACCCTTCCCCTAACCCTTCCTCTAACCCTAAAACTGAGCCTAATCTTAACCTGATTTGTTTCAGAAACTGAGTAATGTACTTGGCCCACACACATCCATACATACTTTTAATGTAAAACAGTGTTGTCCAACAAATCTCACCTACTTCTAGCTGAAGAAAGTCTGCGAATGGGTTTTGAGAACTGAGTGACATACTGGCTCCATTCATTTTGATGTATGTCTTGTGTGGAAACTTGCATTTTCACAGAAAACTCAACAATTGCTATGTAAATCCCTTACCTCATACCGTTTTGAAAGCTAAGAGACTTAATCGATCCACTCACTTACATGAACTTTTTGGACTGAATGTACTTTCTTCAGAGAACACTATCCTTAACATAAACCTAATCGAAAACCTAACACTAACACCACCCCTAAACCTACAACAACCTCAAAACCAACAACAAACCCAAACCAACCCGAAGTTTCACACCAATCTTAATCCCACCCAGGGCATAACACAAATCCTAAACCTAGCCTAAACCTAAATCTAAGCCACAACCTAACACTAATGCTATCCCTACACTAACACTAATCATAGCCCTCAGCCTAACACTAATATTAACATAACCTGCTTCAAAAACTGAGTAATAATAATATCTCCACAAATTTTGGTGCGTTTTTAATGGAAAGAAGTATTGCAGAGCAATGTTCCTAGTAAAATATGAAAACAGTTTGTAGAGGTGTTTTGAGAGCTCATTGACTTATCTGCTCCATTCACTTCCAAATCATTTTGTCGGTGAAAACAGCATTCTCCAGAGCACTCAACAACAGCTATGTGAACCATTACCTAAATCTGTTGATTTGAAAACTTACAATGGTCCTGGTTCCATTACCTGCATAAGATTTTTTTTTACTAAAACTGCAATATTTCACAGAACCCTCACCTAAAACTTAATGTAGACATTGCACTAATGCAACCACAAACACAAACACAAACTGAAACCTCAAAGAACCAATACCAGCACAAATCCCAACTTGCAAACCCAGTTCCAGAATGAACCCCAAGTCTAACTTCATCCAACAATCCCACCCTAACCCAAACAGTTAAACCTAACCAAACCCCTAACACTAACCCTAGCCCCAACGCTGAACCCAACACAAACGCTAACCCTAACCCAACCCAACACCAACCCTATACCCCACACTAATGATTATAGAAACCCTACACCCAATGGCGACCCTAAACTAACCCTAAACCCAACCCTGAACCTAACCCTAAACCTGACCTGAATACTGAGCCTAACCTTAACATAATGTGTTTCAGAAGTGAGTAATGTACTTGACCCACACATGCCCATACATACTTTTAGCATAAAATGCATTGTCCAACAAATCTCACCTAATTCTAGATGAAAAAAGTCTGAAAATGGGTTTTGATAACTGAGTGATATACTTGCTCCATTCATTTCAATGTATGTCTTTTGTCAAAACTAGCACTTTCACAGAAAACTCAACAATTACTATGTAAATCCCTTAATAATACTGTTTTGAAAGCTAAGAGACATAATGGATCCATTCACTTCCATGCCCTTTTTCAGCTGAAATTACTTTCTTCAATGAACACAATCCTTATCCGAAACCTAACCTGAACCTAACACTAACACTACCCCTAAACCTACAACCACCTCAAAACCAGAAAAAACCCAAATCAACCTGAAGCTTCACACCAATCTTAATCTCACCCTAAGCGTGACCCAAATCCTAACCTTAGCCTAAACCAGACTAACCCACAACCAAACACTAATGTGATCCCAACATTAACCCTAAACCTAACCCTGAGCCTAACACTAATATTAACATTATCTGTTGCAAAAACCGAGTAATAATAATATCTGCACACATTTCCAAGCATTTTAATGGAAAACAGCATTGCATAGTAATGTTTCCTAGTAAAATGTGAGAACAGTTTGTAAATGCATTTTGAGAGCTCTTTTGGCTTACCAGCTTCATTCAATTTCAAGTCATTTTGTTGGAGAAAAACATCATTTCTGCAGAGAACTCAACAACAACTATGCAAACCATTAACTAAACCTGTTCTGAAAACATAGAATGGTCCTGGTTCCATTCACTGGCATAAGATTTTTTACTAGAAGTGCAATATTTCAGAGAGCCCTCACTTTAACTTAACTTAAACACAACACTAACACAACAAGCGTGAACACAAACTGAAACCTGAAGGAACCAATACCAGCACAAATCCCAGCCTCAGATCCCAGTCCCAACATTAAACCCAAGCCTAACTTCAACCCAAACCCTCACACTAAACCTAACCCTAAACCTAACCCAAATCATAACCCAAATCCCAGCCCCAACCCAACTACCAACCCTAACCCCAACCTGAACACCAACTCAGAACACAACTCTAAACTTTCTACCAAACCTACACCCAACTGTAACCCTAAACCTAACCATAACCCCAATCCAAAAGCCAACCCTAAAATTTATACCAACCCTAACCGTAACCCTAAACCTAACCCTAGCCCTAACCCTAACCTTAAATCTAACCCTAACCCCAACCCTAACCTTAACCCTAACCCTAACCCGAACACTGAGCCTTAAATCTAACCCTAACCCCAACCTAACCTTAACCCTAACCCTAACCCGAACACTGAGCCTATCCTTAACATAATTTGTTTCAGAAACGGAGTAATGTACAAGGTCCTCACATGTCCATACATATTTAAAGTGTAAAACAGCATTGTCCAACATATCTCACCTTATTCTAGCTGAAAAATTCTGTGAGTGGTCTTTGAGAACTGAGTAACATTCTGGCTCCTTTCATTTGGATGTATGTCTTGGGTAAGAACTAGCATTTTCACAGAAAACTCAACAATTGCTATGCAAATCCCTTAACTAATACTATTTTGAAGGCTTAATGACTTATTGGATTCATTCACTTCAATGCACTTTTTGGACAGAAAGTACTTTCTTCAGAGAACACTATCCTTAACCTAAACTTAACACTAACAATATCCCTAAACGTACAACAACCTCAAAAATCAACAAAAAACCAAATCTACCTGAAGCTTCACACCCATCTTATTCCCTGCCTAAGCAGAATCTAAATCCTAACCCTTGCCTAAACCAAACTAATCCACAACCAAACCCTAATGCTATTCCAACATTAATCCTAAACTTAACCCTGAGCCTAACACTGACATTAACATAATCCATTTCATAAACCGAATAATAATAATATCTGCACATATGTCCAAGCATTTTTAACAGAAAACAACACTGCAGAGGAGTGTTTCCTAGTAAAATATGAGAACAGTTTGTAAATGTGTTTTGAGAGTTCATTGACTTACCAGCTCAATTCACTTTCAAGCAATTTTATTGGAAAAAAACAGCATTTCTGCGGAGCACTCAACTACAGCTATGCAAACCATTACCTAATCGTGTTTTGAAAACTTAGAAAGGTCCTGGTTGCTTTCAGTGGCATAATATTTTTTTTTACTAAAACTGCAATATTTCAGAGAACCCTCACTTTAACTTAACATAACACTAATGCAACCACAAACACGAACACAAACGGAAACCCCAAAGAACCAATACCAGCAGAAATCCCAATTCCAAACCCAGTCACCAAATCAAACTCAAGCCTCACTTCAACCCAAACCCTCACAATAAACCTAACCCTAACTCTAATCCTAACCCTAACCCTAACCACACCCCAACACCAATGCTAAAACCAACACTAAACTTTAACCAACCTTAATGCTAACCCTAATCCTAAACTGAAACCTAATCCCAACCCTTAGCCTAACCCTGGCCCTAACCCTCACCATAGACCCAACTGCACCATCAACCCCAACCTTAACCCTAACCACACCCTAACACAACCCTAAAACCAATCCTAAACTTTATACCAACCCTAACATGAACCTTAACCCTAAACCGAAACCTAGCCCCAAACCCTAGACTAACTAAACCTACTCCTAACCCAAACCTTAAATCTAACCCACACCCTAATCCTTACCACAGCCCTTACCCTACCTTCAAACATAAACTTATCCCTAACCCCAACCCCAGCACCAACCCTGAACCCAACCCTAAACTTTATACCAACCCTACAGCCCACCGCAGACCTAAACCTGGTCCTCACCCCAGCCCTAACCTTAACCCTAACCCTAAAACTTAGTCTAGCCTTTACACAATCTGTTTCAGAAACAGAGTAAAGTACTTGGTCCATGCACTTCCATACATATTTTCAATGTAAGACAGCATTGTCCAACATATCTCACCTTATTCTAGCAAAAAAGAGTCTGTGACCATGTTTTGAGAACTGAATGACATTCTGGCTCCAGAAATTTGGATGTATGTCTTGTGTGAAAACTAGCATTTTTTTTTTTTTACAGAAAATGCAACAATTCTTATGCAAATCCCTTACATAATACTGGTTTGAATGCTAACGGACTTATTGGATTCATTCACTTTCATTCACTTTTTGGATTGAAAGTACTTTCTTCAGAGAACACTATCCTTTACCTAAACCTAACAATAGTCATACCCCAAAACCAACAATAACCTCAAAATCAACAACAAACACAAACCCTACCCAAAGATTCACACCAATCTTAATCCCACCCTAAGCAGAATCCAAATCCTAACTTTAGCCTAAGCCAGACTCTAACCACAACCAAACACTAATGTGATCCCAACATTAACCCTAAACCTAACCCTGAGCCTAACACTAACATTAACTTAATCTGTTTCAAAAAACCGAGTAATAATAATATCTGCACACATTTCCAAGCATTTTTAATGGAAAATAGCATTGAAAAGTAATGTTAAAATATGAGAATATCTTGTGAATGTGTTTTGAGAGCTCACTGACTTACAAGGTCCCTTAACTTTCAAGCCATTTTTGTCATAGAAAAACAGCATTTCTGCAGAGCACTCAACTACAGCTATGCAAACCATTACCTAATCCTGTTTTGAACACTTAGAATGGTCCTGGTTCCAACCACTGGTGTAAGATTTTTTACTGAAACTGCACTATTTCAGAGAACCCTTACTTTAACTTAACTTAAACATAACACTACCGCAACCAAAACCACAAACACAAACTGGAACCTCAAAGAACCAATACCAGCAGAAATCCCTAACTACAAACCCAGTACCAAAATCAAGCCCAAGCCTAACTTCAACCCAAACCCTCACACTAAACTGAACCTTAACCCTAACACTAACACTAAACCTAACCCTAGCCCCAACCCTGTCATCAACCCTAACCCTATCCCTAACTCCATTATATTGATGATATTATGTTGATTAGACCTAGTGAGCAAGAAGTAGCAACTTCTCTAGATTTACTGGTAAGGCATTTGCATATCAGAGGATGGGAGATAAATCCAACAAAAATACAGGGGCCTTCCACCTCAGTAAAATTTCTAGGTGTCCAGTGGTGTGGGGCATGTTGAGATATCCTTTCTCAGGTGAAGGAGAAGTTGCTACATCTGGCCCCTCCTACGACCAAAAAAGAGGCACAACGCCTAGTTGGTCTTTTTGGATTCTGGCGACAACATATTCCTCATTTGGGTGTGCTACTCTGGCCCATTTATCGAGTGACCAGAGAAGCTGCTAATTTTGAGTGGGGACCTGTAGAAGAGGAGGCTCTGTGAGAGGTCCAAGCTGCTGTACAAGCTGCCCTGCCACTTGGGCCATATGACCCAGCAGATCCAATGGTGCTGGAAGTGTCAGTGGCAATTAGAGATGCTATCTGGAGCCTTTGGCAGACCCTAGAGGAGAATCAGAATGCAAACCCTTAGGATTTCAGAGCAAATCCTTACCATCTGCTGCAGATAATTACTCTCCTTTTGAGAAACAGCTTTTGGCCTGCTACTGGGCCTTAGTACAGACTGAACGCTTAACAATGGGCCACCAAGTTACCATGAGACCTGAGTTGCCTATTATGAGTTGGGTTTTGTCTGACCCACCAAGCCATAAAGTTGGGCATGCACAGCAGCACTGTATTGTAAAACGGAAATGTTATATACAAGATAGAGCCAGAGTATGTCCCTGAAGGCACAAGTAAGTTACATGAAGAAGTGGCACAAATGCCCTTGGTCTCCACTTCTGCCACATTACCTTCTCTTTCCCACAGAGCTATGGCCTCTTGGGGAGTTCCTTATAGTGAATTGACTGAGGAAGAGAAAATTTGGGCCTGGTTTACAAATGGTTTAGCGCCTATATAGGTACCACCCGAAAGTGAACAGCTGCAACATTACACCCCTTTCTGGTGTGTCCTTGAAGGACAGTGGTGAGGGGAAATCCTTCCAGTGGGCAGAACTTCAGCAGTGCATCTGGTTGTTCATTTTGCCCGGAAGGAAAACTGGTCAGAGGTGTGTTTGTATACTGACTCATGGGCTGTTGCTAATGGTTTGGCTAGATGTTCAGGGACTTGGAAAGACCATAATTGGAAAATTGGTGACAAAGAGGTCTGGAGAAGAAGTATGTGGATAGACCTTTCTGAGTGGGCTAAAAACATGAAGATATTTGTGTCCCATGTGAATGCACAGCAGAGGGTGACTTCAACAGATGAAAGTTTTAATAACCTAGTGGATAAGATGACCCGTTCTGTGGATACCAGTCAGCCTCTTTTCCCAGAAACTCTGATCATTGCCCAATGGGCTCATGAGCAAAGTGGTCATGTTGGTAGGGGTGGAGGTTATGCATGGTCTCAGCAACGTGGACTTCCACTCACCAA
This sequence comes from Tamandua tetradactyla, assembly GCF_023851605.1. NCBI lineage: Eukaryota > Metazoa > Chordata > Mammalia > Pilosa > Myrmecophagidae > Tamandua > Tamandua tetradactyla. The sequence goes on along the minus strand of NC_135333.1, from coordinate 44,803,759 downwards.
GGCTGACTTGGCTACAGCCACTGCTGAGTGCCCAGTCTGCCAGCACCAGAGACCCACCCTCAGCCCCTGATATGGCACCATTCCCCAAGGTGACCAGTCAGCTACATGGTGGCAGGTTGATTACATTGGACCACTTCCTTAATGGAAGGGGCAGTGATTTGTTCTAACTGGAATAGACACATACTCTGGATATGAGTTTGCTTTCCCTGCATGCAATTCTTCTGCCAAAACTACCATCCATGGGCTTACAGTATGCCTCATCCATCATCATGGTATTCCACATAGCATTGCTTCTGATCAAGGAACACACTTCAGAGCAAATGAAGTGCGGTAATGGGCACATGCTCATGGAATTCTCTGGTCTTATCATGTTCCCCATCATCCAGAAGCAGCTGGGTTGATAGGACATGGAATGGCCTTTGGAAAACTCAATTATGGTGCCAACTAGGTGGCAATACATTGAAAGGCTAGGGTAATGTTCTCCAGGAAGTTGCATATACTCTGAATCAACGTCCACTGTATGGTGCTATTTCTCCCATAGCCAGGATCCATGGGTCCAGGAACCAAGGGGTGGAAATGGGACCACTCACTATTACACCTATTGATCCACTAGGAAAATTTTTGCTTCCTATCCCTGTGACCCTGAGCTCTGCTGGTCTACAGGTTTTAGTTCCAAAATGGGGAGTGTTTCCACCAGGAGAAACAACAATGATCCCATTGAACTGGAAGTTAAGACTGCCACCTGATTACTTTGGGCTACTTATGCCACTGAATCAACAAGCCAAGAGGGGGATTACATTATTGTCTAGGGTGATTGACCCTGACTATCAGGAGGAAGTAGAACTGCAACTACCTAATGGAGGTAAAGAAGAGTTTTCTTGGAATATAGGAGATCCCCCATGGCACCTTTTAGTACTACTATGCTCTGTGATTAAGATCAATGGAAAACTGCAACAACCCAATCCAGACAAGTCTACCAATGGGTCTGAAATTTCAGGAATGAAGGTTTGGGTCACCCCACCAGGCAAAGAACCACGGTCAGCTGAAGTGCTTTCTGAGGGTAAAGGTGTGGAGGGCCAGGAATAATCAATCAGGCCCAACCAGGAGTAATCAATCAGGCCCAAGCAGGAGCAATCAATTGGGCCTAAGCAGGGAAAGTCCCCACAACATTGGGGTGGAATGTCCCCAAGAGGTAAACAATAATCAACGTTAGGGAACTAAGGGAATGGGATGTGTTTTGGCAACAGCTAACGGCATTTTTTTTGCTTCTATGATCATGCTTGGTTGCTAGCAACTGCAAAAGTACAACATGATTTTAGCCTTTATAAGCACACTTTGAAAATCTCTGGGGGCTGCTCTCTCAATCTTCCTTCTTGGAGGTTTCTGAGGCAGTCACCAGCTGGCTTATAAAGACTCCCAATTGTCTTGCAGTTTTGAATTGTGTGGTCTCTCTTTTGGTGGCCCTACAACATTTGGAGGCCCCAGAGAGATCATCCCTAAAGGGACACCTGGTGACCACAGGTCATGGGGATTGCCCCCAGAACTGAGGTCCAGCCTAGGGGCAGGCCTCGGAGAGATTTTCCTCCACCCCAGGCAAGGACCAGGAACTGGGCTGGTTCTACAGGACCCTTCAAAATTATACAAAATCTGATGGAGTCATCTGTTTATGGAAACCTCACCAGTGAATACAGGTCTGTTATTGGATCCAGTGAGGACCTCTGGAAGGCTGGACACAGCATTATTTCCAAGGTCCAGTCTCAGAGCAAGGTGTTGCCCAGGATTCTGGTTAGGAATCAATTAGGGATAATGCTTGGTTTGTCTTAGTTTGTTTTGTCCTTCCTTTCAATTGTTAGTTTCGTCACACTCTGTCATTCTTGTCATAATTGCCATGGGTCAGTCAAGTTCATCTGTCTGTACTCCCCTTCAATATATTTTTAAACATTTCCAGGAATTTCAGTGGAAGGCCGGAGACTACGGAGCCCCTCTCAATGCCTTAGACTTGGAAAAATTCTGCTCATGGGAGAGGCCAACTTTTGGTTCTGGGTGGCCTCCTGAGGAACTACAGACCTATCTATAGCTTATAAAGTCCAAAGGACAATTTTTGGTGATCCAGGCCACCCTGAGCAAATCCCCTCTATACTAATTTGGATTGAAATTTTAACAAAAAACCCAAGTGGTTACAGTCTGGCCTGGAGTCCAAAAAAGAAAGACCCCCCCCAGAGCCAAAATGGCCCTCTTAATAAAAACCTCTCAAAAAGAAAAGACTAATGGACTTCCAATACTGACAGGACCACCAGAGGATCTCCTCTTGATGGACCCTCCCCCAAACCCAATAGCCCCTCCATCCTCTCTAAGACCAGAGGGGAGAAATGTCCAAGAGACAGCAACCAGCCCCTCTAATAGCCAGGAGGTGACTTTCAGTCCCCCCCATACCAGAATTGGCTCTGCTTGCTACCCTTCTTCTGGTTCACAATCACTGGATTCTTCCGGAGTTCCAATTTTACCCTTGAGGCAGGTTGGTCCTGCCCCAGGGGATGACTGCCCACCTTTCATGGTCTATGTCCCCTTTTCCTCTAGCGATCTGTATAATTGGAAAAACCAGAATCCCTCTTTCTCTGAAAAGCCCCAAGCGCTCATCCCCCTCTTGGAGACTGTCTTTTTTACCCACCAGCCCACCTGGGATGACCGCCAATAACTCCTCCAGGCCCTTTTCACCTCCGAGGAATGAGATGGAGTCAGGAGAGAGGTGAGGAAGTTAATTCTTGGACCTGATGGGCAACCTACTACTGAATCAACCTGATTAGAGGCTGTATTCCCCTCCACCCATCTGGGATGGGACTCCAACAAGTATTGCCAGACTCTGCTCCAGGGGATACCAGAGGTGGCCAAGAAGCCGACCAACTTATCTTGGGTAAGCAAAACCGTACAAAAGCTGGAGGAATCCCCAGCCACTTTCCTTGAGCGCTTCCTTGAGGCATAGTGCTTGTACACCCCTATAGATCCAGAGGCACCTGAAAATAGGCAAGCCATAAATATATCATTTGTCACCCAGTCAGCCCCAGATATAAGAAAAAAGTTACAGAAATTAGAAAGATTTGAGGATAAAGTGCTATCCGAACTGATAGAGATTGCCCAAAAGATTTTTAATAACAGAAATGACCCCGAGACCATGCAGTCCAAAAAAATAGCCAAAACTTTAGTATCTGCAGTGGTTGAACAGGAAAAACAAAAAGGTAGGTGGGAAATCATTAAAAAAAAGAAAGGGAAACCAAGGAAAATGGTTGGGCCTAGGTGTAAACCAATGCGCCTACTGCAAAGAGAATGGACGTTGGAAAAATGAACGCCCTAAAAGAGGATTTAAAGGACTGAAACCTGCCCCTGTTCTGGTTGAAGAGGTGAATTGACAGGGCTGGGGCTTCTTTCTGTTGAGCTCCCAGGAGCCCAAGGTCACATTAGGAATTGCGGGCAAGCCTATAAAATTTCTTGTGGATACTGGGGCGACTTTATCCATCCTCCAGCAAGCAGAAGGGCCCATATCTAGGGGGAAAAATCCCCATGCAGGAAGCAACGGGAAAGACAAAATCTTACTCATGGACTAAGACTAGGATCACTAACCTTGGGGAAGGAACTGTCACCCATTCATTTCTTGTAATGCCAGAGTGTCCATACCCCCTTTTGGGGAGAGACCTTCTCCAGAAATTACAAGCCACCATCTATTTCAAAAACGATTCAGCTCAGCTCTCCTTCAATACAAACCCCTCTGCAATCCTCCTCACTTGCCCCTTATCATAAGAGTATTTACTTACTGTGGAGGTGGCGCTGCCAGCCCCAGGCCCATATTTGTGGGAATTAAAAAAAATACCAGGTATATCGGCAGAAACTAACCTACCAGGATTAACCACCCACTGCCCCCCCCTTATTGTGCAGCTGACTAGCACTGCCACCCCAATCAGAGTCTGACAATACCCAATAAGCTTAAAGGTTAAAAGAGGCATTGCAGTCCACATCAAAAGACTCCTAGAAGCAGGTATTCTAGTCCCCTGCCACTCGGCTTGGAACACCACCCTTCTCTCGGTCCAAAAACCTGGGACTGATGATTTCTGGCCAGTGCAAGATCTCCAAGAGGTAAACAAAAAAATTGAAACCGTTTACCCCACTGTGCCTAGCCCATATACACTCTTGAGCCTGTTACCTCCCAGTCAGCAGGTCTACACTGTTCTGGACTTAAAGGATGCCTTCTTTTCACTTCCCCTGGCCGTGATAAGTCAACCCATCTTTGCTTTTGAATGGACTGACCCAGGGGAGGGGTTTCTCTGGACAACTAACCTGGACTTGGCTGCTGCAGGGTTTCAAAATTTCTCCCACCCTGTTCGATGAGGCCATTTTAAACAAGAGCATCCCAAGATAACCCTCCTATAATATGTGGATGACCTCTTACTGACAGCTAATAATCTGTCAAACTGCAAAAAGGCAACTGAAAACTTGTTACAGGAACTAGCCCAGTTGGGCTATTGGGTCTCAGCAAAAATGGCCCAATTCTGCACCAGTTCAGCAACATACTTAGGGTATGAATTAGAAGGGGGAAAAAGAGCTCTGTCTTCTAATAGGATTGAAGCTTTCCTAAAAATACCCCAACCAAAAATGAAAAGGTAGGTATGGGAGTTTTTAGAAGCAGTCGGATATTGCTGGGTCTAGATTCCTGGGTTTGCAGAAATAGCAAAACCCCTGTACACTAGCACAGGGGGAAAGGAGGAAGCTCTAACCTGGACCGAGGCTGAGCATAAAGCTTTTAAAATGCTAAAACAGGCACCTGAGAGAGCCCCTGCCTTAACCTTGCCTGACCTGTCCAAACCTTTTCAACTACACGTCACTGAAACCCAAGGAATAGCAAAGGAGTCCTCAACCAAATGCCAGGACCATGGAAAAGGCCAGTTGTCTACCTGTCTAGAAGACTAGACTATGTGGCGGCCGGCTGGCCAAGCTGCCTCCGAGCCATTGACGCCACTGCCATTTTAATAAAAGAAGCATCTAAATTAACTCGGGGACAGGACTTACACATAGTGGCCCCACATTCAGTAGAAACATTACTAAGGAGCTTGCCCAAGAGATGGCTCTCAAATGCCTGGATAACCCAGTATCAGGTATTGCTACTGGATCCCCCAAGAATCTGGTTCTTAAAAATGGTAGCTCTTAACCCCGCCACCTTGCTTCCAGGTAATGACCCATCTGAGCCCATCCATGACTGTTGTGAGATCCTGGAATCTCCCACAAACCTGAGGGCTGATGTCACTGACAACACCTGGCCAAATCCAGATGAAAAACTATATATGGATGGGAGCAGTTACGTCTTGGAGGGAATCAGGTATGTGGGAATAGTGGTGATAACTGTGGACCAGGTCATCTGGGGTCAGGAAATAGGACATGGGATTTCAGCCCAGAAGACCAAACTAATAGCTTTGACCCAGGTTCTAAGGTGGGGAAAAGGGAAGGTTTTCAACATCTACATGGACAGTAGACACTCTTTCACAACTGCGCACATCCACGGGGCACTATATCAGGAGCGGGGATTTTTTACTTCAGGAGGAAAGGAAATAAAAAATATGCCAGAAATACTCGCCTTGCTAGAGGCTATCTGGTTGCCAAAAAGGGTAGCCATTATACATTGCAAAGGACATCAGACTGTTGAAACTCAAATTGCCAGAGGAAATGCCCTAGCTGATAAAATGGCAAAAGAGGTTCCCTAAAAACCAGTGGGGACGCTGCAGATACTTCCTGTTTTACCAGAGCAAATGCTGCCGAGCCCTCCAAAATATACCGGGGAAGAAATTAGACTGGGCGAAACTCTGGGCACTTAAACAGATCCAGATAGTTGGAAAATTCTCCCATAACTCCCCTTTCCTAGGTGTCTAAACAGTTGGCAGAGATCAAAGTGTAGGGTTGGTTGGGAGGGAGTGGTGGTTGTAGTCACCAGTACTCCATCCACTGTTTTAGTGTGTCCCCAGGTGTAGTTTATAACCTGGTGAGGGTTTTTTACCGGGACCCCCACCAGGGATACCAAGAGGATCCAGAGGGATTTCTGGAAAGTTTTATCTTTAGTGGATCCTCGGTTTGCTGGATGGTCCATTTCTCCAGGATTTGGTCCGGGGTGACTTTTTTTTAATCTGGTATGGTGAATCCAGTGCCGTTTCCCACAACATTCACTGCCATTGGAGTTATGGTAACATGATCAGATATGGATGTACTACCCCCCACCAAGAAAAAAGCTTATGGCATACCCAATACTATGCCTGTCTTGTGGAGGGAAATTTAAACTGCCAAGGGAAAAGCCAATACTATTGTGCCAACTGGGGTTGTGAAACAATCACAGAATAGACTAACCAAGACCCGTTCATAACCTTAACAAGGGCACCAGCCCATAACCCCACAGTTGTACCCGAGGTGCCTGTAACCTAGTGATTATTACTGTCCCTTCCTAGCATAGCCAAACCTGGGTGAGTGGAAAATCTTGGGGATTGAGATTACATGTCTCGGGTTACAACCCATGCACCATTTTCACAACTCAAAGGTTCCTTCCCCATAAAGAGGACAATCCCATAGGACGTAATCAAGCTCTCAACCCTGGCATAAAACCGGTACAGCCCCTCAGACTCAGGGTCCTGCCTCTGGTAGGCTCGAGCTCAAAAGTGCTTGCTAGTAACCGCAAAACCACAACATGATTTTAGCCTTTATAAGCACATCTTGAAAACTCTGGGGGCTGCTCTCTGAATCTTACTTCTTGGAGGTTTCTGAGGCAGTTGCTGGCCGGCTAACAAAGACTCCCAATTGGCTTGCAGTTTTGAATTGTGTGGTCTCTCTTTCAGTGTGCCCCACAACAAAGGGAAGATGGAATGGGTAGTGGAAGAGGGTAGTGATAAATATGAACTTCAACCATGTGATCAGTTACAGAAACAAGGACTGTAATGCTGTTTTGTTCATGTTATACCATTTAAGTTGTAAGATATCAAGTTTAAGAATGAATATTACCCAAGGATTTACAACCTATTCTGGAGAGATTTAATGTGTTTTCAGTAATATGCAGGACAGTTGAGTATTGTTAGGTAAAAGAAAAAATGTGTGTTTTATTGTTTTTATTTGGAAATTGGGTATGGTTTAAGGTGATATATATAGCTGCCAAGTTGACAAGGGGTGGACTATCATGGTCAGGTTCATGTGTCAAGTTGGCCAAATTGTGATACCTGTTTGTCTGGTTGGGCAAGTGCTGGCCTGTCTGTTGCAATGAGGACATTTCATAGAATTAAATCATGATCATGCTGGCTGCATCCACAGCTGATTCCATTTGTAATCAGTCAGAGGGGAGTGTCTTCTGCAATGAGTGATGCTTAATCTAATCATGGGAAGCCTTTTAAGGAGGATTCAGAAGAGACGGGTGCTATTTCTGCTTCGGCTGGCAAGCCTCTCCTGTGGAGTTCACCCAGACCCTCCATCGGAGTCATCAGTTTCACAGCCTGCCCTGCAGATTTTGGACTCTGTGTTCCCATGGTCAAGTGAGACACATTTATGAATTTTATATTTGCGAGTGTTCCCTGTTGATTCTGTTTCTCTAGAGAACCCTAATTAATACAGAGGCTAAGGGACTTATTGGATTCATTCACTTCCATGCACATTTTGGACTGAAAGTACTTTCTTCAGAGAACACTATCCTTAGCCTAAACCTAACTCTAGCCCTACCCCAAAACCAACAACCACCTCAAAACCAACAACAGACACAAACCTACCCTAAGTTTCACACCAATCTTAATCCCACCATAGGCAGAATCCAAAACCTAACCCTAGCCTAAGCTGAACTCTAACCCACAACCAAACACTAATGCTATCCCAACATTAACCCTTAACCTAAACCTGAGCCTTACACTAGCATTAACATAATCTGTTTCAAAAAACCGAGTTATAATATTTGCACACATTTCCAAGCATTTTTAATGGAAAACACAATGCAAAGCAGTTTCCTAGTAAAATTTAAGATCAGTTTGTAAATGCCTTTTGAGTGCTCATTGACTGACCAGCTTCATTCACTTTCAAGCAGTTTTGTAGGAGAAAAACAACACTTCTCACAGCAATCAATTACAGCTATGCAAACCACTACCGAAATCTGTTTTGAAAACAGAGAATTGCCCTGGTTCCATTCAGTGGCATAAGATTTTCCACTAAAATTGCAATATTTCAGAGAACCCTCACTTTAACTCAACTCAAACATAACACTAATGGAACCACAAACACAAACACAAACCGAAACCACAAAGAACCAATACTAGCACAAATTCCAACATCCAAACCCAGTTTCAAAATCAAGCCCAAGCCTAACTTCAACCCAAACCCTCACATTAAACCTAACCCTAAACCTAACCCTATTCCTAACCCTAACTCTAGCCTGAACCTTACAATCAACCCTATCCCTAACCATAACACCAACCCTAAAATCAACACTAAATTTTTCCTATCCCTGCACCCACCGCACCCCTAAACCTTAGCCTAACCCAAACACTAACCCTAACCCTAACCCAAGCCCCAACCATACCACCAACCCTAACCCTAAATCTAATCCTAATCCCAACCCTAAATGCAATGCTAAGATTTCTACCAACCCTACTTCAACAGCAGCCCTTAAACTAACCCTAACCCGAATCCTTACCCTAAGAATGAGTCAAGTGTTAATATAATTTGTTTCAGAGACTGAATAATGTACTTGGTCCACACATGTACATACATATTTTTAAAGTAAAACAGAATTGTCCAACATGGCTCCCCTTATTCAAGGTGAAAAAATGTCTGTGAACTGGTTTTGAGAAATGAGTGCATTCTAGCACCATTCATTTGGATGTATGTCTTGCGTGAAAACTAGCATTTTCACAGAAAACTCAACAATTGCTATGCAAATCCCTTACCTAATACTGTTTTGCAGACTAAGGAATTTATTGGATCCATTCACTTCCATGCAGTTTTTGGATTGAAAGTACTTTCTTCAGAGAACACTATCCATAACCTAAGCCTAACCTAAATCTAACACTGGCCTTTAACCCTAAACCTAGAACAACCTCAAAACCAACAACAAACACCATCCTACCCGAAGCTTCACACCGATCTTTATCCCACCCTAACTAGAATCCAAATCCTAACCCTAGCCTAAGCCAAACTCTAACCCACAACCAAACACTAGTGCTATTCCAACATTAACTTTAAACCTACCACTGAACCTAACACCAACATTAACATAATCTGTTTCAAAACCGAGTAATAATAATATCTGCATACATTTCCAAGCATTTTTAATGGAAAACAGCATTGCAAAGTAATGTTTCCTAGTAAAATACGTGAGCAGTTTTTAAATGTGCTTTGAGTGCTTATTGACTTACCAGCTTCATTCACTTTCAAGCAATCTTGTCAGGGAAAAACAACATTTCTGTGGAGCACTCAGCTACAGCTATGCAAACCATTAGCTAAAAATGTTTGGAAAACTTAGAATGGTCCTGGTTCCATTCACTGGTGTAAGATTTTTTACTAAAACTGCAATATTTCAGAGAACCTTCACGTTAACTTAACTTAAAAATAACACTAATGCAACTACAAACACAAACACCAAACAAAACCCCAAAGAAACAATACCAGCCCAGATCCTAACTTCAAAACCCAGTTTCAAAATGAATGCCAAGACTGACTTCAACCCAAACCTCACCCTAACCCTAACAAAAACCCAACCATGTTCGTAAACCTAACCCTTGCTCCAACTGTAAGCCGACCCTAACCTCAACCTTAACCCCACCCCAACACTAACCCTAAACTCTACCTAACCTTTTTACCAAACCAACACCCAATTACAACTCTAAACATATCCCTAACCCCAACCCTAACCCTAAACATAACCTTAAACATAACCCTAGTCCCACCCCTAGCCCCAACCCAAGCCCTAACCCCAACCCCAACACCAATCTTAAACCCCACCATAACCTTTACAGCAACCCTACACCCAATCACAATCCTAAACCTAACCCTAACCCCAACCCTAACCCTAACCCTGAGCCTAGCCTTAACACAATTTTCTTGAGAAACTCAGTAATGTCCTTGGTCCACACACTTCCATACATACTTTTAGCTTAAAACAGCATTGTCCAACAAATCTCACATAATTCTAGCTGAAAATGTCTGCAAATGGGTTCTGAGAACTGAGTGACACACTGCCTCCATTCACTTCGATATATTTCTTGCATGAAAACTAGCATTTTCACAGAAAATGCAACAATTGCTATGCAAATCCATTACCTAATTGTGTTTTGAAAGCTAGGAGATTTAATGGATCCATTCACTTCCATGCACTTTCTGTATGGAAGGTACTTCAGAGAGCACTATCCTTAAACTAAACCTAACCTAACCTAACACTAACACTACCCATAAAACTACAACAATCGCAAAACCAACAACAAATCCAAACCAAATCGAAGTCTCACACCAATCTTAAACCAACTCTAAGCATGACTCAAAGCCTAACCCTAGGTTAAGCCTAACTCTAAGCTACAACCTAACACTAATGCTAACCCTACATTAACACTAAACATAACCCTGACCCTAACGCTAATATTAACGTAATCTTTTCAAAAATGGAGTAATAATAATATCTCCACACATTTCCATGCATTTTAATGGAAAACAGCATTGCAAAGTAATGTTTCTTTGTAAAATATGAGAACAGTTTGTAAATGTGTTTTGAGTGTTCATTGACTTACCAGCTCCATTCAGTTCCAAGCTATTTTGTCAGTGAAAAAGAGCTTTTCTGCCAAGCACTCAACTATAACTTTGTGAATCATTACCTAAACCTATTTTGAAAACTCAGAATGGTCCTGGTTCCATTACCTATATTAAGATTTTTACTAAAACTACAATATTTTAGAGAATCCTCACCTTAAACTTAACTTAGACACAACACTAACACAACCACAAACACAAACTGAAACCCCAAAGAACCAATACCATCTTCCATACCCAGTTCCAAAATGAACCCCAACCATGACTTCAACCAAAACCCTCACCCTAACCCTAACCCTAAACCTATCTATATTCCCAACCCCAACCCTAGACCCAGACTTAACCACAACCCTAACCCTATCCCTAATTCGAACCCCAACACTAACCCTAAACCCAACCCTAACATTTATACCATACCTATATCCAACTGCAACTCTAAACCTAACCATGATCCCAAACTTACCCTAACCCTAACCCTAATACTAACCCTAGCAACACTCCTAACCCCCTCCCTAACCCTAACCTCAACCCCAACACCAATCCTAAACCCCACCCTAGCTTTATACCAACACTGAACCCAACTCCAACCCTAAACCCAACCTTAACCCTAAGACTAACCCTAACCTTAGTCCCACACCTATACCTTACACTATCCCTAACCCCAAGATCAACACCGACCCTACACCCCATTATAACCTTTAACCTAACCCTACACCCAACAGCAATACTAAACCTAACCCTAAGCCCAACCTTAATGCTAACCCTAAGCCTAACCCTAACCCTAACACTAAGCCAAGCCTTAACATAATTTGTTTCAGAAACTGAGTAAGGTATTGGTCCTGACATGTCCATACATACTTTTAGGGTAAAACAGCATTGTCCAACAAATCTCACCTAACTCTAGTGAAAAATGTCTGTGAATGGGTTTTGAGAACTGAATGACACACTGGCTCCATTCATTTCGATATATGTCTTGTGTGAAAACCAGTATTTTCACAGAAAACTCAACAATTGCCATGCAAATCTCTTACCTAGTAGCGTTTTGAAAGTTAGGAGACTTAATGGACCCATTCACTTCCATGTACTTTTTGGATGGAAATTACTTTCTTCAGAGAACACTATCCTTAACCTAAACCTAACCTAAACCTCACACTAACACTACCCCTAAACCTACAACAACCTCAAACCCAACAACAAACCCAAACTGACCCGAAGCTTCACGCCAATCTTAATCCCACACTAAGCAAACCCAAATCCTAACCCTAGCCTAAGCCTAACTCTAAGGCACAACCTAACACTAATGTCATTCCTACATTAACACAAAACATAACCCTGAGCCTAACAATAATATTAACATAAACTGTTTCAAACACCGAGTAATAATAACATCTTGACACATTTCAGTGCGTTTTTAATGGAAAAAGGCATTGCAAAGTAATGTTTCCTAGTAAAGTATGAGAACAGTTTGCAAATGTGTTTTGAGAGATCATTGACTTACCAGCTCCATTCACTTTTGAACCATTTTGTCATTGAAAAACAGAATTTCTGCCAAGCACTTAACTACAGCTATGCAAACCCCTACCTAAAACGGTTTTTGAAAACTTAGAATGGTCCTGGTTCCATTATCTGGTGGAAGATTTTCTACTAAAACGGCAATATTTTACAGAACCCTCACCTTAAACTTAGACATAACACTAATGCAACCACAAACACAAACTGAAACCCTAAACACCAATTCCAGAAGAAATCCCAACATCCAAACCCAGTTCCAAAATGAACCCCAAGCCTAAATTCAACCCAAACCCTCAGGCTAACCCTAACCCTAAACCTAAATATATCTCTAACCCTAACCCTAGCCCCAACCCTAACCTAAACCCTAACCCTAACCATAACCCCAACCCCAACACCAACCCTAAACACAACCTTAACATTTATACCAAACCTATATCTAACCACAACAATAAACTTAAACCTAAACCCAAATCTAATCCTAAGACTAAGCCTAAACCTTCCCCCACACCTAACCCCAACCCTAACCCTAAACACACCCCACCACCAACCTTAACCCCCACCCTAAAGTTTATACAAACCCTATATGAAACCACAACTATAGACCTAACTCTAACCTTAAACATAACCCTAACTCTCACCCTAACACTGAACCTAGCCTTAACATGATTTGTTTCAGAAACTGAGTAATGTACTTGGTCCACACATGCCCACACATTCTTTTAGTGTAAAACAGCATTGTCCAACAAATCTCACCTAATTCTAGCTGAAAAAGTCTGTGAATATGTATTGAGAACTGAGTGACATACTGGCTCCATTCATTTTGATGTATGTCTAGTGGGAAGGTAGAATTTTTACAAAAATATCAATTGCTATGCAAATCTCTTACCTAATACTGTTTTGAAAGCTAAGAGACTTAATGGATCCATTCCCTTTCATGCACTTTTTGGACTGAAAGTACTTTCTTTAGAGAACACTCTCCTTTACCTAAAACTAACCAAAATCTAACATTAACACTACCCCTAAACCTACAACAACCTCAAAAGCAACAACAAACCCAAACCTACCCGAAGCTTCACAATAATCTTAATTACACCCTAATCAGAATCCAAATCCTAACCCTAGCCTAAGCCGAAATCTAACCCATAACCAAACACTAATGCTATCACAACATTAACCCTCAATTTAACCCTGAGCCTAACACTAACATTAACATAATCTGTTTTAAAAACCGAGTAAATATATATCTGTTTACATTTCAAAGCATTTTTAATGGAAAGCAGCATTGCAAAGTAATGTTTCCTAATGAAATGTGAGTACATTTTGAGATGTGTTTTGATAGCTCATTGACTTATCAGCTCCATTCACTTTCAATCAATTTTGTCAGATAAAAACAGCATTTCTGCAGAGCACTCAACTGTAGCTATGCAAACCATTACCTAAACCTGTTTTGAAAACTAAGGTGGCCCTGACTGCTTTCACTGGTGTAAGATTTTTACTAAAACTGCAATATTTCAGAGAACCCTCACTTTAACTTAACTAAAAGATAGCACTAACGCAATCACAAACACAAGCACAAACACAAACCGAAACCCCATAGAACCAATACCAGCACAAATCCCAACCTCTAAACCCAGTCCCAAAATCAAACTCAAGCCTAAATTCAACCCAAACCCTCACACTAAACATAACCCTAAACCTAACCCTAACCCTAAGTCTAAACCTAGACCCAACCCTATCATCAACTGTACCCTAACCATAACCCAAATACCTAAACCAACCCTATAATCAACCCTAAACTTTATACCAACCCTACACCCACTCGCAACCCTGAACCTAACCCTAATACCAAACCAACCACTAATCCTAACCCTGAACCTAACCCATGCCAAAATTCTACCAAGAGGTCTAAGCCTCACCCTAAACCCAACACTAAAGTTCATTCTAACCCTAACCCTAACCCCAATAATACTATCAACCCTAAGCCTAACTCTAACCCAAGCACCAAGACAAACCATATACCCAACCCTAAACTTTATACCTACCCTACACCCACATGCAGCCCTAAACCTAACCCTAACCTCAACCCTCACCCTTTCCTTAACTGTAACCCTAACCCTAATTCCAGCCCAAATACTACCAACAATCCTAATCCTAACCCCAACCCCAACACCAACCCTAAACATAACCCTAAACTCCATCGGAATTGTCAGCTTCACAGCCTGGCCTGCAGATTTTGGACTCTGCGTTCCTGTGGTGATGTGATAAACTTTATATTTCCGAGTGTTCCCTGTTGATTCTGTTTCTCCAGAGAACCCTAACTAATACATCTTGATACCAGGAATGGTTCTTAAGAGACAGAATCTTAAAAATGAGTTTTTATGAATTGTTTTCTACTCTGACTGGACTCAAAGACACTAAGGACTCTGATTCCCATAATCAGAATGACACTCCCACTCCATGGAGTGAGTTGGCAAAAGAGATAGTCAAAATATCATCAGTCGATTCTAATGCTTCACTTGTACAAAGCCAGGCTCTGGGGGAGAATGTTTTTGACACCTTTACAGAGTTTGTAGAAATAAGAGGTATAGAGATGTTGGTTGGTTGTTGTTAGGTACACTGGCTACATTAAGGAGTGAAAGGGATGGATTTAAGGCTTCAAACAAGAAGCTTAAGCACCGTCTGACAGATGTAGACATGCCTATGAGTATCCTGAGGGAAAATCTTATTTCTTGTAGCCATAGACTTGAGATCTCTGAAAATCAGACTCAGAATCTTATTGTTATAGTAGCAACTTTACAACATAAACTGAAATCTCAATCTTGCATGGTGTCGGCTGTTAAAGTGAGGGCATTGATTGGAAAGGAGTGGGACCCTGAAAAATGGGATGGTGACATATGGATTGATGATGCCAGGGGTGAGGTCAAAATCCTAGATCATGCTAAGTATTCTCTAGATAACCCTGTAGTAGTTTTCCCTAAGGATATAACCACCCCACCTCCAGCCTGCCTTGAAGAGTTGGCCACCCAACCTCCTCCTGAAGAGACTAGCCCTAGAGTGATGAATCCTGTTTCACTAGAATAAACTGAAAATGAAAGCCCTGAAGCAAATGGCTTGGAAGATATTTCTAATTATTTTCATGATCCACCCCCAACATCCCTCATTTCTTCCGGACCTATAACTAGATTAAGTCCCAACAAGCCCCTAAAGGTAAGGTACAAAGTATCACACATGAGGAGGTACATTATAACTCCAAAAGAATTGTGTGAGTTTTCCAATTTATATATACAGAAATAAGGGGAATATGTGTGGCAATGGATTTTAAGGGTGTGGGATAATGGTTGGAGGAATACAAGGATGGATCAGCTTAATTTATTGATATGGGCCCACTAAGCAGGGATTCTGCATTCAGTGTTATAGCTCGAGCAGTTAGAAAAGGTATTAACAGCTTGTTTGGATGGTTGGTTGAAACATGGATCAAAAGGTGGCTAACATTACCTGAGGTTGAAATGCCAGAACTGCCCTGGTATAATGTAGATGTGGGGATCCAGAGGCTTAGAGTGATTGGAACATTAGAGGGAATTCATCATGCAAAGCCTTCTCTTATACCCCAGGAATGTTCAGAGGATGCACCTTTTACCAGAACAGTGAGAAATCAAATTGTGAGACTAGCACCATCATTCCTAAAAAGCTCTGTGGTTGCACTTCTCTGTAGGTCAGATATTACTTTAGGAACTGCTGGCACTGAGCTGGAATCCTTAAACACAATGGGGATGATGGGATCACAAGTTGGCAGAAGCCAGGTGCAGCACTTGATCATCAAAGACAGGGTAGACGTGGCTATTATAATAGACAGGAAACTCAAAGCAGGCATCAAAATTCTGTGACTTGCAGGGATTTGTGGTATTGGCTAGTAAATCATGGGGTACCTAGAAATACAATAGAAGGGCAGCCTACTAAATTGTTCTTTGAGCTGTATAAACAAAAGAGTTCTAGGTCAAGTGAACAAAAGTCTCACTTGAATTACAAAAACACAGATTCACGGCCCCTTATTCAATTTCCAGACTTGAAACAGTTTACAGACCCAAAACCTCTTGAATGAAGAGGAGGCCAGGTCCCTTTGGGGGAGACTGTGTTACACTGCCACAAATTTATACTGTTAATCTTCCTCCAAGCTTTCCTCAAGGAGACAGACAGCCTTTTACCAGGGTAACTGTGCATTGGGGAAAAGGAAATGACCAGATATTTTGGAGATTATCAGACACTGGTTCAGAAGTGACATTAATTCCAGGGGACTCAAAATGTCACTCTGGACCCCCAGTCAGAGTGGGGGCTTATGGAGGCCAGGTGATCAATGGAGTTTTAGCTCTGATCCATTTCACAGTGAGTACAGTGGGCCCCTGGACCCATCATGTAGTTATTTCCCCAGTTCCAGAATCTATAATTGGTATAGACATACTTAGCAACTGGCAGAATACCCACACTGGCTCTCTAACTCATGCAGTGAGGGCTATTATGGTGGGAAAGGCCAAGTGTGGCCCACTAGAACTTCCCCTACCAAGCAAAATAGAAAATCAGAAGGAATACTGTATTCCTGGAAGGATTGCAGAGATTACTGCCACTTTTAAGGACTTGAAGGATGCAGGGGTGGTGATTCCAACCACATTCCCATTGAACTCTCTTATTTGGCCTGTGCAGAACACACATCAGTCTTGGAGGATGACAATGGATTATTGCAAGCTCAACCAGGTGGTAACTTCAATTGCAGCTGCTGTTCCAGATGTAGTATCATTGGTTGAGCAAATCAATACATCCCCTGGTACCTGGTATGCAGTTATTGATCTGGCAAATGCTTTTTTCTCAATAGCTATTAGTAAGGACCACCAGAAACAGTCTTCTTTCAGCTGGCAAGATCAGTAATATACTTTCACTGTCCTACCTCAGGGGTATATCAACTCTCCAGCCCAGTGTCATAATCTTGTCTGCAGAGACCTTGATTATTTCTCCCTCCCAGAAGACATCATGTTGGTCCATTATATTGATGATATTATGTTGATTAGACATAGTGAGCAAGAAGTAGCAACTACTCTAGATTTACTGGTAAGGCATTTGCGTGTCAGAGGATGGGAGATAAATCCAACAAAAATACAGGGGCCTTCCACCTCAGTGAAACTTCTAGGTGTCCAGGGGTGTGAAGGAAAAGTTGCTGCATCTGGCCCATCCTACGACCAAAAAAAGAGGCACAATATCTAGCTGGTCTTTTTGGATTTTGATGACAACATATTCCTCATTTGGGTGTGCTACCCTGGCCCATTTATCAAGTGACCAGAGAAGCTGCTAATTTTGAATGGGGAACTGAACAAGAGGAGGCTCTGCGACAGGTTCAGGCTGCTCTGTCACTTGGGCTGCATGATTCAGCAGATCCAATTGTGCTAGAAGTGTCAGTGGCAAATTGAGATAATGTGTGGAGCCTTTGGCAGGCCCCTAAGGGAGAATCACAATGCAGACCCTTAGGATTTTGGAGCAAAGCCTTACCATCTGCTGCAGATAACTACTCTCCTTTTAAGAAACAGCTTTTGGCCTGCTACTGGGCCTTAATAGAAACTGAATGCTTAACCATGGGCCACCAAGTTACCATGAGACCTGAGTTGCCTATTATGAGTTGGGTGTTGTCTGATCCACCAAGCCATAAAGTTGGGCATGCACAGCAGCACTCTATTGTAAAATGGAAATGGTATATGCGAGATAGAGCCAGAGCACGTCCTGAAGGCACAAGTAAGTTACTTGAAAAAATGGCGCAAATTCCCATGGTTTCCACTCCTGCTGCCACATTACTTTCTCTTTCCCAGACCAGAGCTATGGCCTCTTGGGGAGTTCCTTACAGTGAATTGACTGAGGAAGAAAAAACTTGGGCCTGGTTTACAGATGGTTCAGCACGATATACAGGTACCACCCGAAAGTGGACAGCTGCAGCATTACAACCACTTTCTGGGGTGTCCTTGAAAAACAGTGGTGAGGGGAAATTCTCCCAGTGGGCAGAACTTTGAGCAGTGCACCTGTTGTTTATTTTGCTTGGGAGGAAAACTGGTCAGAGGTGCGTTTGTATACTGACTCATGGGCTGTTGCTAATGGTTTGGCTGGATGGTCAGGGACTTGGAAAGACCATAATTGGAAAATTGGTGACAAAGAGGTCTGGGGAAGAAGTATGTGGATAGACCTTTCTGAGTGGGCTAAAAACATGAAGATATTCGTGTCCCATGTGAATGCACACCAGAGGGTGACTTCAGCAGAGGAAGATTTTAATAATCAAGTGGATAAGATGACCCGTTCTATGGATACGAGTCAGCCTCTTTCCCCAGCAACTCCTGTCATTGCCCAATGGGTTCATGAACAAAGTGATCATGGTGGTAGGGGTGGAGGTTATGCATGGGCTCAGCAACATGGACCTCCACTCACCAAGGCTGACCTGGTTGCAGCCACTGCTGAGTGCCAATCTGCCAGCAGCAGAGACCCACACTCAGCCCTTGATATGGCACCATTCCCCGAGGTGACCAGCCAGCTACATGGTGGTAGGTTGATTACATTGGACCACTCCCTTCATGGAAGGGGCAGCGATTTGTTCTAACTGAAACAGTCACATAATCTGGATATGGGCTTGCTTTCTCTGCATGCAATGTTTCTGCCAAAACCACCATCCATGGGCTTACAGAATGCCTTCTCCATCGTCATGGTATTCCACATAGCATTGCTTCGGATCAAGGAACACACTTCACAGCAAATGAAGTGCGGGAATGTGTGCATGCTCATGGAATTCTCTGGTCTTACCATGTTTCCCATCATCTAGAAGCAGTTGGATTGGTAGAACGATGGAATGGTCTTTTGAAAACTGAATTACAGTGCCAACTAGATGGCAGTACCTTGAAAGTCTTGGGTTATGTTCTCCAGGAAGCTGTATATGCTCTGAATCAGTGTCCGCTGTATGGTGCTGTTTTTCCCATAGCCAAGATCCATGGGTCCAGGAACCAAGGGGTGGAAATGGGAGTGGTACCACTCACTATTACCCCTAGTGATTCACTAGGAAAACTTTTCCTTCCTGTCCCTGCCACCCTGAGCTCTGCTGGTCTACAGGTTTTAGTTCCAAAATGGGGAGTTCTTCCACCAGGAGAAACAACAATGATTCCATTGAACTGGAATCTAAGACTTCCACCTGGTCACTTTGGGCCATTTATCCACTGGATCAATAAGCGAAGAAGGTGATTACATTATTGCCTGGGGTGATTGACTCTGACTATCAGGGGGAAGTAGGACTGCAACTACCTAATGGAGGTAAAGAAGTGTTTTCTTGGAATATAGGAGATCCCCTATGGCGTCTTTTAGTACTACCATGCCCAGTGATTAAAATCAATGAAAAACTGCAACAACTCAGTTCAGGCAGGACTACCAATGGCTCTGAAACTTCAGGAATGAGGGTTTGGGTGATGGCACCAGGCAAAGAACCACGGCCAGCTGAAGTGCTTGGTGAGGGTAAAGGGAACATTGAAAGGATAGTGGAAGAAGGCAATGATAAATATGAACTTCAACCACGTGATCATTACAGAAACAAGGACTGTAATGCTATTTTGTTCATGTTATACTATTTAAGTTGTTAGATATAAAGTTTGAGAATGAATGTAGCCCTAGGATTTGCACCCTATTCTGGAGAGATTTAATGTGTTTCCAGTTATATGCAGGACAGTTGAGTATTGTTAGGTAAAAGAAAAAATGTTGGTTTCATCGTTTTTATTTGGAAATTGGGTATGGTTTAAGGTGATATATATAGTTGTCAAGTTGACAAGGGGTGGACTGTCATGGTCAGGTTCAGGTGTCAACTTGGCCAAGTTGTGGTACCTGTTTGTCTGGTTGGGCAATTACTGACCTGTCTATTGCAATGAGGACATTTCATGGAATTGGATAGTGATCACGTCAGCTGCATCCACAGCTGATTCCATTTGTAATCAGCCAAAGGGGAGTGCCTTCTGCAATGAGTGATGCTTAATCTAATCACTGGAAGCCTTTTAAAGAGGATTCAGAAGAGACAGTCCTTTCCTGTTTCGGCTGGTGAGCCTCTCCTGTGGAGTTTGTCCAAATCCTCCTTTGGAATCACCGACTTCACAGACTTGTCCTGCGGATTTTGAACTCTGCATTCCTGTGGTCGTGTGAGACACTTTTATAAATTTTATATTTGCAAGTGTTCCCTGTTGATTCTGTTTCTCCAGAAAACCCGAACTTATACACCTGGCATAAGATTTTTTACTAAAACTGCAATATTTCAGTGAACTCTCACCTTAAGCTTAACTTAAACATAACACTAATGCAACCACAAACACAAACATAAAATGAAACCCCAAAGAAGAAATACCAGCACAAATCACAACCTCCAAACCCAGTTCCAAAGTGAACCCCAAACCTAACTTCACCCTAAACCTAACCCTAAACCTAACCATATCCCTAACCCTAACCCTAGTCCCAACCCTAAACCCTACCCTAACCCTAACCCCAACCCCAACAGCAACCCTAAGTCCAACACTAACCTTTATATCAATCTTATGCCAAACCACAACTCTAAACATAACCCTAAACCCAACACTAATCCTATCCCAAACCCTAACCTTAGCCCCACTGCTAACACCAATCCTAACCCTAACCCCAACCTCAACACCATCCCTAAACCCTACCCTAACTTTTATACCAACCCTAAACCTAACCACAACCCTAAGCCTAACCCAAACCCCAACCCTAACCCTAACCCCAACCCTAACCCTAACACTAACCCCAACCCTAACACTAGCCCTAATATTAAGCCTAGCCTTAACATAATTTGTTTCAGAGACTGAGTAATGTATTTGGTCCACACACATCCATACATATTTTTAGCATGAAATGGCATTGTCCAACAAATCTTACCTAATTCTAGCTGAAAAAATCTGTTAATAGGTTTTGAGAACTGAGTGACTAACTGGCTCAATTCATTTTGATGTATGTCTTGCATGTAAACTAGCATTTTCACAGAAAACTCAAGAATTGCTATGCAAATCCCTTCCCTAATACGATTTTGAAAGTAAGAGACTTAATGGATCCATTCACTTGCATGCACTTTTTGGACTGAAAGTCCTTTCTTCAGAGAACACCATCCTTAACCTAAACCTAATCTAAACCTAACAATAACATTGCCCATAAACCTACAAGACCTCAGACCCAACAACAAACCCAAACCAACCCGATGTTTCACACCAATCTAAATTCCACCCTAAGCATAACTCAAATCCTAACCTTAGCCTAAGCCTAGCTCTAAGCTACAACTTAACACTAATGCTATACCTACATTAACACTAAACATAACCCTGAGCCTAACACTAATATTAACATAATCTGTTTCAAAAACCGACTAATAATAATATCTCCACACATTTCCATGCATTGGTAATGGAAAACAGCATTGCAATAATATTTCCTACTAAAATATGAGATCAGTTTGTAAATGTGTTTTGAGAGCTCACTGACTGTCACGGTTAGGGACAGGTGTCAACTTGGCTAAGTTGTGGTACCTGTTCATCTGATTGGGCAAGCGCTGGCCTGTCCGTTGCAATGAGGACATTTCATAGGATTAAGTCATGATCACGTCAGCTACATCCACAGCTGATTCCATTTGTAATCAGTCAAAGGGGAGTGTCTTCTGCAATTAGTGATGCTAAATCCAATCATGGGAAGCCTTTTAAGGAGGACTCAGAGCAGACAGATTCCGTTCCTGCTTTGACTGGTGAGCCTCTCCTGTGGAGTTCGTCCAGGCCATCCATTGGAGTCATCGGCTTCGCAGCCTGCCCTGTGGATTTTGGACTCTTCATTCCTACGGTCACGTGAGACACTTTCATAAATTTTATATTTGCAAGTGTTCCCTGTTGGTTCTGTTTCTCTAGAGAACCCTAACTAATACATCTTGGTACCAGGAGTGGTTCTTAAGGAACAGAATCTTAAAAATGGGTTTTTATGAATGGTTTTCTACTCTGACTGGGCTCAGAGACACTAAGGACTCTGATTCCCATAATCAGAATGACACTCCCAATCCGTGGACTGAGTTGGCAAAGGAGATAGTCAAAATATCATCATTTGATTCTCCTAATGCTTCGCTTGTATGAAGCCAGACTCTGGGGGATAATGTTTTGAACGCCTTTACAGAGTTTTGTAGAAATAAGAGTTACAGAGATGTTGGTTGGTTGTTGTTAGATACACTGTCTACATTAAAGGGTGAAAGGGATGGGCTTAAGGCTTCAAACAAGAAGCTTAAGTGCCGTCTGAAAGATGTAGAGGTTTCTATGAGTATCTTGAAGGAAAATTTTATTTCCTGTAGCCGTAGACTTGAGATCTCTGAAAATCAGACTCAGAATCTTGAGTAGCAACTTTACAATGTAAACTGAAATCTCAGTCTTGCATGGTGTCTGCCGTTAAAGTGAGGGCATTGATTGGAAAGGAGTGGGACCCTGAAAAATGGGATGGTGACATATGGATTGATAATGATGTTGGGGGTGAGGTTGAAACCCTAGACCATACTGAGCCTTCTTTAGATAACCCTGTAATAGTCTGCCCTGAGGACATAGCCGCCCCACCTCCAGCCTGCCTTGAGGAATTGGCCACCCAACCTCCTCCTGAAGGGATTAGCCCTAGAGTTATTAATCCTGTTTCACCAGATGAAACTGCAAATGAAAGCCCTGAAGCAAATGGCTTGGAAGATATTTCTAACTCTTTTCATGACCCACCCCCACCACCCCTCATTTCTTCTAGACCTATAACTAGACTAAAGTCCCAACAGGCCCCTGGGTGAGGTACAAAGTATCACACATGAGGAGGTACGTTATACTCCAAAAGAACTGTGTGAGTTTTCCAATTTATATAGACAGAAATCAGGGGAATATGTGTGGCAATGGATTTTAAGAGTGTGGGATAATGGCGGGAGGAATATAAGGCTGGATCAGGCTGAATTTGTTGATATGGGCCCACTAAGCAGAGCTATTCAATGTTATAGCTCGAGCAGTTAGAAAAGGTGTTAACAGCTTGTTTGGGTGGTTGATTGAAACATGGATCAAAAGGTGGCCAACATTACCTGAGGTTGAAATGCCAGAACTGCCCTGGTATAATGTAGATGAGGGGATCCAGAGGCTTAGAGAGATTGGGATGTTAGAGTGGATTTATCATGCAAAGCCTGCTCTTACACCCCAGGAATGTCCAGAAGATGCACCTTTTACCAGAACAGTGAGAAATAAGTTTGTGAGACTAGCACCATCATCCCTCAAGAGCTCTGTGGTTGCACTTCTCTGTAGGTCAGATATTACTGTAGGAACTGCTGTCACTGAGCTGGAATCCTTAAACACAATGGGGATGACAGGAACCCGAGTTGGCAGAAGCCAGGTGGCAGCACTTAATCACCAAAGACGGGGTAGACGCGGGTATTATAATAGACAACAAACTCAAAGGAGGCATCAAAATTATATGACACGCAGAGATTTGTGGCATTGGCTAGTAAATCATGGGATGCCTAGAAATACAATAGAAGGGCAGTCTACTAAATTCTTGTTGGAGCTGTATAAACAAAAGAGTTCTAGGTCAAGGGAACAGAAGTCTAACCTGAATTACAAAAACACAGAGTCACGGCCCCTTAACCAATTTCCAGACTTGAAACAGTTTACAGACCCTGAGCCCCTTGAATGAAGGGGAGGCCAGGTCCCTATGGGGGAGAAACCTGTTACACTGCCACAAATTTATACTGTTAACCTTCCTCTAAGTCTTCCCCAAGGAGACCGACGGCCTTTTACCAGGGTAACTGTGCATTGGGGAAAATGAAATGATCAGATATTTCGGGGATTATTAGACACTGGTTCAGAAGGGACATTAATTCCAGGGGACCCAAAACGTCACTCTGGACCACCAGTCAGAGTGGGGGCTTATGGAGGCCAGGTGATCAATGGAGTTTTAGCTCAGGTCCATCTCACAGTGGGTCCAGTGGGCCCCCGGACCCATCCTGTAGTTATTTCCCCAGTTCCAGAATGTATAATTGGCATAGACATACTGAGCAACTGGCAGAATCCCCACGTTGGTTCTCTAACTCGTGCAGTGAGGGCTATTATGGTAGGAAAGGCCAAGTGGAAGCCACTAGAACTGCCCCTACCAAGCAAAATAGTAAATCAAAAGCAATACCGTATTCCTGGAGGGATTGCAGAGATTACTGCCACTCTTAAGGACTTGAAAGATGCAGGGGTGGTGATTCCCACCACATCCCCATTCAACTCTCCTATTTGGCCTGTGCGGAAAACAGATGGTTCAGCACGATATGCAGGTACCACCCGAAAGTAGACAGCTGCAGCATTACAACCCCTTTCTGGGGTGTCCTTGAAGGACAATGGTGAGGGGAAATCCTCCCAGTGGGCAGAACTTCGAGCAGTGCACCTGGTTGTTCATTTTGCTTGGAAGGAAAACTGGCCAGAGGTGCGTTTGTATACTGACTCATGGGCTGTTGCTAATGGTTTGGCTGGATGGTCAGGGACTTGGAAAGACCATAATTGGAAAATTGGTGACAAAGAGGTCTGGGGAAGAAGTATGTGGATAGACCTTTCTGAGTGGGCTAAAAACATGAAGATATTTGTGTCCCATGTGAATGCACACCAGAGGGTGACTTCAGCAGAGGAAGATTTTAATAATCAAGTGGATAAGATGACCCGTTCTATGGATACCAGTCAGCCTCTTTCCTCAGCAACTCCTGTTATTGCCCAATGGGCTCATGAACAAAGTGGTCATGGTGGTAGGGATGGAGGTTATGCATGGGCTCAGCAACATGGACTTCCACTCACCAAGGCTGACCTGGCTACAGCCACTGCTGAGTGCCCAATCTGCCAGCACCAGAGACCCACATTCAGCCCCCGATATGGCACCATTCCCCGAGGTGACCAGCCAGCTACATGGTGGCAGGTTGATTACATTGGACCACTCCCTTCATGGAAGGGGCAGCGATTTGTTCTAACTGGAATAGATACATACTCTGGATATGGGTTTGCTTTCCCTGCACGCAATGCTTCTGCCAAAACTACTATCCGTGGGCTTACAGAATGCCTTATCCATCATCATGGTATTCCACATAGCATTGCTTCTGATCAAGGAACACACTTCACAGCAAATGAAGTGCGGGAATCGGCACATGCTCATGGAATTCTCTGGTCTTACCATGTTCCCCATCATCCAGAAGCAGCTGGATTGATAGAACGGTGGAATGGCCTTTTGAAAACTCAATTACAGTGCCAACTAGGTGGCAAAAACTTGAAAGACTGGGGTAATGTTCTCCAGGAAGCTGTGTATGCTCTGAATCAGTGTCCACTGTATGGTGCTGTTTCTCCCATAGCCAGGATCCATGGGTCCAGGAACCAAGGGGTGGAAATGGGTGTGGTGCCACTCACTATTACTCCTAGTGATCCACTAGGAAAATTTTTGCTTCCTGTCCCTGCTACCCTGAGTTCTGCTGGCCTACAGGTTTTAGTTCCAAAACAGGGTGTGCTTTCTCCAGGAGAAACAACAGTGATACCACTGAACTGGAAGTTAAGATTGCCACCTGGCCACTTTGGGCTACTTATGCCTCTGGATCAACACACCAAGAAGGGGATTACATTATTGTCTGGGGTAATTGACCCTGACTATCAGAAGGAAGTAGGACTGCAACTACATAATGGAGGTAAAGAAGAGTTTTCTTGGAATATAGGAGATCCCCTGGGGCGTCTATTAGTACTACCATGCCCTGTGATTAAAATCAATGGAAAACTGCAACAACACAATCCAGGCAGGACTACTAATGGCTCTGAAACTTCAGGAATGAAGGTTTGGGTCACCCCACCAGGCAAAGAACCACGGCCAGCTGAAGTGCTTGCTGAGGGGAAAGGGAACATGGAATGGGTAGTGGAAGAAGGTAGTGATAAATATGAACTTCGACCACGTGATCAGTTACAGAAACGAGGACTGTAATGCTGTTTTGTTTGTGTTATATTATTTAAGTTGTAAGATATCAAGTTTAAGAATGAATGTTGCCCAAGGATTTGCACCCTATTCTGGAGAGATTTAATGTGCTTCCAGTTATATGCAGGACATGTTGAGTATTGTCAGGTAAAAGAAAAAATGTGTGCTTATTTGTTTTCATTTGGAAATTAAGTATGGTCTAAGGTGGTATATATATATATATATATGTGTCAAGTTGACAAGGGGTGGACTGTCATGGTTAGGGACAGGTGTCAACTTGGCTAAGTTGTGGTACCTGTTCATCTGATTGGGCAAGCGCTGGCCTGTCTGTTGCAATGAGGACATTTCATAGGATTAGGTCATGATCACGTCAGCTACATCCACAGCTGATTCCATTTGTAATCAGTCAAAGGGGAGTGTCTTCTGCAATTAGTGATGCTAAATCCAATCATGGGAAGCCTTTTAAGGAGGACTCAGAGCAGACAGATTCCATTCCTGCTTTGGCTGGTGAGCCTCTCCTGTGGAGTTCGTCCAGGCCATCCATTGGAGTCATCGGCTTCGCAGCCTGCCCTGTGGATTTTGGACTCTGCATTCCTACAGTCACGTGAGACACTTTCATAAATTTTATATTTGCAAGTGTTCCCTGTTGGTTCTGTTTCTCTAGAGAACCCTAACCCTATTAGTTAGGGTTCTCTAGAGCTGGTAATGACTTACCAGCTCCATTCATTTTCAAGCCATTTTATTGGTGAAAAACAGCATTTCTGCAGAGCACTCACTATAGCTACGTGAACCATTAACTAAACCTGCTTTTAAAACTTACAATGGTCTTGCTTCCATTACCCAGTGTAAGATGTTTTACTAAAACTGCAATATTTCAGTGAACCCACAATTTAAGCTGAACTTAAACATAACATTAAAGCAATCACAACCACAAACACAAACACAAACCGAAATCCCAAAAAAGCAATACCATCACAAATCCCAACCTCCAAACCCAGGTCCAAAATGAACCCGAAGCCTAACTTCACTCCAAACCCTCACCCTAAACCTAACCCTAAACCTAACCATATCCCTAACCCTAACCCCACCCATAAACCCTACCCTAACTCTAACCCCAACCCCAATACCAATCCTAAACCCAACACTAACCTTTATACCAAGACTACACCCAACCGCAACTCTAACCTTAACCTCAACCATAACATGAACCCTAACCCTAACCCTAACAGTAGCCCGACCTCTAATCCAAACCCTAATCCTAACTCCAACCCCACACCAATCCTAAACCACACCCTAACCTTTACACCAAACCTACACCCAAGTGCAGCCCTAAACCAAACTCTAACCACAAACATAATCCCAACCCAAATCCTCACCCTAGCCATAACCCTAAACTTAACCATATCCCCAACCCTAACCCTAGCACCAAGCCTAACCCCAACCCTAATTCTAACCCTAACCCTAATCCCAGCACCAACCCTAAACCCAGCCCTTACTTTTATATGAAATCTACACCCAACCACAACTTTAAACCTATCCCTAACCCCAGCCCTAACCCTAAACCTAACCCTTTCCTAATCCTACCCCAACCCTAACCCCAACCCTAATCCAAAGCCCAACCTCAACACCAACACTAAGCCAACCCTGACTTTTATACCAAACCTACACCCAACTGCAAATTTAAACCAAACCCTAACCCCAGCCCTAAAGCTATCCCTAACCCTAACCCCAACCCTAACCCTAACCCTAACCCTAACCCTAACCCTAACCCTAACACTGAGCCTAGCCTTAACGTAATTTGTTTCAGAAACTGCATAATGTAGTTGGTTCACACACGTCCATACATATTTTTAACCTATAACAGCATTGTCCAACAAATCTCACCTAAGTCTAGCTGAAAAATTCTGTGAATGGGTTTTGAGAACTGAGTGACGTACTGGCTCCATTCATTTTAATGCTTGTGTGCAAACTAGCATTTTCACAGAAAACTCTACAACTGCTGTGCAAATCCCTTATCTAGTACTCTTTTGAAAACTAAGAGACTTAATGGATCATTCACAGAAAACTCTACAATTGCTGTGCAAATCCCTTACCTAGTACTTTTTTGAAAGCTAAGAGACTTAATGGATCATTCAGTTCCATGCACTTTTTGGACTGAAAGTCCTTTCTTCAGAGAACACTATCCTTAACATAAACCTAACCTAAACCTAGCACTAACACTACCCTTAAATCTACAATAATCTCAAAACCAACAACAAACCCAAACCAACCCAAAGCTTCACACCAATCTTAATCCCACCCTAAGCATAACCCAAATCCTAACCCTAGCCTAAACCTAACTCTAAGCCACAACCTAACACTAAAGCTATCCCTACATTAACACTAAACATAACCCTGAGTCTAATACTAACATTAACATAATCTGTTTCAAAAACTTAGTAATAATAACATCTCCACACATTTCGTTTATTTTTAATGGAAAACAGCATTGCAAATAATGTTTGGTTGTAAAATATGAGAACAATTTGTAAATGTGTTTTGAGAGCTCATGGACTTATCAGCTCCATTCACTTTCAAGGCATTTTGTCGGTGAAAACAGCATTTCTGCACAGCACTCAACTACAACTATGTGAACCATTACCTAAACCTGTTTTGAAAACTTAGGATGGTCCTAGTTCCATTAACTGGTGTAAGATTTTTTACTAAAACAGCAATATTTCAGAGAACCCTCACCTTAAACTTAAATTAAACATAAAACTAGTGCAACCACAAACACAAACAGAAACCAAACCCCAGAGAACCAATACCAGCACAAATCCCAACCTCCAAACCCACTTTCAAAATGAACCCCTAGCCTAACTTCAACTCAAAGCCTCACACTAACCTTAACCCTAAACTTAACCATATCTCTAACCCTAACCCTAGGACCAATCCTAACCTCAACTCTAACCGTAACCCTACCCCCAACACCAACACCAACCCTAAACCCAACCCTTACCTTTATACCAAACCTACACCCAGCCACAACTTAATACCTAACCCTAACACCAACCCTAACTGTAGCCCTAACCTTAGCCCCACCCGTAACCCCAACCCTAACCGCAACCTCAACACCAAACCTAAACCCCACTCTAACCTTTATACCAACCCTACACCAATCTGCAACCCTAAACCTGAGCTTAACCCCAACCCTAACGCTAACCCTAACCCTAACCCTTACACTGAGCCTATTCTTAACATAATTTGTTTCAGAAACTGCGTAATGTAGTTGGTCCACACATGTACATACATATTTTTAGCATGAAACAGCATTTTCCAACAAATCTCACCTAATTCTTACTGAGAAAAGTCTGTGAATTGGTTTTGAGAACTTAGTGACATATTGGCTCCATTCATTTTGAGGTATGTCCTGTGGTAAAACTAGCATTTTCACAGAAAACTCAACAATTGCTATTCAAATCCCTTACCTAATACTCTTTTGAAAGATAAGAGACTTAATTGATCCATTCACTATTATTCTAGTTTGCTAGCTGCTGGAATGCAACACACCAGAGACGGATTGGCTTTTAATAAAAGGGAATTTATTTTGTTAGTTCTTCAGAGGAAAGGCGGCTAACTTTCCACTGAGGTTCTTATTTACGTGGGAAGGCACAGGATGGTCTCTGCTGGCCTTCTCTCCAGGCCCCTGGGTTCCAACAACCTTCCCCAGGGTGACTTCTTTCTGCATCTCCAAAGGCCTGGGCTGAGCTGCGAGCACTGAGATGAAGAATGCGGAGCTGCTTAGGTTGTGCTACGTTGTGGTTTCTCATTTAAGCATCAGCCAATTAAGTCAAATGTCCTTCATTGCAGCAGGCACTCCTCCTAGCCAACTGCAGATGTAAATCAGCAACAGATGAGGTTCACGTGCCATTGGCTTATGTCCATAGCAACAAAACTAGGTACGCTCACCTGGCCAAGTTGACAACTGAATCTAACTACCACAACTATCATGTAGTTTTTGGACTTAAAGCCCTTTCTCCACAGAATACTTCCCTTAACCTAAACCTTACCTAAACCTAACATTAACACTACCCTTAAACCTACAACAACCTCAAAACCAACAACAAACCCAAACCAACCCAAAGCTTCACACCCATCTTTATCCCACCCTAAGCATATACCAAATCCTAACCCTAACCTAAGCCTAACTCTAAGCCACAACCTAACACTAATGCTATCCCTACATTAACACTAAACACAACCCAGAGCCTAACACTAACATTAACATAATCTGTTTCAAAAACCAAGTAATAGTATTTCCACACATTTCCGTGCATTTTTAATGGAAAAAAGCATTGGAAAATAATGTTTCCTAGTAAAATATGAGTAAAGTTTGTAAATGTGTTTTGAGAGCTCATTGACTTACAAGCTCCATTCACTTTCAAACAATTTTGTCGGTGAAAAACAGCTTTTCTGCAGAGCACTCAACTACATGTATGCCAACCTTTACTTAAACCTGTTTTGAAAACTTAGAATGGTCGTGGTTTCATTAACTGGCATAAGATTTTTTACTAAAACTGCAATATTTGAGAGAACCCTCACCTTAAACTTAACTTAAACATAACACTAATGCAAACACAATCACAAACACAAACCGAAACCCCAAAGAACCAATATCAGCACAAATCCCAACCTCCAAACCCAGTTCCAAAATGAACACAAAGCTTAACTTCAACCCAAACCTCCACCCTAACCCTAACCCAAAACCTAACCATATCTGTAACCCTAACCTTAGCCTCAGCCCTAATCCCAGCCCTAACCTTAACTCTTACCCCAACTCCAACTCTAAACCCATCCCTAACCTTTATACCAAATCTACACCCAACCACAACTCTAAACCCAACACTACCCCCAACACTAACTCCAACCCTAAACCTAGCCCCACCCTTAACCCGAGCCCTAACCCTAACCCCAACCCCAACCCCAAACTCTGCCCTCACCTTTATACCAACCCTACAAACAACCACAACCCAAAACCTAACCCTAACCCCATCCATAACCCTAACCCTAGCCTTAAACCTAACCCTAAAACTGAGCCTAAGCTTAACATAATTTTTTGCAGAAACTGAGTAATGTCCTTGGTCCCCACATGTCCATACGTATTTTTAGTGTAAAACAGCATTTTCCAACAAATCTCACCTAACTAAAGCTGAAAAAAATCTGTGAATGGGTTTTGAGAACTGAGTGACATACTGGCTCCATTCATTTTGATGTATGTCTTGCATGAAAACTAGCATTTTCACAGAAATCTCAAAAACTGCTGTGCAAATCTCTTACATAATACTATCTTGAAGGCTAAGGGACTTATTGGACCCATTCATTTCCATGCAGTTTTTGGACTGACAGCACTTTCTTCAGAGAACACTATCCTTAACCTAAACCTAATGTAAACCAAACACTAGTACTACACCTAAACCTACAACAACCCCAAAACCAACAACAAATGCAAACCTACCCAAAGTTTCACACCAATCTTAATCCCACCCTAAGCAGAATCCCAATCCTAACCCTAACCTATACAGAACTCTAACACATAATGAAATTCTAATGTTATCCCAATCTTTTTGAAAACTTAGAATGGTCCTGGCTCCATTAAATGGCATAAGAGTTTTTACTAAAACTGCAATATTTCAGAGAACCCTCACCTTAAACTTAACTTAAACATAACACTAATGCAACCAAAAGCACAAACACAAACTGAAACCTGAAAGAATACCAGCACAAATCCCAGCATACAAATCCACTTGCAAAATGAATCCCAAGCCTAACTTCAACCCAAACCCTCACACTAATCTGAACCCTAAACCTAATCACATCCTACCCCTAACCCTAGCCCCAAACCTAACCCCAAAGCTAACACTAACCCTAACTCCAACTCCAACACAAAACCTAAACCCAATCCTAACCTTCATATCAAACCTACACCCAACCGCAACTCTAAATCTAGCCCTAACCCACACCCTAACCCTAAAACTAACCCTACTTGTATTAGTTAGGGTTCTCTAGATAAACAGAATCAACAGGGAACACTTGCAAATATAAAATTTATAAAAGTGTCTTACGTGACCGCAGAAATGCAGAGTCCAAATCCACAGGGAAGACTGTGAAGCCGATGACTCCGATGGAGGGTCTGGATGAACTCCGCAGGAGAGGCTCACCAGCCGAAGCAGGAATGGGGCCTGCCTCTTCTGAGTCCTCCTTAAAAAGCTTCCTGTGATTAGATTTAGCATCACTAATTGTAGAAGACACTCCCCTTTGGCTGATTACAAATGGAATCAGCTGTGGATGTAGCTGAAGTGATCATGACCTAATCCTATGAAATGTCCTCATTGCAACAGACAGGCCAGTACTTGCCCAATCAGATAACCAGCTACCACAACTTGGCCGAGTTGACACATGTCCCTAACCATGACAGTCCACCCCTTGTCAGCTTGGCCCCTATATGTATATCACCTTAAACCATACTTAATTTCCAAATGAAAACAAATAAGCACACATTTTTTTCTTTTACCTGACAATACTCAACTGTCCTGCATATAACTGGAAACACATTAAATCTCTCCAGAATAGGGTGCAAATCCTTAGGCAACATTCATTCTTAAACTTAATATCTTACAACTTAAACAGTATAACATGAACAAAACAGCATTACAGTCCTCGTTTCTGTAACTGATCACGTGGTCGAAGTTCATATTTATCACTACCTTCTTCCACTACCCTTTCTATGTTCCCTTTACCCACAGCAAGCACATCAGCTGGCCGTGGTTCTTTGTCTGGTGGGGTGACCCAAACCTTCATTCCTGAAGTTTCAGGGCCATTAGTAGTTCTGCCTGGATTGTGTTGTTTCAGTTTTCCATTGATTTTAATCACCGGGCATGGTAGTACTAAAAGACGCCATAGGGGATCTCCTATATTCCAAGAAAATTCTTCTTTACCTCCATCATGTAGTTTCAGTCCTCCTTCTTTCTGATATTCAGGGTCAATTACTCCAGACAATAATGTAATCCCCTTCTTGGCTTGTTGATCCAGAGGCATAAGTAGCCCAAAGTGACCAGGTGGCAATCTTAACTTCCAGTTCAGTGGTATCATTGTTTCTCCTGGTGGAAGCACTCCCCATTTTGGAACTAAAACCTGTAGACCAACAGAGCTCAGGGTAGCAGGGACAGGAAGCAAAAATTTTCCTAGTGGATCACTAGGGGTAATAGTGTGTGGTACCACACCCATTTCCACCCCTTGGTTCCTGGACCCATGGATCCTGGCTATGGGAGAAACAGCACCATACAACGGACACTGATTCAGAGCATATACAGCTTCCTGGAGAACATTATCCCAGCCTTTCAAGTTTTTGCCACCTAGTTGGCACTGTAATTGAGTTTTCAAAAGGCCATTCCACCGTTCTATCAATCCAACTGCTTCTGGATGATGGGGAACATGGTAAGACCAGAGAATTCCATGAGCATGTGCCCATTCCCGCACTTCATTTGCTGTGAAGTGTGTTCCTTGATCAGAAGCAATGCTATGTGGAATACCATGACAATGGAGAAGGCATTCTGTAAACCCATGGATGGTAGTTTTGGCAGAAACATTGCATGCAGGGAAAGCAAACCCATATCCAGAGTATGTGTCTATTTCAGTTAGAACAAATCGCTGCCCCTTCCATGAAGGGAGTGGTCCAATGTAATCAACCTGCCACCATGTAGCTGGCTGGTCACCTCGGGGAATGGTGCCATATCGGGGGCTGAATGTGGGTCTCTGGTGCTGGCAGATTGGGCACTCAGCAGTGGCTGTAGCCAGGTCAGCCTTGGTGAGTGGAGGTCCATGTTGCTGAGCCCATGCATAACCTCCACCCCTACCACCATGATCACTTTGTTCATGAGCCCATTGGGCAATGACAGGAGTTGCTGGGGAAAGAGGCTGACTGGTCTCCACAGAACGGGTCATCTTATCCACTTGA
The DNA here is from genome assembly GCF_023851605.1 of Tamandua tetradactyla. Classification (NCBI taxonomy): domain Eukaryota; kingdom Metazoa; phylum Chordata; class Mammalia; order Pilosa; family Myrmecophagidae; genus Tamandua; species Tamandua tetradactyla. The sequence goes on along the minus strand of NC_135333.1, from coordinate 44,769,438 downwards.
TTATTAAAATCTTTCTTTGCTGAAGTCACCCTCTGGTGTGCATTCACATGGGACACGAATATCTTCATGTTTTTAGCCCACTCAGAAAGGTCTATCCACATACTTCTTCCCCAGACCTCTTTGTCACCAATTTTCCAATTATGGTCTTTCCAAGTCCCTGACCATCCAGCCAAACCATTAGCAACAGCCCATGAGTCAGTATACAAACGCACCTCTGACCAGTTTTCCTCCCAAGCAAAATAAACAACAGGTGCACTGCTCAAAGTTCTGCCCACTGGGAGAATTTCCCCTCACCACTGTTTTTCAAGGACACCCCAGAAAGTGGTTGTAATGCTGCAGCTGTCCACTTTCGGGTGGTACCTGTATATCGTGCTGAACCATCTGTAAACCAGGCCCAAGTTTTTTCTTCCTCAGTCAATTCACTGTAAGGAACTCCCCAAGAGGCCATAGCTCTGGTCTGGGAAAGAGAAAGTAATGTGGCAGCAGGAGTGGAAACCATGGGAATTTGCGCCATTTTTTCAAGTAACTTACTTGTGCCTTCAGGACGTGCTCTGGCTCTATCTCGCATATACCATTTCCATTTTACAATAGAGTGCTGCTGTGCATGCCCAACTTTATGGCTTGGTGGATCAGACAACACCCAACTCATAATAGGCAACTCAGGTCTCATGGTAACTTGGTGGCCCATGGTTAAGCATTCAGTTTCTATTAAGGCCCAGTAGCAGGCCAAAAGCTGTTTCTTAAAAGGAGAGTAGTTATCTGCAGCAGATGGTAAGGCTTTGCTCCAAAATCCTAAGGGTCTGCATTGTGATTCTCCCTTAGGGGCCTGCCAGAGGCTCCACACAGTATCTCAATTTGCCACTGACACTTCTAGCACCATTGGATCTGCTGAATCATATGGCCCAAGTGGCAGAGCAGCTTGTACAGCAGCCTGGACCAGTCGCAGAGCCTCCTCTTGTTCAGGTCCCCACTCAAAATTAGCAGCTTTTCTGGTCACTCAATAAATGGGCCGGGGTAGCACACCAAAATGAGGAATATGTTGTCACCAAAATCCAAAAGGACCAACTAGGTGTTGTGCCTCTTTTTTGGTTGTGGGAGGGGCAAGATGCAGCAACTTATCCTTCACCTTAGAAGGGATATCTCGACATGCCCCACACCACAGGACACCTAGAAATTTCACTGAGGTGGAAGGCCCCTGTATTTTTGTTGGATTTATCTCCCATCCTCTGACACGCAAATGCCTTACTAGTAAATCTAGAACAGTTGCTACTTCTTGCTCACTAGGTCCAATCAACATGATATCATCAATACAATGGACCAGTGTGATGTCTTGTGGGAGGCAGAAACCATCAGCGTCTCTGCAAACAAGATTATGACACTGGGTTGGAGAGTTGATATACCCCTGAGGTAGGACAGTGAAAGTATATTGCTGATCTTGCCAGTTGAAAGCAAACTGTTTCTGGTGGTCCTTACTAATAGCTATTGAGAAAAAAGCATTTGCCAGATCAATAGCTGCATACCAGGTACCAGGGGATGTATTGATTTGCTCAACCAATGATACTACATCTGGAACAGCAGCTGCAACTGGAGTTACCACCTCGTTGAGTTTATATAATCCACTGACATTCTCCAAGACCCATCTGTTTTCTGCACAGGCCAAATAGGAGAGTTGAATGGGGGTGTGGTGGGAATCACCACCCCTGCATCTTTCAAGTCCTTAAGAGTGGTAGTAATCTCTGCAATCCCTCCAGGAATTGCTCTGATTTACTATTTTGCTTCGTAGGGGCAGTTCTAGTGGCTTCTACTTGGCCTTTCTCACCATAATAGCCCTCACTGCACGAGTTAGAGAGCCAAAGTGTGGATTCTGCCAGTTGCTCAGTATGTCTATGCCAATTATACATTCCAGAACTGGGGAAATAACTACAGGATGGGTCCAGGGGCCCACTGGACCCACTGTGAGATGAACCTGAGCTAAAACTCCATTGATCACCTGGCCTCCATAAGTCCCCACTCTGATTGGTGGTCCAGAGTGATGTGTTGTGTCCCCTGGAATTAATGTCACTTCTGAACCAGTGTCTAATAATCCCCAAAATATCTGATTATTTCCTTTTCCCCAGTGCACAGTTACCCTGGTAAAAGGCCATTGGTCTCCTTGGGGAAGACTTGGAGGAAGATTAACAGTATAAATTTGCAACAGTGTAACACAGTTCTCCCCCAAAGGGACCTGGCCTCCCCTTCATTCAAGGGGCTCTGGGTCTGTAAACTGTTTCAAGTCTGGAAATTGATTAAGGGGCTGTGAATCTGTGTTTTTGTAATTCAAGTGAGACTTCTGTTCACTTGACCTAGAACTCTTTTGTTTATACAGCTCAAAGAACAATTTAGTAGGCTGCCCTTCTATTGTATTTCTAGGTACCCCATGATTTACTAGCCAATGCCACAAATCTTTGCATGTCATATAATTTTGATGCCTGCATTGAGTTTGCTGTCTATTATAATAGCCACATCTACCCTGCCTTTGGTGAGCAAGTGCTGCCACCTGGCTTCTGCCAACTCGGGATCCTGTCATCTCCATTGTGTTTAAGGATTCCAGCTCAGTGACAGCAGTTCCCACAGTAATATCTGACCTACAAAGAAGTGCAACCACAGAGCTCTTCAGGGATGATGGTGCTAGTCTCACAAATTTATTTCTCACTGTTCTGGTAAAAGGTGCATCCTCTGGACATTCTTGGGGTGTAAGAGCAGGCTTTGCATGATAGATCCACTTTAACATTCCAATCTCTGTAAGCCTCTGGATCCCCTCATCTACATTATACCAGGGCAGTTCTGGCATTTCAACCTCAGGTAATGTTGGCCACCTTTTGATCCATGTTTCAATCAACCACCCAAACAAGCTGTTAACACCTTTTCTAACTGCTCGAGCTATAACATTGAATAGCTCTGCTTAGTGGGCCCATATCAATAAATTCAGCCTGATCCAGCCTTATATTCCTTCCACCATTATTCCATACTCTTAAAATCTTTTGCCGCACATATTCACCTGATTTCTGTCTATATAAATTGGAAAACTCACACAGTTCTGTTGGAGTATAATGTACCTCCTCATGTGTGATACTTTGTACCTCATCTTTAAGGACCTGTTGCGACTTTAGTCTAGTTATAGATCTGGAAGAAATGAGGGGTGGTGGGGGTGGGTCATGAAAAGAATGAGAAATATCTTCCAAGCCATCATTTGCTTCAGGGTCTTCATTTGCAGTTTCATCTGGTGAAACAGGATTAATCACTCTAGGGCTAATCCCTTCAGGAGGAGGATGGGTGGCCAATTCCTCAAGGCAGGCTGGAGGTGAGGCGGCTATGTCCTCAGGGCAGACTATTACAAGGTTATCTAGAAAAGACTCAGCATGGCCTAGGGTCTCAACCTCGCCCCCAACATCATTATCAATCCATATGTCACCATTCCATTTTTCAAGGTCCCACTCCTTTCTAATCAATGCCCTCACTTTAACGGCAGACACCATGCAAGACTGAGATTTCAGTTTACGTTGTAAAGTTGCTGTTCTAACAATAAGATTCTGAGTCTGATTTTCAGAATTCTCAAGTCTACAGCTAGGAAAAATAATTTTCCTTCAGGATACTCATAGAAACTTCTACATCTTTCACACGGTGCTTATGGTTCTCATTTGAAGCCTTAAGCCCATCCCTTTCACCCCTTAATGTAGCCAGTGTATCTAACAGCAACCAACCAACATCTTTATAACTCTTATTTCTACAAAACTCTGTAAAGGTGTCAAAAACATTATCCCTCAAAATCTGGCTTTGTACAAGCGAAGCATTAGGAGAATCGAATGACGATATTTTGACTATCTCCTTTGCCAACTCACTCCATGGATTGGGAGTGTCATTCTGATTACGGGAATCAGAGTCCTTCATGTCTCTGAGTCCAGTCAGAGTAGAAAACAATTCATGAAAACTCATTTTTAAGATTCTGTTTCTTAAGAACCACTCCTGGTACAAAGATGTATTAGTTAGGGTTCTCTAGAGAAACAGAATCAACAGGGAACACTTGCAAATATAAAATTTATAATGGTGTCTCACGTGACTGCAGGAACGCAGAGTCCAAATCCACAGGGCAGGTTGTGAAGCCGACGACTCCGATGGAGGGTTTGGATGAACTCCGCAGGAGAGGCTCACCAGCCGAAGCAGGAATGGGGCCTGCCTCTTCTGAGTCCTCCTTAAAAAGCTTCCTGTGATTAGATTTAGCATCACTAATTGTAGAAGACACTCCCCTTTGGCTGATTACAAATGGAATCAGCTGTGGATGTAGCTGAAGTGATCATGACCTAATCCTATGAAATGTCCTCATTGCAACAGACAGGCCAGTACTTGCCCAATCAGATAAACAGCTACCACAACTTGGCCAAGTTGACACATGTCCCTAACCATGACACTACCCTAACCCTAAACCTAGTCCCACCTCTAACCCCAACCCTAAACCTAATGCCAGCAATAACTCCAACCCTAAAACCACCCTAACCTTTATATCAACCCTACATCCAACCGCAACCCTAACCCTATCCGTAACCCTAACACTAGCCCCAACCCTAACCTTAAAATTAAGCATAAACTCAATACCATCCCTAAACCCAAATCAAACCTTTATACCAACCCGACAACCAAACCCAACCCTAAACCAAACCCTAACACCAACACTAACCCCAACCCTACCCTCAACCCTAACACTAACCTTAACCTTTTCCCCATTTCTAACCCAAACCCTATCTCTAACCCTAACCACAATCCCAACCCCAACCCCAACACTAAACCCAAACCTAACCTTTACACCAACCCTATGCAAAAACCCAACCCTAAACCTAACCCTAACACAAAAACTAAACCTAACCCTAAAACCATAAGAATAATCCAAACAGACAACCTAACATTAACATAATTTGTTTCAGAAACTGAGTAATGTGACTGGCCAACACATGTCCACATATATTTTGAGCATAAAACAGCATTGTCAACAAATCTCACTTAATTCTAGTTGAAAAAAGTATGCGCATGTGTTTTGAGAAATGAGTGACATACTGGCTCCATTCATTATGATGCATGTCTTGCATGAAAAATTGCATTTTCACGGAAAACTCAACAATTGCTATGGAAATCCCATACCTAATACTGTTTTGAATGCCTTGATACTTAATGGATCCATCCACTTCCATGCACTGCTTGGACAGAAAATACTTTCTTCAGAAAACACTACCTCTAGCCTAAACCTAACCTAAACCTAAAACTAACACTACCTCTAAACCTACAACAGCCAAAAAACCAAAAACAAACCCAAACCAACACGAAGCTTCACACCAATCCTAATCCCACCCTAGGCATATTCCAAATCCTAACCCTAGTCTAATCTAACTTTAACCCACAACCTAACACTAATGTCCCTACATGAAACTTAAACCTAACTCTGAGCCTAAAACTAACGTTAACATAATCTGTTTCAAAAACCAAGTAATAATAATATTGCCACAACTTTCCATGCATTTTTAATGGAACACAGCATTGGATTGTAATGTTTCCTAGTAAATTACGAGAACAGCTTGTAAATGTGTTTTGAGAGCTCATTGGCTTACCTGTTCCATTCACTTTCATGCAATTTTGTCGGTGAAAAAGAGCACCTCTGCAGAGCACTCCATTATAGCTATGCGAACCATTAGCCAAACCTGTTTTGAAAACTTAGAATTGTACTGGTTCCATCAACTGGCATAAGATTTTTTACTGAAACCGCAATACTTCAGAGAACCCTCACCTTAAACTTAACTTAAACATAACAGTAATGCACCCACAAACACAAACTGAAACCCCAAAGAACCAATACCAGCACAAATCCCAACCTCGAAACTCAGGCCCCAAATCAAACCCAAGCTAACTTCAACCCAAACCCTCGCCCTCACCCTAACCCTAAACCTAACATAAACCTAACTCTAACCCTAGCCCCAATCCTAACACCAACCCTCACCCTAACATAACCCCAATGCTAACACCAACCCTAAACCTGAACCCTAACCATTACATAAACCCTACACCCAAAACCAACCCTACACGTAATCCAAACCCTGACCCTAGCCCTAACCCTTACCTTAACACTAACCCTAACACTGATCCTTGCATTAACATAATTAGTTTCAGAATATGAGTAATGTGCTTTGTCCACACATGTCCATATATATTTTGAGTGTAAAACACCATTGTCAAACAAATCTCACCTAAATCTATTTGAAAAAAGTCTCTACATGTGTTTTGAGAAGTGAGTGACATACTGACTCCATTCATTTTGATGTATGACTTGCGTGAAAACTAGCATTTTCACAGAAAACCCAACAATTGCTATGCAAATGCCTTAGCTAATACTGTTATGAAGGCCAAGAGACTTAATGGATCCATTCACTTCCATGCACTTTTTGGACTGAAAATAATTTCTTTGGAGAACACTATCCTTAACCTAAACCTAACATTAAAACTACTCTTAAACCTACATCAACCTCAAAACCAGAAACAAACCCAAATATCTGTAAAGTTCACACCAGTCTTAATCCCACCCTAAGCATAATCAAAATTCTAACCCTAGCCTAAGCCTAACTTTAACCCACAGCCCAACACTAATGCAACCCTTACACGAACCCTAAACCTAACCCTGAGCCAAACACTAACGTTAACATAATCTGTTTCAAAAACGAGTAATAATAATGTTGCCACACATTTCCATCCATTTTTAGTGGAAAAAAGCTTTGCAATGTAATGTTTCCCAGTAAAATATGAGAACAGTATATAAATGTGTTTTGAGAGCTCATTGACTTACCTGTGTCATTACTTTCACGCAGTTTTGTTGGTGAAAAACCGCACTTCTGCAGAACACTCCACCAGAGCTATGCAAACCATTACCTAACCCTGTTTTGAAAAATTAGAAGTATACTGGTTCCATTAACTGGCATAAGATTATTTACTAATACTGCATTATTTCAGAGAACCCTCACCTTAAACTTAACTGAAACATAACACTAATGCAACAACAAACACAAACTGAAACCCCAAAGAACCAATACCAGCAAAAATCCCAACCTCCAAACCCTGTCCGAAAATCAACGGCAAACCTAACTTCAACACAAACCCTCACTCTAATCCAAACCCTAACCCTAACCCTAACCCTAACCCTAACCCTAACTCTAGCCCCAACTGGAATCCCACCCTAACCCTAACCCTATCCCCAACCCAACACTAACCCTAAAACCAACAATCAACTTTACACGACCCCTACAAGCAAACCCAGCACTAAACCTAACTTTAACTCCAACCCTAACCCTAACCCTAACTCTAACCCTAACCCTAACCCTAACCCTAACCCTAACCCTAACCCTAATGCTAATACTGAGCCTAGCCTAAACATAATTTGTTTCAGACACTGAGTAATGTGCTTGGTGCACACATGTCTATAAATATTTTGAGCACAAAATAGCAATGTCAAACAAATATTGCCTAATTCTTGTTGAAAAACATCTGTGCATGTGTTTTGAGAACTGATTGAAATAATGGCTCCATTTATTTTGCTGTATGTCTTGCACGAAAACTAGCATTTTGACAGAAAACTCAACAATTGCTATGCAAAACCCTTACCTAATACTGCTTTGAAGGCTAAGAGACTTGATGGATTCATTCCCTTCCAAGTAATTTTTGGACTGAAAGTACTTTCTTCAGAAAACTCTATCCTTAAACTAAACCTAACCTAAACCTAACACTAACACTGCCCCTAAACCTACAACAACTTCAACGCCAACAACAAACCCAAACAACATGAAGCTTCTCAGCAATCTTGACCCCATCCTAAGTGTATTCCAAATCCTAACCCTAGCCTCAGCCTAACTCTAACCCACAACCGACTGCTAATGCTATCCCTACGTGAACCCTAAACCTAACCCAGAGCCTTACACTAACACTAACATAGTCTGTTTCAAAAATGAGTAATAATAATATCACCACACATTTCCATGCATTTTTAATGGAAAACAGCATTGTCAAACAAATCTCACCTAATTCTAGTTGAAAAAAGTCTGTTCATGTGTTTGAGAACTGAGTGACATACTTTCATCATGCATTTTGATGTTTGTCTTGCATGAAAACTAGCATTTTCACAGAAAACTCAACAATTGCTATGCAAATACCTTACCTAATACTGTTTTGAAGGCTACAAGACTTAATGGATCCATTCACTTCCACGTACTTTTGGAATGAAAGTGCTTTCCTCTGAGAATGCTACCCTTAACCTAAACTAAACCTAAACTTAACACTAACATTACCAATAAACCTACAAAAACCTCAAAACAAACAAACCCAAACCAAACCAAAGCTTCAAAGCAATCTTAATCCCACCTTAAGCATATTCCAAATATGAACTGTAGCCTAAGCTTGACTCTAACCTACAACCTAACACTAATGCTATCCCTATATGAACCCTAAAACTAACCTGGGCCCAACACTAACATTAACATAATCTGTTTCAAAAACCCAGTAATAATAATATCGCTGCATATTTACATGCATTTTTAATGGAAAACAGCATTACAAAGTAATGTTTCCTAGTAAAAAATGAAAATAGTTCACAAACGCATTTTGAGAGCACATTGACTTACCTGCTTCATTTACTTTCAAGCAGTTTTGTGGGTGAAAAACAGCACTTCTGCAGAGCACTCCACTACAGCTATGTGAACCATGACCTAATCCAGATTAGAAAATTTAGATTTGTACTGATTCCATAAACTGGTGTAAGATTTTTTACTAAAACTGCAATATTTCAGAGAACCCTCACCTTACATTTAACTTAAACATAGCACTAACACAACCACAAACACAAACACAACCCGAACCCCCAAAGAACCAATATCAGCAGAAATCCCAACCTCCAAACCCAGTCCCCAAATCAAACCCAAGCCTAAATTCCACACAAACCCTCACACTAACCCTAACCCTAAATATAACCCTAACCCTAACCCTAACCTTAACCCTAGCCTCAACTGTAACCCCAACCCTAACCCTAGCACTAACCCGAACACTGAGCCTAGCCTAAACATAATTTGTTTCAGAAACTGAGTAATATGCTTGGTCCACTCATGTCCATACAGATTTTGAGTGTAAACCAGCATTGTGAAACAAATCTCACCTAATTCTAGTTGAAAAAAGTCTGTGAATGTGTTTTGAGAACTGAATGACACACTGGCTCCATTCATTTTGATGTATGTCTTGCGTGAAAAGTAGCATTTTCACCAAAAACTAAACAATTGCTATGCAAATCCCTTACCTAAAACTGTTTTGAAGGTTATGAGACTTAATGGATCCATTCACTTCCATGAACTTTTTGGAATAAAAATATTTTCTTCAGAGAACACCATGCTTAACCTAAACCAAACCTAAACCAAACACTAACACTACCCTAAACCTAAAACAACCTCAAAATCAACAACAAACCCAAACCAACACGAAGCTTTACAATACTCTTAATCCAAACCTTAGCATAATCCAAATCCTAACCCTAATTCACAACCTAACACTAATGCTATACCTACATGAACCCTAAAACTAATCCTGAGTCTAACACGAACATTAACATAATCTGCTTTAATAGCCAAGTAATAAAAATATTGCCACACATAGCCATGCATTTTTAATGGAAAACAGCAATGTAACGCTTCCTAGTAAAATATGAGGACAGTTTGTAAATGTGTTTTGAGAGCTCATTGACTTACCTGCTCCATTCAGTTTCAAGCGATTTTGTCGGTGAAAAACAGCACTTCTGCAGACCACTCCACTACAGCTATGCAAAGCATGACCTAATCCTGTTTGGAAAACTTAGATTTGTACTGGTTGCATTAACTGGCATAAGATTTTTTTTTACTAAAACTCCAATATTTCAGAGAACCCTCACCTTCAACTTAACTTAAACGTAACACTAAAGCAACCACAAACACAGACAGAAACCGAACCCCCCAAAAACCAATACCAGCACAAATCTCAACCTCCAGCCCAGTCCTGAAATCAACCCCAAGCCTAACTTCAACCCAAACCTTCAACCTAAGCCTAACCCTAAACCTAAACCTAACCCTAAACCTAACCCTAACCCTGACCCTAAGAAAAACCTAACCCTATCCCTAACCCCAAACCCAACACCAACCCTTAACACAGCCCTAACTTTTACACAACCCTACACCCAAACCCAACCCTAAACACTAACCTTAACCCCAACCCTAACCTGAACCTGAACCCTAACCCTAACCCTAACCCTAACACTGAGCCTAGCCTTAACATAATTTGTTTCAGAACCTGAGTAATGCGCTTGGTCCACACACGTCCATACATATTTTGACTGTGAAACAGCATTGTCAATCAAATGTCACGTAATTCTGATTGAAACAATTCTGCACATGCGTTTTTTGAACTGAGTGACATAGTGGCTCCATTCATTTTCATGTATGTCTTGCATGAAAACTAGCATTTTCACAGAAAACTCAACAATTGCTATGCAAATCCCTTCCCTAATACCGTTTTGAAGGCTAAGAGACTTCATGGATCCATTCACTTTCGTGCACTTTTTGGGCTGAAATTCCTTTCTTCAGAGAGCACTATCCTTAACCTAAACCTAACTAAACCTAACACTAACACTACCCATAAACCTACAACAACCTCAAAACCAACAACAAACCCAAACCAACCTGGAGCTTCACACCAATCTTGATCCCACCCTAACCATAATCCAAATCCAAACCCTAGTCTAAACTGAAATCTAACCCACAATTTAACACTAATGCTATCCCTACATAAACCCTTACCTAACTGTGCTGGTTTGAAAGGAAGTATGCCCCCTAGAAAAGCCATGTTTTAATCAAAATATCATTTCATAAAGGTAGAATAGTCTCTACTCAATACTGTATGTTTGAAATTGTAATCAGATCATCTCCCTGGATGATGTGATTTAGTCAAGAGTGGCTGTTAAACTGGATTAAGGGATGACATGTCTCCACCCATTTGAGTGGGTCTTGATTGGTTTATTGGAGTCCTATAAAAGAGGAAATATTTTGGAGAATGAGAGATCCAGAGAGAGCAACACTACAAAGCAGAGAGCCCACCAGCCAGTGATCTTTGGAGATGAAGAAGGAAAACACCTCCTGGGGAGCTTCATGAAACCGGAAGCCAGGAGAGAAAGCTAGCAGATGATGCCGTATTCACCATGTGCCCTTCCAGCCAAGAGAGAAGCCCTGGCTTCTGAGTGACATAGTAGCTCCGTTCATTATGTGCCTCCTCACTTGAGAGAGGAACCCTGAACTTCATCGGCCTTCTTGAACCAAGGTATCTTTCCCTGGATGTCTTTGATTGGACATTTCTATAGACTTGTTTTAATTGGGACATTTTCTTGGCCTTAGAACTGCAAACTAGCAACTTATTAAATCCCCCTTTTTAAAAGCCATTCCGTTTCTGGTATATTGCATTCTGGCAGCTAGCAAACTAGAACACTAACTCTGACATAATCTGTTTTAAAAACCGAGTAATAATAATAATATCGCCACACAATTCCATGCATTTTTAATGGAAAACAGCATTGCAATGTAATGTTTCCTAGTAAAATATGAGAACAGTTTATGTATTTTGAGAGCTCATTGACTTACCTGCTCCATTCACATTCAAACAATTTTCTCTGTGAAAAACAGCACTTCTGCAGACCTCTCCACTACAGCTATGTGAACCATTACCTAAACCTGTTCTGAAGACTAAGAAGTCTATCGGTTCCATTAACTGGCATAAGATTTTATACTAAACCTGCAATATTTCAGAGAATGCTTACCTTAAACTTAAAGAAAGCACTAATGCAACCACAAACAAAAACACAAACTGAAACCCCACAGAACCAATACCAGCACAAAATCCAACCTCCAAACCCAGCCCCCAAATCAACCCGAAGCCTAACTTAAACCAAAATTATCACCCTAGCCCTAACCCTAAATCTAATCGTAACCCTAACCTTAACCTTAACCCCAACCCCAACCTCAACCTTAATCCTACCCCTAACCCCAACCCCAACACCAACTTTAAACCCAACCCTAACCTTTACACCAACCAACCCTACACCCAAACCCAACCCTAAACCTAGCCCTAACCCCAACCCTAACTCTAACCCATACCCTAACCCTAACCCTAACACTGAGCCTAGTCTTAACATAATTTGTTTCAGAAACCGAGTAAGGTAGTAGGTCCAGACACATCCATACATATTTTGAGCATAAAACAGCATTGTCAAACAAATCTCCCTTAGTTCTAGTTGAAAAAAGTCTGGCATGTGTTTTGAGAACTGAGTGACGTACTGACTCCATTCATTTTGATTTACGTCTTGCATGAAAACTAGCATTTTCACAGAAAACTCAACAATTGCTATGCAAATCCCTTTCCTAATATTGTTTTGAAGGCTAAGAGACTAAATGCATCCATTCTCTTTCATGCACTTTTTGGAGTGAAAGTACTGAAAGTACCCCAGAGCCCACTGTGCTACCCCTCATGCTATGAGAACCAAAAGAAGGTAAAGAGCTAAGACTGTTGCTATTTGTATAAAGCATATTGGGATCCTATCTATAAATTCCACAGGAATCAGGGAAATCCCTTAGATCTCGACACATGCCTAACACTAGGCACTGAAAGGAAGCCAGGGAATGAGGTGACAAGGATACAGGACTGTTACAATAACAACAACAACAACAAAACAGAGCAGACAACTTTCCAAAAGACACCATTGTAGACCTGGATGGATGGAAACACACATTATGCCCTGGATCGAGAGACTCAAGCTGTAAACTGTCTCCAAATGTGAATGCAGGTACAATAAAAAATTCAGGAAAGTATCAAGAGGAATTTTAATGGGAGTTGACCTACATCTGAGAGGAGGAAAAGCATAAAAAAAAGAACATTTTATTAAAAGAAAAACAGTGAGTGGGCAACGATGGCTCAGTGATAGAGTTCATGCCTGCCAAGCCCGAGACCTGGGTTCATCTCCCAGTGTCTGCCCATGTAAAAAAAATAAAAATAAAAAATAAAAACGGTGAGAGGGAACTTACCTTACCAGATGTGAAGGCATCTTAGAAATGGTATAGTATTTGTGCCAGCACAGACAAGAGTCCCTAAGAGTGGGCTCCACGTGGAGGGAAGTGGAGCCTGTGTGTAAGTGTCCCCTCCTGCCACCTGCCCTGGCCACACTGGTCACACTCTGATCTGGTGTTCTGGATGCTATCAGCCTTTCTTTTTTTTTTTTTTAATTTTTTATTAATTAAAAAAATTAACAACAAGCAAACAAAACAATATCATTCCATTCTACGTATATAATCAGTAATTCTTAATATCATCACATAGTTGCATATTCATCATTTCTTAGAACATTTGCATCAATTTAGAAAAAGAAATAAAAAGACAACAGAAAAAGAAATAAAATGATAATAGAGAAAAAAATTTATGCATACTATGCTGGTCTGAAAGGAACTATGCCCCCTAGAAAAGCCATATTTTAATCAAAATATCATTTCATAAAGGTAGAATAATCTCTATTCAATACTGTATGTTTGAAACTGTAATGAGATAATCTCCCTGGTTGATGTGATTTAGTCAAGAATGGTTGTTAAACTGAATTAGGGGATGACATGTCTCCACTCATTTGAGTGGGTCATGATTGGTTTATTGGAGTCCTATAAAAGAGGAAATATTTTGGAGAATGAGAGATTCAGAGAGAGCAGAGAATGCTGCAGCACCACGAAGCAGAGAGTCCACCAGCCAGTGACCTTTGGAGATGAAGAAGGAAGACGACTCCTGGGGAGCTTCATGAAACTAGAAGCCAGGAGAGAAAGCTAGAAGATGGTGCTGTATTTGTCATGTGCCCTTCCAGCCGAGAGTGAAGCCCTGATTGTGCTCGCCATGTGCCTTCTCACTAGAGAGAGAGAAGCCCTGAACTTCACCGACCTTCTTGAACCAAGGTATCTTTCCCTGGATGCCTTTGATTGGACATTTCTGTAGACTTGTTTTAATTGGGACGTTTTCTCGGCCTTGGAACTGTAAACTAGCAACTCATTAAATTCCCCTTGTTAAAAGCCTTTCCACTTCTGGTATATTGCATTCCAGCAGCTAGAAAACCAGAACACATACCATACCCCTTACCCCTTGCTTTCATTTACCACTAGCATTTCAAACTAAATTTATTTTAGCGTTTGTTCTCCCTATTATTTATTTTTATTCCATATGTTCTATTCATCTGTTGATATGGTAGATAAAAGGAGCATCAGACACAAGGTTTTCACATTCACAGAGTCACATTGTGAAAGCTATATCATTGTTCAATCATCATCAAGAAACATGGCTACTGGAACACAGCTCTACATTTTCAGGCAGTTCCCTCCAGCCTCTCCACTACATTTTGGACAACAAGGTGATATCTACTTAATGTGTAAGAATAACCTCACCAGGATAACCTCTCAACTCTGTTTGGAATCCCTCAGCCATTGACACTTAGTCTCATTTCACTCTTCTCCCTTTTGGTCGAGAATGTTCTCTCAATCCCTTGATGTTAATTCTCAGTTCATTCTAGGGTTTTTCTCAGTCCCTTGATGCTGAGTCTCAGCTCATTCCAAGATCTGTGTCCCACATTGCCAGGAAGGTCCACACCCCTGGGAGTCATGTCCCACAGAGAGAGGGGGAGGGTGGTGAGACTGTTCATCATGTTGGCTGGAGGGAGAGGCCACATCTGAGCAGCAAAAGAGGCTCTCTTGGGGGTGACTCTTAGGCCTAAATTTTAAGTAGACTTGACCTATCTTTTGTGGGGTTAAGTTTCATATGAACAACCCCCAAGACTGGGGGCTCGCCTGTAGCTTTGGTTGTCCACACTCCTTGTGAGAATATCAAGAATTCGACTTGGGGAGGTTGAATTTCTCCCCACTCTCACCATTCCCCGAAGGGGGCTTGCAAATACGTTTCCACTCACTGATCAAATCACTCTGGGATTCATCGGGGCATCACTCTGGACAAACCAACAAAATCTCATGTCCTACCTGAGATTCCAAGTACTTATAATGTTCAATCAAACTATCCACATAAATTATATTAAGAAATGCTCTAGTCAAAATATAAATTTTGTAACCAATGAACATTTTTTGCTTTAGTCTTACACATAAGGTGACATTTTAAAATATTAATTGCCATCTATTTTCAGCACCCTGCAATGACATTCCTTTATTCTTCCTCATGCAAAAACATTTAAAAAATTTGTACATTGTACATTTCACTATTGTTATACACATTAGGCATTCCTAGATTGTACCATCTGAATCTTTAACATCTATCTTTCTTTCTGATTTCATATGCCCCCAGCCCTCCTCCCTCTATCATTCTCACATGCAGCTTCATTCAGTGTTTTAACATAATTATATTACAGTTAGGTAGTATTGTGCTATCCATTTCTGAGTTTTTGTATCCAGCCCTGTTGCACAGTCTGTATCCCTTCAGCTCCAATTACCCAATCTCTTACCCTATTTCTTTCTCCTGATGATCTCAGTTACCAATGACATATTTCAAGTTTATTCACTAATGTCAGTTCATATCAGTGAGACCATACAGTATTTGTCCTTTAGTTTTTGGCTAGTCTCACTCAGCATAATGTTCTCAAGGTCCATCCATGTTGTTACATGCTTCATAAGTTTATTCTGTCTTAAAGCTGCATAATATTCCATTGTAGGTATATACCACAGTTTGTTTAGCCACTCATCTGTTGATGGACATTTTGGCTGTTTCCATCTCTTTGCAATTGTAAATGATGCTGCTATAAACATTAGTGTGCAAGTGTCAGTTTGTGTCTTTGCCCTTAAGTCCTTTGAGTAGATACCTAGCAATGGTATTGCTGGGTCATATGGCAATTCTATATTCAGCTTTTTGAGGAACCGCCGAACTACCTTCCACAGTGGTTGCACCATTTGACATTCCCACCAACAGTGAATAAGTGTGCCTCTTTCTCCACATCCTCTCCAGCACTTGTCATTTTCTGTTTTGTTGATAATGGCCATTCTGGTGGGTGTGAGATGATATCTCATTGTGGTTTTGATTTGCATTTCTCTAATGGCCAGGGACATTGAGCATCTCTTCATGTGCCTTTTGGCCATTTGTATTTCCTCTTCTGGTAGGTGTCTGTTCAAGTCTTTTTCCCATTTTGTAATTGGGTTGGCTGTCTTTTTGTTGTTGAGTTGAACAATCTCTTTATAAATTCTGGATACTAGACCTTATCTGATATGTCATTTCCAAATATTGTCTCCCATTGTGTAGGCTGTCTTTTTACTTTCTTGATGAAGTTCTTTGATGCGCAAAAGTGTTTAATTTTGAGGAGCTCCCATTTCTTTCTTTCTTTCTTCAGTGCTCTTGCTTTAAGTGTAAGGTCTATAAAATTGCCTCCAATTATAAGATTTATAAGATATCTCCCTACATTTTCCTCTAACTGTTTTATGGTCTTAGACCTAATGTTTAGATCTTTGATCCATTTTGAGTTAACTTTGTGTAGGGTGTGAAATACGGGTCCTCTTTCATTCTTTTGCATATAGATATTCAGTTCTCTAGGCACCATTTATTGAAGAGACTGTTCTGTCCCAAGTGAGTTGGTTTGACTGCCTTATCAAAGATCAAATGTCCATAGCTGAGAGGGTCTATATCTGAGCACTCTATTCGATTCCATTGGTCAATATATCTATATTTATGCCAGCACCATGCTGTTTTGACCACCGTGGCTTCATAATATGCCTTAAAGTCAGGCAGTGTGGGACCTTCAGCTTCGTTTTTTTTTCCTCAAGATACTTTTAGCAATTCGGGGCACCCTGCCCTTCCAGATAAATTTGTTTATTGGTTTTTCTATTTCTGAAAAGTAAGTTGTTGGGATTTTGATTGGTATTGTGTTGAATCTGTAAATCAATTTAGGTAGAATTGAGATCTTAACTATATTTAGTCTTCCAATCCATGAACATGGTATGCCCTTTCATCTGTTTAGGTCTTCTGTGATTTCTTTTAACAATTTCTTGTAGTTTTCTTTGTACAGGTCTTTTGTCTCTTTGGTTAAATTTATTCCTAAGTATTTTATTCTTTTTGTTGCAATCATAAATGGAATTCATTTTTTGATTTCCCCCTCAGCTTGTTCATTACTAGTGTATAGAAACACTACAGATTTTTGAATGTTGATCTGGTAACCTGCCACTTTGCTGTATTCGTTTATTAGCTGTAGTAGCTTTGTTGTGGATTTTTCAGGGTTTTCGACATATAGTATCATATCATCTGCAAACAGTGATAGTTTTACTTCTTCCTTTCCAATTTTGATGCCTTGTATTTCTTTTTCTTGTCTAATTGCTCTGGCTAGAACTTCCAACACAATGTTGAATAACAGTGGTGATAGTGGACATCCTTGTCTTGTTCCTGATCTTAGAGGGAAAGTTTTCAATTTTTCCCCATTGAGGATGATATTAGCTGTGGGTTTTTCATATATTCCCTTTATCATTTTAAGGAAGTTCCCTTGTATTCCTATCCTTTGAAGTGTTTTCAACAGGAAAGGATGTTGAATTTTGTCAAATGCCTTCTCTGCATCAATTGAGATAATCATGTGGTTTTTCTGCTTTGATTTGTTGATATGGTGTATTACATTAATTGATTTTCTTATGTTGAACCATCCTTGCATACCTGGGATGAATCCTACTTGATATAATTCTTTTAATGTGTTGCTGGATTCGATTTGCTATAATTTTTTGTTTTAGGATTTTTGCATCTATATTCATTAGAGAGATTGGTCTGTAGTTTTCTTTTTTTGTGATATCTTTGCCTGGTTTTGATATGAGGGTGATGTTGGCTTCATAGAATGAATTAGGTAGCTTTCTCTCCACTTCAATATTTTTGAAGAGTTTGAGCAGGGTTGGTACTAATTCTTTCTGGAATGTTTGGTAGAATTCATATGTGAAGCCGTCTGGTCCTGGACTTTTCTTTTTGGGAAGCTTTTGAATGACTGATTCAATTTCTTTACTTGTGGTTGGTTTGTTGAAGTCATCTATTTCTTCTCAAGTCAAAGTTGGTTGTTCATGCCTTTCTAGGAAGTTGTCCATTTCATTTACATTGTTATATTTATTAGCATAAAGTTGTTCATAGTATCCTGTTATTACCTCCTTTATTTCTGTGGGATCAGTGGTTATGTCTCCTTTCCATTTCTGATCTTATTTATTTGTGTCCTCTCTCTTCTTCTTTTTGTCAATCTTGCTAAGGGCCCATCAATCTTATTGATTTTCTCATAGAACCAACTTCTGGTTTTATTGATTTTCTCAATTGTTTTCATGTTTTCAATTTCATTTATTTCTTCTCTAATCTTTGTTATTTCTTTCCTTTTGCTTGCTTTGGGGTTAGTTTGCTGTTCTTTCTCCAGTTCTTCCAAGTGGACAGTTAATTCCCAAATTTTTCCCCTTTCTTCTTTTTTGATATAGGCATTTAGGGCAATAAATTTCCCTCTTAGCACTGCCTTTGCTGTGTCCCATAAGTTTTGATATATTATGTTTTCATTTTCATTCACCTCGAGATACTTACTGATTTCTCTTGTAATTTCTTCCTTGACCCACTTGTTGTTTAAGAGTGTGTTATTGAGCCTCCACATATTTGTGAATTTTCTGGCACTCTGCCTATTATTGATTTCCAACTTCATTCCTTTATGATCTGTGAAAGTGTTGTGTATGATTTCAAGCTTTTTAAAGTTGTTGAGACTTGCTTTGTGACCCAGCATATGGTATATCTTTGAGAATGATCCATGAGCACTTGAGAAAAAGGTGTATCCTGCTGTTGTGGGGTGTAATGTCGTATAAATGTCTGTTAAGTCTAACTTATTTATTATAATATTCAAATTCTCTGTTTCTTTATTGATCCTCTGTCTAAATATTCTGTCCATTGATGAGAGTGGGGAATTTAAGTCTCCAACTATTATGATAGATGTGTCTATTTCCCTTTTCAGTGTTTGCAGTGTTTGCCTCATGTATTTTGGGGCATTCTGGTTTGGTGCATAAATATTTGATTGTTATGTCTTCATGTCGAATTGTTCCTTTTATTAGTACATAGTATCCTTCTTTGTCTCTTTTAACTGTCTTACATTTGAAGTCTAATTTGTTGGATATTAGTATAGCTACTCCTGCTCTTTTCTGGTTGTTATTTGCTGGAATATATTTTCCCACCTTTCACTTTCAACCTATGTTTATCTTTGGGTCTAAGATGTCTTTCCTGTAGACAGTATATGGAAGTATCCTGTTTTTTAATCCATTCTGCCAGTCTATGTCTTTTGATTCTGGAGTTCAATCCATTAATATTTAGTGTTATTACTGTATGGGTAGTACTTTCTTCTACCATTTTGCGTTTTAGAATTTATATGTCATATCTAATTTTCCTTCTTTTTACACTCTTCTCCACACTTCTTTCTTTCGTGTTTTCATATCTGCTTCCAGTGCTCCTTTTAGTATTTCTTGCAGAGCTGGTATCTTGGTCACAAATTCTCTCAGTGATTTTTTGTCTGAAAATGTTTTAATTTCTCCCTCATTTTTGAAGGACAATTTTACTGGGTATAGAATTCTTGGTTGGCAGTTTTTCTCTTTTAGTAATTTAAATATATCATCCCACTGTCTTCTTGTCCCCATGGTTTCTGCTGAGAAATCTACACATAGTCTTATTGGGTTTCCCTTGTATGTGATGGATTGCTTTTCTCTTGCTGCCTTCAAGATCCTCTCTTTCTCTTTGACCTCTGACATTCTGGTTAGTAAGTGTCTTGGAGAACGTCTATTTGGATCTATTCACTTTGGGGTGCGCTGCACTTCTTGGATCTGTAATTTTAGGTCTTTCATAAGAGTTGGGAAGTTTTCAGTGATAATTTCTTCCATTAACTTTTCTCCTCCTTTTCCCTTTACTTCTCCTTCTGGGACACCCACAACACGTATATTTGTGTGCTTCATATTATCATTCAATTCCCTGAGTCCCTGCTCATATTTTTCCATTCTTTTCCCTATAGTTTCTGTTTCTTTTTGGATTTCAGATGTTGCATCCTCCAGTTCACTAATCCTAACCTCTGTCTCTTGAAATCTACCATTGTAGGTTTCCATTGTTTTTTTCATCTCTTCTACTGTACCTTTCATTCCCATAAGTTCTGTGATTTATTTTTTCAGACTTTCCATTTCTTCTTTTTGTTCATTCCTTGCCTTCTTCATATCCTCCCTCAATTCATTGATTTGGTTTTTGATGAGGTTTTCCATGTCTGTTCGTATATTCTGAATTAATTTATTCAGCTCCTGTATCTCATTTGAACTATTGGTTTGTTCCTTTGACTGGGCCATATCTTCAATTTTCCTGGTGTGATTTGTTATTTTTTGCTGGTGTCTAGACATTTAATTACCTGAATTAGTTTATTCTGGAGATTGCTTTCACTTATCTTACTAGGGTTTTCTTGCTAGATGAGTTTTGTTGTCTATCTGTTCTTTGACCTTCAGTTCAGCTTTTTCTGGACCTCTAGCTTAAGTTTCATTTAACAAAGGATAATTTTTCAGTTCTTGTTTTCTTGTTTCTTGACCTGCTTGTGAGGTGCCTTTTCCCTCCCCACCCTTTGGAGGATCTACATAGGTAATATAGACTCCAGCCAGGTTTTCCCAGACTAAATTGGCCTCCTATTGGGGGAAGGAGTCACCTGCATCAGTTTTCCCTGAGGGTGAGACCCAGCAGGTTAAAAAACTTTCCTGTGAAGTCTCTGGGCTCTGTTTTTTTTTATCCTGCCCAGTATGTGGCACTTGTTTGTCTGTGGGTCCCACTAGCAAAAGATGTTGTGGCACCTTTAAGTTTGGAAGGCTCTCCTTGCTGGGGGTGTGGTGGAGACAGAGGAGAGGTTGTAGGCTGGTGTTCTAGTTTGCTAGCTGCTGCAATGCAACACATCAGAAACGGATTGGCTTTTAATAAAAGGGGATTTATTTTGTTAGTTCTTCAGAGGAAAGGCAGCTAACTTTCCACTGAGGTTCTTTCTTACGTGGAAGGCACAGGATGGTCTCTGCTAGTCTTCTCTCCAGGCCCCTGGGTTCCAACAACTTTCCCTGGGGTGACTTCTTTCTGTATCTCCAAAGGCCTGGGCTGAGCTGCAAGTGCTGAGATGAGGAATGCCGAGCTGCTTAGCTGTGCTACGTTGCCATCTCTCATTTAAGCACCAGCCAATTAAGTCAAACGTCACTCATTGCAGCAGACACGCCTCCTAGCTGACTGCAGATGTAATTGGCAACAGATGAGGTTCATGTGCCATTGGCTTATGTCTGCAGCAACAAGACTAGGTATGCTCACCTGGCCAAGTTGACAACTGAATCTAACTAACACAGCTGGTTTTAATGGCTTCAAATTGCCAAGGCCTGGGTTCTGAATTCCTTGAGAGGGGGATTCCTCCTGAGTTGGGCTTCACCCCTCCCCTGGGAAGGCACAGTTGGGAGACAGCCCTGAAAGCAGTCCGTTTCTGCCTATGCCTGGGGCATTTGCAGCCCGAATAGTCCCGCTGAATCCAGAGGCATCCAAGCCTCCATAGAGACAGCCACAAAAACCTCTGTTTCATCCCTTTTCCTCTTTTTTGGTTAGCCCAATAAGCGACCTCCACCTTGAACAGGTTCACCTGATTGGGAGCCTATTTTTAGTAGTCAGAATTTGTTAATTAATGTCACAACTGGTGTTTGGTTGGACTCAGTCTCTGCTACTTTTAAAGTGTCTTTCTTTTCCCTCTGGGAAGCTGCCTGTGGGGGAGCGGTGCTGGCCGCCAGCTGCCACGGCTTGGGAAACTCATGGTTCTGGGGAGACTTGCAGCTGGTCCAGCTCATCCAGATTGGGGTACGCTGTGTGTCTGGTCACTGTCGTGGCTCCGGGAGCTGTTCTGTTTCTGGTTATTTAGTAGTTGTTCTGGAGGATGAACTAAAATGCACACCTTGCTAAGCTGCCATCTTGGCCCCTCCTATCAGCCTTTCTTGAGTCAAGATATATTTTTCTGGATGTCTTAGTTTGAATATTTTTATGGTATTCAAACTGTAAACTTATAACATAATAAATTCCCTTTATAAAAGCCAAACCACTTATGGCATATTGCATTCCAGCAGCATTAGCAAACTAAAACACATTTTGATACCAGAGAAATGGGTGCTGTGATTTGCAAATACCAAACATTTTGTGACAGCTTTTTAAATGCATATGGGGAAGATTCTGGAAGAGGTCTGAGAAGCTCAATAGAAAAGACCCAAGTTACTTTGAAGAGACTGTTGGTAGAAATATGGATGCTAAATGTTCTTCCATGGAGGCCTCAAGACAGAAATGATGTATATGTTATTGCGAACTGGAAGGAAGGCAATCCTGGTTTTTAAGTGACAGAGAATTTGGAAAAATTAAGTGCTGGCATTGGATGGAAAGCATAATTTGAGAGTGATAAACTTGAATATTTAGCAGAAGACATTTCTAAACTAAATGTGGAATGTGCAGCCTGGTTTCTCCTTGCAGCTTATAGTAAAATGCAACAGGAAAGAGATAAGCTGAGAACTGAACTCTTGGGTACAAAGAAACCAGAAATTGATGATGTGGAAAATTCTAGGCTCCCTAAAAGGGAAACTTGAGAGAATAGTGCCTCATGTGAGGATTTAACCAGCCATAGAATGAGTCAGCCATTTCAGAAAGAGCCAGAATTGAAAATGGAGTTATCCAGGAGGTAGTTCCTATTATCTGATGGTTTTGATCTGTGTATACTGCATGGAAAACAAAGAAGTTGCTTTTAAGACCTGTATAAAGTGAACCACTGCCAGTCTGGACTAAAAGGCACAGATAAAGGACCAATTGAGGAAAAAATTACTTCAAGGACAGAACCATGGATGCTAAGGTCTAGCCAAGAAATCTCAGATGAGGAGTGCAGACCCACTCATACACTTGAGTTTGCCTTGGAGGCAGAGGGTGGGCCTTCTGCCTCTATGTTCAGGAAGAATTTTTGTGCCCCAGTCCTCAGAGGAGGTGGAGCACATAAACCAGGTTTTGGGGGGAACCTGGTGATTGCTCCATTGCCTTGAGTGTGTTGACTGTGTGGCCTGGTGATGGAAGACAACCCAGGAGCTTCCCTGATTCTTGGAGATGGTGGAGCTGAGAAAAAATGTGCTCCCTTCTAAGTTTCCAAAGGTGAAATCCTCACCCCAGCATTTGGAGAGAAAAGGGCCACTACATAAGCCCTTAGAGAGGGTGGAACTACCACTCTCTAAAGCCCTCAGGATGAATGATTCTCAGATTTTGGAATCTAATGTAGTTTGCCCTGCAAGTTTATAGAATTTTTTGCATCTAATGATCCCTGAGTTTCTTCCAATTTCTCCCTATGTCAATGGGAATATTTATCCAATGACTATCCCTCTTTTTTATATGGCAGCAGATAATTTGTTCTCAGTTTTTACTGGTCCATGGCCAGAGGAGAATTTTGTGTCTTAGAACAGACCAAAAAAAAAAAAAAAAAATCAACCTATAACTGACTTTGATGGGATTTTGCACTGTTTCTGATTTTGTATTGTATTTATATTGTTACTGAAATGGTTTAAGGCTTTTATGATATTGTGATGGAATGAATGCATTTTGCATATGGAAATAACATGTCTTTGAGGGGTCCAGAAAGTGGTCTGTGCTGGTTTGAGGCTGTTGTGTGCCCTAGAAAAGCCATATTCTTTTGGTCCTGGTCCAGTCTTGTTGGGCTAGACCTATTACTTAGGGTGAAATCCTTTGATTGAGTTGTTTTCATGGAGATATGACACACCCAATCATGGGTGGGGCTTTTTGATATAGGTGGCTTCCATGAAGATGTTTCTCTGCCCATTCAAGGTGGGTCTTAATCCCCTTAGGAGTCCTTTAAGGGAGACCATTTTGTAAAAAGCTTCAGAGCTGACAGAAATAGAGAACTTTGGAGATGCAAAAGGAAAAAAAATACAGGGAAGCTGTTTGAAATCAGAAGCCAAAAGACCAGCAGATACCAGCCTTCCCACCGACAGAGGTTTTCCAGATACCATCTATCTTTCTTGAGTCAAGGTATCTTTCTCTACCTGCCTTAGTTTGGATATTTTTATGTCCTTAGAAATGTAAACTTGTAACTTAATAAATCCTCTTTATAAAAGCCAATCCATTTCTGATATATTGCATTCTTGCAGCATTAGCAAACTAAAACAGTGTGTTTCTATTTCCTTTAGGTTATCCAATTTGCTGGTGTACAGTTTTTCATAGTGTCCTCTTATAGTCTTTTTTTTATTTCTTGGGAATCAGTATTAATGTTTCCCTTTCATTTCCTGATTTTAGTTATTTGTGTTCTCTCCCTTTTTTTTCTTTGTCACTCAGATTAAAGGTTTGTCAATTTTATTGATCTTTTCAAAAAACCAACCTTTGGTTTTGTTGGTTCTCCTTGTTCCTGAATCCACAGAACTTCCACTGATGTTGCAGAGGCTTGGGTTTGTATGGGTCTAAATATTTTCTCCTTTCAGCTCATCAGACCCAAGTGACATGGCATCAATGTGGCAAGCCAACACGGTGCCCCATGGGGTGCTGGGAAGAGATGGCAGAACTTTGGAATGGTATACTGCTACCTCTGCTAGGTGAAAGCAAGCTGCTTCAGATGGTCTAGACACAAAAGCACTGGCCAGATCAACAACCACCTCACAGCTTCTAGGGCCTGCATTAACTTTCTCCAGCAAGGACACTACACATAAAATATTGGTGACATTCAGAATCATTATCCAAGTTTACCATGTTCCACTGTCATGTCCCAAGAGTCATGTTTTGACATATCACAAATCTAAGATTTGTGTGTCTATGTATCTCTAATAAATTTCTGAAACTTCCAATTAAGCTATAATGCATCAAAGAGCATAAGGTATATCTGAATGCCAGAGGTTAATTGTATAAAAATGCAGGATAATAGTAACTTCTTGACTCCCCCCAATTCCCACAGGCCCCAGAGGTTAGGGCTCAGAAAACCCAAATGACTCACCACAAGCAGGACACTGTGTGTGCCCTGTGTGACTATGTGTGCCTTGTGTGACTGTGTGTCTGAGTGACTGTGAGTGCAATGTGAGGGCATGTGAGTGTGTGTGCAAGCACACAGGAGTATGCATGAGTGTGGCTGTAAGTGTGAATACATGGTAGTGCATGTGAGTGTATATGACTCTGAATGTGTATGTACATGCATGATTGCATGCAATTATATCAATATGTAGGAGTGACTGTGAGTGTGGTATGTGAGAATACATAAGAGTGAATGTGTGTAAGTGTGAGTGTGAATTCTGAGTATGGTGTGCAGGTATATGAAGTGTATCTGGGAGTATGTGTGTGATGTGTGAGCATAATGTAAGTGTATGTATTTGAATGTGTATAAGTGTGTATGACTGTGCATGAATACTGTGTCTGTGACTTAGTGTGGTGCATGCAGGTGAGAGTGTGTGGGTGTGAATGAGAATGTATTTGAATATGTACCTTGTGTGTAAATGGGTGTGAGGGTGCATGTGAATGTGTGAATATGTGGTTTGTGTGTGCAAGTGTATGAGTGTGTGAGCATGAATGTGTGTGAGTGTGCATGTGTATTTGTATGTGACTATTTGTGGATACAGAGCCCTGATGTGTATTTGGGGTAATGGATGGAAGCCACAGAGAGACAAATTAAGATGAATTCACCTCAAACACAATCACTTCGAGCCAGTTTTCCCAATGATTAATTCTAATGTCTCTTTGCCTAAAAATTCACATTTGTTAGAGTATTATTTGAACAGATAATGCAGACCTCCTGGGGATGTTTTGTATCTCTCTGCTTTTTTCCTGCTTTGTTTTTAATTACTTTAGGGATTCATAACTGCTCTGTTGCTGATCCTCGTGTTTAGGTTAAATGATGACAATTCAAGCAGCTAATGAGAAGATAAGAACATTCAAAGTCAGGGGCAAGGAGAAAAAGGGTGGCATGGCCTTTTCTATCACCTCATCTTTTTTTTTGTCTCTTGTCCTGGTCACTCTAGGAGAGTGTGAAACAATTCACTTCACTGAACAACAAAACAAAATGCAATGGTTACCCCATCCCTGCAGGGGGAAAGATGGTCGAGGTTCAGATTCAGCAGGTGAAGTCACAAAGAAAATGGTGGACGGCACTGATGACATGAAATTCTACATAGAATTTCAAGGTGACCAAGATGAAACAGCTATCAGCAGGATGGAATAAAGCTACATACCGACCTTATCATTGGCAAAGTATGATTACCTCTCCTGTAGGGAAGAAACATACCAAACATACAAAAATAAGCTACCATTTATGCTCAGTTGGTTCACGAGAATGATGCCAACATGTCAGTTTGGGGAAGATGGGTGCAGATGGGCACCAGGAGTCTGACAGTGAGTAATTCTTTTAAAGAAGAATTTGAAGCTTTGTAAGTTGCATATTACTTTTCCCACAAATTCCATTCTTAGGAATTTGTGTCAAGAGAATAATCTTAAATGCACAGAAAGCTCTATATACAATGATACCCATCACCCCTCTCTCCTCTAACTCTCTCTCTTCCCAGACCTCCACCCAGCCCATATCACAATGAGTTTGATGAAAGCCTTTCAGGCACCTCCAATCACAGGTCCTGTGAGTCAAAGGAGCTCAATGCACTCAGTTGAGAATTGAATTCACCATTGTCCCCTCAACCACCTCCCTTCCAACCACTGGGACCTCAGTCAAGAAGCTAGGACAACTAGGAATCATCTTGGGAGCCTCCATATTCCAGCCCCATTCCATTGCTCTATCTTCTTTTACATCTGCCACCTCCATAATTTTCAAACCCATCCCCAGCTTGTGCCCACCCCAATCCCCGGGGCCTCCCTTTTGCCCAGGTATTGCTTGGCCTCAGGCCAATGTCCAGGACCACCCCCTCCTGGCAGCCAGAGTGAAGGACTTCAAAGGGAAAGAAAGGTCACCTCCACTGTCACCCTAGTCACAACTCAGTTCTCTGCAGTCTACAGCAGGGGTTCTCATACCTGGGGGCACCTCAGTCACCTTGGGGGTTGCTAAGGCTGAGATCACTGCACCCAACCCCCTGACCTCCTGATTCTGTGGGTCTGGTATGGGACCCGAAAATTTGCATTTGTCACACATTGTCTGGTAGTGGAGCTTTTGTTGGCCTGGGGATGGCCTTGGAGAACCCCTCCTCAAGAGGACAGCAGCCACACTCCCCAGCCAAGAGCAGACTGCTAGCAGTCCCCTCACTTATTGTGAGGTCCCCAAAAGCAGACCCTGAGACAGGAATTCGAAGACAAGGAGTTGATTTGAGAAGTGGTCCCAGGAAGCCCCAGCAGGGTGAGTCCAGGCAGGGGGAGAGCCATGGAAGAGTGTGTAGCCAGCAAGAGATCACAGGGGGTACCTCCAGCTCAACACTGTTGGGGGGTGCTGAGAACCTTCTGGAACACCCTCGTCTCAGAGTCGTGTCTCCTGGGGTGTGATGAGCTGGGGCACTTAGACACCAGGCACAGCCCATCTCTGGTGGAATGTTGCTAGAGGCAAGATATTAATTCCCCAGCAATTCCAGCCTGCCATGCCTGTGAGCCAAAGTTCTCT
The DNA here is from genome assembly GCF_023851605.1 of Tamandua tetradactyla. Classification (NCBI taxonomy): domain Eukaryota; kingdom Metazoa; phylum Chordata; class Mammalia; order Pilosa; family Myrmecophagidae; genus Tamandua; species Tamandua tetradactyla. Next base: position 44,741,729 of record NC_135333.1, on the reverse strand, counting down.
ACCTGCCAGAGAAGTCCCTCAAGCAACAACAGAGATGCAGATGCTGGTAGTCGGAGTCTGGCTGGGGTGTGGGTGGCCTGGGCTGTGTTAACATCCCCAAAACACTGAGTTCTGCTTCAAGTCTGTCAAGCTCTCCCTTTACAATCCCCACCCTCCAGAGAGCAAGGTCTGTCCCTCTGAGCTTCGGCACCCCGCTCTGTACACCAAGTCTGAAGAGCAGGGCAAACCAGCCTGAGCCTGTGAAACCCCTGTCAGCCCAGCTCCACACCCCCAAGCCCAAGTCACAACATCCATGTCTGACACATGAATATTTTGTATGTTCATAAATAATCAGGCTTACTCTGGATGCTCAGAAGCCTGGGGACTGCCTGAAGAGTCTAATTTCTTTATATTTTATTTCATGGAAATTATTTATAAGGGAGTTATGGAGAATATACTTCCTCATAAATATGTACTTACATTCCAGACAGTAACCCACAGCAGGGCCAGATACACATACATATATATTTCAATCCTTTTTTATTATTAAACTTAATTCTTTCATATGGGACTTTAAGTTTTTAACTTTGAAGATGATGGGGATCAGAAAGAAGCCTTGCTGCTCTCAAGGAGCCTGTTCCTTTCTTGCTGCAGGGAGCAGAAACTGAGGTTCTGGTCAGTCCCTTCTTGCCCCTAGGCAGAAGCAGGGCCAGGGAGCCATCTGGTCTACCCTCCCTCCCCTTCTGAGGTCCCAGGAGCCTGTCAGGGAAATCAAGCTGCATTGTTATTTGCAGCCCAATATCCACCACCTAGGGCAGACACAGGAGGCGTGCACCCTGCTGCAGGGGACTGCAGAGGTAAAGAGAGGAGACAGCCCCCATCCTTCTGGAAAGGGCTGCTGGCAACACTGCTTATGCAGAATTTCATCCTCAGGGAAGCCCTGGTGTGGGACACTCGACTTCCAGAGGAGAAACACAGAGCGCAGGTGCCGGAAACCCAACACCACCCCAAGCCCCAGCCCTCAGGAGCCCAGAGAGTCAGAGAAGCACAAGGAGAGAGGATGCCACCCAGGGCAAAGCACCCCATCAGCTGCCCCCGCACTGGGTGGGTGCGACCTTCCATCCCACCTCTCTGACCTCTGGGCAGCATTGAGGCTCAGCTGGTCAGAGCATACGCTCCAGATGTGGGCCCCCTGGCTTGGTCACATCCACCCACTCTGCAGGCTGGGAGCAGCTATGGCCCGAGCCCTCTGTGCAGTGTGCCCCCCCAACACAAAAGATGAAACCAGCCTTGTCTCAAAGCCACCATGATGCCCCTCCATCTCCTAAGGAGGCAGAAAGCATCACCAGGATGGGTGAAAGCACCAACTCTAACCTCATGGCAGGGTAAGGACGGCTAAGATTAGAGCCCACGAGGGAAGCCATCAGGACGCAATTGCCATGCTGTTCAAGGACCCTGGGAAACTGAGATTCCCAAGTGGAATCACAAAACAAAATCCAAGTCCATTCTGATGCCAAGAGGAAGGACAATAATAAAATGACAGTGTGACTAAGAAAGCAAAAGGACAAACAAAGTCACATGAGCAAACACACACTGAAAGAAAGGGAATGGCTTCATTAGGAGGTCCAAGATATAAGTCAATGCGAAAGTAGTAAATGGAATGAGCACATTTCATTTCATTTCATACAGACAAAGGGTACAATCCAAATAATGAAATCGCTTCAGTGACTTGAATATGTTTAATAACAAGGCACTGGAATTTTTATAAAGGCAAAACTAATAAACAATATTCTTAAATTTGACAGGAAAGCAATTACAGTGAAAGACTTTAGCCTACAACTAAATCTTCAAAAGTTCAAATGAGCATAAAAGAGATGAGGGTGTAGAAAAACCTGAATAACATGATGAAGAAAGTTGATTTAATAAATATCATGCGTAGACACAAAACATGCTTTTTCCTCCAAAATTATTAATTCATAATTGCCAAATATTGACCATAAGGCTGCAAAAAAACCCCCACGATACACTGTAAGAGACAAAAACTGCAACTCTCATTGTCTGAAGACAGTACAGTTACACCATGAAATATAAAAATAAATGAACCAGGTAAAAAAATTGACCATATATGCAATTTTAGAATGCACACATGTATAATTCTTTTTAAAAAGAAACCAAATTTTAAAATAGTAAATGTTTCAAAAATGCTAAGCAAGTTCCGTGAATGGAAACATAAAGGGCATGGTGTAAGGCTGTAGGAGCAAGGGTTAAAACAAGACTTGCGGTATTTGTTGGGGGTAGCTGGCCTCAGGGTGGCCACACAGGGTAAACTGTGGAGATTGTTATCTGCTTTATGTAGAACAGTCTGGGAGGAAGAGAATATTTGTTTACCCCAAATGGTTACCTTAAGTAGGAAGGAAGAGAGCACTGAAAGATAAGCACTCTGTTCCCTCAGGAAATGCATGCATGCCTTTTGTCACCCTGTAGTATATAAGCAGGATCTGGTTAAGAATAAAGTTCTATATAAAAGTTAACTCAAAATGGATTAAAGATCTAAATATTAGGTCTAAGACCATAAAACAGAAGAAAATGTAGGGAGATATCTTATGAAACTTACAATTGGAGGCGGTTTTATGGACCTTAAACCTAAAGCAAGAGCACTGAAGAAAGAAAGAAATAAATTGGAGCTCCTCAAAATTAAACACTTTTGTGCATCAAAGAACTTCATCAAGAAGTAGAAAGACAGCCTACACAATGGGAGACAATATTTGGAAATGACATATCAGATAAAGGTCTAGTATCCAGAATTTATAAAGAGATTGTTCAACTCAACAACAAAAAGACAGCCAACCCAATTACAAAATGGGAAAAAGACTTGAACAGACACCTCTCAGAAGAGGAAATACAAATGGCCAAAAGGCACATGAAGAGATGCTCAATGTCCCTGGCCATTAGAGAAATGCAAATCAAAACCACAATGAGATATCATCTCACACCCACCAGAATGGCCATTATCAACAAAACAGAAAATGACAAGTGCTGGAGAGGATGTGGAAAAAGAGGCACACTTATTCACTGTTGGTGGGAATGTCAAATGGTGCAACCACTGTGGAAGGCAGTTTGGCGCTTCCTCAAAAAACTGAATATAGAATTGCCATACGACCCAGCAATACCATTGCTAGGTATCTACTCAAAGGACTTAAGGGCAAAGACACAAACGGACATTTGCACACCAATGTTTATAGCAGCGTTATTTACAATTGCAAAGAGATGGAAACAGCCAAAATGTCCATCAACAGATGAGTGGCTAAACAAACTGTGGTATATACATATGATGGAATATTATGCAGCTTTAAGACAGAGTAAACTTATGAAGCATGTAATAACATGGATGGACCTAGAGAACATTATGCTGTGAGACTAGCCAAAAACTAAAGGACAAATACTGTATGGTCCCACTGATGTGAACTGACATTAGAGAATAAACTTGGAATATGTAAAAGAAAAAAAAAGAAAGAATAAAATTGTGTTGTCTGTTGTCACTAATCTTCAGACCCCTGATCCCGTCTGTCTGTCTCTCTCATCATTCCTTAGTATCCTTCGAGCTCTGATCCATGGGAAGCAACATCTGGTGCCCAATGTGGGGCAAGAAAAAGAAGAAGACTCAGAAACAATATTGAGGAACGAAGGAAAAGTCTCCATTAGAGGGACGTTTGTCCAGGTGATAGAAGAGGACCTGAGTCAGTTTGGTAAGTAAGCATTTTCCTTGTAGCATCAGGGTAATGGGTAATCACAATGGGTGGCTGAAAGAGTATGTTTGTGTGTTAAAAACATTGTTAGAAACTACAGGGGTCTCAATGAAGACTTCAGGGTCATTAGAGCTCTTTTCTTTAGTACAGTGGCATTGTTACTGGTTTCAGCCTCAAGGCTATAATGTTTTAAATCTCAAGTAATGGAAATTGGTTATGAAGGCTTTGCGGTCAGCATAACAAAATGGGAAAGATATTCCTGTTTCTATAATTCCTAAAAACTGCTCTGTTATTATGATAGATTTAAAAGTTTGCTTCTTTACCATACCTTTAGCAGAGAAAGATAAAGAAAAATTAATTTCTGAGCTTGCTCTTAATGAGCTGCCTTTATATAAAAATTCATATACACCTGAGTCAGAAAATATTCAATAGGAACAATGCCATGCAGCACAAAAGTCAGTACTCATTAATGGTTCCTATGGAATTGTAACAGATTGGTCCCCTAAGGGGTATGCAATTTAGGATTGTAGTTCTGACTCAAAGTGTTCTGTTAAGTTACCTTGGTTTAATATAAATAATTACTCTACTGAAATTTATACCAATGTTACAAATAAAATCTTGTGACAAGGAATGGGAATGGCAGCCCCACTCCTTTCATTAACTTACATCCTCGACAAACAGCAATTTGGAAACTGGCCATGAGTGTAGCTCCTATTCATATTTGTAAAAGAAATATATTTTAAGAACTTTAAAACTGAAAATTCTTGTTAAAAACTATATATTGATGTTTCAAATATGCATTAACTAAAGTATTTTAAGTATTTAACATTATTCTAACAAATTTAATTTTGATGGTAATTGTATGTGGTAAAGTATTTGTTTAAAATCACAAGTAGGAAAAATATAAAAGATGTATTTTTATTAATAAGTAAAAGAGAATAGTTTTATCCTAAGATGAAATGAAATAACTGTTAAAAAATGAGAAAAATGTAGGACAAAGCCTGAACTAATATAGTAATTGCTGAGGGTTTGTAGAAATGGAAACTATGGTCAAATCAAGAAAGATTTAATGAGTCTAAAATGACAACGTTTTCTTGGACTCTTAGCCTGTTCTAATGAAAATACATAAAATTTTTTTTCTAGATAACCAGTGTAAAAAGCAAAGAGTCTGTGTTTTAGCAAAATAACTTATGTTAACTTTTATCATGTCATTATCTGTATAAAAAATATTGATTTTCTCCTCGCTATCACTATACTGGCAAAAAACTGTTTCTTTTCTTGCCCCAAACCAGGTGGCTTAATCTATTAATCTAAGTAATATTGCTGTAAATGAATCTATTACTGGTTAAATAATATTCAAATCATATAAATACCTAAATTCCTTTAAGCCAAAATATTTTAATACTTTATCCAGTGTTTATATAAACTACATATGTGTAAACTAAATTTATCCAAAATAACCATGGCTTATGTTGGGAGCAGATCAGATTTGAGGGCTGAATGCAAGGAAAAAATATACTTGTGGAGTCTGTTCTTTTCACCTGATGTTGCCATTATATGCAACTGATATTGCTATCGCGTGACCTTGGTAAGAAATAGTTAAAATGTGCACTCTAGCTGGGAGGACTGGTATCCCCCCAGAAGGAGGTGTACTTTAATAAAGATATCTAGGTCCCAGGAAGCCCCTCTTGGTCCCTAGCCAGTTCCCAGAGGACCCAACTTGGCCCGGTCATGTAAGCAAATCAGAATTTGGCCACTATTGTGGGAAAATATCATAAAAACTGGATGCAATAAATTTAAAATTACCAAAAAATGCACAGACAATTATAAAGAATCCTCATTCCTGTGTTCCTTTTCAATCAATCCAATGAATTTATTTAAAAAAATCTGGTCATTTACTATGGGTACATGTCACTATTGACACTTACTCTGCTTTCATTTTTGCTACCTGTCACTTTAGGGATTCCTAATTATATGTTACAGAACCTATTTGATATTTTGCAAGGAAATTCTGATTTATTAAGCAAGAGGCACTTAACAGCTGCAGCTGAACAAGAATTACAATTAATTGAACAATGCACTCAAGAAGGACATCTTTTTCAAATAGATCTAGACAGACCTGTTGATTTTATTATTTTCTTTACCTTGCAATCTTCCACAGACCTATTTTGGCAAGATGGTGCTTTAGAATGGATTTTTTTTTACCAAACAATTGACAAATACATTTAAATACATATCTGCAAAAAAAATCATTTCTTTAATAGCCAAAGGTTGCCAAAAATATTATCAATTAAGAGGACACGATCCTAATTGCATAGTGTGTGATCTCACAAAGGAAGAGGTTCAAAGTGTATTTATCTTCAATACCTCTTGGCAAATAGCATTAACTGATTTTAAAGGACAAATTGATAATCATTTGCCTATATCAAAACTTTTACAATTTCTAAAAAAACACAATGGATTTTGCCTAAAATAGTTCAGGCTTCCCCGCTAGAGGGAGCCATTACCATCTTTACTGATGGTAGTAGTAATGGACAGGCTGCATATGTTACCCCAGGGGAAAACAAAAGTTGGAAAATGCCTTACACCTCAACCCAGTGCACTGAATTAGCAGCTGTAATTCAAGTATTGCAGAATTTTCCACAATCTCTTAATATTGTTTCTAATTCTGAATATGTCTGCCAAACAGTTGCTCACATTGAGACAGCTTCTTTATTTGAAGGAGATGAATTATCCTGAATGTTTTTACATTTACAAACATTAGTCAGAAGTCAAATTAAACCCCTTTTATCATGCGTATAAGAGCTCATACTAATCTTCCGGGTCCTTTGTCATTACAAAATCAGCAAGCAAATACTCTTGTGGGGGTAATTCAAGATCCCACGATATTTCACAAATTGACTCATATTAATAGCAAAGGGCTGCGAAAGAAATTTCCATCTTTATCTAAACAGCAAGCTCAGGACATTGTTCAGACTTGTTCAACATGTGGACCTTTAAATGTGCTCCCATTTGTATTGGGTTAATCCTCGAGGTCAAAAAGAATATCTGATGGCAAATGGATGCCACCGCACAATTTGGAGAACGTTTCTGCAATGTTCAATCACATAATGCTTTTGCTGTTATGGGATGTCCTCAGTCTACAAAAATGGACAATGGTTCCGCTTATACAGGGGAGCAATTTCATAAATTTTATACTACTTTTCATATTACTCATAGCACAGGAATTCCACATAATCCCTCTGGGCAAGGAATTATTGAACAAACAAGCCAGATGCTAAAGTCTATGCTCATAGAACAAAAAGGGAGAGATGATGATCCGGAGGATGATGTTGTGAACAAAAGTACATCAAAAGATCAATTAGCAAAAGCACTGTCTACTTCAAAGTTTTTAAACATTTATGATAATTCATCACAGACTCCTGCAGAACAACATTTTAGTAATTTGGAAAAGAAAAATGGTACAACCCAAACAGAACCATAGCTGCAGCCAATTTATTGGAAAGATGTTAGGGATGATCTATGGAAACCAGGCATGATAAAGGTGTGGGGTAGAGGATTTGCTCTTGTCATTACAGATGACAGAACCTCGTTTGGATTCCCTGGAAAAGAATAAAACCCAGACATGTCGACCCTGATGAAAATAACTAAATGGGTAATGTACATTATAGGACATATAACTTTAATTGCTGAAGGACAGGGACATAAGTATACTTATTGGACTTATATTCCTAACCCACCTATGCTGCAGGCCCTAACATGGGCAGATTCAACTTTACCAAAATATCTGAACACTAGTTTAGGATTCCCAGGTCCAGTAGATTCAAGGCTTCCAAAACTACATAAGGAAGAAGAAAAACGGTGTCAAATTTAACTCTTCCATTTTTAGAAAGACCCATATGCATAAGTAATGAATTACCGTGTATGACAATAAGTAATCGAAGTACATGGTTTAAGATAAAGAATGATTCTTATAATTACCTATATGTATACCCATCTTTTAACTCTATGGAATCAAATGATACTTGCCCATTAGATGAGAGAGAAAGTTGGAATGCATGGCAGTTATGTCATATGGATCAAGCAGTTATCATAATTAATGATTCCTATGGAATTGTAAGAGATGCGGCCCCTGTGGGGCCTCCCATCTCTAACTTGGAGATAACTGAGACTATATGGACAGGTAAGCTAAATCAGAGTTTAATATATAGAGGACGATTTGTGCCAAATTCGTGGGATGAGAAATATAACATTAGTCAGAGAAATTTATACAAAATTTTCCTAGGACTGAGACCAATTTTTATAGTGAATTGTAGTAACTATAACTTCTCTTTAAATAGCAGCCATAAACACTATATGCAAATATGTACTAAAGATCCATATGTATCTGTTAAAGGTCATATGCATATAAGAAATCAAACTTTTAATTGTGAGAATTGTTCTCTATTCACTTGTTTCTAAGCATTTATGTTGCAGGAAAATGAGACGATTATAGCAGCAAGGAGAAGAAGAGGTATTTGGTTGCCGGTGCAGATGTCAAGATCTTGGCAATTCTCTCCAGAAACACAAATCTTGATCCATTTGGCAAAAGAATATCTGTAAAAGACTAAGAGACTAATTGGACTGATTATTGCAGCTGTCATTGGAATCACTGGAATTATCACTGCGGCTGCGGTCACTGGAACTGCATTGCATCAAACTACACAGACCCAAGATTATGTTAGAGAATGGCATAAAAATGCCAGTGAGCTGTGACATAGTCAATCTCATATTGATGAGCAAATTAATAATAGACTAAATGATATAGAGACAGCATTGGTTCATATTGGAGATCAAATGCATAATTTAAATTTTTTACAAAGTTTAAAATGTGACTGGAATGAGAGCAATTTTTGTATTACCCCTTTAAGATATAATCAATCTGAAATAGAATGGGAAAAGGTAAAGAGGCATCTTTTGGGGCATTCAGATAATTTAAGTTTCGATATCTTAGAATTACAAAAAAGGATATTAGAAATATCTCAGAAAAATTTACATTTAGCCTACGGAGATGATGTTATACAATCACTTACCCAAGAGCTAAAAATTCTTAATCCTATTTACTGGTGGAAATTACATCATTTTTTGACTATTATAAGCTTAGGTTTGGGGCTGTTTATACTCTTTCTCTTCCTCCTCAGCTGTGTCAAACAACAAATGTTCAAAGTAGCAAGCCGTACCACTAAGCAAAGCCATGCTAACAGTATGATTCTGGCAAAAGCCCTTGGCTTCCTCCCGAATCAAAGTCAGAGAGTTTGACTGGTAGCCAATGACAGGTAAGACCCTTCTTTCAGAGCTTAAGGGCAACCTAAGACAGGCACAGTCACCTCAGCTAATAAAATAAAAAGGGGGAAATGTAGGAGCAAGGGTTAAAACAAGACCTGCGGAATTTGTTGGGAGTAAACTGTGGAGATTGTTATCTGCTTTATGTAGAACAGTCTTGGAGGAAGAGAATGCTTGTTTACTCCAAATGGTTATCTTAAGTATGAAGGAAGAGAGCACTGAAAGATAAGCACTCTGTTCCCTCAGGAAATGCATGCATGCCTTTTGTCACCCTGTAGTATATAAGCACGATCTGGTTAAGAATAAAGTTGTGTTGTCTATTGTCACTAATCTTCAGACCCCCTGATCCCGTCCGTCTGTCTCTCTCTTCATTTCTTTTTTTTTTTTTTTTTTTTTTTTTAAAGGAAAGACAGAGAGAAGGAAGGAAGGATAGAAGGAAGGAAGGAAGGAAGAAAGGGAAACAACTTTAAACATTTTCTTGTTTTATTGTATTTTGTTTTTCCGTTTTTTGTTACATGGGCTGGGGCCGGGAATCGAACCGAGGTCCTCCGGCATAGCAGGCAAGCACTTTGCCCGCTGAGCCACCGCGGCCCGCCTCTCTTCATTTCTTAATATCCTTTGAGCTCCGGTCCGTGGGAAGCAACACAAGGCCAACTCTGAGGAAAGGTCCTGGGTTTAAAAGCAGTCATTATTAAATAAGAAAACAAGAAAGGAGGCAGCCTTAGAAGCAAGCTTCTTGGACTTACAAGGAGAAAAGAGAAATAGGAGGCAGCAGATACTCATGAAGGATCTGGAAAATGAAGAGAACTTTATTCTCTAGTTCTTTGAAAGGTTGCCAATTTCTTTGACAATTATGCCAATAAACTAGACAAAACTCTGAAAATCTATGGAAAAGACGATACAACACTCCAGGCTACCAGGCATGCTTAACTGCAAGTGGAATGTCTACTCAAGCAAATGCACGTGCAAATTTCAGTGAAATGCATGACTTCCTGGGGGAAGTATGCTTTTGTAAAAGGGGTCTAAGATGTAGAAAACCTGAATAGGCAAATAACCAGATAGGAAAGGTTATCCAAAAATTATTTCAAAAAATGGCTTTGAGCCCAGAGGGCTTCAATGATGGGTGCTTAAAAATATTCAAATAATAAAATATCTTGTTATAGAAACTATTCCAAAGCATAAAAGGTGTCTGTGGCTACAAAGGCTACTTGGTGTTGGGAAAGATTCCTCCTCTCCCTCCTTTCACCTCTCCTCCTTCCCTCCCTCTCCCATGTACCTCCTCCCCAGACCCCCTCCTCCCTTCACCCTCCCCCTTCTCCTTACCTGTGCCTTTCCCCCATCTCCCCTTTCCTTCCTTCTCCTTAACCCTTCCATCCTCCCTCCTTCCTCCCTCCCTCTCCCTTCCCAGCTTCCCTCCATGCAGTTCTTGACACTCTCAGACAGAGCCAAGGCCTTCCCTGACTTCTCTTCAGAACTCCCTTCTCTCCTCCAAAGATGACCTGCCGTGGTTGCTGGGGGCCTAGTTATAAGTTTTCCACATCTGAATTTCAGTTAAAAACAAGCAACAGCAAGCAGGCACAACACACCTTCCCACCCAGCTCAGCCAGGCCCTCCTGTGTCCTGGAGACACTAACAAAACTCCATTCTCCCTGGTGGCTTCACGCTGCACAGAGACCACCCACCGGGACACGGAGGAGCAAGTGGAGGCCGAGGCTGTCCTGAGGGCCATGCCCGGCATGGCCAGCTCTGCCCTTGCCTCCAGGGGGCCTGGCCAGCCTCAGCCTCCTGGGGGCAGCCCAGCGTCTGTCCAAGGTGGGGGGAACCCAGGGGCTTCTGTGTCACCCAACCAGCTCCCCATTCCATACAACCAGCCCTGCAGATTTGTGTGTGGGGCTGGCCACAAACTGGGGTACTTACAACAGCATGGCACTGTCCCCCAGTTCCAGAGGCCCGAATCTGACAGCAAGGCAGTGGCAGGCCCATTCTTTCTCTCGGGTCTGGGGGCTTTGCCAGCAATACACACCTCCTCTGCCCGCTGGGACTCCAGCCAAGGAGGGTGAAGACTCACCTTAGTGAATAGCACCTTCAAAGACCCTATTTACAAATGGCTTCACATGCACAGGACCAGAGCCTCTGTGGGGGACACACCCCAACCCAGACCCTGACACCCTGGGGCAGAGGAGGGTGCAGTCTGGTACCTGGCCCAGGACCACCTATCTGTCTATCTCAGAGACCTTCCTGCCAGAGCATGGCACGGGAAAAATCCCAGGCTCTGGACCAGAGGCAGGAGCTGGGGCCATAGGCCCTTGGAAAGTTCATTTAGCCTCTCCATGCCTCAGTTTCCCCATCTGAAAAACATCCCCCACTTTTCCCACTTTCCCCTGCAGGTCCTTGCAAGGTCCCTGCCTGCTACCAAGCCACTAGTGCCTGGGGTCCTACAGGGCAGTCCGGTGCCACCTTGCCCCAAACAGAGGGGTCCACTGCCCCAGAACCCCTGAGGGCACCCTTTCTGTGTTCACAAACCCCTGTCTAAGGACACATTCTAGAACGCCGCAGGGGGCTGGCTTCCGTTCCCTCGGGGTGAGGGCCAAGCACGCTCTGCCCGTGCTCGGCTCAGAGCCCAGGCCCGGCGGAGGGCACGGGAGGAGCCAGGGCGGCTGCCCCCTCTCGGGCCGCGCACCCTGCCGATGGCCGGTGGCCCGCGGCGGCACCGAGATGCCTGAGGGCGCAGAAGATGCCCGCGCGGGTCCCAGCACACAGGTGCCTGGAGCGAACCCCAGAGTTTGCGCCGCGCATCGCCTTCCTGCCCAGGTCTCCGCGGGCGCCCCCCGCGCGCCGCATCTGGTTCGTGTGCGATCCGCTGGGCATCACGTGCGCAGCCAGCACGTGGTTGCTGGTCCTCTACGCCGCAGGCGCACTGCTCTTTGGCCTGCTCATTCCATCCCAGGACATGGCCTACGGCGTGGCCAATGGCACGCTCTTCAACCTGCTGGCCTTCCTGGGGCTGGCGTCGCACGCGCGGACCATGCTCACCGACCCCGGCTCGGTGCCCATGGGGGGCCAGTCTCCGCCAGACCTGGAGCGCGCAGCGTCCTGGTGCTCCCGCTGCCACAGTTCCAGGCCCGCGCGCGCCCACCACTGCCGCGTGTGCCGGCGCTGCGTACGCAAGATGGACCACCACTGCCCCTGGGTCAACAATTGCGTGGGCGAGGACAACCAGAAGTACTTCGTGCTCTTCACCTTGTACATCTCACTGGCATCGGGGCACGTGCTGCTGCTGCTGGCAGTCCCGGTCCTGCGCAGCTACGCGCGCGGCGAGTGGGACGTGCACAGCACCTTCTCGCCATGCATCTCCGTGCTGGCCCTCTTCTTGGTGGCCTTGAAGGGCCTCCTCTTCACCTCGGTGATGTTTGGAACTCAAATGCAAGCCATCTGCACCGACCGGACGAGAATTGAGCAGCTGCAGACGGACAGGGGTCGGTGGGAGAAAGGTGCCAGGTGGGTGAACTTGAAGGCCGTCTTTGGCCACCGCTTCTCCTTGGCCTGGATCAGCCCCTTCACGCGGTCCCAGCCTCAGAAAGTGAGTGAGCACCTCGATGTGGTCTGAGGGTCTCTTGCTGAGAATTCTCATTCAGCCAGGATAGTAGTGACTACCACCCGCAGCATTGCTTCCAGGAGTTTAGGGGGAAAAACACAACCTCAACAAACTAACAAGCGACCTTTTTCCCATGGCCCCCGAGACCAACACTTCCTATTCTCTTTGGTTCTGATCAGGAGAGGAGGTTTGCAGAAGCCAAGCTTTGCCTGTAGAAAATGCATGTGAGGTTTATGCAAGCCAAGCTTTGCCTCTAGAAAGTTCATGAGGCCAGACCTTTTCCTAAAAAGGAAGGTGAAATTTGCTTCTCCTTGAAAACTCTATCAGAACTTTCATATGGAAAAATGATAAAATCTGTTTGCTAATAAAGTGTCATCAATTAGTGCTGAGTCTTATTAAATGTTATCTGTATACATTGAAGTGATTATATGATCGTTCTCTGATTTGTTATTGTGGCGAATTATGTGGCTGAATTATCTGGTTTGGAGCCATCCTTCCATTCTTTATAAACCACCCCCATCATCGTGGATTGTTTTGCATTATCTGTTGGACTTGGTGAGCTGATATTTTATGTAAGATATTTGCATTTGTGTTCATCAATGAAATGGGCCTACAGATTCTTCTCTTTGCCTGGCCTCATCTGTTTGTATTTTGCTCCAGATCACTCTCACCACACGAAATGAGTAGGGGAGCTGTGGCACTTTTCTGTTTCCTAAACAACCTGCACAATTTTGACACCCACCGTTCCCTGGAATTTTGGTAGACCTCACCAGAGAAACCATCTGGGCTTAGGATTTCTTTTAACTTTTTATTCTGAGATCACTGTAGATTGAAATGCAGCTGAAAGAAATCACACAGAGAGACGCCAGATACACTTCCCCAGGTTCCTCCAGTGGCAGTGCCCTGTGTGGCTGTATTGCAATGCCACAGCCAGGAAATCAGCTTTGGTGTGCCCTGCTACCCTTTTTCAGATGTCACCAGCTTCACTTGTGCTCATTTAAGTGAGTATTTAGTTCGATGCAATTTTACCACATGTGCAGGTTTCTGTATCCACCACACAATCAAGATAGAAACAGTTTGTCACAGGGACCCTTGGGGTTATATGGTATGTAATCTTTTGAGATTGTCTGTTTCCCTAAGCATGATTCCCTTAAGTCATTGCGTGTATCAATACTGGGTTCTTTTTTTTTTTTTTTTTTAAAGAGAGAGGGAGGAAAGGAAGGAAAGACAGAGAAGGAAGGAAGGATGGAAGGAAGGAAGGGAGGAAGAAAGGGAAACATTTCCAAACATTTTCTTGTTTTATTATATTTTGTTTGTTTGTTTGTTTTTTACATGGGCTGGGGCCGGGAATCGAACCGGGGTCCTCCGGCACGGCAGGCAAGCACTCCTGCCCGCTGAGCCACCGCGGCCCGCCCAATACTGGGTTCTTTTTTATTGCTAAGTTGTGTTCCTGGCACGGATGTGCACAGGTTGTTTAACACTCACCCACTGAGGGACATCTGGGTTGTTTACAGTTTGGGGCTATTATGAACACAGCTGCTATGAGCATAGTGGGCACATAGTTTTCACTTCTCTGGGATAAATACCCAGAAGTGAAATTGCTGAGTCTTAATGGAAGCTGCATGTTTAGTTTTATAAGAAACTGTTTTCTAGAGTTTTTAGAAACTGTTTCTAGGAAGAAAGCCACACTTGAAAGAGAATAACACTCACCCAATTGTGGAGAAGAAAAGAATTTATTAATGATCTTGCAAGAACGAGCATGAAGCCAAAATGTGGTGGCTGGTGCCAAACAATAGGAGGCAGGAACTTTTATACCCTAAGCCTAACATGCAAATCCCTTCCCTGTTTCCCCATTTGCTGGGGTACTGCAGAGGTTACAGCCTATCTGAGAGGCCTAATTCACAATTTTTTCCCGTATAACGAAATGATGCTGATCCCCAAGCTTACATCAGAGGCCTCCCTCCTCTCCCCCATTCCATGAAACCAGTCTGGGCTGGATTTGCAGCCTTTGTTCAGTAAGTTTCATTTCCCCCCACTGCACGTCATTTTGTATGAAAACAAAATTCAATTTTAGTCTTACATAGAGTAGCTGCTCCATTTTATGTTCTCAGCATAAACCTGGCTTCTCTGCATCTCTGCCAGGGTTGCATGCTATTATTTTTTTGGTAGCCATTCTGGTAGATGTGTAGTGATAGCTCACTGTGGTTTTAATTTGCATTCCTCTAATGACTAGTGATATTAAACATCTTTTCATGAGTTTATTTGCCCTCCGTGTATCCTCTTCGGTGAAATGTCTGTTGGTTCTTGTCCTTTTTCTATTTGAATTATTTGCTTTTTAATTATTGAGTTCTGAGTGCTCTTTATATATACTAGATACTAGTCCTTTGTTGGGCCTGTAGTTGACAAATATTTTCTCCCAGTTTGAAGTTTCTGTTTTCATCCTCTTAACCAGGCCTTTCAAAGAACAAAAGATTTTAATTTTGATGAGGTCTAGTCTATCACTTTTTCCTTTAATGGAGTGTGATACTTGTGTGAGCTGTGCTGTCTAATTTGTAAGTCCATTTTCTTACCAGGTAAATCCTGACCAAGAATTAGTTGCTTGATTCCACTGATTTCAGTTAGAGCAAAAATGAAACTTGAGATCTACCATCCTGAAAGTTGTAAACCAGTAGCTCAAAAACTGTGTTTTGTGCCTGCCAGTTAGGATATTTTTAAATTACCTCCCACAGATTAAATTTCACTAGAGCTCTACTCCTAAACAGCACTCAAATTGGCATTCTCCACTCACTGACCTGCTTGTTCCAACCCCTTGTCTTACAAATGGGGAAACAGAGACCCAGAGAGGCCAAGGATGGCCCCCAGGACACAGCAAGGGACCATCAGGAGAGGAAGTCCCTTTCCTTCCCCACCCCTGGCTGAGTGCCTGGGGACCACAGCTCCTTCAACAGTGGGGACGTCTGCCCTCCACCTGGCAGAGCTCCAACCAAGGCCAGTGCCCAGTGCTGCTCAGGCCTGCGTGGAGCGGACCTTGTCCCACACAGTGGGGGGACATTGGAATCTGACAACATGCTCCAAGAGCCTAGAAAAGTCCCTTCTCCTGGACTCATGCTAGGACAGGAAGGACACTCTCCCAATATCCTAACAAGGAGAGCAGAATATGTGTTCCATCAGCGTCCAAGTAATTGAAAATGATGAAGTTCACAATAGTGAGATACGGACCCAAAATATTCAAAAGAGGGAGACATTTTTAGGAGCTGTGAAGCACCTGTATGATAAAATTTTCTGCTCTTTTAGATGTGTGTACTGGCAGAAGTTTTATTGGCATGATGAGATGAATTGTCACAGTAGAATGTAAGTGTTCCAGTTTGAAAGTATTTTATATACCTGGAAAAGCCATGTTTAATCCTGATCCAATCTTGTGGGGCCAGACCTATTGTTTAGTGTGGACATCTTTGATTGGATTGCTTCCATGGAGATTGACCCACCCGATTGTGGGTGTGGCTTTTGATTAGATGGAGATGTGACTCCACCCAGTCAAGGTGGGTCTTGGTTAGTTTACTGGAGTCCTATAAAAGGGGAAACATTTTGGAGAAACCTCAGATGCAGATGCTTGAAGAACAGTTCCTGCAGAGCTGACAGAGACACTGATATCTGGGGATGCTTGAAGTGCTGACAGCGAGAGCAGATGCCTAGATACTGACATTTGGAGATGCAGAGCCCAGCAGATGTCACCATATGCCTTCTCATGAGATGCTAAGCAAGCTGGAACCCAGAGTTTTACCCCAGAGGAACTAAGTGAAGGCCCACAGACATTTAGAGGGAAACCACTGGCATCAGAAGCTAGAAGCAATGGAACCAGGAACAAAGACCAGCAAATGCCAGTCATATACCTTCCCATGTGACAGACATCAGCCTACCTTGAGTCAAAGTACCTTTTCCTAGATGCTTTAGTTTGGAAATTTTTCTGACCTTAGAACTGTAAACTTGTAACATAATAAATTTCCTTTTTAAAAGCCTTTCCATTTCTGATATATTGCATTCCGGCAGCTTTAGCAAACTAATACAGCAGTGAAAATGTGTGATCTACACTAAACATACATGTATGCGTGTATGTAGGTATGTATGTTTGGGCTACATATGCTCAAACATTTATGTTAAATGTAAAAACATCCCAACTATATGCACAAACATAGGCATATGGACGTAAAGAAGAGGAGCTGGAAGGAAATACATCAGTGCTCAAGGCCCTTTGGTGTCCCTAGGAGCTGCTTCTTTATTTCAGACGCTGATTGTCCTTCCCTGTGGGAAAGTCTTTTATTTTTGTGGTTGTGTTAGTTAGATTCAGTTGCCAACTTGGCCAGGTGAGCATACTTAGTCTGGTTGCTGCGCACATAAGCCAATGGTACGTGAACCTCATTTGTTGCTAAATACATCTGCAGTTGGCTAGGAGGTGTGTCTGCTGCAATGAGTGACGTTTGACTTAATTGGCTGGTGCTTAAATGAGAGAACGCAATGTAGCACAGCCTAAGCAGCTCAGCATTCCTCATCTCAGCACTTGCAGCTCAGCCCAGGCCTTTGGAGATGCAGAAAGAAGTCACCCCGGGGAAAGTTGTTGGAACCCAGGGGCCTGGAGAGAAGACCAGCAGAGACCATCCTGTGCCTTCCACATAAGAAAGAGCCTCAGTGGACAGTTAGCTGCCTTTCCTCTGAAGAACTAACAAAATAAATCCCCTTTTATTAAAAGCCAATTAATCTCTGGTGTGTTGCATTCTGGCAGCTAGCAAACTAGAACAGTGGTTAAAAGCAGAGACGCTGCCTGTCTAGCTGCATATTTGCCCCTGACACCCACACTGGGTGGCGGGGTACTGGACATCCATGTAGGGCCACAGAGGTGCTGCCTCTCAGAGCTGCTGGGTGTCCAGGAGGGCCCCTGCACTTGGTGACATTGGCTACTTGTTGCCTCTTTTCAAATTTTATTAACTGTGATTTTGGCCCAATATTTCTTAAAATGTAAACAAATACCATTTGTGGACTTCTGGGAAGATGGCCAACTAGAACAGCTCAAGATTAGCCTTGCTCCATGGAAAAGTTAGAGACAGGAGGGTGAATGAGGCAGCAATTCGTGAATGTAGCTGACCTGGAAGATCCTTTTGTACCACATGTGGCAGCCCTGGTGCTGAGGAACTGGGAGACAGAAAGCTAGAGCCTGGCGCAGAGACATGGAGCCCGTGGGAGTGCACAGACAGGAGGGCAGGACTAGGAAGTAAGCCAGGCCACGTTCCTTCGGCACACTATCCTCACCAGTGCAGCCCCATGACCGGTGACTCACCCCACACCCCATGCACCTGAACCCTGTCACCCACTCCCATTCCCCATGCTCCAGGCACCCCTAACCCACCAGCCCCCTGTGCACGTACCTGCCCTATACCCCCACCCCAAGTGCAGTCCAATCTACCTCTCCTGCACCACTCCCAAGCACTACCTCCCCCTCCCTGTTCCCTGTAGGCTTTTATCAGCGCATAAAGGCTGCGGGGACTAACCTCCATACCTAGGCTACCCCACCCCCCCACCCATAGTGTTGCACAGCCTCACCCTGCCGTCCCTGAGCTCAGCACATCCGTTTACAGCACTCCAGGCCCACGCATGCACATGGGCCCCCCAATCAGGTCATTTAGCTCTGGGAAGTGCACTTTTACAGTAGTCCTAGAACCACGCATGCACACAACCCTCAGCCTCACTTCCCAGCTCTGAGAAAGTGCCAAGCTGTGCAGCCAGGTCACATCTCCCCCAATCCACGAAGGCCTAATGTCAACCTGCTGCCACAGCTCTACATATGTGCACAAAGGGCCCCGTGCCTTAGACCAGCGCACACCAGGGTTATGGTCCCCAGACCAGTGCACCCACACAGCTACATCCTCCCTGGCTTCTGGCCACCCATGTTCATAAGCATAAGCGTAATGTCCCCAACCTGTGCCCATAACTGCCCTGAAACAAATACCATACTGAGTGCTCCACCCCATGCCCTGCTCCCTGCTGTACACCCATCCTACAAACACAAGGCCTTAGACTACTGAAAGAAATCAACTCCCAAAGTAAATCAATCAAGATATTTACATGCCACAAAGATAGCAGAAGGTCACTAAGCATATCAAAATGCAGACAGATATAGCCCTGCCTAATGACCCAATTAAAACACCAGAGGAAACACATATGTTGGAACAACTAATTAAAGATGTTCATACAACTCTACTTAATAAAATAAGTGGGATAGCAAATGACATAAAGGAGATCAAGAAGACAGTCGAAGAGCACAAAGAGGAATCTGAAAGAATAAATAGAAAAATAACAGAAATCACAGAGATTAAAGACACTGATTACCAAATAAAAAACATACTAGAGGTGCACAACACCAGATTTGAAGAGACAGAAGAAAGAATAAGTGATATAGAGGGCAGGATAATTGATTTTGAAGACTCAAAACAGCAAATGACAAAAAGGATGGGAAAAATTGAATGGGAATTCAGGGAAATGATAGACAAAACAAAGAACACAAATATAAGAATCATTGGTGTCCCAGAAGGAGAAGAGAGGAGTAAAGGGCTAGGAAGAGTAGTTGAGGATATAATGGGGGAAAACTTCCCAACCCTCATAAAGGATATAACTATACAATTCAAAGAAGCCCAAAGAACTCCAAACAGAATAAATCCAAATAGGCCTTCCCCAAGGCACATACTAATCAGTCAGTCAAATGTTGAAGAGAAACAGAAAATCCTGAAAGTGGCAAGAGAAAAACAATCTACTACATACAAGGAAAATCAAATAAGACTGAGTTAAGACTACTCAACTAGCACCCTGGAGGCAAGAAGGCAGTGGTATGATATATTCAAGATCCTGAAAGAGAAAGACTTTCAGCCAAGAATTTTGTACCCAGCCAAATTGTCCTTCAAAATTGAGGGAGAGATTAAAGTTTTCACAGACAAAGAAGCCCTAAAAGAATTTGTCAACAAGAGACTGGCCCTACAAGAAATACTAAAAGGAGTTCTGTTGACTGAAAAAAAATAAAAGACAGTAAGAGGGCACAGAACTGAAGAGTACCACTAAGGGCAATTTAAATAATACAAAGAGAAAGGGAAAAGAATATATAGATTTGACAAATAAAATAAAAAAAATAAGATGATGGAATCAAGAAATGCCTTTTCAGTAATAACTTTGAATGTTAACTAAATTTACCAATTAAAAGATAAAGATTGGCAGAATGGATTAAGAAACATAATCCAGCTATATGCTGCTTACAAGAGACTCATCTCAGACACAAGGATACAAATAGATTGAAAGTGAAAGGATGGAAAAAGATTTTCCATGCAAGTTGTAACCAAAAGAATGTGGGAGTAGCTGTACTAATATCAGATAAAATAGACTTTAAATGCAAAGACATAAGAGACAAAGGAGGATACTATATACTAATTAAAGGGTCAATTCACTGAGAAGATATAGCAAGCATAAATGTTTATGCTCCCAATCAAGGAGTTCTAAAGTACATGAGACAGACATTGGCAAAACTGAAGGGAGCAATAGATGTTTCAACAATAATAGTAGAGATTTCAATACACCACTTTCCTCTATAGATAGAACAACCAGACAGAAGATCAACAAGGAAATAGAGAAGTTAAATAACTTGATAAATGAATTAGACCTAACAGACATATATAGGTCATTGCACCCCAAAGCACAAGGTTATACATTCTTCTCTACTGCTCATGGAACATTCTCCAGGGTAGATCATATGCTGGGGCACAAAACAGGTCTTTATAAATTAAAAAATATTGAAATTATTCAAAGCATTTCCTCTGATCACAATGGGATGAAGCTGGATCTCAATAACCACCGAAGAATGAGAACATTCACAAGTATATTGAGATTAAATAACACACTCTTAAACAACCAGTGGGTCAAAGAAGAAATTGATAGAGAAATTAGTAGCTATCTGGAGATGAATGAAAATGAGAATACAACTTATCAGAATTTATGGGATGTGGCAACAGCTGTGCTGAAAAGGAAATTTATTGCCTTAAATGCCTATATTAAAAAACAAGAAAGAGCAAAAATCAAGGACTTAACAGCAAACCTGAAGGTACTTGAGAAAGAACAGCAAACTAACCCTGAAGCAAATCGGAGAAGAGAAATAACAAAGATTAAAGCAGAGATAAATGAATGGGAGAACAAAAGAACAATAGAAAGAATCTATAAAACCAAAAATTGGTTCTTTGAGAAAATAAATAAAATTGCTAGGCTACTAGCATGACTGACAAAGAAAAAAAGAGAGAAGATGTAAATAAACAAACTCAGAAATGAGAAGGGGTGCATCACCACAGACCCTGAAGAAATAAAAGAAATCATAAGAGGATAATATGAACAGCTATACACCAACAAACCTGAGAACTCAGATGAAATGGACAAATTCCAAGAGTGCTCTGAAAACTATTGCTTTTTCAGTTCTTTGCTTTGTATATATGTTATACTATACAATAAAATAAGTTTTAAAAAAAACCATTTGCTCTATTATTTTTTCCATAATTTTATACTTAACAATTGCAGTCTAAAACAGAGTCTAGAGTGCTCTGTTTTAAAGCACTCACTTTCACTCACTTTTGAACCTGTATGACAGGGGAGTCAGGCAATAACACCCCCCCACCCCGCACGGCGATTTTGTACAGCATCTTGAGGGGAGAAAACCCCACTTCTGCCGTGCGCCTCTCAGGAGCTCCATGGGGGCTGGCTGGGTGGCCCTGTTGGCCTCACTTGGGTGCATCTGTGTATCTGTGGTCCTTCTCAGGCAGCCCGGTGGCTCTACTCTTGGGGGTGGGTGGGAGAGCTGGGGGGCCTGGGACCCCATTCTCCCCTCACCCAGCGATCCAGCCCTGGCTTCCCTGCAGGAGCCAAGCAAGTGGCGGTGGGCCCAGATTCAAGAGGAGAAGTCAGCTCCACCTCTTGAGAGCTGCGGAAAAAGTGCTGCGCCCAGTTGTCCAAGTTCCCGAGTGTCATAAGACAGTCCGTCACATCTGCTTGCTCCCTGGGCATCATGGGTGGGCTCCTTTACTGCTGACATTGGTACCTCGTGCCTTGTCTCTGCCTTCCTGGGTGGTCTTCCATTGAGTAGGTGACTCCAGAAAGGACTTTTTGTGCTCACTGCCAAGCCCAACAAAAGAGCAGCTTTTCTTTCTGTCTTCCAGCTCCCTCCTCCCTCCAAAGCCTTTCCTCGGGAATTCCTCCAGGTGGAAGGCTTCTGAAGTGTGCGCAGAAGCCTGGCCCGCTGCCCTCTGACGAGGGTGTGTGAACCGTGCACCTGGCGGCCCCTTACGCCTGGCTCTGCTGTGGCCAATCCATCCGAGGACAGAAGGCTGTCCCCGGCCGCCCTTCTCCCGGTACACCCGCCCTCACCCTGAGGAACAGGGGAGGGGGTGCCGCAGAATAGCCTGCAGTCAGAGGGAACCCCAGCAGGGGTCCTGGGATATTTGCCCTCTCCAAGGAGGCATCCATCTTAGAGCTGGAAAAAAGGAATGAGGCCCGGGAGGCAAAGCAGGGCCCCTGAGACGCTGCTCAGCCGCAGATTTACCCTGCAACCGTTGCTTCGGCTGCTCGCCTTCCGGAAGGCGTTCCCTCTTCAGCCACCAGATACTGAAGAGCCCCCCGGCCTCGCTGCCCTGAGGGGCGCCGCCGGAAGGCAGTGGACATTTTGTCTCCCAATATGTTGTCTCTCATTAAAATGCTTTTTTTTTTTTCAAACCCACAATGCTAAACACACAACCCAAGCATGTGTACTGACATCTAATATAAGGCACTCACCTGTGAGCTAAAACATGTATTTGGGGTTAATTTAGCACATATTCATCAAATGGCTCCTGATGAGAAGCATGTCTGCAACAACAATTTGTTAAAAGGTGTGACACCAGAGGAGCTGTCTAATAAAATGCTCATAAAAGCAGAATCTAACGCCTACTCATTATGTGTGTTAGGAAATTAAATTTAAGTGTGGGGTTACTGAATAACAAGAAGGAATTATCTTTTCCTAAAATGCTCAGACTATTCAAAGTTCTATAGGGTAACTTTAAGTGGTATAATTGGGGACTAAGACCAGCACTGAGTGCCGGTCTGTAGGCAAATTTGTTAAAGCAAGAGGGAGACCCTTGCTTCCAGCAATTGGAATATTTAAAAAGACAGATCCAAGCAGGCTGAGTGTTTGTTTTGCAGCAGGCTGCCTCATGGCTCACAAGCACTTGCCTTAAAACACCTTAAAATACTCCTCCCCCTCCCCCATGTTGTGGGGCTTGGTGGGTCAGTGGTTATATCGATGACCCAAAGAATGGCCTTCTAGGACCCATGCCCTTGGCAGGGTCACTTTGCAGCACTTCCCCTAAGAAAGTGGAAGTGACACAATGCCAGGTCTGAGCCCAGGCCTTGACAGGCCTTGTGCCTTCCTGTGCTGTGAGACCAGAGGGCCAGCCTGCTGGAGGCTGGGAGATCATGCAGGGTAGAGGGGACCCCAGTTGTCCCATTGAGGCCATCCCAGACCAGCCTGATGCCAGGTGACCCCCAGGCATGTGAGAGGAGGACCCAGCCACAAAAGGCAGAACAGCCTGCCCGACTCACAGCTGCCCACAGGCACTGTAGCAGTGCCAGCTGAGCCCAGAAGAACCACCTAACAGCCATCCAGCTGACTCCCAGACCTGAGAGTGATGATACATGTTTATTGTTTCCAGTGGCTGAGTTTTGGGATAGCTTCTCATGCAGCAAGAGCTAACTGATACAACAGCTAACTGGGAGTGGCTGCACAGAAAGGAGCCCAGGACTGGCTATTAACAAATAGGTTTGTGCATCACCAGAAAGGATAAAGGAAGAGAAAGGAGAAGAAAGGGATGAGAAGAGAAACAAAGGTAGTTTGAGAGCTGTGGGCTGGGAATTTACACTCACCTGCTGCCCACCTGGGAAGTTCCATGCCTCCTGAGATACACTCTGGCCCTGTTGGTGTCAATTTGAAGCACTAAGAAGTATACTAGAACTTTTCTGGTGCCTGAATATTATTAGCAAGATTCTTTCCAAGCACTGACTCCATAGGGGGAAAGCCAGAAACTGCAATTTGGAAATTTAATTATATCTCTGGAAGAAATGTACGTTTCTTAGAATGATTTTATTTAAAAAAAAACCTAAAAAAAAAGAACCTATTTTTTCCTATCTTGTGATTAATTTAAACCAAATAAAAGGAGCCAGTGAACTCTTATTGACACCCTACAGGGAGTTTTCATTTGCAATATCTGTAAACCCTGAAATCTCAATTTGTGTCAAATAAGCTCCTACAGGTGTACTGCCGAGTTCCAGCGATAGCATGTCACATTTTATTCCATTTAAATAAATCACATGCTCTCACCGCAGTGTTATTCCATCTTCTAATCAAATTGCCAATCCGGAGAGTCCCAGACTGGCCAGGCTTGATGGCGGAAGGTGGGCCATGTTCCCTGGGGCTCCATGGTGGAAGGCAGGAGAGCTGTGCAGATGCCGTGCTACAGTCCCCTAGAATGAAACCAAGATGGAAATACCACAATAAATTATGGCGATGAGCCCTTGACCTCTGGAGCATGGGCCTTCCACTGCTCTGGGGGGCTCCTCGGCTGTTTCTTCTCAGTCCAGCAGGTTTTCTTTAGAACTTGAGAAGCAATGCACGTAGCCCATGTCTAGCTGGCCTGATGGGCAGCAGCAGGAGTGAGCTGGGGTCCGTGCAGGGTGGGGGAGCTGCCCCTCCCCCTGATCTGCACTAAGTGCCCATGGAGTCCAACTGTGGCCTCGTGTGCGTGTGTGGACAATGGGTAGCTGGGTTATGCTGCACATATATGAGTGCACACGTGCACAGACATTTGTTTGACATGCATGTGAACATGAAGAAGCTGCATGCAGGTGCATGTGAAATTATATGCATGTGTATGTGTCATGTTGAATACATATGTGTGCATGTGCATCAGCAGATATATGGGTATGTCTATGCATGTAAGCATGTGACTGTGTGTGTTCATATGGTATGCGGGTCTGTGCGTGTGATGTATACATGTGTGTGCCTGTAGGCATGTGTGAGCAAGTGTGTAATGCACGTGTGTTTATACGTGGATGTGTGCATGTGTGTGATTGTGTGTTTTGTGTGTTCCCTTGGGTGACTGGTATCATTATACATGGTGTGTATGTGTGCACACAACACATGCGCATGCAGGGCTGTGCCAGCGTGTGGCCCATGCTGGTAGCTCCATCGGTCCCATTTCTGCCTGGTGTCTCCCTGGGGCACATATGGGTGGCGGGGGTGTCAAATTCTCTTCCCTACTGTGGAGGCTGTTTAGATCTGGCTCATCTCAGGTGAGCCCCATCGTCCTGAGGGACGCCATCTGCCCCACAGCTCTACTCCTCCGATCCCGGATGCCCCTCTGGACCTTGCCTGGGTCTGAGACCCGTCTTGCCCATGGGCTCTCCAGGCGCTGGAGACGCGCCATGACAGGGACCCCAGAAAGCGAGTCTGCTTGGTTGGGCACACGCATCCTCTTTCCCTAGCCCTGAGCCGCGCAGCGCCACAGCCTCTAACCAAAGGCGCTTGTAGTACGGAATGAAAGGACCAAATAGCTACCAAGAAATGCTGATTACCCGAGGAAACAGAGAGCGCAGGTGCGCAGCACCACGCGCCTGACGAGGAAACCTGAAGCTTTCCAGGGAGACAGGGTGTGGCCGGCTCCCGGCAGCTCCCGGCAGCTCCCGAGTGAAGGGTGGGGGTCTGCAGACGTGGCGCGTGACCAAACGCAAACCCACCTGTGCGTGCTCGAGTCTTTTTGCAAACTCCTGGCGCCAAGTCCTTCCTGGACAGATGATTTCTTTCATCAAAACCAGAAATGTAAAGGGGACCACTGACCTACCTGGGAAATATAAACCAGGATCCGATGCGCTTCGGCTGTGACCATCTCTGAATTCAGGCTGGCTCTCTGTGGGCCGGGGGCTTCGGCCATGTGGGGGGTCGACCTCCAGGAGCCCCCCGTCGCCAGTACCTCAGCACTCACAAGCCAGAGTCAAGGCACCACACTGACAGCGCTCCCACGGCCTAACCCGGCAATCGATGTTCAGAGCCTCTCTTTAAAGGGCTTTATAAGGTCCCGATTTTGATTTCGGGGGGCCCTGGGCATTTTTGCCTTCCTGTGCCCTTTCCTCGGTAACAGCATCAACGATAAAAATTATTTCTGGTATAACTAAATATTTCAACACTTTTTTATTGTTGTAGGCAAAATTTCATAGGTTTTCATGGATCTTAAAAATTTCATTGTTTTGCCCTGATATGAGAAGAAGCTACGACTTTCTTTTTTTATCCTATGAGTTCAGTTTTCTTCTGATCTTAAAAGATATGCACACATTTTTTGTGGGTCCTGGGCCTTCTCTACCTGGAGACACATCAGCCCTGGCTCAGTGAGATAGCCAGACAATTGACAGAAAATGCACTGGGCATGTTTAAAGGGCCAGTTGGGCAAGTTTGGAGATTGTATATATACGTATACTTGCACACGCACCTGTGAAAACCGTCTTCACAGTTGAGATAAAGAACAGTCCCCCTTGCCCACAAAATTGATCATTTTCCCCTTGGTAACTCCTCCACTCTCACCGCCCCTTCCCCACCCCACCCCAGGCAGCCACTGACCTGCTGGCATGGACTAGAGATGAGTTTGTGTTTTCTAGAGCCTTGTGTACATAGAATCATACATGCAGAATGTGCTCTTTCGTGCCAGGCTTCTTTCACTCAGCATAAATTTGGAGTTCATCCATGAGGCTTTGTGTATCAATAGTTTATTTCTTTTATTCCTGAGTAGTAGTCCATTGCATGGGTATACCAAAAATGGTTTATCATTTTCCCGTTGGTGGACACTGGGTTATTTTCAGCTTCTGGGTATTAATGTAATGCTGCTCAGAACATCCCGCGTACACATCTCTGTACAGACATTTTCATTTCCCCAGGGTAAATATTTGGCAGGGGAATGGCTGGGTCAAATGATTGGTGCACACTTAATTTTTTTAAATACTCCCAAACTCTTTTCCAAAGTGGTCTACCAAGTAACGTGTGTGAATTTTTCACCAATATGACCTGTCTTTTACCTTTTAGATTTTCAAAAGTGTTTAGCACAACTGTTTTCTGTTTCTCATGGTTTTCCGTGTACAAATCTTGCATATCTTTTGTCATACTTAGCACTTTGTATTTTTGATACTGTTGTAAATGGGATTTTAAGACATAGCAATTTCTGATTTTTGCTGCTTGTATAAAGAAATGCAATTGATTTTTGCATATTGATCTTGTGTAGTGCAACCTTGCTGAAACCCACTTATTACTTCTAGCATGTCATATGAATTCATCAGGTTTTTCTTTGATGAATTAGATGAGCATGCCATCTGAGAATAAAGGTAGTTTCATTTCCTCCTTTCCAATGTTCCAATCCCTTTTCTCACCCTTGTCCTACCACACCGGCTAGACTCCTCAATGCAGTATTGAATGAAAGTAAGGAAAGGGAACTCCTTGCTTTGCTCCTGATTTCAGCATTCAGTATTTCACCATCGGGTTTAACATTAGATGTAGATTTTTCCTAGGTGCTCATAATTAGGGTGCGGAAGTTCCCTTCTATTCCCA
This sequence comes from Tamandua tetradactyla, assembly GCF_023851605.1. Classification (NCBI taxonomy): domain Eukaryota; kingdom Metazoa; phylum Chordata; class Mammalia; order Pilosa; family Myrmecophagidae; genus Tamandua; species Tamandua tetradactyla. The sequence continues at coordinate 44,714,398 of NC_135333.1, read as the reverse complement.
GTGTGCTGAGAGTTTTTTTTTAAATCAGGAAGGAATGTTGCATTTTCTCAAATGCTTTTTCTGTCTTTGTTTAGATGATCATGCGGATACTACTTTTTAGTCTGTTAATATGGTGAATTACAATGATTGATTTTTGAGTCCTGGCTGAACCTTGGATTGCTGAGATTATCCCTACTTGGTTATGAGTTACCCTTTTCTAGACATTGCTGAATTTGATGTACCAAATTTTGTTAAGAATTTTTGCATCTATATTCATAAGGAATGTCAGTCTCTAGTTTTTTTTAAATTTTAATTTGGTTTTCTTTCCTTGAAATATCTTTGTTTGGCTTTAGAATCAGAGTAATGCTGGCCTCATCAAATGTTTGAGAAGTATTTCCTCTTCTTTAACTTTCTAGAAGAGTTTGCATAGAATTGGTGTTATTCCTCCTTAAATAGAAGCCACTAGCAAAATCATCTGGGCTTGGAATTTTCTTTGTGGGAAGGCTTTCAAATACAGATTCAATTTATTTAAAAGATGTAGGTCTATTCAAATTTTCTATTGCTTCTTGAGTGAGTTTTGGTAGCTTGTGCCTTTCAAGAATTTGCCATTTCATCTAAACTGTCAAATTTATAGACATAAAATTGTTTATAACAATTCCTTATTAACCTTTATCTACCCACAGAATGTATAGTGCTCTCACTCTTCATTTCTGCTATTGGTTATTTGTTTCTCCTTATCTATCTAGACAGAGGCTTATCCATTTTATTGATTTTCTCTAGGAACAAGCTTTGGGTTTTATTGATTTTTCTCTATTGTTTTTCTTTTCTTTTTTCTATTTTGTTAGATTTAATTAACGTGCTCTTCTTTTTTCTGGTTTCTTATGGTGCAAGCTGAGGTCATTGATTTGGGCCTTTTATCTTTTCTGTGAACTTTTAAAGTACAATTTAGCTACATCCCACAGATTGATAGGTTGTATTTTCACTTTCATTCAGTTCAAAATACTTTTAACTTCTTCATTGATTTCTTCTTTGACCCATGAGTCATTTAGCAATGTATTAGCTTCCACATATTTGAAGATTTTCCAGAGATCTTTCTGTTTTGATTTCTAATTTAATTGTATTTGGTCACAGAACATACTTCTTGTGATTTTAATTATTTTTAATATATTGGGGTGTTTTTACAGTCCATAATATTGTCCATTTGATAAATGTTTCACATGCACTAGAAATGGTGTATATTCTGTTGTTGTTGGGTCTAGAGATATAAAATATCATTTATGTTAAGTTGTTTGATGGTGTTCAACTATTCTACATTGTCTTAGTTTGTCAGGGCTGCTGTCACAAATTGGTTTAAGCAGCAGCAATTTATTGTCTCACAGTTTTGTAGGCTAAAAGTAAAAAATAAAAGTGTCGGCAGTATTGTGCTTGCTCTGAAGTCTGTGGGTCCTTGTTGTAGGTCCAGCAATCCATAGCTCAGGCATTCCTCCTGACACTTGGCCTCCTCCTTTCTGTCTCCTGCTTTCTCTCACCTCCTTTCTCTTATTCTGCATCCAAATTTCTTCTGCTTATAAGGACTCCAGTAATATGGGATTAAGGCCCCCCCTGTTCCGTTTGGCCTCACTTTAATCTATAGGATCTCTGAAGGTCTTAATAGCTGGATAGATGAAAAATACTCAACATAATCCTTTCGCTGGAAAATGCTGAATGTAGTCTTCAGTAGCTAAAAAACCATGTAGTGTGACCACTTCACTTAAGCAGCCTTGAAGTTATTTTAAGCGTAAAGAGCCCTTGTGGAAATAGTTTGCTGTTGGTCTAATCTCAACAACAGCAAAACTTACTCTCTGTTCTAGAACCCTCCCTTGCTCTGCTTGCAGGAACGAGGCATTGTGTGAACTCATGTCAGCACCTTCCTCCCTTTTGAAGGACAAGATCAAAGGTTGAGTGGTCAACAGAGAAAGAAGGGTCTCCAGATACCAGGACATGCTGGCTACATTTTAAGGCATCCTGGGACTTTTACTTAGTTTTTTTATTATTATTATTATTTTTTGCTTACTTCTGAACTGTTCCCATTACTTTGTCTGTGGATTGTAAAAGCCCAAACCACCCTTCCCACTCCAAACTTGTCATGAAAAGACTTTTTTCCCTCTAGTTCCTTGATGATGCATCTTCAATAAACTTACTTTCTCACCAAAGCAAGGAGTCTTTGATGCTGGATCAGGCAGGCCTGACTATAAAAGGACAGTGTTTTCTAACAGTAACAGGCTTAATAGAAACGAGTACACATTCACAGGCCAGGGGCTTTGTGGAGGACAGGAGTCAATCCATAACATATGTCTTTACTGATTTTTGGTCTACTTATTTCCACAATTACTGGGAAAATGGTGTTGAGATCTACTATAATTATACTCTAATTGTGGATTTGTCTATTTCTGCTGACAATTCTATCAGACTTTGCTTTGAGTATTTTAAAGTTCTATTACTGAGTGTATATTTAATGTACAGGGTTGTTATGTCCTCTTGATGACTTAATTTCTTTATCATTTTGAAGTAGCCCTCTTTATCCCTGCTAATAAATTTTACTTAGAAATCTCCGTTTTATGTTAATATAGACACTACAGGTTTTTTAAAATTAATGTTAGTTTGGAATATCCTTTTCTGTCCTTTGATTTTTAACTTATTTGTTCTTTATATTTACTGGAATTGTTGTAGGTTGCATTTAGTTGGGTGTGACTTTTTTGTGCAGGTCAACCATCTATTTCTTAATTAGGGTGCACAGATTATTTACAGTTGATGTGACTATTGATATGGTTGTGTTTAAATCTACCATTTTGCTATCTGTTTTCTATTGTCCTCTATGTTATTTTTGCCTTTCCCTCTCCATTTTGCCTTTTTTTATTGTTTTTAATAATTGTCTGTTTTCTTTTTGTTAAATGATTGCTATAACTCTTAAGTTATTTTAGTTGTCACTTTAGCTTAGCACTGTCTATACATGATTTTGTACCACCTCACCTATAGCAAAAACCTCCCAACAGTATACTTCCATTTTTCCCCTCTTGAATTTTGTGCTATTGTTTTCATACATTTACCTTAACAGATGTTATAAACCCCATGCAACATTGTTATTGTTTTTGCTTTAAGCAGTTGATTATCTTTTAAAAGTATTTAAATAATGAGAAAAATTTAAATATAGCCTGAGTTATTATTTCCATTTCTTTTAATTCCCTTGTGTAGATTATAGAATTCCATCTGGTATCATTTTTCTTCCACCTGAGGAATTCCTTTAATGTTTCTTATAGTGTTTGTTGGCTGGTGATGAATTCTTTTCACTTCTGTATCTCTGAGTGTTCTAGTTTGCTAGCTGCTGGAATGCAATATACCAGAAATGGAATGGCTTTTAACAAGGGGAATTTAATGAGTTGCCAGTTTACAGTTCTAAGGCTGAGAAAATGTCCCAATTAAAACAAGTCTATAGAAATGTCCAAAGGCATCCAGGGAAAGATACCTTGGTTCAAGAAGGCTGATGAAGTTCAGGGCTTCTCTCTCAGCTGGAAGGGCACATGGCGAACATGGCATCGTCATCTGCTAGTTTTCTCTCCTGGCTTCCGGTTTCATGAAGCTCCCCGGGAGGTGTCTTCCTTCTTTATCTCCAAAGGTCACTGGCTGGTGGACTGTCTGCTTCGTGGTGTTGCTCTCTCTGAATCTCTCTGAATCTCCAAAATATTCCCTCTTTTATAGGACTCCAATAAACCAATCAAGACCCACTCAAATGGGTGGAGACATGTCATCCCCTAATCCAGTTAAACAACCATTCTTGACTAAATCGCATCACCTAGGGAGATGATCTCATTACAGTTTCAAATCTACAGTATTGAATAGGGATTATTCTACCTTATGAAATGGGACTTATATTAAAACATGGCTTTTCTTAGGGGGCACACTTCCTTTCAAACCAGCACACTGAGAAAGTCTTTATTTTGCAAATTTTTGTCCTTGAATATACAACTTTAAGTGGACAAGTTTCTTCTTACACTACTTTAAAGACATTGCTCCACTGTTTTTTGGCTTTCATTGTTTCCTGTGAGAAATATGCTGTCATCTTTATCTTTGTTCTTCGGCCCTTAGTATGTCTTTTTTCTTCAAGCTGCTTTTAATATTTTCTCTTTATCACTTAAAATAAGTTACTGTGATGTGTTTTGGGTAGTTTTATTCATTATACTTGGTGCTTGTGGAGTTTCTTGGAATATGTAGGTTTAGAATTTTCACCAAATTTAGAAAAGCATTAGTCATTATTTCTTCAATTTTTTTCTTTCTCTCTCTCTCTGCTCCTCTTTTGGGGACTCATATTAAACATATATAAGACTACATGAGGTTTTCTCACAGATCACTGATGCTCTATTCATTTTTTCCAGTCTTTCTCTTGTGTTTCATGTTGGATAGTTTCTATTGCTGTGTATTCACATCCCCTAATCTTTTTTTCCACCATGTCTAGTCTGCTGTTAATCTCTTCCAGTGTATTTTTATATCCAGACATTTTACTTTTCATCTATAAAAGTTTGATTTGCATTTTTAAAATATCTTCCATATCTCTAACTAAAATGTTCAGTCTTGTTTTCATTTTTTAAGCATGTGAAATATCTTTTAGTGCCTTTGTCTACTAATTCTATCACCCATGCAATTTCTGGGGCAGTTAGATTGCTTGACTTTTCTCCACATTATGGGTCACATTATCCTTTTCCTTGCATGCATGTTCATTTTAAAATACTTTTCTAGATATTATGATTTTTTCTGTTAGGTACTAGATATTTTTGCATTCCTATAAATGTTCCAGTGCTTTGCTCTGGGACAGTGTTGCTCTGAAGTGCTGGTAGATGGGACTACTGCAACATTTAGTCTATGGCCAAATTTGCTCCAGTACTGAAGCAAAAACTTTCTGGGTACTCTGTCAAATAGTCCATCATTTATGAGGTTTCCCACTCTGGCTGGTGGGAGCAGGAAGTATTCCTGGCTTTTGTGAGCACTAGGGATTTTTTCTGATCCTTTGGGATGGTGAATTCTCTCCTTGACCTCAGGTAATTTCCTCTTTCATATGTGCTGATCATTATTTATGTGAGGACTTGTGGGCACTCTTTAGATAACCAAGGTTCTCTAGCTGTGCATCTCTCACCTTTCCAGTATTCTTCCTGTAAATACTATCTTGGTCTTCCTGAACTCTCAGCTCCAGGCTCTCAGCTCAGTTGGATGCTGCCTGGAACCCACCTCACTAGGAAGAGGCCTGGATCCTCTTCCTAGGCCATAAGCTGGGACAATCATAGCTCTCATGTTGTTTGCTATTTTTCCAGGATCCATTTTTCCAGGATCCATTTTTCCAGGATCACTGACTTTCGTTGCCAATGTTTAATGTCTCAAAGCCATTGTTTCATAAGATTTGTCCTGTGTTTTTAGTTGTTTCTGGTGTAATAGTAAACGTAGTCTGTGTTACTCAGTCTTTCAGTGCAGTTACATACCAGCTCTATGAATTGGGGGCTGGAATGTCTGTGGCTCAAACACCTGTCCTGCACTAGGTAGAAAAACTCTCTCTGTTTAAATCTCTGTGCTATGGCTTTTAGACCATGCATTTCCTACCTGAACTTTGAGCTGTTAAGACTGCAGGAAGAGTGTACAGTCACTCATTCATTCATTCACTCATTCATTCATCCTCAGAGAGCCTAGTGAGTGTCCTTGTCAGATGCCTGCACTTACAAAGATGAAGAGGCACAAAGCATCATCTGTAGGTACATAGAACCCGGTCCAGAAAGTAAGATGCTTACTCAGATGTGATGCCCAGTGGAGAGGGTGTGTGATCTGAAAAACACAAAGGGCTTCAAGAAAGCTTGGTGGCAAGGTGGCATTTAAGCTGATCAGTGAAAGAATGGGTCAGATTTAGAAGACTGACCAGGCACGAAGACTCAGGGAGTTTTAAGAGTCTGAGTACTGTTGTTTAAACCACTTTACTTTCTCAGATGGTCCTCACTGAATCCTGACAGCATCCTGTGTGAGCCGTGCACAGATGGCCTTGTATTCGCATTTTGAATTCCTTGGTGCAGGTACGACATCCCCCAAATCCACATTCTTCTTTCACCTGACTCGGTGAATGGGCTTCAGAGGCCATTGAGGGAAGAGCAGAGGACTAATGGCGAGCTGTCCATGGTGTGACCCCAGGCCTGGCCCAGTTCTTGGGGTGAGGTCTGGGAGGATGATTTTCCTAGGTTCTAGGCTCTGGTATGTCTGACATCTGTGCACCCCTGAAGTGAGGGGACACTGTACAGACATGTTCAGCCTCTATTTTCTTGATTATGACAACTGGGCAACTTGGCTGACAGGTGGGCTTCTGGGGATTGCGCTCCTTGAGTCCCACTCTGGGTGATGATAGGGTAGTGGTCTCTGAATTGGAATGAGTCACCAGGAAATTTAACAAGGCCTAGTCATATGGTCATGTGACTAAGGAGAGAAATGTTCCAAAGCACTGAAGGTCTTCTGGAGGGATGGACACATCCTTGCAATGGTCAGAGGCACACAGGCAAATAAGAAGTGAATGCAAGAGCCATGCATCCAGGAAACCTTCCCTGGCACTTCAGCAAACACACACCCTTCCATTCCTTTCTTCCACCTATGAAGCCTACTGTACTGTAATGTTTTCCTGCTTCTCTCTCCCACTCACATGTGGTTCATGTTTTGTTGGCCTCTATGATCAACAAGACGCTCTTCTGTATTGCTGAGCTTTACAATCCAGAGACATCCTTATGAATAATAGAGTATTTTTTCTTGAAAATGGGTAATTTTTTGGGTATTTGATGCCCTTCTGTGGCATTTAGTAATTGTTAATAACACAGGGCATTCTACTCCATCATGCGTCAAATCCCAGACTGTTCATGTGGCGACTCACATGCAATGTGAACTCAGCAATTGAAAAACCCTGACAGCCTCCCTGAGCAAATACAGGAGGAGAAGGGCCAGAGAGGCTGCCGTAGTCCAAAATGGGGTTGTCGGGGTGCCTGGGACTCTGCAGGGCCTGATAAGTGGGATTTATCCTCGAGCAGGTAATGAGAACTGACACATATTTCTGACATGACTGTATCATAAATTGCCTGTGGCAGGAAAGCACAGCCATTCCAAGCAGGCAGAGATGTATTTGCCGAAGGTGAAAATGTCATTTAAACTGTTGATACCTTTCAAATTGTCTTGGCAAGATGCCACAGGTAGCCCAGGCATTTTTCAAATAAATATATACAATCTAGAATTCTGCCCTGAGTGTGGTGGTTTGTGATTGTCATGTTGACTCGGCGCTGTGCCTCTCACTAATTTGCACTATATACTGAAGGAATTTGATTTTCTGTTATAATGATGCATAATCAAATACCGCTGCTGAGCTCTGGCCCTTAATTTAGACATCCTGCGCACATCCAGCCGCTCCATGAGCTCGGAGCCCATGGGCCAGCCTGGATGCTTATGCCAATCACTTCTTGTTCTCAAGACCCCTCCATGGTGGGTGCTGCCCCTAGGAGGAGAAGAATAGTGAGCCAGGCTCCAGGGAGGAAGGGGGAGGTTTGCTTGAAGCAGCTTTTGTCCGGGAGAAGAATCTGGATGTTGAGCAGGGAGACTTCTGAACTTCCCCCATAGGAGGACAAGGCAGAGTGCTGGACCTAGATGGGGCTCGATCCCACGGACCCCTCCTCATGCTGGCTGTTGAGGGGTACTTGGCTCTTGGGGGGCTTTGGGGACAGATCTGCAGAGAGCAGCACCCCTGCCCCCCATCTCACATGCCCCCTCTGGGAAAAGCTTCTTCTCCCCACTAACCACATGGTTGGAGAGGAAATTGCCTCTTTCCATAAAATAGAGTTCACTGCCCTTCCCCTGGACCACTATTGAGGATGTGATCCTATTGGGGCCAATTTGGGCCCCTCCCAGGGAGCTGATTATGAAAAGTTTCCAGTTTTTTTAAAAGGAGAGAGAATTATATAATAAATTCTTGTGTCCATCCCCCAGCTTTAATAACTACCGCCCCCACCCTGAGGACACGCTTGTTTTATCAGTACCCCTACTTCAGAACTCCCCTCCCTGGACTATTTGAAGCAAATACCAGACTCAGATCATTTCATCTGTGATACGTTCCAATTTTTGTTTCTAAAAGGTGAAAACTCTTTCTAAAAAAAACATAGCCACAATACCATTACCACATCTAAAAAAAATCATCCTTACTATCCACAAATACCCAGTCCATGTCCACATTTCCCCCAATTGTCTCAATGTTTTTAAGCATTGGTTTGTTCAAATCAGGATACAAACCTGGCCCCACAGATTTCATGGGGTTGGTGTGTCCTAAAACTCTCTTTCAACTTTTATGTTTCCCTTTTTGTTCTTTTGAATTTATACGTTGAAGAAAATGAGTGGTCTGTCCTGTAGATTAACCCACACTTTGGGTTTTGCTGGCTGCATTATGAGATGTGAATGTATTCCTCTGCCCTGAATTTCTTATAAACTGACCTTCGGGTCAAGAACCTTTATCAGCTCCAGGGTTAGGTGTTTTGGGCAGAAATGCTTCCTAGAGGACGCTGTGTGCTTCCCCAGGACACACGTAAGATCCAGTTGCGTCTCTGTTGTGTTGGTGGCTAGCAGTGACTTTGCCTAGATATGTTACTGCAGGAGCCCTTTGCAAAATGGCCATGTTCTAATTCTATCATTCCTTCTCCAGCCTTGAATTCCTCTAAGACATACTTCCTCTCAACTATTTGGTTACTCCTAGGTGTGATTTGTTTAGGAAAGGCAGGTTAAATTTTCAATTCTTTCTCTTCACTTACCCATTTTTAAAATGATGAATTGGCTCTACGGGCAGCACTTGGCAACAGGATGTCCCACAAGAAGTTCTCTGCTCCCAGGCATGGGCCCCTGGGCTTCTTCATTTTGGGGGATGGGGTGGGGGTGGGGGTGCATGGCCCGGGAACCTTGGGCTTCTTCTTGCCTCAGAAACATAACAGCCGGCACAGTGGGAAGAAGGCGAAGAGCTTCCCCAAGGGTGACTCTCCCAAACCAGTCCTCACTGTTGCCCTGGGCTACAAGGTTGGCATGACCCATATCCTGCAGGAGGTGAATAGACAGATCAAGGTAGACAAGAAGGAAGTGGTGGACGCAGTGACCATCAGGGAGATGCCACCAACGGTGGTCACAGGCCTCGTGGGCTATGTGGAAACCCCTCATGGCCTCCATACTTTCAAGACCATCCTTGCTGAACATATCAGTGATGAGTGCAAAAGGCCCTTCTACAAGAATTGGTATAAATCCAAGAAGAAGGCCTTCACCAACCACTGCAAGAAATGGCAGGATGAGAAGGCAAGAAGCAGCTGGAGAAAGATTTCTGCAGCATGAAGAAGTACCACCAGGTCATCCATGTCATCACACACATCCAGATGCACCTGCTTCCTGTGTGCCAAAGAAAGCCCACCTGATGGAGGTCCAGGTGGGGGCACTGTGGCCAAGAAGCTGGACCAGGCCCCTGAGAGGCTGGAGCAAAGGTGCCTGTGAGCCTAGTGTTTGGGCAAGATGAGATGATCGACGTTATTGGGGTGACCAAGGGCATGGGCTACCAAGGTGTCATCAGCCGCTGGCACATCAAGAAGTTGCCTCGCAAGACCCACCAAGGGCTGTGCAAGGTTTCCTGTATTGGGGCATGGCAACCTGCCCGTGTGGCCTTTACTGTGGTGCAGGCTGGACTGAAAAGCTACCACCCCTACACCAAGGTTAACAAAGAGCTCTTCAAGACTGCCCAGGGCTGCCTTATCAAGGATGGCAAACTGATCAAAGACAGCACTTCCACCAGTTACCACCTGCCTGACAAGAGCGTCAACCTTTTGGGGGGCTTTGTCCACTACAGTGAGGTGACCATGACTTTGTCATGCTGAAAGACTGTGTGGTGGGGACCAGGAAGTGGGAGCTCAGCCTCCACAAGTTCTTGGCTGATCCAGACCAAACGCCGGGTCCTGGGAAGACTGACCTCATCTTCATCAACACCACCTCCAAGTTTGGCCATGGTCACCTCCAGACCATAGGGGTGAAGAAGACATTCATGGGACCACTTAAGAAAGACAAAATTGCAAATGAAGACAGAGATTAATGTTAGGAGCAGACTGTGCAACTGGTGGGATCTTTATAAAAATAACAATTTTCCAATTAAAATAATAATGCATTGGAGCCCTGATACCCTCCAAAGGTGAACCAATGAGGATCTTTTTTTTTTTTTTTTAGTCTTTTGCATCATTTTGGACTCATGGATTTAACATGTACCAACCCTGTGTTATTTTTCTCCTGGATACTCCCACTGCCTCATCTTTGCAAGTGTGAACCCATAGGAGCTGGTGACTGGATTCTTTTGATATGATATTCTTTTGATATACAGGTTGATATGACCCTGGCTGTCTTTGATGGCTCTTTTTCTCTCGGTATAAGAAGCTCCAGGCTCATTGTGTCCATTCCCTACCCCAGACCTAGAACCAGCCATTTCTCCAGCCATATTAAACTCACAGCTAGATAGAGAAAACTCTACCCCTTTCTCATACTGGCCCTAGAGACATTTGAGGCTGAGAGTTATGGGCAAACATTTTTTTCTTACATGGGCCTAAAATTGCTCAGCTTGGGTTTCTATTGGGCTGCAGAAGGATCAAGAGGCAGCACAGAAAGGATTTTAGCCCAGTGCCATGCCAAAGAAATGGCTAGAGAAGGCTACAGACCAGTGGTGTCCAATAGAGATGAGCTAGAAAGGTTTCCAAACCATTGGTATCCATAGACATGATATAGAATGGGCTCCAGACTACTGGTGTCCAATAGACATGAGCTATAAAGAGCTCCAGACCAGCAGTGTCCAATAAAGACGAGATGTGAACTACATAGGTAGCTTAACATTTTCTACTAGTCACATAAAAAGTAAAAAGAAATAGGTGGAATTAGTTTTAATACATTTTATTTAACCCAAAATACCAAAATATTATTTCAATGTGTAGGCTATACAAATAATGAGATATTTCACATTCTGTGTTTCGTGCTAAGTCTTTGAAATCCAGAGTGTAATTCACACTTTACAGAATATTCAAGATGCTAAATTTTCATTGGAAATACTTGATCTGTATTGAAATTTCATAAAACTTACAGCTGATAAAGCAGACTCACTTAATCACATTAGTCCAAACATACTTAAAAATGATCTAATAACCAAACTGAATGCCAAACAAACATCTTCTTTTGATATTCATGTCTGGAACTGGACAAGAACCAGTTCGTCAGATTTAGAATTGATTTGACCAGGTTCCGGGGCTCCGGCCAGCTGAGGACACAGTGCCCCCCTCTGACAGCTCCCCTGGGGCAGGGCCCCGAGTTCGGGATGTGCTGAAGCTTATCATCTGCCCAGGCCCATGGCCTGGGGGTTAGAAGTGAGGCTCCATGCCCCACCCACTTGGGGGAGCAACACCTCCAGGAAGTGGGGGTTTATGGTTTAAAGTTCTTCAGTTCCTTAGCCAAGATCCAAACATTGCTTGGGTTAGTTGTCTTCCCCTGAAGGTGGTTACGTTAGACACTGGAAATATGTAGGTCAGAGTCATGGCTGGGTCACTTATCTCTACTGTGTTATAGGGTAAGGCTCTTCACCCTTTTTGATTTTACTTCTTTTTTTATGAGCATGGAAGGCATTAATGCAGCAAAGACATCTACTCTTTGTCTGTCCCTTCCTGCCACTCCCTCCAAGGGACCAATTTCAATGATCCCTCCTTGTTTCATTTTGCAAAAAGAAGCAAGTATGTTCTCTTATGTCCCTTCTTCCTTACACAAAAAACAGAAGCATCTGCTTTAAACTAAGCAAGTGGACTTTCCAATGAAGGAAAGCAGGGGCCTCCCCTGGCCTGCTCCATGGGGGCCCTGGACAAGTGTGGCTTGAGCTGGGGGTCCAGGTGATCCTATGGCTCTTGTATCCAGGAAGGAATGTGGGCTTCCATGCACAGCCTGGGGGAAGCAGGTGGGTTCAGGCAGGAGGGCTCTGGGAGGTTGGTTGTGGTGGCCTAGCCAGCCTGGAAATGCCCAGGTTCACTTGCAGGCTGACCTGTACCTCCATGAGAAAAGCCACCAGGCTGCAGGTCATTTCAGGAGGATATGAGCAGTCTTTCCAGCCAGGGCCCTTTGGCCTTGAGAAAATCAGTCTCATTTGGGTGGCCTGTGCCATGGACCCAGGATGAGGGAAAGCTGCCTCCTTCACGAGGAGGACAGAAGCTGGGGGCATCCCTTTTGGGGTCTGGGGATACATGTGGCTAGTTGTTGGCACCTGCTGGGCCACCCGCCCCTCATCTCCTACCACTGAGCAGAGGCTTAGGGGCCAGCTGGAAGGGAGGGAGCAGCTGTCCTGGGGCAGTGCAGGCACCTGGGGCCAGGAGGAAGAAGAGGCCAGAACCCAGGGCTGGTGCTGGGCAGCAAGGGCCCTGTGAGTGTGGCTGATGGGTGCAGAGCTCAGCCCCATCAGGGGTTCTCGACTTCGGGGAGGGCCGTCCCTTCCTCTGCAGTGCAGCGTGCCCTCCACCCCATCACCATCGTCAGGAGTCTGGCCCACGGCTTCGGTGGTCCTGGGAGTGTGCGGCCCTGTTCTGCCTGTGACTAGGTGCAGAGGACGTGCCCCTGGTTTCTTAGATGAAGGATTGTGTTGGCCCCTGTCTCTTTTGACAACACATTCTGCGCCGAACCCCACAGCAGGCCAAGCAACGAGGGAACAGTTAGACCCTGTCCTGAGGCTGAAGGGACTTGCCATGGAAGGTGGCTGGACACGGCTTCTCCGAGCTCAGCGGAGGGGAACAGGTAGGGGGAGGGGGTGTCTCACCTGCCCTTCAAGGGCGGCTGAGTTGGCAGAGGGAGCAGCTCAGGGGCTGCATCCAGAGAGGGGCAGGGTTATCCAGCAGGGGCCAGAGGCCGTGGGTGCGCCTGGGAGAAGGCCAAGGGGGACAGAATTAGAAGACCCCTGTACCCCACCCGCCCTTGGCAGCCAGGCCGGGAAATCATTGTCACAGCAGGACAATTTCCTCACCGGGCTCAGGGCTCAGGGACCCAGGGCTCAGCCAGCCTCTAAAACTGTGCCCCGCAGTTTTCCTGGAGGCGGTGCTGCTGACAAGGCTTTTTCGGGTCTTTGCAGATTAACAAAAACAAACCACGATGAAGATTTTCCTTGATTCTTTTTCCTTGCTGGGCCCAGCTTTGTCTCCAAGGAAGTCTTTTTGAAAAATTCAGTATTTTCTATAAGTAATTGATATGTGTGTTAAAATTGTATCTAGTTATACTCAAGTCTAGAATCACAATTCTCCATCGGAAAACATTTTTGTGCATAAACAAAATAAATCACTGCTGGCTGAGTGAGCAGCCAGAGTGGGAGGTAGGCGTTTCGATGACGGATGTCTGGACATAAGGATATAACGAATGAGGAGGCCTAATTATTGCAGCTGTAATTACATTATTCCAGTAAGAAGTTGTGACAGATTATTTGCGAATGACAATGAAACGACGAATAGAGGGGGCTGTGTTAGTTGAGTTATCAGTGGCACAGATGTGTCTAGTGACAATGAACCTGCCCTCGGCTCAGGCAGAGGCTAGGCATGCATCCCCTGAAGCGGTGGGAGGACATGTGAGGCCCCTCCAGCTGACACCAGTCCCCAGCCTTGCTGGCCTGCTGGACACGGCATGAGCATCCCGAGTTGACGCAGGACAGCACCAGGCTGGCTGACCAGCACCCACGCCCTCTGCAAACTCTGATCTAGGCTCCTCCTAGCACCTCACACTGTGCCAGCCACGGGGCCATGAACCTGCTGTTCTACCCCCTGCCCCTGCTCATGCCTACAAGCATCACTCGCTCCCCTGCCCCCTCCAGGGAGCCCACCTGGCTTACACAGTGTTCCTGCAGGTTGTATTTTCCCCCAGCTCTCTGAGACCCAGGCAGGGTCTGAGCCTAGAGGACCCAGCACGGACCTGGGATGTACTGGGCTAAGGAGGTCCTTGCTTTTCATATAAAAGAAAGCCTAGTGCTCCTGAGCCTGTGGATGAGTGAAAACAGGCCTCGCAACCCCATTCTTTTCCCCATGACCCCCATCCCTAGGGGTCCCCGTGGGGACACAGGGTCTGCTTTGCTGTGCCATGGTCCCTGCCAGGGCATCAGCCAGCCCCTGAGCAGTGGTCCCCTCAGGACCTAAGAGGACAAGGAAGGCAGGTGGCCTAGGCTGTGGCTGAAGCCTCTGGATGGGGGTCTACAGGGTGCTGGGGAAGGGGGTCCTAGTTTTCCATTCTCTGCTCTTTGTAGCAGAAGCCTTTCTTCAAAGAAAGATGGTGCGAGCTGTCCTTTCAAACAGCAGAAAACCCAAATTCCTTGCTCCAGTGGGGGCAGGCGGGGGGGCTCAGCCAGGCGCAGGGCTCGCACTGCCTTAAGTCACAGCTGCCACATGCAGATTCTGCCCCACTGGTGACACCCCACAGCTCTTTGTGTCCTCTTGCCCCGGACTCTACAGACTCCGGGTGGGGATGTTGGGACTGGGTCCCCACGAGCTCCCCAGCAGCCCCCAGGATGAAGCCGCCAGGAAGTAGCTCCTGGACCTCCGTGTGGCCTGGTGGGCACATGCGTGTGCATGTGTGCCTGTGTGTGCAGACATGTGCAGGTATATGTGTGTGCACTGCTGGGACCATTTCCCACAAGTGTGCAAGGGTGACTCTTGGCTGGCAAAGGGGGTTCCACAAAGTGTTGCAACTAGCGCTAAGTTCATTAAATTAAACAAACACATAAAGGGGCTCAGTACTTGGGCGTGCTGGGCTCTGGCCTCAGTTCTCTGTGACCTTGAGTGACTCCCAACCCCTCTGGGCTGTTGGCCAGATGTTCAAGTGCATGGGGTGGGGAGCCATCAGGGCCCAGGGTACTGAGAGGAGGAAGGTCAGCCCAGGTGGTAATGGCGCCCCCTACCCTGAACGTGAGCTGGATGGAAAGGGGGTGGAGCTGTTGCTCTGGAGGCTGGGGCATCCTGGGATCAAACTTGGGTGCCCATCCCTCCATGGCTCCTTGAGGGCCTCCGGATCTGGGGTCTCCTGACACCTTGCCCAGTGCCCACCATGAGTATCACTGTCACTGTGACTGTGGACTTGGCCTGAAGTCTGGCTGGGTTGACCAAGAGCCCCTTTCTGCCCGGAGACATCAGCACCCAGAGAACCCCCATCTCCTGGTCACATCCCTGTTACCTCCCTTAGGTGAAGGGGCCCCAGGTGCCTGAGGCATATACAGAGGAGGGAGGAGGGTGTGGGAGGCCATGGCTGGGGAGGAAGGGAGCTGTGGTGTCTACCCGTGGAGCTGATGGGTCATACCTCTTACCACACATCACTGTGTCTGGTTTACATGCAGGATATGTACACATGTGCATATGCACATTTGTATGCACATGCCTTTGTTTGTATATGCGTGCAGGTGTTTATGTATGTGTTTGTGTGTATGTGAATGCATGTGTACATGCGTATGTGTATGTGGGATTATGGGCGAATATGTTCCTGAGTGTGTGAGTATATGTTTCTGTGTGTATATGCGTTTATGTGTAAACATGTGAGTATGTGCATATTTTGTGTACAAGTGTGTGCATGTGTGAGTGTGTGTGTGTTGTGTGAGTGCACGTTTGTGTGTGTGCACGTGTGTCCTGGTATGTCAATGTTTCTGTGTGTACGAAAGGACGAAGTGGCCTGTGAGAAAGTAGGCTGTGCAGGTGCATGTTTTCGTGTGCAGGTGCGTGCAAGTTGCCTGAAGTCTGTGTGTGTGCATGTGTTTTTGCATGTCCTCGTCTGTGTTGAGAGAAGGAGAAGAAGCCTGGGAGCAAGCGGGAGGGGATAGTTGCTAGGCTGTGGATCTGGGGGCTCACGGTCCTACATGTGCTCATGTGTGCAGAGAACATGTGTGCAGGGTTACATAAGAACGTGTGCAGCAGCCCAGGGCCCCCACGCTGGCCAGGCCTGACGCCGCCATACTCTGGCCAAAGGGGTGGGCAGTGGGGCCGGGGCTCTTGGCCCTGGGTGGACACAGAGCTTGAGGAAGATGACTGCGAGCTTGAGTGAGCTGGTTTCGAGAGAAGGAAGTACAGGGTGGAGGACAGGGTCTCATCTCCACGGTTGTAAATGCCCCACAGTGCACCCCTCATGTCCCCACATCCCCATGGGCTCTTCTGGAGTTGAGCTGTCATCTCTCTGCAGGCACCTTCCCGAGGTTCCCTATTTGGGACAGGAGTATGAAAAATCTTGTTATTGCTCTGATGAAAGGAGATTGATTTTCCACGGTTTCCTGAGATGCTCCTAATTGAGTTTGTTGGCCTTGTGCTTATGACAGATGCCACGTAGAAACCTCTCCCAGCTTTTAGCAGTCTTTTCCTTTTTGTGGTGGGAGAACAGCTAGCAGCTGATTTGCATCAGTTGTTGGGGTCTAGTACCAGGCACCAAGCTCCAGCTGCAGAGGATACACGATGCCCTCCACGTTCTCCCTTGGTGGAGGCCAGAAGAGGGAGTCCTTCTGACACCCCAAATGGGCCAACGTCCACAGTTGGGTACTGGCCAAGGGGGCTCTTTCCACCCGCCCCAACCTTCCTGGCGAGACAGGGCTCATTTAGCGGGAACTGCAATCTGGAAGTGTCTTTGAAGCCAGAAAAACCCAGTATCTCCCCAGGACATTTGGAAGGATGAAGTGGACACATTCAATGTGCACCATGGGCCTCGACATAGAGGCTGTTTCCTTGGGGTTCAGCAGGCCCTTCCCACGCCTTTCTAGGCATCTGAGCACCCACTGCTGCCTGGGATTGGCCATCCTCTGGGAGGCTGCCACCGCAGAGCTCAGATGGACAAACGGACCCTAGCTGGGCCACATCTGCAGCTGCCATGCACAGCCTTTGTGTGTGTTTGTGACAGGCAAGGGGGTGGGGGAATGAGGGTGACTCCTCCGCACCTCGCGATGATGACTGGCTGACCTCGTTGTCCTGGTCCTTTGCATGGTGACAGGAAACAGGGAGTGGCCTGGGCCCCCACACTTAGTTGGAAGGTCGTGTGGCAGGGCAGGACTGTGAACCTCCTGGAAAGGTGCAGAGGCTCAAGCGAGGCTGGGGAGGCAGAGCGGTGGCCCCTGCACAGTCAGGGAGACGAGGCAGCCACGCTCCACGGACTGTTGAGCAGGGGCCACTGAGGGGACACAGTGGGTTCCTGGCACTGTCATGCCTGGTGTGTCCTAGACGTGTGTCTAGCCACCACATGTTCTGGGCAGCTCTGCTACAATGCAGTAGAGCAACACAGCACCCTGCACTTGGGCACTCAGATAAGTCTTTGTAATGAAAAAATACGCCCCAAGGCAAGAATCAATCTTTCAAGCCAGAAATGGAATCTAGCTCCTCTATTTCCATAAACATTTGATAAAGCAAATTCATCCCTGGCCCAAAGGGGAGCCAAAACCACTGTCTACTCTCCCACCTCATCTTATAGGTTTTTAAATGTGGTATTTTAAAGAGCCAAAAGAATGTCTATAAATAACAGTTCTCAGAGTGAGGGCTCTGGGGGCTCAGGGAAGTCCTGTGCCCACCCTAAGCTCCATCCATCCTGCTGGTTCTGTGGCCTTTGGGTGATCAAAGGAAATGGAGGATCGCAGGTCCACCCAGTTCACTGTCCCTCTTGGTGGTAATCAGGGAGTGTGCTTCTCTGCGACCCCAAATCCATACCAGCTCCGTGGATTCACATGTCTTCATGTCTGAGCTGGACACCGATGAAGATGTGGCACCCCAGCCTCTGAGAATCAGAAGCTCTGCAGGGCAGAACGGACTTGCCTGAAGGCTCAGCATAGGCTGGTGGTCAGAGGCCAGGTCGTGCCACATCTCGAGCCCTGCTACTACCCTGCTGCCCTCCAGAGCCTCTATGTGTCCATCCATAACAGTAATCCAAGTGCTCACTGACCACTGGAAGGACATCGAGCATATCTGAATCCAATACACAGAAATATGAATATGGAGTCTCCTCTTTCTGGGGATGGATCTAGTATCAGTGCACCATGGGTGAGTCTGGAGTTGCTAGGGTGAATAGGATGTTCCAGCAGCACCCAAGGGCTGGGACGGCTCAGGGAGCTTCCAGGTGTGTGTGTGGGGTGTCTGAGCTGGACCCACCTCCCCTAAAGCCACGTAAAGGGAAGATGAGCACAAGTAAAGGCAGAGGAGGCTATCATTCTGTGGAGAGGATTGCAATTATGGGCGGGGTGGAAGAGAAGGGTGAGGAGAGGAGCAGCACATACTCTAATTCACATACAGCTTCCTGATTCCCTTAAACCTCCTCTCCCTTCAGGCTCACAGAGATGTTGAATATAATGTGAAAATTAAAGAAATACATGGAGGAGGTGAAAAGGGAAGGCATTCCCCATGATCTTTAAATGAGGGATGACTTCAAAGTTGGGGATAAGAAGCAGCTGGAGGCTCAAGTGGGGGTTGGGCTGTGGGACCAGGATTGGCAGGAGCTGGGAAGGTAAGGCTGGAGTCTCAAAGTCCCCCTGCAAGTAACTGTCGAGTCTGGGGAAGTAATGAGAAGACTTGGGACTAGTGGAGTGGGGTGGTGGGGTACCTGGTGGGGAGCTGGTCCTCACAAGTACTTGTTAGTGGAATAAAAATAAGCAACATTTGCCTGAACATCATGTGTGTAAAGTGGGATTTACAGCCCTGCCCTGTGGAAAGACCCAATCAAGAAATTAAAATGCTGGTGGGTGCTGGTTTGAAATGATGTATAAACCCTAGAAAAGCCAAGTTTTAATCCTAATCCCATTTTGTAAAGGCAGCCATTTCTTCTAATTGCTATTCAGTATGGAACATTTGAAACTGTAATTAGATCATCTCCCCGGAGATGTGATTTAATCAAGAATGGTTGTTAAACTGGATTAGCTGGAGGTGTGTCTCCACTCATTTGGGTGGGTCTTGATTGGTTTACTGGAGTCCTATAAAAGAAGAAATACTTTGGAGAATGAGAGATTTGGAGAGAGCAGAGAATGCTGCAGCACCATGAAGCAGAGAGTCCACAAGCCAGCGACCTTTGGAGTTGAAGAAGGAAAATGCCTCCTGGGGAGTTTAATGAAACCAAAAGCCAGGAGAGAAAGCTGGCAGATGATGCCGTGTTCACCATGTGCCATTCCAGATGAGAAAGGAACCCTGACCATGTTCATCATGTGCCCTTCCACTTAAGAGAGAAACCCTGAACTTCATTGACCTTCTTGAACCAAGGTATCTTTCCCTGGATGCCTTTGATTAGACATTTCTATAGACTTTTTTTTTTAAACATGGGCAGGCACCGGGAATCGAACCCAGGTCCTTGGGCATGGCAGGAAAGCACTCTTACCTGCTGAGCCACCGTGGCCTGCCCTCTATAGACTTATGAACATTTTCTTGGCCTTAGAACTGTAAACTAGCAACTTACAAAATTCCCCTTTTTAAAAGCCATTCTGTTTCTAGTATATTGCATTCCAGCAGCTAGAAAACTAGAACATCTGGTGTGTTCTAAAGGGGAACTTTCACAAATCAGGGTGCAAGAGGCTGCCATGCAGAGAGAGAGAGAGAGAGAGAGAGAGAGAGAGAGAGAGAGAGAGAGAGAGAGAGAGAGAGGCCTGCAGAAGATGAACTTATACTTACAGGTAGAAACCAAGCAAGGGAATGAAAGGGAGAAAAGTACAGCCCAGAACAAGAAATGATAGCACATTCTCAAGGATATTTTAAGATAAAATAAATATGTCAAACACTACCTAACTCATTTTATGAAGCTAATATCATTTAAATACAAAAAGTGGGTAAAGATGCTATAAGAAAGAAAAACTACAGGCCAATCTCCCTAATGAACATAGATGCAAAAATTCTCAACAAAATATTAGCAAATAGAATCCAACAACACATTAAAAGAATTATACATCATGACCAGTGGGGTTTATACCAGGAATGCAAGGATGGTTCAACACAAGAAAATCAATTAATGTAGTACAGCACATTAACAAATCAAAAGGGAAAAATCACATGATCATCTCGATTGATGCTGAAAAAGCATTCGACAAAATTCCACATCCTGTTCTGATGAAAACACTCCAAAAGATAAGAATCAAAGGTAACTATCTCAATATGATAAAGCGAATATATGAAAAACTGATAGCCAGCATCAGACTCAATGGAGAGAGACTGAAAGCTTTCCCCCTAAAGATCAAGAATGAGACAAGAATGTCCACTGTCACCACTATTACTCAACATTGTGCTAGAAGTTCTAGCTAGAGCAATCAGGCAGGACAAAGAAATAAAAAGCATCCAAATTGGAATGAATGAAGTAAAGCTCTCATTATTTGCAGATGACATGATACGATACTTGGAAGATCCTGAGAAATATACACCAAAATTATTTGAGCTAATAAGCAAATTCAGCAAGGTGGCAGAATATAAAATTAATGTGCAAAAATCAGTAACATTTATATACACAAGCAATGACCTAGCTGAGGAGTCAGTTAAGGAAAAAATTCCATTCAAAATAGCAACTAAAAAATCAAGTACTTAGGAATGAACTTAATTAGGGACGTAAAGGACTTATACACAGAAAACTACCTAACATTGCTAAAAGAAATCAAAGGAGATCTAAATAGGTGGAAAGACAGTCCCTGCTCATGGACACGAAGGCTAAATATAGTTAAGATGTCAATTCTCCCCAAATTGGTCTACAGATTCAACACAGTACCAATAAAATTTCCAACAACCTACTCTGAAGAATTGGAAAAGCTAATTACCAAATTCATCTGGAAGGGAAAGAGATTCCGAACAGCTAAAAGCATCCTTCAAAAAAAAAAGAGAACAAATTGGGAGGATTAACACTCCCTGACTTTAAAACCTAATATAAAACCACAGTGGTCAAAACAGCATGGTACTGGCACAAAGATAGAAGCATTCATCAATGGAATCAAATCGAGAGTGCAGAAATAGACCACCAGATCTATAGTCAACTGAATTTTGATGAGGTCCCCAAATTTTCTGAAAGGGGACAAAATAATCTTTTCAGTAATTAGGCTTGGAAGAACTGGACATCAGTAGTCAAAAGAATGAAAGAGGACCCCTATCTTACACCCTACTCAAAAATTAACTCAAAGTGGATCATACACCTAAGTACAAGAACTAGCACCATAAAGCTTCTAGAAGAAAATGTGGGGAAACATCTTCAAGATCTAATAGGAGGTAGGTACCTAAACTACACCCAAAGCACAAGCAACAACAACAAAAAATAGATAAACGGGAACTCCTCAAAATCAAATGCTTCTGTATCTGAAAAGACTTTATAAAAAAGGTGACAAAGCAGCCAACTCAATGGGAGAAAATATTTGGAAATCACATTATCAGACAAGGTTTGATATCCCGTATATACAAAGAAATCATATAACTCAACAACAAAAGAACAAACAACCAATTATAAAATGGGTTAAGAATATGAATAGACATTTTTCTAAAGAGCAAATACAGATGGCTCAAAAGCACATGAAGCAATGCTCATTTTCATTGGTTAAAAGGGAAATGCAGACCAAGATTACAGTGAGAGACTACCTCACACCTATAAGAAAAGCTGCTATTAAACAAACAGGAAACTGCAAATGTTGGAGAGGATGTGAAGAAACTGGGATGCTTAGGCACTGCTGGTGGGAATGTATAATGGTGCAGCCTCAGTGGAAAACTGTTTGGTGCTCCTTAGGAAACTAAAAATTGAATTGCTCTCTGACCTGGCAATAATGCTACTTATCAGAGCTGGTAGCAGTGAAACAAACAAATATTTGTGCACCTATGTTCATAGCAGCATTATTCACAATCACCAAAAGAAGGAAACAAACCAAATGCCCCTCAACAAATGAGTGGATGAACAAAATGTGGTATATACGTATGATGGAATATTGTGCAGCAGTAAGACAGACAAAATGACGTCCTGACGTACATGACAAGATGGATGAGCCTTGAGGACACAATACTGAGTGAAATAAGCCAGACACAAAAGGATAGATACTGTATAATTCCACTTTTATGACCAGTATAAAGGTATAGTCAGAGGCTTATAATACCGAACATAAGGGTCTTAGAGATACATAGAAGCTAAAGATGGGTGAATGGTTAACTAATGAAGTTGAACTCCAATGTAAGGGAGTAGATAGAAGCGAAGGTGTTTCTCTAGTTGGTCTATAAGTAATATTACTGAAGAACAACGAGATTGAAAGGGATCATATAGATCTACTGTCCCACTGATTCACACTAGAAATATGAATTAGTTCTTGCAAGAATTACTTCAAATATATGATTCGTGTACAAAAAGTGTTTAAGTCCAGGATACAGGGGAAAAACTGCTACTGCATGTTATGGACAGGGGAAAAACTGCTACTGCATGTTATGGGCTATGTTCAAAAGGAAAACATCAGCACTACCACAGCAATAGCAGAGGTAAATAATGGGGAAAAGGACAATAGATAAAAGGAGGTTTAGATTTCCTATTTGGCGAGGGTGTGTTTATTATTATTTTTTCTCTTGGAAACAATGAAATTATCTAAAATAGAGCATGTTGATGGACTGTGGACTTTAGTCTATATATGATGCTTGATGAATGTGGTGGCTGAAGGATGCCCTGATTGAGAAGTAGATTGGTGAATGATGGTGCATACTTACGAACAAAGGTTGTACTGCTACAAAAAGGAACAAAGTTGTGAGGCATGCAATGATGTGAGAGAACATGAGGGACATTTGGTGAGGGAAATAAGCCAGAAACCAAAGAACAACAATGGTATGATCATCTTCAGAAAATGCTCATAAGAAAACAGGGGCCTAGATTGTAAACTTTTAGAGCAGACACATTAAGTTAATAAGACACATTATTTCTGGAGTTCAAGAGGTTCTTATTTAGAGAAAAGAAGGAAGCTGATCAGGTTGGGGTAAAAGTAATTCAGAACACAGGGGTAAGGAAGACAGTGTCTATATTTTAGAACCACACATACTCTTTGAGACCAATGGAAGAAAGGTTTATTAGGTCTGGAACTGAAATTTTCTGCAGGACATAATCTAACTCAACCTATCTGTTTAGCTCATTTGAACAACTGAAACACAGAGAGCTCAGAATAAGAAAGAGGTCCTAAAATCCGTGAATTTAATGCCTGGATAAATCTTGGAGTATATTAAGCAGATAATCAAAAAGTATTGGCAAAGTCCCCTGAGGGGGCCAGGAGAAAGAATATGGAGTATTAAACCTTACCATCAGGGAATCCCAAGATACTGTGTCAAACTTTAGAGACACCCAAATCAATAGACCATACCTTTGATCCTGAGGCTTACTCCTGTGGGGCTTATGTAGGTAGCAGAGAAGCTTAGACTACCTATAGGCATGACTAAGAGTTACTTCTGGAGTACCTCTTTTGTTGCTCAGATGTGGCCTCACTCTCTTTAAGCCCAACTCTGCAAGTGAAATCATTGACCTCCCCTTTACGTGGGATGTGACATCCAGGGGTGAAATTCTCCCTGGTGACATGGGAGATGACTCCCAGGAATGAATCTGGCCCTGGCACCACAGGATCAACAAATACATCTTGACCAAAAGAAGAGAAAATAGTGTAACTAATAAAGTAGCAGTGGCAGAAAGGGTTCAAATAGAGTTGAGAGGCTACTCTGGAGGTTGTCCTTATGCAAGATTCAGTTAGACCTTGCTACCTATCATAACCTGCCAAGCCCCAACCAGGACCATTACAGCCAACCCTAAAGAACACCTAAGGCAATATATAAGATTCCACAAGGGTTCCATGAACTAGAGTAACTTTCCAGAAACCTACAACCTCCAGATGGGCTCCTGGTCCAGAAAAGCCCTAAAACCTAGAGGACTCAGCCCCTCCAGAATGTCAGATAGTTCTATCTCCCTACCCCATATTAGTGACAGACCCTTCCAATATGAAACATTTAGAATGGCCATAGCCTAGACACCCCTAAAGAAAGGGATGGAAAGATCAAAAGTGATGGTGGACTTATACAGTGATGATAGGATTTAACAAGTGAATATGAATGCTGAATCATTAAGTTGATATTTCTTTTAGTCTCCAGTGTCTTAAAGCAGCTACAAGTAAAAACCTAAAATTATGGAATTGTAACCCATGTCAAACTCTGAAATACATTCTACAACTAATTGTGGTGCTGTGCTTTGAAATTTATTGCTTTTTTGTATATATGTTATTTTTCACAAGAAAAAATAAGGGAAAAATTTTGATTGTGATGATAGAAAAAATATTTAAGCCTTCTAGCCCCCTATATTCTGGAGCAGCTAGAAGGAAAAATCTGAGAGGATTGTATGGTAGCCCATGATAAACTCTGGGATCTGTCCTGTAACTACTTGTTGAAGAGTACTTTGAAAACTATTGCTTTTCCATTTCTTTGCTTTGTATATATGTTATACTATACAGTAAAAAAGTTTAATAAAAATAAAAAAAATATGTCTACAATGTTTAAAATGAAAAAATATAGGAACCATATGGCAAAGATTAGGGCTCTTAGAATAAAGTAGGTAAGTTGTAAACAAATGAAAATATGCTGGTAAGATTTGAAGAAATAAAACGATGGTCATGGAATGAAAGAACTAAATACATAGGTTAAATGGTGAATTAAACACAGCCAAGGAGAAAATTAGTGAGTTTGAAGGTAAATCTGAAAATGTCACATACTCACAAACAGAAGATAAATAAAGGAGATTGAATGAGAAAGTGCAGCACATGTATACCAAGAATTCCAGAAGAGGGAAGCAAGAGAACAGGGGACAGGCCATTTGGAAAGATCACACATAAGAATTTTCAAGTTAATGAAAACATTTTATATCAAGTAAAAGAAATAAAAGCAAATATGCATCTAGACCACATTGAAATGAAATTGAACAACATTAGACATGATAGATAGATAGATAGAAAGATAGATAGATAGATAGATAGACAGATAGATAGATAGACAAATAGATTAGATATTCTATTGAGTAAAAACATTACCTTCAAAGGAAACATAGAGTGAAGACAGACTTCACATCAACAATGGGATCGCTGAGCTCGGCGGGATAATATCTTCAATGTGCTGATGGATGGTAACTGCCAATCAGGCATTCTACACCTGGCTAAAATAGTGAATAGTAAAGAGGAGCATGAACTAGAGACACAGGCCAAGACAGAGTTCAGTATCCCTGAAAGAACTCATGGAGGGTGAACTTTAGAGTGAAGTAATAGGATGCAAGAAATAGTCATCAGCAAATAAACCAGTAAACAAGATAGTGCATCTCAATAACCACTGACTGTAAGTTGAGTGACTAATTTAGGGGGTTTAGCAAGAAGGAAGGGCTCTTTAATCTGGTAGGATGGTAGGTGACGCACCTAATACAATCCCACTGAAAACAATTCTAACTGCTGGATGAAGTATATTTAAAAGATCTTTTTTTTGAAGGTGCTCCACTGAACTATCTAGAAAGCTAGGAGTCCTTGGAACCAAGGTGGCAGTGTCAGTGGGAGCCCTAGGAGGAGCATCTGCTCCTCTGGAAGGCAGAGGTGAGCTCCATTGCTGGGGCCCAGGTTCCGTCAACGTGGAGAGAGTCTAGAAAGAGAGCCATGGTTACAGCATACGGTGGAAGCTCGATGTGCCCTTATATGTGCTAACTAATAGAGCCAGCATAGAAGTCAGCAGGCAGAGAGAGGCAAGAGGCGGATCAACAGGTGATGCTGAGACAATTGGTTAATAGTAGAAAAAGAAAGACAGTAGATTCCTACCTCACTCCAAACACAAAAGCCAGCTCCAGATGAAATAAAGACTTAATGTTAAAACAAACATTTACGAGCTCTTTTAAAAGACAACATAAGAACATATTTATGGCCAAGAGTTAGACAACAATTTCTCAAACAAAACCCCCCAAAGTGCAAATCCTAAAGGAAAAGATGGCCAAATTCTTCATGTTAAAATTAGCAGAAGACAGCACAAGTAAGTGGGAAGAGGAGACCACAAATGGGGACAAGGTATTTGCAGTGCTTTCAGCGGACACAGCGTTCGTATCCAAAGTATACGGATGACGCATGCAAATCAATGAGAAATAGACAGAGCACTGCAGAGAAAAAGGAGGAAGGGATTTGAGCAACAAAGACGAACAGGACTGGTGGCAGGGCCGCAGTTGTGCTCAGGTAAGCGCAGACTCAGACAAGATCCTGCTCTCCATTCCCAGACAGACAAAACCGTGGTAGTGTGGCCACATAACATGCTGGTGAGGATGTGGACAGAGGGGCTGGGGTGTAAACTCGCCCCAGTCACTTGGGAGAGCAGCAGGGGAGGGTGAATAAAGCTAAAGATATGCAGTCCTAGGAGCAATTGTTGGCATGTTCTGGCATTTTCCAGCACACATGGTAAATGGAGGGGTGGAGGCATCAACCATGTCCCTATCCTGACACCTGGACAGCCCGGCACACCTGGGGGAATCTCTACCCTGGAGAAGCCAAACTGGCCATGAAGGCACATGTGAGACTATTCATAGTGATGTTTTTGTAGTTTTGTAGAAAATGGAAGCCCCAATAACCAGCTGTGGTAGACTGAATGAATTGATTGTGACACATTCTGCAGTGGGATAACAAACCAAACATGGATGAGTAAGGCATGGCATGTCCATCAGAATAAGTGGCTCTCGGGGACTCCAAGTTACCTGCAGACAACAAGTCATAGTGAGACAGGGCCAGCAGGACCCCACTTTTAAAATGAGCAAAACCAGGCAGTGCACCACTTGGGTTCCTTGCAAATGTGGAAAGAACTTTTAAAAGCCAAGGGATGGGAAATGCAAAATTCAAGATGGTGTATTGCTTCCTATTGAAACGGAGCTTGAAGGATATTAAGGAATGATGAGAAAAAAAAGAAAGGAAGAAAGAAAGAAAGAAAGACACAGACGGGCTCAGGGGGTCTGAAGCTTGAGTTTACTTCAGACAGACTTCAGACAATTTTATTCTCAACCAGATTCTAGTTATATACCACAGGATGTCAATAGATATGCAGGCATTTCCTGAGGGAGCAAGATTCTTATCTCACAGTGTTCTTCATACTTAACATAACTGTTTGGGGTAAACATTCTCTTCCTCCCAGACTGCTCTACATAACAATCGCCACAGTTTACCGCTGCCATCCTGAGGCCAGCAGCTTGCAACAAATTCTGTAGGTCTTGCTTTAAACTCTTGGCTTCTACATTTCCCCCTTTTTATTTTATAAGCCGAGGAAAACAAGAATCACCTTTTTAGGGTGACTATAAGCAGAGGTGACCGTGCCTGTCTTAGGTTGCCCTTAGGCTCTGAAAGGTCTTACCCGTCATTGGCTGCCAGTCAAGCTCTCTGACTTTGATTCACAAGAATCACATTGTTATAAGCAGAGGTGACCACGCCTGTCTTAGGTTGCCCTTAGGCTCTGAAGGGTCTTACCCATCATTGGCTGCCAGTCAAGCTCTCTGACTTTGATTCAGGAGGGAGCCAATGAGTTTTTGCAAGAATCACCTTTTTCTTTGTTGTTAAACACAGCTGAGGAGGAAGCGAAGTATAAACAGCCCCAAACCTAAGATTTTTTAGCTCTTGGGTAAGTGATTGTGTAACATTACCTCCATAGGCTACATGTAGATTATTCTAATTTACATTCTAATACCCCTTTTTTGTAATTCTAAGATATCAGGACTTAAACTATCTGAAAGCCTTAAAAGATGCCTTTTCCCTTTTCCCATTCTATTTCAGACAGGCCATATGTTAAAAGAGGGTAATACAAAAACTGCTCTCATTTCTTTTACACCTTAAACTTTGTAAAAAATTTAAATTATACATTTGATCTCCAATATGAACCAATGTCATTTCTATATCATTTAGTCTATTATTAGTTTGCTCATCAATGAGATTGTCTATGCCACAGTTCACTGGTGTTTTTCTAACAATGCTGCATCTGTATAGTTTGTTGCAATGCGGTTCCAGTGACTGCAGACACTGTGATGCTTCCAATGATTCCAATGACAGATGCAATAATGAATCCAATTAGTCTATTAGTCCTTTTTAGATATTCTTTTGCCAAATGGATCAGTATATGTGTTTCTGGAGAGGATTGCAAAGATCTTGACATCTGCACCAGCAGTCAAATACCTCTTCTCCTTGCTGCTATAATCGTCTCATTTTCCTGCAACATAAATGCTTGGGGACAAGTGAATAGAGAATAATTTTCACAATTAGAAGTTTGATTTCTTATATGCACATGAACTTTAACAAGTATATATGGATCTCTAATACATATTTGTATATAGTGTTTATGGCTGCTAAAGAGAAGTTATAGTTACTAGAATTCACTATGAAAATTGGTCCCAGTCCTAGGAAAATTCCCCATAAATTTCTCTGAATAATGTATTTATCATCCCAAATCATGGCACAAATCATCCTCTATGTAATAACTCTGGTTTAGCTTGCCTATCCATATAGTCTCAGTTATCTTCAACCCCACAGGGGAATCTTACAATTCCATAGGAATCATTAATTATGATAACTGCTCGATCCATATGACATAACTGCCATCCATTCCAACTTTCTTTCCCACCTTCTTTGTATCCATAGAGTTAAGCATATAGGTCTTTTTAAAATTGGAATTAAATTTGACACCAGTTTTCTTCTTACTGGACCTGGGAATCCTAAACTTGTATTTAGATTATTTTGGTAAAGTTGGATTGGCCCATGTTAGAGCTCACAGATAATCCCAGTAAGTATAAATATGTCCCTGTCCTTCAGCAATCAAAATTGTATGTCCTATAGTATACATTACCCATTTAGTTATTTTTTGTCCAGGTCGATATGTCTGGGTTTTATTCTCTTCGAGGAAATCCAAACTGAAGTTCCGTCATCTGCAATGGCAAGAGCAAATCCCCTACCCCACACCTTTACCATTCCTGGTTTCCATAAATCATCTTTAACATCTTTCCAATAGATTGGCTGCAGCTGCAGTTCTGTTTGGGATATATCATTTTTCTTTTCCAAATTGCTAAAATGTTGTTCTGCTGGAGTCTGTGATGAATTATCATAAATGTTTTAAAAATTTAGAGTAAACAATGCCTTTGCTAATTGATCTTTAGGAGTACTTATTTTCATAACATCATCCTCCTGATCATCGTCTCCCCCTTTTTGTTTTAAAAGCATAGACTTTAGCGTCTGGTTTGCTCGTTCAATAATTCCTTGCCCTGAGGGATTGTGTGGAATTCCTGTAATATGAGTAATATTAAAAGTAGTACAAAATTTATGAAATTGTTTTCCTGTATAAACAGAACCATTGTCCGTTTTAATAGATTGAAGGCATCTTTTAATCTTTTAATAGATTGAACATGACAAAAACGATCTCCAGATTGTGCGGTAGCCCAGATGAAATGAGAACAAGTGTCTATGATAACATGTACATATTGCATTTTACTAAAATGTGAAATATGAGTAACATCCATTTGCTATAATTCATTTGCTTTTTGACCTCTAAGATTAATCCCTGATGCAAATAGGAGTGCATTTAAAGGCCCACAGGTTTGACAAGTTCTAACAATGTTCTGAGCTTGCTGTTTAAAAAAGATGGAAATTTCTTTCACAGCCCTTTGCTATTGATATGAGTCAATTTGTGAAATGTTGTGGGATTTTGCATTACCCCCATAAGAGTATCTGCTTGTTGATTTTGTAATGATAAAGGACCTGGAAGATTGGTTTGAGCTCTTTATATGCATGATAAAAAGGGGAGTAATTCAGCTTTTGACTAATGTTTGTGAATGTAAAAACATTCAGGACAATTCATTTCTTTTAAACAAAGAAGCCGTCTCAATGTGAGTAACTGGTAAACATATTCAAAATCAGAAACAATATCAAGAGATTGTGGAAAACTTTGCAATACTTGAATTACAGCTGCTAATTCAGTATGCTGGGCTGAGGTATAAAGCATTTTCTAACTTATTTTCCACTGGGGTGACATATGCAGGCTTCCCATTAATATTATCATCAGTAAAGACAGTAATAGCTAGCGGGGAAGCCGGAACTATTTTAGGCAAAATCCATTGCGTTCATTTTTAAAAATTATAAAAGTTTTGACATAGCAAATGATTATTCATTTGTCCTTTAAAGTCACTTAATGCTATTTGCCAAGAGGTACTGAAAATATATAGACTTTGAACCTCTTCCTTTGTGAGATCACACACTATGCAATTAGGGATCATGACCTCTTAATTGATAATATCTTTGGTGACCTTTGACTATTAAAGAAATAATCTTTTGAAAATATGTATTTAAACATTTTTGTCAATTGTTTGGTAAAAAAATCCATTTTAAAACACCGTCTTGCTAAAATAGGCCTGTGGGAGATTGCAAGGTAAAGAAAATAATAAAATCAACAGGCTTTTAAAAATTTATTTGAACAAGCTGTCCTTTTTGAATGCATTGTTCAATTAATTGTAACTCTCATTCAGCTGCAGCTGTTAACTGCCTTTTGCTTAATAAACCAGAATCTCCTTGTAAAATATTAAACAAGTTTTGTAACATATAATTAGGAATCCCTAAAGTGGCAGGTAGCAAAAATGAAAGCAGAGTGTTAATAGTGACGTGTACCCATAGTAAATGACCAGATTTTAAAAATGGAATTCATTGGATTGATTAAAAAGGAATGCAAGAATGTGGATTCTTTATAATTGGTTGTGCATTTTTGCTAATTTTAAATTTATTTCATGCAGTTTTTATGATATTTTTTCACAATAGTGGCCAAATTCTGATTTGCTTACATGACTGGGCCCAGTTGGGTCCTATGGGAACTGGCTAGGGACCAAGAGGAGCTTCCTGGGACCTAGATATCTTTATTAAAGTACACCTCCTTCTGGGGGGATAGCCAGTCCTCCCAGCTAGAGTGTACATTTTAACTATTTCTTACTAAGGTCATGTGATAGCAATATCAGTTGCATGTAATGGCAACATTAGGTGAACAAAAAAGACTCCACAAGTATATTTTTTCCTTGCATTCAACCCTCAAATCTGATCTGCTTCCAATACAAGCCATGGTTATCTTGGGATAAATTTAGTTTATACATATATAGTTTGTATAAACACTGGACAAAGCATTAAAGTATTTTGGCTGAAAGGAATTTAGGTATTTAAATGATTTGAATATTATTTAGTCAGTAATAGATTAATTTATAGAAATAGTACTTAGATTAATAGATTAAGCCACCTGGTTTAGGGCAAGAAAAGAAGCACTTTTTGCCAGTATAATGATACCCAGGAGAAAATCAGTATTTTTTTTATACAGATAACAACATGATAAAAGTTAACATAAGTTATTTTGATAAAACACAGACTCTTTGCTTTCTAACTAATTATTTAGAATTTTTTTATATCTTTTCATTAGAACAGGCTGAAAGTCCAAGAAAACATTGTCATTTTAGATTCATTAAATCTTCCTTGATTTTAACCATAATTTCTATTTTTACAAACCCTCAGCACTTATTATATTAGTTTAGGCTTTGTCCTATATTTTTCTCACTTAGTAACAGTTATTCATTTTAGGATAAAACTATTCTGTTTTCCTATTAATAAAAATACATCTTTCATATTTTTCATACTTAAATCATTACTTTGAACAAATATTTTACCACATATGTAATCACCATCAAAATTAAATTTGTTAGAATGTTAAATACTTAAAATACTTTAGTTAATGTTTCAAATATGCATTAACTATCAATATATAGTTTTTAATAAGAATTTTTAGTTTTAAAGTTCTTAAAATATATTTCTTTTTAAAATATGAATAGGAGCTAAACTCATGGCCAGTTTCCAAACCACTGCCTGTCGAGAATTTAAGCCAACAAAAGAAGATGATGGGGCTACCATTCCCACTCTCCGTCACAAGACTTTACCTGTAGTATTGGTATAAATCTCATAGAATAATCATTCA
Organism: Tamandua tetradactyla; assembly: GCF_023851605.1. NCBI lineage: Eukaryota > Metazoa > Chordata > Mammalia > Pilosa > Myrmecophagidae > Tamandua > Tamandua tetradactyla. The sequence goes on along the minus strand of NC_135333.1, from coordinate 44,682,383 downwards.
GACTAAACAAAGGTAACCTAACAGAATACTTTGAGTCAGAACTACAATCCCGAACTGCATACCCCCTTGGGGACCAACCTGCCACAGGAACCATCAATGAGCACGACCCCCATTTGGTATGGCACCTTTCTCACTGAATACTTTCTGACTCAGGTGTACATGAATCCCTATATAAAGGCAGCCCATCAAGAACAAGCCCAGAAACCAATCTTTCTTTATCCTGCTCTGCCAAAGGCACGGCAAAGAGGCAATTTTTAAAATCTATCATAATAAATCAGTTCTTAGAAATTACAACTGGTGTGGGCAAGCCAGGCTGCAATGACTCCATAGGCTGAACCACAGTATCAACTTTTATCAAATCAGTCAACATTCTCCATTTTCCTGACCTCCCTCCTGCAATAAATATTGGAGAATTCCAAGAACCACAAGACTCCTCTAAACATCCTGCTCCAAACTGTTCCCAAATCAACTGAGTCAGAGCCTCAAACCTCTCTACAGATAAGGGCCACTGCTCAACTCAAAAAGGCCCGCCTGTAGTATTTGTAGTGGATGTCCCTGGAGCATCTCCTCACTTTATGCTTTAAGAGTTCCCTTATTAGGTCCCTGTTTGGGCACCAATCGCCGAGTCCGGCTCAAGCAACTGTCGAAACAGGGTAAGAAGTGGTAGTGGGAGATTGAGAAGAAACACAACTTAGAGTTTAAGACAAAGCATGAGCCAGGTAGTTCATTGCCTGACTGAACACAATAACCAAATAGAAACAGGAATATTTTCCCCGTCTTATATTCACTGCAAAGCCTTCATAACAAATTTCCATTACTTAAGATTTAAAACATTATGGCCTTAAGGCTGAAACCAACAACAATGTTTTTGAATGAGCTCAAATAAGCTTACTAATTCAGATGTTTTAACAGGCACCCCAGTAGCTTTAACACACACACATACTCCTCCAGCCGCCTATTATGATTACCCGTTACCCTGATGATCCAAGGAAAATGCTTACTTTACCAATATGACTCGAGTCCTCTTCTATCGGCTGGACACACGTGCCTCTAATGAGACTTTTCCTTGGTTCCTTAATATTGATTTGGAGTCTTCTTCTTCGAGCCCCACGTTGGGCGCCAAATGTTGCTTCCTATTGAAACGGAGCTCGAAGGATATTAAGGAATGATGAGAAAAAAAAGAAAGGAAGAAAGAAAGAAAGAAAGACACAGATGGGCTCAGGGGGTCTGAAGCTTGAGTTTACTTCAGACAGACTTCAGACAATTTTATTCTCAACCAGATCCTAGTTATATACCACAGGATGTCAATAGATATGCAGGCATTTCCTGAGGGAGCAAGATTCTTATCTCACAGTGTTCTTCATACTTAACATAACTGTTTGGGGTAAACATTCTCTTCCTCCCAGACTGCTCTACATAACAATCTCCACAGTTTACCGCTGCCATCCTGAGGCCAGCAGCTTGCAACAAATTCTGTAGGTCTTGCTTTAAACTCTTGGCTTCTACAATGGTGTTTTCCTCTGGGTAGAGAGGGATGGACTTGGGCAGCTCACATAGCTTTGGAAATGCTGGTGGGTCTTATTAGGCTGGGTGGTAGGTCCCCTGTGTTTATCTAATGGTCATTCTTTGTACCTTACAGGCTTCTTAACCACTGAATATTTCATAAAAGAATGGTGTGAATCTAAACTTCATATACCCTGTGTTAGTGAGTCTTTGCTGCATAACAAACAGCCCCCAAATATGGTAGCTTCAAACAAACCATTTATGCAGCAACTGCAGCTGGGTTTGGTGGGGTGATTCTGCTGGTCTCGGCTGGATTCCTTCATGCACTTGTGGTCAGCTGCCAGCTTGGCTGGTGGGGGTCAGTCTAGGGGCCTCAGCTGAGGCAACCCTCTTTGCTCCGTGTCCCTGTGTATTTTCACGACGTGTCTTAGCAGGGCTTTTGCAGTGCAAGGGGAAGTGTGCACGGCCCCTGGAGGCCCAGCTTGGAATGCAGAGCTCTCACATGTGGCTCTTTCCCAACACAAGTAACTTCCCTGATTTGGTGTCTACTCTGGCCAGTCCTGAACATGTCTGGATTTACTTAGCTTCCAGCTTGCACAACCTTTGGGGAAAATCTTTTTTCCTTCTCCAAGTGAGTTCTCATCCCCTCAAGTAGCCACAGTTAAAGGAACTGTGGGAAACCTCGTGGGCAGCTCTGCGCTGCTCCCTCCCTGCCTCAGACCCCAGGGTCTCTGTCTACTTGACCTCTCGGAGGTTGTGACCAGCACCCCACACGGAGGGACACTCTGGAATAATTTGTAAGCAGAGGATAAAGCTTCCTGTGTGTTCTCAGGAACCAACTGCTGTTCTTTTTGAAGGAAAAATATTGATTGTTGATATCTGCAATAATGAACCCCACCAAATTACACAAATTACCTCTCAGATGGCGGCTTGACAAATGTCATCTCCAGAGGCGTCCACAGAAATGTCATTTGCCGAACTCATATGAAATATTCTCCCAAGACAGGTTTAAAATAACTTAGGGGGTAAAAGCCTAAGTTGCACAGACAGAAAAATGACAACACACGCTGGTTGGAATTATATATTTGTGAACTAATTCTCATATAAAATTATGATTTGATGACCCAACTGCAATGCTATAAGTTTTCTTTGTTAGCAATTATCCTGTAGCCAGTTTGAACCTATACTCAAAAATCGCCTTTAAATTTTTCTCAGTGTACTGCATAAGGGAAAGCTACCCTTTAAGAAAACCTGTGGGGAAAAGGACTTTTTAAAATTTGAGGTCATCTATAAAACTTTGAGACTGTGGGGAGTTGTGGACTTGGAGAAAACTGTATTGAAATCACAAGGAATGTGAAGCCTGGAGGCCACTGAGAGCTGATGAAAAAGAAGGCAATTTCAATCTGTGTTGACCGAAGCATGCCATGTACTTATGCAGCCACTTACCCGGCTCAGGGTGCCTACTGTTAACTCTTTTAGTGAGGAGCTACATGCTTGCATCTGTGATAAAAAATTTGCTGCTGGGAGAAAAGAGACTTTTGTGTTCAGGCCACAAGACTACCCCCTGGTGACAAGACGTGGCAATTGCAGGAAGAGGGAGGAGTGGCTGTGGGTTTGGGGGTTTGCTTGTTTGCCTCTAAATACTGAATGGCAAGTCTCAGTTAATAAGTAGCCATGCAGGGGGTTGATAGGACTTGACAGCTCTGTGCCTGGGTCCAGAGGCTGCAGAGATGGTTTCTGTAACTGACTCTGAGGCTTCCCTGCTCACTCAGGACCATTTGCCTTGCTGAAAGGGAAGCTGTTTAACTTGCGGTTTTTGGCTTTCTCCAGGCTGAACCAGCCCAAACTTCAACTAGGAGTGATGGATTTAAGATGAATTTGCTGCATCTTTTAAAACAATTTTATTCACACATGATACAATCCATCCAAAGTAGCCAATGAATGGCTCTCACTATAATCACAGATTGGGCTTTTATCACCACAATTTAGAACATCTTCATTGCTCAAAACAAAACAAAACAGAGAGAGGGGGCCAAGATGGTGGTTTAGTAAGGTACGTGCATCTTAATTCCTCCTCCAGAGCAACTACTAGGTGAACAGAAACAGTGCAGAACAGCTCCCGGGGCCATGGCAGGGAATGGACACACAGCATACCCCAGTCTGGACTGGCTAGACTGACTGCGAGACTCTGCTGCGGTGAGATCCCTGAGCGGCATGTGCTTCCCCGAACTGCGGCAGCTGTGGCAGCCGGAGATCCTCCCTCCCTCCTTCCCGGGCTGGCGTAGAGTCTCGGAGAGGCAAGTTTCCCAAGCCACGGAGGCCGGCGCCCCTCTTTTGCGGGCGGCTTCCTGGACTGGCTACGAGTCTCGGAACAGAGGGCTACCCAAGCCGCAGTGGCCGGCAACCGGCGCCCCTCCCCCGTGGGTGGCTTCCTGGTCCGGTGGCGAGTTCCTCAGGCCGTGGCGGCCAGCGACCGGCACCCCTTCAGGGAGAGGAGGGAATTTCCGACAGTGGCAGGGACTGGGTCCAACCAAACACCAATAGCGGCATTAATAAAGGAGCCACAGGGTCCCCTCAAGCCACGGCGGCTGGCGCCCCCACCACGCGCGGCTCCCCGGACGAACTGAGAGAATTGGATCGGAAATCCCCAGGCCGCGGAGAATGGTGACAGGGGGATCCCTTCTAAACACGTGAGAGAAACGTGTGCCACAAGCGCCACCTACTGGGCGGGATAAGAAAAACAGAACCCAGAGATTTCACAGAAAAATCTTCCAACTTGTTGGGTCCAACACCCAGGGAAATCTGACTAAATGCCCAGATGCCAGCAGAAGATAACGGACCACGCTCAGAAGATTGAAAATATGGCCCATTCAAAGGAACAAATCAATAGTTCAAATGAGATACAAGAGCTGAGACAACTAATGCTGAATATACGAACAGAAATGGAAAACCTCTTCAAAAGTGAAATCGATAAATTGAGGGAGGACATGAAGAAGACATGGGCTGAACAAAAAGAAGAAATAGAAAAACTGAAAAAACAAATCACAGAACTTATGGAAGTGAAGGATAAAGTAGAAAAGATGGAAAAAACAATGGATACCTACAATGATAGATTTAAAGAGACAGAAGATAGAATTAGTGATTTGGAGGATGGAACATCTGAATTCCAAAAAGAAACAGAAACTATCAGAAAAAGAATGGAAAAATTTGAACAGGGTATCAGGGAACTCAAGGACAATATGAACCGCACAAATATACGTGTTGTGGGTGTCCCAGAAGGAGAAGAGAAGGGAAAAGGAGGAGAAAAACTAATGGAAGAAATTATCACTGAAAATTTCCCAACTCTTATGAAAGACCTGAAATTACAGATCCAAGAAGTGCAGCACACCCTAAAGAGATTAGACCCAAATAGGCGTTCTCCAAGACACTTTACTAGTTAGAATGCCAGAGGTCAAAGAGAAAGAGAGGATCTTGAAAGCAGCAAGAGAAAAACAATCCATCACATACAAGGGAAACCTGATAAGGCTATGTGTAGATTTCTCAGCAGAAACCATGGAAGCTAGAAGACAGTGGGATGATATATTTAAATTACTAAAAGAGAAAAACTGCCAACCAAGACTCCTATATCCAGCAAAATTGTCCTTCAAAAATGAGGGAGAAATTAAAACATTCTCAGACAAAAAGTCACTGAGAGAATTTTTGACCAAGAGACCAGCTCTGCAAGAAATACTAAAGGGAGCACTAGAGTCAGATATGAAAAGACAGAAGAGAGAGGTATGGAGAAGAGTGTAGAAAGAAGGAAAATCAGATATGATATATATAATACAAAAGGCAAAATGTTAGAGGAAAATATTATCCAAACAGTAATAACACTAAATGTTAATGGACTGAATTCCCCAATCAAAAGACATAGACTGGCAGAATGGATTAAAAAACAGGATCCTTCTATATGCTGTCTACAGGAAACACATCTTAGACCCAAAGATAAACATAGGTTGAAAGTGAAAGGTTGGGAAAAGATATTTCATGCAAATAACAACCAGAAAAGAGCAGGAGTGGCTATACTAATAGCCAAAAAATTAGACTTCAAATGTAAAACAGTTAAAAGAGACAAAGAAGGACACTATATATTAATAAAAGGAACAATTAAACAAGAAGACATAACAATCATAAATATTTATGCACCGAACTAGAATGCCCCAAAATATGTGAGGAATACACTGCAAACACTGAAAAGGGAAATAGACACATCTACCATAATAGGTGGAGACTTCAATTCACCACTCTCATCAATGGACAGAACATCTAGACAGAGGATCAATAAAGAAATAGAGAATCTGAATATTACTATAAAGGAGCTAGACTTAACAGACATTTATAGGACATTAAATCCCACAACAGCAGGATACACCTTTTTCTCAAGTGCTCATGGGTCATTCTCAAAGATAGACCATATGCTGGGTCACAAAGCAAGTCTTAACAAATTTAAAAAGATTGAAATCATACACAACACTTTCTCGGATCATAAAGGAATGAAGTTGGAAATCAAAAATAGGCGGAGTGCCAGAAAATTCACAAATACATGGAGGCTCAACAACACACTCTTAAACAACGAGTGGGTCAAAGAAGAAATTGCAAGAGAAATTAGCAAATACCTCGAGGCGAATGAAAATGAAAACACAACATATCAAAACTTATGGGATGCAGCAAAGGCAGTGCTAAGAGGGAAATTTATCGCCCTAAATACCTATATCAGAAAAGAAGAAAAGGCAAAAATGCAGGAATTAACTGTCCACTTGGAAGAACTGGAGAAAGAACAGCAAACTAATCCTAAAACAAGCAAAAGGAAAGAAATAACAAAGATTAGAGCAGAAATAAATGAAATTGAAAACATGAAAACAATAGAGAAAATCATAAGACCAGAAGTTGGCTCTATGAGAAAATCAATAAGATTGATGGGCCCTTAGCAAGATTGACAAAAAGAAGAAGAGAGATGATGCAAATAAATAAGATCAGAAATGGAAGAGGAGACATAACTACTGACCTCACAGAAATAAAGGAGGTAATAACAGGATACTATGAACAACTTTAAGCTAATAAATACAACAATTTAGATGAAATGGACGGGTTCCTGGAAAGACATGAACAACCAACTTTGACTCAAGAAGACATAGATAACCTCAACAAACCAATCACAAGTAAAGAAATTGAATTAGTCATTCAAAAGCTTCCTAAAAAGAAAAGTCCAGGACCAGACGGCTTCACATGTGAATTCTATCAAACATTCCAGAAAGAATTAGTACCAATGCTCCTCAAACTCTTCAAAAAAATCGAAGTGGAGGGAAAACTACTTAATTCATTCTATGAAGCCAACATCACCCTCATACCAAAACCAGGCAAAGATATTACAAAAAAAGAAAACTACAGACCAATCTCTCTAATGAATATAGATGCAAAAATCCTCAATAAAATTCTAGCAAATCATATCCAACAACACATTAAAAGAATTATACATCATGACCAAGTAGGATTCATCCCAGGTATGCAAGGATGGTTCAACATAAGAAAATCAATTAATGTAATACACCATATCAACAAATTAAAGCAGAAAAATCACATGATCACCTCAATTGAGGCAGAGAAGGCATTTGACAAGATTCAACATCCTTTCCTGTTGAAAACACTTCAAAAGATAGGAATACAAGGGAACTTCCTTAAAATGATAGAGGGAATATATGAAAAACCCACAGCTAATATCATCCTCAATGGGGAAAAATTGAAAACTTTCCCCCTAAGATCAGGAACAAGACAAGGATGTCCACTATCACCACTATTATTCAACATTGTGTTGGAGGTTCTAGCCAGAGCAATTAGACAAGAAAAAGAAATACAAGGCATCAAAATTGGAAAGGAAGAAGTAAAACTATCACTGTTTGCAGACGATATGATACTATACATCGAAAACCCGGAGAAATCCACAACAAAACTACTAGAGCTAATAAATGAGTACAGCAAAGTAGCAGGTTACAAGATCAACATTCAAAAATCTGTAGCATTTCTATACACTAGTAATGAACAAGCTGAGGGGGAAATCAAGAAATGAATCCCATTTACAACTGCAACTAAAAGAATGAAATACCTAGGAATAAATTTAACTAAAGAGACAAAAAAACATATATAAAGAAAACTACAAAAAACTGTTAAAAGAAATCACAGAAGACCTAAATAGATGGAAGGGCATACCGTGTTCATGGATTGGAAGAGTAAATAGAGTTAAGATGTCAATCCTACCTAAATTGATTTACAGATTCAATGCAATACCAATCAAAATCCCAACAACTTATTTTTCAGAAATAGAAAAACCAATAAGCAAATTTATCTGGAAGGGCAGGGTGCCCCGAATTGTTAAAAACATCTTGAGGAAAAAAAACGAAGCTGGAGGTCTCGCGCTGCCTGACTTTAAGGCATATTATGAAGCCACAGTGGTCAAAACAGCATGGTATTGGCATAAAGATAGATATATCGACCAATGGAATCGAATAGAGTGCTCAGATATAGACCCTCTCATCTATGGACATTTGATCTTTGATAAGGCAGTCAAACCAACTCACCTGGGACAGAACAGTCTCTTCACTAAATGGTGCCTAGAGAACTGGATATCCATATGCAAAAGAATGAAAGAAGACCCATATCTCACACCCTATACAAAAGTTAACTCAAAATGGATCAAAGATCTAAACATTAGGTCTAAGACCATAAAACAGTTAGAGGAAAATGTAGGGAGATATCTTATGAAACTTACAATTGGAGGCGGCTTTATGGACCTTAAACCTAAAGCAAGAGCACTGAAGAAAGAAATAAATAAATGGGAACTCCTCAAAATTAAACACTTTTGTGCATCAAAGAACTTCATCAAGAAAGTAGAAAGACAGCCTACACAATGGGAGACAATATTTGGAAATGACATATCAGATAAAGGTCTAGTATCCAGAATTTATAAAGAGATTGTTCAACTCAACAACAAAAAGACAGCCAACCCAATTACAAAATGAGAAAAAGACTTGAACAGACACCTCTCAGAAGAGGAAATACGGATGGCCAAAAGGCACATGAAGAGATGCTCAATGTCCCTGGCCATTAGAGAAATGCAAATCAAAACCACAATGAGATATCATCTCACACCCACCAGAATGGCCATTATCAACAAAACAGAAAATGACAAGTGCTGGAGAGGATGCGGTGAAAGAGGCACACTTATCCACTGTTGGTGGGAATGTCAAATGGTGCAACCACTGTGGAAGGCAGTTTGGCGGTTCCTCAAAAAGCTGAATATAGAATTGCCATATGACCCAGCAATATCATTGCTGGGAATCTACTCAAAGGACTTAAGGGCAAAGACACAAACGGACATTTGCACACCAATGTTTATAGCAGCGTTATTTACAATTGCAAAGAGATGGAAACAGCCAAAATGTCCATCAACAGACGGGTGTCTAAACAAACTGTGGTATATACATACGATGGAATATTATGCAGCTTTAAGACAGGATAAACTTATGAAGCATGTAATAACATGGATGGACCTAGAGAACATTATGCTGAGTGAGTCTAGCCAAAAACTAAAAGACAAATACTGTATGGTTCCACTGATGTGAACAGACATTTGAGAATAAACTTGGAATATGTCATTGGTAACAGAGTCCAGCAGGAGTTAGAAACAGGGTAAGATAATGGGTAATTGGAGCTGAAGGGATACAGACTGTGCAACAGGACTAGATACAAAAACTCAAAAATGGACAGCACAATAATACCTAATTGTAAAGTAATCATGTTAAAACACTGAATGAAGCTGCATCTGAGCTATAGGTTTTTGTTTTGTTTTGTTTTGTTTTGTTTTTACTATTATTATTACTTTTATTTTTTTTCTCTATATTAGCATTCTATATCTTTTTTGGTTATGTTGCTAGTTCTTCTAAACCGATGCAAATGTACTAAGAAACGATGATCATGCATCTATGCGATGATGTTAAGAATTACTGATTGCATATGTAGAATGGTATGATTTCTACATATTGGGTTAATTTCTTTTTTTCCGTTAATTAATAAAAACAAAACAAAGCAAAACAAAACAAAAAACCCCCCACAACTCACGTCCGTTAAATACCCCTATTTTGGACACATAGCATTGTTGCAGGACCTTTATTACAACTGATGGAAGAACGTTTTAATATTACTGTTAATTGTAGTCTGTAGTTTTCATTCGGTGTATTTTTCCCATATACCACCCTAATATTAACACGTAATAGTGACAGACATTTGTTCTAGTTCATGGAAATTTGCATTATCAACCACCTTCGTTGTCCACAACAGGGTTCACTCTGTTATAAATTCCCATGTTTCATCCTCTAGCATTCCTTCTAATGACATATGTGACCCTAAATTTCCCCTTTCAACCACAATTACATGCATGATTCAGCCTGTTCTTTACGTACACGATTATGTGCTACTTTTACCTTTATCCATTTCCAAACATTTACAATAAACCTAATTAAAACTTCTGCAAAAATTAAGCATCAGTTCCCCATTCTCTACCTTCATTCTACCTTCTGGTGATCTATATTCTAGATATTAACTCCATGAGTTTGCTCATTATATTTAGTTCATATTAGCGAGATCATGCCCTATTTGTCCTTTTGTGTCTGGCTTATTTCATTTAATATAATATCCTCAAGGTTCATCCATGTAGTTGCCTGCATCAGGACTTCATTTCTTCATAGAGCTAAAATATATTTCATCATATGTATCTATCACATTTTGCTTATCCATTCATCTGTTGATGGACACTTGGGTCGTTTCTATCTTTTGGCAATTGTGAAAAGTGCCACTACGAACATTAGTGTGCAAATTTCTGTTCATATCTCTGCTTTCAGCTCTTCTGGTTATATACCGAGTAGTGGTTTTGTTGGGTCATAGGGCAACTCTATACTTGGTTTCCTAAGGAACTGCCGAACTGTCTTTCACAGTGGCTGCACCATTTTACATTCCCCAAACAGTGCACTAGAGTTTCTATTTTTCCACATCCTCTCTAATACTTGTAGTTTCCTGTTTTTTAATAGCAGCCATTCTAGTAGGTATGAAGTGATATCTCATTGTGGTTTTGATTTGCATTTCCCTATTAGCTAGTGAAGTTAAGCATCTTTTTGGGGGGGGCGGGTGCATGGTCTGGGAAACGAACCCGGGTCTCCCACATGGAAGGCAGGCATTCTATTGAGCGTCTTTTTGTGTGCTCTTAACCATTTATATTTCCTCTTTGGAAGTGTCTATCCAAGTCTTTTGTCCTTTTTAATTGAGTTGTTTGTCTTTTTATTGTTGAATTGTAGGATTTCGTTATATGTTTTGGATATTAAACTCTTATTGGATTGTGCTTTCCAAATATTTTCTCCCACTGAGTAGGCTGCCTTTTCACCTTTTTTTGACAAAATCCTTCAAAGCACAAAAGTCTTCAATTTTGAGGAGTTCTCATTTATCTATTTTTTTCTTTTGCTGCTTGTGCTTTGGGTATAAAGTCTAAGAAACGCACCGTCTACCATAAGAATTTGAAGATGCTTCCCTGCATTTTCTTCCAGTTTTATACTCCTGGCTCTTATATTTAGGTCTTTCCTGCATTTTTAGAGCATTTTTGGGGCTCCTGTGGAAATGATAACTATTTGCTTAGCTGAAAATCAGTTTCCTTTCTGTTTTTCAAGACAACCAGAGGTTGGGGTGAACTTCTATGAGCTCTCTAAGAACAGTGAAAACGCTTTTAATTTTGCCAAATATTTTGATCTCATTTCAGGCGTGCAATCTAATTTAAACTATGGGTTTCAAATGCAATGACCTGTCCTTTTTGCTCTCTCTGCATGGTGGTGACGCAGCAGTCAGTGTTCAGAAGTGGACTTGAGTTTTATCAGCCCCTGACTCCGGCCAAAGAGACACAGTAGACACAATCTTAAAAGTGTTGACTTTTTTTTACTTCTTAGTTCACTTTTGACATCAGTCATTTTGCCAGGGTTTAAGAAGCCATTTGTATTTGATACCACTTTTCCTCAAAATGAAGTTTTCCTAGACCTCCAAATATAGAAATAAATTGCAGTTTTAAAAAATCTTGTATTGTAATATTTCCTAAACATTTTTTTGCTTGTTAATTATATTTTTAAAGTTTCCACATGCTTTCTCTGGTTTCTATAAGAAAGGACTTTGTTCACAGATTTAAAGAGATTACAGATAGGATATTCAAGACTCTGACATCTCGTTAGAAGTTTTTGCTTTCTCTGATATTTCTCATTTTAGTCAGGGGTCTGGGCTTTGGGGAGGAACAGCACAGTGGTGGAGACCCTTCCACGCCAAGCAGGGGTACATGCTGCTCATGTGACTTGTTATGGTTGAGGCTCGCCTTAAGCTCTTGGTTATGGGGTGGGGGCTGTCAGGTTCTCCCACTGCAAAGTTTCTGTTTCCTTTTCCTTATTCTGATTTTGGAATGGAGTTACTGGGTTCAGCCAACACTGGAAGGGAAGGGAACTAAGCTTTGCACCCTCAAAGGAAAAACTAGCAAAGAATTTGTGGGCATGTTCAAGCCACTACAATAATTAACAAATATTGCAAGGGAGACAGTTTGAGGCCACTGTCCTATTTCTCGGGGTCTCCCCAGCAGTTTTACATTTATCAGTGGGTCTTGCTGCAGCAGTGCATGCTGTGATGATTTTCTGTTCCTCTCATCAGGGCTCCATTAGTTATTTGCAGTTCTTCTCTAAGGAAGCCTTGTCCTTCCTCCCACATTGGCTTCTGTATTCAGTCATTCCTATCCACACAGGCTCCTGGGTGCTTCCTTTAATCTTGGGGTTATAGTGGAGCATTATCGCTGGTTTTTGTATTGCTCAAGTTGCTCCCACTTTAGCTCCTGGTCTCTTCCATGTCCTACTGTGTCCCTTTGTCTGACATAAATGATAGACATAATGGATAGAAGTCTAGCATTTTCTCACTGTCTAGCTCTAAAGACTGGCTCATCTCCTCTCCTGGAACCAGCTGCCTCCCTGGGGGTGCCGGTTCCTTCCATTGGAGACAAATGTCTACAAACAAGGTCTGGGTGCTGGGTGGACTCCTTGCTGTCGGGTGGACAGGCTTCTCCTCAGCCACTGGGCACATAACACCCTTGTCTGTTCCTGCATGCATCTTCCTGGGCATATACTAAAGTAAGTGTGAATTCACACCCACACCCTTCCAGATCAGCCCCACAGGCTTCCTTCCAGCTTCTCCCCCTCGCTCCATTGTAACTTCTATCTTTGACAGTGGAAAGCCTGGTTTTAATTATCTACAATGTCTACCCGTATATACTGAACCATAGCTACCTATAAAATGGTTTCAGAATTGTCAGTCTGTACAGTCTGGGAGAAAACAGCGTGAGTTCTCATGTATAGTCCTTTGGCACAGCATCTTCCAGTTCCTTGGGTTGGGGCTCCTTCTCCCGCCCCTGCAGGAGGCCCCATCACATACCTGAACAGGTGGTTCCTTGTCCTCCGCCTGGTCCATCGGGGTCCCTGGCCTCAAGGCGACTTTTAAGCTGTGCACAGTAAGGCACTCTTGGGTCTCTGGGCGTTGGCAAACGCACAGCCTCATGGACGAGCACCACCGCAGTAAACCGGGGGCACATGGCCCTACGGGTTATCTTTCGGGTCCCCCTTTTCGGCCAATCGCACCTTCTCCCCCACCCCCTGGTAACCGCTCACTTGTTTTCCTTCCCTGTGGTTCTACCTGTTCCAGCATGTCCTATAAATGGACTCATACAACATGTAGCCCTTGGATCTGACTTCTTCCACCTCCTGGAATGGTTTAAAACCCATCTCCATCCCGGGAAGTAGCAGCTCCTGCCTCCAGCCACCACGTCCTTCCATCGTGTGGCCACGCTGCGGTTGGCTGTCCCGCTCCTGGTCCTTCAGGTTCCAGAGGTTGTGACTGATGCTGCATGGGCACTCGGCACGGCGTGGGGCTGAGTCTCCAGTTCACCTGGGGTAACACCTGGGAGAGTGATTTCCAGGGGTGTAGGTGTATGTTTATGAGAAATCGCCAAACTATTTTTCAAATTTTGCAACTATACCTGCTCCACGCCCTGTCCCAGACTTTTTGTTTTCTTATCAAGCCCTAGTGGAGAAACTTCCCTGTTCGGGAATACATTGCAGGCAGGGTGTGAAAAGTAGCCCCTGGGGGATGCTACTCATTGTTGGGCTGGCTGTGCTGTTCCACCCTGAGTGCCCCTTGGGACCCTGTCAGCTCCCCTCAGCTCCCCTTGGGACCCCTTCAGCTCTCCTCAGCTTCCCTGGGCTCCCCTGAGCTCCCCTAAAGTCCCCTCCACTCCCTTGAGTTCCCCTGAAATTCCCTCAGCTCCTCTGGGTCCACTGAGACCCCCTGAGCTCCCTGGCAGGTTCAGTAAGGGCTCCCCCGAGCCCCTTCCCAGTGGGCTCATTACCAGGGCACACCCTGGGTCCCCTCAGTCTTCCCCACCCCTTTCTCCACCCTGCTGGCCTTGCAGGGGCAGAGCCTGCTCAGGGTTTGTTGGCTTTCATACCTCTTTCAACTTATAAAAGCAGCCTGCAGATCAGCTGCTTGTTTTCCCAGATTTCAGGGCTGCATCTCCAGTTCCCTCTGGCCTGGATGAAAGTGCATCAGCATCCCCTGAGGCACCAGCTCCCTGCGGAGATGGAGGAGGTCCCGGAGTCGATGGCACCCAGTCCTGCCTAGAGTGGGAGCATGAAGACAGGACAGTGAGGGGGCCATGCCCAGGCAGCAGGCAGGGATTTCACCATCTGAGCGACAATGTCTACTCACCACCCCCAGTCACCCCATCCTCTTGCATGGGAGAATGTCAGGGTGCTAAAGGCCTGAAGGACACAGCCATCCTCTGTCTCAGCTTCTGATCAGCAGGAAGGGGGTCCTGGGCCTCTGCCCAACTTGGGGCCCTGTAAGTCTGGCAGCATCCTCTGTCCCTCCATCCTCTCCACCGCACCAAGGCCTGATGGAGGACAGGAGTTGTAGTGGACACTCTCGGGGGAAATTCTGTGAGGTGCGGACACTACCGCTTACTGCCCTTGCTCTGAGTAGAGCAGGGGGTCCGGGACTGGGGGGGGGGGGAGGGGGGGGAGGGGCTGGGGCGACCTCATGAGCAGGGGAGGCAGGACAGGCTTCGAGGGTACCAGGCCTGCGGGACTGGGGGTGTTGCGGAGACGGCTCGGGGGTCTGGCTCTGGGGGTGGTTGAAAGCCCTGATGGGGGAGTTAACAGTTTGGGGAGGGGGACTATGAGCCCTTATAAGGGGGAAGGGGGTGCAGGGGTGCTCAGCCGAGACATGGTTGGTGGAGCTGGTGAGAATGGGTGAAACTGGGGATCATTTCAGAAAAAACCCATCAAACTTGCTGGCCCCGGGTGCAAGAAGAAGGGGGAGGATGAGGAAGACCCCCAGGCTCCCGGCTGGAGCGGGTGGCTGTGGCATCCCCAGATGGAGAAGACTAAGGGAGAGGCCCCACGACGGCAGGGGTCCAGACTGCCAAGAGGGCGGGGGTGTCTGGGCGCTTGCCTGGACTCTGTCTGTGACAGCTCTGGGTGCCCGCTCGGCCCCTGCTCGCCCTGCTTCTCGCCCCGATGTGGAGCTTGGCAGTCTGGGAGAGTTTCGTTGGGACCTGGGGTGGGCCTGAGGTGGGGCCTGGGGTGGCGGAGCTCTGCGTGCTGGGGGGGCTGTCCTGCAGTGCTCGGTCGCCCTCCTCCCCCGAGCTGGATGTTAGTGTCGCTGCTGAGCTGGAGCCTGAGGCGCAGGAGTGGCCGCTTGGGGCTGGGATTTCAGTTGGCGGGGCCAGGCTCAGACCTCCGGGCGGGGGGTGGGGTCGTCACTAGCTCCCGGGGATGGGGACGGGGCCCCCAGACGGGAGGCGTGTGTGTGTGTGTGTGTGTGTGTGTGTGTGTGTGTGTGTGTGTGTGTAGTGTGGGGGAGGGTGGGGGCCGCGGCGGCTGGCACTGTCGCGTCTTAGGCTTATGAAACTCGTTTGCGCACCCAGAAGCTCCCCAAAGAATCAGGAGGCGTTGATGGACGCAGACAGGTGGGCAGGCTGGCAGGCCGCCTCCCCGGGTGACAACTGGGAAGATGCCCGATGCCAGGCTCCCGGGGAAGAATGGTCTCAGGGTGTATGCACCTCTGGTTCTCAAGGGTGCCTGGTAGACCCTTGGCTCCTCTTCTCCACCTTCGGCTTCCCAGTGGAGTGGTCCCCCAGGTGGGGGGACCTCTCTGCTCAAAGGGCAGAGAGAGGCTGTGGGGAGGGTTTCCCCCCGCGGGGAGGCCTGTGGCGGCCTGGAGCTGGGGGTGACAGGGTCTTCAGGTGGGGGATGCTCTTCAGATGGGGGATGGGGCCTGCAGATGGGGGATGGGGTTTGCAGGTGGGGGTGGAGTCTGTAGATGGGGGCATGGTCTGCAGGTGGTTTCCTTCTCAGGTGCAGCTCTGGGCTGTATCTTCTGGACCAAGTCCTTGGATGGGTCCACTGAGGGTCGTCCCCGTAGCTCTGCAGCTGTGACCCCTCCAGGAGCTCCTGCTTCATCTGCACGTGAGGCAGACCCCAGGTGCAGCAGACTCACTCCAGACCTACTCCAGGCGTCACCTGGTTGGTCTGAGGAGAAGCAGCTCCTCACCTCCATGGAGAAGCTGCCTTCTAACCTGCCCCCTGCTGCCTCTTTGCCCTCTTTCCCCCATCTAATCTGAAGTCCCGCAGCCAACACAACTGCCAGTTGCCCAGTCCTCAATACATACCCAGCCTCTCCTTGAGGACCCCGCTCACACATTGCTCTCTCTTGAGCGGTCTCAGGACACGTGACCCAGGAGGGAAAAGCATGGGCTGCATGTGAGCTGCTCCTTTAAGCTCTTGGTCCTGAAACGGGGCAGGGGTGGGGGGAAGGGGGGGGGTGGTGCTGCCCCCGAGCAGGGTCTCTGTAAGGAGTTTTCCTGGACTTTTTTGCAGGACTTCACTTTTACATGCTGATTTGTGCACTTTCATTTTTAAAACCATAATCCCCCAAGTGTTTAGGGACCCAGACTATAATTTCCACTCTGAAACATCAGAATTTCTTCTGAATTAACAATCCCTATTTAATGATTATTCACACCCTCCCACACACACGCTTAGCCAACAGTCCCCTTGGCTGCAGTGTCCCTTCTGGCCAGCCCAGACATCAGTGGCAGTGCCATTGCGAATTGTCTTGGCCTTTGGAAAGATTCGGTGCTTTGGAATGCAGCGAGATTTTAACTTGTGGGTAATCTTTCTCACCTTATTATGTTTTCATGCTGTTGTATGGCGTTAATGCCAGCTTCATTTTTATTCTCCCCTAAAGTGGTTTACAGTTCATTCCCCCCCCCCAGAAAGATACTCCTGTAGTCTCTTCAACAAACAGTGCTGGGACAACTGGAAATCTACATGCAAAAGAATGAATGTGGACCCTCCCTCTCACCGTAGACAAAAATTACGTAAGAATAGATAGCAGAATGAATGTGAGAACTAATGCTATAAAATCCTTACAAGAAAACGTAGGAAAATATCTTCAGGACCTTTCAGTAAGCAATGGATTTTCAGATTTTACACCATAAGCACAAACAACAGAAGGAAAAAATAGATAAATTGGATTTAGTCAAAATTTAAAACTTTTATGATCAAAGGACATTATCACAGCAGTGAAACAACAACCTACAGAATGGGAAAAAATGGTTGGAAACCATGTATCTGATAAAAGTTTAATATCCAGACTATATAAAGAACTCTCCCCAACTCAACAACAGACAAAAAACTCTATTAGAAAACAGGCCAAGGAGTTGAACAGACATTTCTCTGAAGAAGATATACAAATGGCCAATAAGTATGTGAATAAATGCTCAACATCATTAGCCATTAGAGAAATGCAAATTAAAACTACAATAAGATACCACTTCACACCCACTAGGATGGCTATTATTATTTTTTAAATTATTTTTTTTAATTGTTTAAAAATATAACGAATGGACATTATTAGAACAAGAAAAAATAGGAATATAGAATGTAAGCATCAGAACAATATTACATTTCTTGAAGTTGATAAATCATTTAAGGGGATTAAAAAAATATATATAACAAAAAACACTAACACAAAAAACATTCTTAACATATGATCATTCCATTCTATATATATAATCAGTAAATCATAGTATCATCACATAGCAGTGTATTCATCATCATGATCATTTCTTAGAACATTTGCATCAATTCAGAAAAAGAAATAAAAAGACAACAGAAAAAAATTCATACATGCCATACCCCTTACCCTTCGTTTTCATTGATCACCAGCATTTCAATCTACTAAAGTTGGATGGCCATTATTTTAAAAATGAAAGAACAAGTGTTGATAAGAATGTGGAGAAATTAAGACCCTTATACATTGTTGGTGGGAATGTGAAATCAGGTAGCTGCTGTGGGAAACAGTTTGGTGGTTCCTCAGGAGGTTAAACACAGAATTACCACACCACCCAGCAATCCCACTACTAAGTATATACAGAAAAAAAGTGAAAGCAAGGACTCAAACAGATATTTGCACACTGATGCTCATAGCAGTATCATTCACAATTGCCAAAAGATGGAAGCACCCAAATGCCCACCCACGGATGATGGACAAACAAAAGTGGTCCATCCACAAATGGAATATTATTCAGCCACAGAAAGGAATAAAGTTCTGATACATGTAACAACATAGATGAACCTGAAAGATATCATACTGAGTGAAAGGAGCCAGAAAGAGATCTCACCAATGTGAAATAATTAGGATAAACAATTACACAGAGACAAAATTTGGAATAGGGGTGCCCGGGGTGGGAAGATTGGGGAGTAGGGAGCCATTGCTTAGCAGGTATGAATGTGGTCGGGATGATGAAAACATTCTGGAAATAAACAGTGGTGAAGGTTACACAATATTGTCACTATACTTAATGCATATTGTTCATTTAAAAATGGTTAAAAATGATTGTACACTTTGGATGGATTGCATGGTGTGAGGCTATAGCTCAATAAAATTGCATTAAAAAGAAAAACACAATTGATCATTAAAATAATATTTTGAAAAAAACGTTAAAATCATTTTAATGTTATGTATATTTTAGTGCAATAAAAAAGTTTTTCTGTACCAAATGAACATTTTTTGCTTTAGTCCCAGATCCAAGTTGAAGTTTTAAAATATGAATGACCATCTATTTTCAATGCCTGTGATATTGACATTCCTTTGTTCTTCCTCATGCAAAAATATTTTTTAATTTGTACATTTAGCCACTATCATTGTATGCTCTAGGAATTCCTAGATAATATAAATTATATGAACAGGTTAATTGAACACCATAAGTACATGGAACCTTGAATAGGGCATGTGATTTTGTTGGTTTGTCCAAGTTAGTGTGATGCCCTGATAAACCTCAGAGTGATTTGAACAGTGAATAAAGAAGTATTTGCAAAGTCCCCTTCCTTGGGAAAATGGTGAGAAAGGAGGAAAATTCAACTTCCCCGTTTGGAGAATTTCTGATATTCTCGCAAGCAGTGGGGACAACCAAATCAATAGACTGAGCCCTCAATCTTGGGGTTTGTTCATACGAAACTTATCCCTGCAAAGGACAGGTTAAACCTACTTAAAATTAGGCCCAAGAGTCACCCCCAGAGAACCTCTTTTGTTTCTCAGATGTGACCTCTCTCTCTCTCTCAGCCAACACGGCAAGCAAACTCACTGCCCTCCCCCTCTCTACATGGGACATGACTCCCAGAGGTGTAAACCTCCCTGGCAATGTGGGACAGAAATCCTAGAATGAGCTGGGACTCAGCATCAAGGGATTAAGAAAACCTTCTCGACCAAAAGGGGGAAGAGAGAAATGAGACAAAATAAAGTGTCAGTGGCTGAGAGATGTCAGAGTTGAGGAGTTATCCTGGACGTTATTCTTATGCATTATATAGATGGCCCTTTTTAGTTTAAGGTGTATTAGAGAGGCTAAAGGGAAGGACCTGAAACTGTAGAGCTGTGTTCCAGTAGCCATATATCTTGAAGATGATTGTATAATGATGTAGCTTTTGCAATGTGGCTGTGTGATTGTGGGAAAAGAAATTTTTTTTTTTAAAACCTGGACTCCTGAGCTGAAAATCCCCAGAAAGGGCAGGCTGTGCTGTCCTGGTCAGGCTTGTGCCACCTGTAGAGCATGGTAAGAGCTGTGTCCAGAGCAGACGCCCACTGGGCAATGACCGATGAATGACCCCATGTGGACGGGCTGGATCAAGAGGACCCAGGAGCCATGGGGCATGATGCCTGGTTGCCCAGCCACCCGCACTGTGGAGAGGGGATACCACAGGGTCTCTGCTTGGAGATATGGGGCAACACAGCGGTGAAGGGCACAGACTCTGGAGCTGATTGCCTGGGCTCAGAGCTCAGCTTCCCCAGGTACTGCTGAGGAAATTGATTGACCTCTCTGCTCTCAGCATTCCCATCTGTTAATGGGAGTGGAAATAGTAACTGCTTCACAGGGTTGGTGGGAGGACAAATAAATTAATATATAAACAGAGCTCAGAATGGTCCCTGATAGTAAGCAACATATTAGTGTTAACTATTTTAAAACTATTATTTTATTAGTTTTTATTCAGAGCAGGGTATTGGTGCTGATAGAGGGCCATTCTATTCATCATGTGATCACATGATCACATGACATTGCAACCCTCCAAGTGTCCCATCCAGTCTCCTGACAAGGAGAGAACTCCCTTAGGTAAGGGGGGAGGGGCAGGGCAGCAGAGGCTTTCCTGTTCACACTCATTAAAGCTGGAGAGCCTCCTGTCCTCTAGCCACTTGCTGCAGAGAGCTCTATGCCTTGGGTTGACCGAGTTTCCTGCAGAATTGGCCCCGGGGCTCAAAGGTCCCCGGTCATCATCTCTGTCCCACCCCCCTATGGGCCCTAAAACCTGTTCCTGGGAAGTTCCAAGCTTCTGTGATACATTTGGAATAGTCTAGAATCACTATACTGTAATTCAAAGAACATCAAAGTCAGCAAAAACATTCTAGAACCTTCTAGAATGAAAGAGAAGATCCTTCACAAAGACATCAGACTTCTCGATAGAAACCTGGGATAAGAGCAAAAAATGGAGGAAAAGGTGTTAAGTATTGAAGTAAAAGATAAGTGAAACCAGAATTTTATACTTACTCAAATTGTCATTTAAATGTGGGAATTTTATAAAAATATTCTCAGGCACACAAGGCTTCAGAAGTCTTGCCAGGCGAAGACATGCATTGAAAGCTCTTATAAAGGGCATACTCATTCAATATTACACTAGAATCCTAGCCAAGGGAACAAGGCAAATAAAGGCAGATGTATTGAAAAGGAAAAAGTAAAACTGTCTACTCCTACTCACAGAAGACACAGCTGTCTACATAGAAAGTCCCAGGGAATCCACAGAACAGGTCCTGTAACTAATGACTTTTGCATGGTTGCTGTATATGTGGCCAACATACAAGCATCAATTATATTTCTATATAACTTAGCACTGCGCAATTGGAAACAAAAGCTTTTAAAACCCTGTGTCATTTACAATAGCTCCAAAAATGAAATATTTAGGAATAAATCTAAAAATATTGATGCTATATGCTGAAAACATTAAAATGTTTATGAAAGAAATTAAAGGAGATCTAAATTAATGAAAGAACATATTGTATTCATGGGCAGAAGATTTCGAAATGGTAAGATGTGATCCACAGATTTAACACAATATCATTCACAATCTCAGAAAGATTGTTGTGGATATAGATAAGTTGACTCTAAAATTTATATGGAAAGGGAAAAAACTAGAATATTAAATCAATTTTTAAAAAGATGAAGAAAGTTGGAAGGAACACTATCTGACTTTAAGATTTCCTATAAAGCTACAGTAACCAGGGCAGTTTGATATTGGTGAAGGGACAGAAATATAAACGTATGGGACACAATAGAGCCCAGAAAGAGACCCTCACAAATATGGCCAACTGAGTTTTGACAGAGGTCTGAAGGCAATTGAAAGGTGAGCTGGACTGTGTTCAAGAAATTGGTTGGAGCAGCTGATCATCCATATGTAAAAATGCAGCTTCACCTCACATCTTATACGGTAATTAATGCTAAATGGATCACAGATCTGAATGTAGAACGTAAGATGATAAGACTTTAGAAGAAAGCATAGGAGAAAATCTTTATCATCTGGGGTTAGGTAATGGGTTCTAAGACATCTTACCAAAAGAATGAATCAAAAGGAAAAATTGATGAACTAGAGCTCATCAAAACTAAAAATTTACTTCGCAAAAGGCATTGTTAAGAGAATGAAAAGGTAAGTTAAATAGTGGGAGAAAATATTTGAAAGGGACATATCTAACAAGAGTCTTGAATCCAGAACTCAATGGTTGAAAATCAAACAACCCAACCAAAACGGCAAAAAGCTTGAACAGACTCTTTACTAAAGAAGATATACTCATACCTATAAGAATGACTGCTGTTAAACAAACAGGAAACTATAAATGTGGGAAAGGATGTGGAGAAACTGGGCACTTACGCACAGCTGGTGGGAACGTATAATGGTGCAACCACTATGGAAGACTGTTTGGTGGCTCCTCAAGAAACTAAATATCGAGTTGCCTCAAGATATCGGATTCCTCAAGAAACTAAATATCGGGTTTCTCAAGAAACTAAATATGACCCAGCAACAGCACTACTTGGTATATACTCAGAAGAGCTGAAAGCAATGACACAAACAGATATTGGCACACCGATGTTCACAAAAGCATTATTCACAGTCTCTAAGAGATGGAAACAAACCAAATGCCCATCAACAGACAAGTGGATCAACAAAATGTGGTATATACATATGATGGAATATTATGCAGTAGTAAGACAAAATGACATCCTGAAGCACATGACAAGATGGATGAGCCTTGAGGACATAATGCTGAGTAAAATTAGCCAGACACAAAAAGGTAGATACTGTATGATTCCACTTTTATGATCAGCATAAAGATATAATCAGAGGCTTATAATACAGAATATAGGAGACTTAGAGATAGCTAGAAGCTAGAGATGGGTGAACCATTAGCTAATGAGGTTGAATTCCAATGTAAGGGAATAGATAGGAGTGAAGGTGGTTCGCTAGTGGGTCTAGAAATAATATTGCCATATTGAAGATGAACAAGATTGAAAGGGGTTGTATAGACCTATGGGTCCCACCAATTCGCACTAGAAATATGAATTAGATCTCATAAGAATTACTTCAGTGATAATGATTCTTATACAAAGAGTGTTTAAATCCAGGGTATGGGGGAAAACTGCTATTGCATGCTATAAGCTATGTTGAAAAGTAAACCATCAACATTACCACAGCAACAGCAGAGGTAAATAATGGGGTGAGGGATCAGAGTGATGAGGGGGTTTAGATTTTCTATTTGGCGAGGGTGTGTTTATTGGTTTTCTGTCTCTTGGGAACAATGAAATTATCTAAAATTGAGAATATTGATGGACTTTGGGCCTTCTACATGATGCCTAATGAATGCAGGTGGCTGAACGATGCAATGATGGAGAAGTAGATTGGCAAATGATGGTGTATACTTATGAATGAAGGTTGTGCTGCTACAAAAAGGAACAATGTCATGAGGCACTCAATGATGTGAATGAGCATGTGGGCCATTTGGTGAGACAAAATAAGCCAGAAACAAACAAAAAAAAACAACAATGGTATGGTCAGCTTTAGAAAATACTTATAAGAAAACAGGGGCCTAAATTGTAAGCTTTTAGAGTAGACACATTAAGTTCGAAGTGGTGATTATTATTTCTGAATTTTGAGAGGCTGTTTTATATATGTAATCTGATATTTAGAGATTAGAAGGAAGCCAAACAGGTTGGGGTTAAGGTAATTCAGAACACAGGGATAAGGAATACAGTCTCTATATTTTAGAACCACACATACTCTTTGAGAGTAATGGAAGAAAGTTTTATTTGGTCTGGAACTGAAATTTTCTGTAGTGCATAACCTAATTCAACCTGTGTTGCTCATTTGAACAATTGAAACTCAGGAAGCACAGAATAAGAAAGAGGTCCTTTAATCCTGTATTGATTATTGTAATGCCTGGAAACATTCTAGAGTGTATTAAGCAGATAATCAAAAAGTATTGGCAAAATCCCCTGAGGGAGAGGAGAAAGAATATGGAAGTATTAAACCTTACATCAGGGAATCCTCTGATACTGTGTCAAACTTTAGGGATATCCAAATCAATAGGCCATGCCCCCCATCACGAGGCTTACTCTTGTGACTCTTATGTAGGTACTGGAGAAGCTTAGACTATCTATAGATATGCCTAAGAGTTACTTCTGGAGGACCTCTATTGTTGCTCAGATGTGGCCTCGGTCTCTCTAAACCCAATTCTGCAAGTGAAATCATTGCCCTCCCCCCTACATGGAACATGACATTCTGGGTGAAAGTCTCCCTGGCAACGTGGGAGATGACTCCCAGGGATGAATCCAGACCTGGCACTGTGGGATCAACAATTACATCCTGACCAAAAGGGGAAAAGAAGTATAACTAATAAAATATCAGTGGCAGAGAGAGTTCAAATAGAGTTGAGAGGATACTCTGGAGGTTGCTCTTATGCAAGCTTCATAGACCTTGCTACCTATTATAACCTGCCAACCCCCAGCCGGGACCATTCTAACCAATCCTAAAGAACACCTAGGGCAATATAATAAGATTTCACAAGAGTTCCATGCACTAGAGTAACTTTCCAGAAACCTACAACCTCCAGATGGGTCACTGGTCCAGATAAGTCCTGAAACCCAGAGGGCCCAGCCTCCCCAGAACAGCAGATAGATCCATCTCCTTACCCCATATTAGTGACAGACCCTTCCAATAGCAAAAATCTAGAATTGCCATAGCCCATATACCCCTAAAGAGACGTATGGGATGATCAAAGCTGATGGTGGAATTGTACATAGAAGATAGGACTTAACAAATGAATATGAATGCTGAATCATTAAATTGATATCTTTTTTAGTCTCCAGTATTTTAGAGCAGCTAGAAGTAAAAACCTAAAATTGTGAAATTGTAACCCTTGTAAAAGTCTGAAATATGTTCTGCAACTAATTGTGGTGTTATGCTCTGAAATTTATAGCTTTTTTGTATATGTGCTATTTTTCACAAAGAAAGAAGGAAAAAAAGTCAATCGTGATGACGAGAAAATATTTAAGCCCTCTAGCCTCCTGTATTCGGGAGCAGCTAGAAGGAAAAATCTGAGAGGATTGTATGGTAGCTCATGACGAGGGGATCTGTCCTGTAATCACTTGTTGAAGAGTGCTTTGAAAACTATTGTATTTTCATTTCTTTGCTTTGTATATATGTTATACTATGCAATTAAAAAAGTTAAAAAAGAAAGAAGATATACTGAAGGCAAATAAGCATATTGTGCTGGTTTGAAAGAATGTATGTACCCTAGAAAAGCCATGTTTTAATCCTAATCCAATTTTGTAAAGGCAACTGCTTCTTCTAATCCCTATTCAGTATTCAATGTTTGAAACTGTAATTAGATCATCTCCCTGGAGAAGTGACTTAAGGAGTCATATCTTGATGTGGTCTTGAGGTAATCTTGAGTGATCAAGAGTGGTTGCTAAAATAGATTAGGTGGAGACATGTCTCCACCCATTCGGGTGGAGCTTGATTAGTTTATTGGAATCCCATAAAAAGAGGAAACATTTTGAAGAAAGTAGGAGATTCTGAGAGAGCAGAATAACATAGCCACGAGAAGCAGAGAGTCCATCAACCAGCGATCTCTGGAATGAAGAAGGAAAATGCCTCCCGAGGAGCTTCATGAAAGGAAGCCAGGAGAGAAAGCTAGCAGATGAGCTGTGTTTGCCACATCCAGATGAAAGAGAAACCCTGACCCTATTAGCCAGGTGCCTTCTCACTTGAGAGAGAAACCTGAACTTTGTTGGCCTTCTTGAACCAAGGTATCTTTCCCTGGATGTCTTGGATTGGACATTTCTACAGACTTGTTTTAACTGGGACATTTTCTCAGCCTTAGAACTGTAAACTAGCAAAACATGAGCACATAGTTCACTGAATAGGATGTACAGATGGCGAATGAACACTTGAAAAGTTGGTCAACATCATTAGACATTAGAGAACTGCAAATTAAAACCTTAATGAGATGTCATTATGCACCTATCAGAATAGCTAAAACAAACAAAGAATATATAGTGATAAACCCAAATGCTGGTGAGGATGCAGAGAAACTGGATCACTCATGCACTGATGGTGGGGATGTCAAATGGTACAGCTACTCTAAAAAGGGGTTTGTCATTTTCATAAAATACTGAACATGCAACTACCATATGACCCAACAATTGTAGTCCTGGGTTTTTATTCCAGAGAAGTGAAAACCATGTTCCCACAAAGACGTGTATACAAACACTCATTAGAAACTTTATTCAAATAGCCTCTGTGCTAGTTTGAAACTGTTGAATACCCAGAAAAGCTGTGTTCTTTAATCTGAATCATTATTGTCAGGTGGGATCTTTTTGATTAAGTTGTTTCCATGGAGATATTACCCACCCAGTTGTGGGTGGGACCTTGTGATTAAGTCATTTCCCTGGATATGTGTCTCCACCCATTCAAGGTGGAGTTGCTTACTGGAGCCCTGAAAGAGGGAACCATTTTTGAAAAAACTTCAGTGCCAACAGAGAGAGCAGATGTACACAAGACCCAGACTTTTGGAGATGTTGAAAGAAAACACACCCAAGAAAGCTGTTTGAAACCAGAAGCCAAGGACCCAGAAGACACCAGACACATGTCTTCCCAGTTGACAAAGATGTTCTGGATCCATTGGCCTTTTTTGAGTCAAGGTAACGTTCCCTGGATGCCTTAGTTTGGACATTTTTATAGCCTTAGAACTGTAAACTTGCACCATAATAACTTCCTTTTTTTTTTTTTTAGAGCCATTCTATTTGTGGTATGTTGCATTCCAGCAGCTTTAGCAAACCAGTACAGCCCCAAACTTTAAAGAACCCAGATGTCCTTTAGTGGGTGGGCAGATAAACAAACTGTGCTCATCCCTACCAGGAACATGATGATAATACATGCAAATGACTTAGGTAGATCTCCAGGGAACTAAGGGAAACTGACAATCTCAAAACAGACAGTCTTCCCCATGGGTCATCACCAGGGTTAGGGACAGGGAAGAAGTTGGCTGTAGTTCTAAACAGGTGGGTCAGGGGTCCCCATGATGAGCTGTTTTGTGTCTTTACTGTGTGGTGGATACACAAAATTGCACCTGTGGTGAAATTGTACGAAATTAAACACATACATGCAAGTGAGCACAAGTGAAGCTGGTGACGTCCGAATAAGGGCAGCATGGCACACAGAAGCCGATTTCCTGGCTGTGGCATTGCACTACAGCTACGCATGGTGCTGCCAGTTGGGGACCCTGGGAAAGGGTATTTGGGGTCTCTCTGTGTGATCTCTTTCAATTACATTTCAGTCTACAGTGATCTCACAATAAAGCTTACTAAAAAATGAAATAAAAATCTACCTAAACTCTGTACCCTGAGGATGCCCAGATATTGAGGAAAAGGAAATCCCTTTGTTGGAGTTATTATCTGTTACATTCCTGAAGTTTTATATTTAATCTTGTGTAGTGAGTGTTGGGGAAAATTTTCTAAGTCCAACCACGGCAATAAACAAATGGCAAAATACAAAAACGATAAAGGAAAATCAACAATGTGCTATACTTTGCAATTTAAAAGTTTTGTCTCGTGTTGTCTCTCTTTTTTTTTTTTAAGCATCAGGCCTCCCAGGTGTAGTGGGGACAGGGGTTGAGCTCCCCGACTTTGCGCCCCTCCCTGGAGAAGTCCCTGAGCGGCTCGGGGGTGGGCGGGATGGCACTCATCAGCATGGTGGGCTGAAGGTCACCTTTGGCCTCAGGGAGGGTGGGGTCGGCTGCCCGGAGGAAGGGTGGGTGGGTCAGAGCCCCGGGGTGCGCATAGGTCCAGGCGGGGGTGGGATCCCAGCGAGGCGGCATGGGGAGGGCAGGGTGCTCTACCCCCCACTCCCGGCTGCCGACAGCCGCCCACCGGGCAGAGAAGCGCACAGGAACGCTTCCTCCGCGGAGCCTCGCAGGGCTGGCGGACGTGGCCTGTGGGAGGAGAACACCGGGGGCGCCCGCGCGCAGCCACAGGCCGCAGAAGCCCATTTGACAGGGCCAGGCTGGGTCCCAAGCGGCGGCGAACCGCGCAGACCGCGCGGCTGGGAAGCGGTGGAGCCGGGTACCCCTGCCGTCCCCCTGCACCCCAACCTGCGCCTGGTCAGGCGGCCCTCTCCTGCTCCCACGTGCGTTCCCTGAACCCCTGCTCCCTCCTCGGCTGCTGGAGAACTCCCCACAGAGCTCCCTAAAACCGCGCGCCTCTCCCTATGGAGGAGGCAGCCGGGAGGCGCTGGTGGAATGAACTGAGCCAAGCCGCTGGGTGAGGGCGGAGCTGGTCTAGGCCGCCGGATTCTTCCTGGGCTCCGCAGATGCTGGGGCCCTGAGTCCTCGCGCCTCCTGACCTGGGATCCCCCTGCCCACGGAGGCCCTCCGGTGGCTGCCTGGGGGATTTAGGGATGCCTGAGGGCTTTGGGGTGCCTGATGGCTTTGGGTGTGCTTGGGAACTTCACCTGGGCTGTGAACCCTGGGCTCGGTGGTGGCCTCTAGCTCCGCACAGCCTCCAGGACCACCTAAATGGAGGACAGGGATGGCTCTTAAAACCCGGAAGCTGGATAGACGGTCAGGCGTGGCGGTTGGGTTGAGGGCACTGCGGGACCTGGGCAGGGGTACTCGGGGCCCTGCCCCCTGCCTCCTCCTAGCCCAGTTTCCCAGGGCCTCCACAGACACGCATCGTCTTTTGTTCTTTTCTCCAGAATGCTATACGTTTCGTAAGGAAACCAAAGGCCTGAAAGAGACATGAGGCTTTGGGTTCAGAAGCCCAACATGCTTATGCCAAGACGGAGCTTGGTTGGCTAGGTTTGGCTTTGTTTATTTCCTTTTATTTCTAGTGTAAATGTCATGAAGAAACTGAAAATGGAGAAGGGACCAGCTAAAGTTACTAGTGTCTGAAGTCAAGTTAAGACCCGGGGAATGTTCATATGTGGACTTTGCTAGCTACAGGCACAGCTGGATCCAGGAGATCACAGGAAGTGCACAGACACAGATATGAAACAGTAACTATCTTCTACCAAGCCAGACATTAAAGAGATGTGCAAAAATGTAAAACAACACTATGCTCATCACTCAGTTGTTTTGGAAAATATAATTCTTTACATCAAAAAAATATAATTTATGTTAACCTACAGAAGGTTTATTATTGGCATTGTGAAGTGAATTAAGTATTTTTAAATTTTCTGTTTTAAAGTATAATACAGTAAATATTGATAGATATAAGCCATGTAAACAAAACCTGCTTGCCCATTTCAGTAATGTTTAGGAGTACTAAAATGCCTCAAGTCCAGACCAAATACTGAGAACTGCTGTCTTAGAGCAGATGGGCCAGGGCTGGTATCCGATTTGAACTTCTCTGCTGCAGGAACTAAAGGACCTCTACCACCCTGCTCTGTGTCAGTGTCATTTTTGTTACAGGATTGGGCTTAAAAGACAAAGCTAACAGTGCGTGAAACCCTCCGTTATGGCACAGGCTTGCTAAAGGATTCCACATGAGACAGCGAGTTAAAGCTTCATTTTTTTTTTTGCTAGAAAGAAACAGAGAGCAAAGGTAGAGCAGGCAGGTGGGAGCCAGCAAAACCTGCCAGCAGAAGGAAAGGGAAAATGGCTCCAACTCTCTTTCTGACAGTGCGTGGTTTTAAAGGAAAAGCCGCGCCAAGAGGGGTGGGGTGGGGGTGATGTGTGGCCACAGGCATCCCCAGACGATATAAGGCTGGTGCAGATCATGACTTCACACTCATGGTTCTGTGGTCTGGCCTCTGGTGGATGGGGTGCTGGCACGTTTATACTCACTATCTTGCTGTCACATCAGGTCCTGTCAGAAGAGCTGCTGAGGGAGAGAAACTGAAGGGGCCCCCATGCCACAGAATCCATTTTGTGTGTTAAATGGATTTACCTGACATTCCTGCCATTTTACTCTAATAAAATTGACTGGAGTTGGGATTCGACTGGGGGGATGCCTTAGCTTAGCTCAAAGCAATTTTTGGAGGGAGTAGGGACGTCGCGTGATTTTTGGCTACTTCCTGCTGTGTCTGGGCAAAGCTGAGGAAGGAAATATTGCTTTGAGCCAGGCAGAGGCATTATTAATTAGGCTGTGACAGGAGAAGATTTTAAATTTTTGTTGTAGCAGGAGTGTGTTTTTAGAATTTTGCTGGTTGGTTATGGCTGCTGTTGACCTGTGAATGAACTTAGATAGACATTGTGAGAGGCAGGGTTTAGGAGGAAAATTAATAGGAGGATAATTAAAGAGGAGTGAGTTGTTAATAAGATTTAAGGGGCAGAGGGATGAATTGATGAAATCAGTTATTTTTTGGGGGAGTTTAGCATCTTCAGGTTTCAGAGTTTTTTTGGCATTGGAACAATTTGGAGGTTTTAAGTTTCTGAAAAACAAACTTAACAAGTACCTTAGGTATTTTTTAGGGTTTCTAGAAACATTGTTGGTTGGGATTTGCCATATTGTGGTAGTTTGTAACATCTGGCTGAAGTTTGCATAGAGTAACCTCCAGAATAACCTCTCAACTCAATTTGAAATCTCTTAGCCATTGAAACTCTTATTTCTTTTCACCCTTTTGGTCAGTTCATTCACGTCAGGGCCAGGCTCATTTTTAGAGCTTACATCTCACGGTGCTAGAGCCAGCCCTGTTCTGCAACGATAAGGTTAGTTGTATTTCACTCTGTTCGTTGCCAGGTTTGTATTCCTGGAAATTATGTCCCAAGTTAGGGGGGAAGTTCAGAGTTTGGCTTAGAGAAAGATCACATTTGATCAACAGCTGAGATCTTCTGGAGATGGCTCTTAGGCACTAAATTTAAGTAGGTTTAGTGTACTACTTAAATAAATTTCATAAGGGCAAGCCTTAATATTGAGGCCTTGGCTTCCTAGGGAATTCCTAGTAGTTTTATTTTTCCTAGTTCCTTAAGGGACTTTGCAGACACTTTTTCATTTTTTGCCCCAAACATTTTGAAATGTAGAGTATAAAATATTTACTTCTACAAAACTTTTAAGATTTTGTTCCTTATTCCAGGTTTTATATTAAATAAAGTTCGATTAGGTTGTTTAATTTATCAGGCAGATTAAATTAGAGCAAATTTTGGACAAAAATTTTTTTTAACACAAAAGTTAAAGGTTTAAAATACAGACTATTATTTTTTGTTTGGTATATTGATTTATTTTGGTTTTAACTATATTAGTTTTATTACATTTTTAATTGGAATTTAAGGGTTATATAAAGAGTAAAGTACCTCAGAATTTAATGATAATAGTTAATCCTTACAATCTGAGCTTTAATTTTTATTTATTTATTTATTTATTTGCGTGGATAGGCACTGGGAATCGAACTCGGGTCTCTTGCATGGCAGGTGAGAATTCTGCCTGCTGAGCCACTGTGGTCTTCCCTTTAAAGACATTAAACAGTTGTTTTGTATTCAGAAATCATAGCAGAGGTTTTGTTCTATTAAATTTTTACACTTTTCCCAGAGTTATGTTATTTAACAGATAAAGTATATATATATTTGTTTAACTTTTCTTTTAAAGTTGAGCACATATATTTTTAGAGAAGTATTAGAGCAAAGCAGTGCAACTGACAATTGGCTGTTTCTATGATTTTTAGCCTTTTTAAAAATAATTAAAAACACAATTAATAACACCATACCATTGCTTAACATTATATAGATTAGTGTTAGGATATAACATTGATAGTGAGAATATAGACAAAATTTTAGGAATTTATACAATGTTTAAATATATGAATATTTTATTTATTTGGTTAGTAACAAGATAAAAAATAAATTCTTTTTAACCATTGTAATATATCTTAAATACTGCTTATGCAATAGGTTATTTTAGTACCTGAGCACTTTATATAAGGTGAAAGAATAAATTATTTGTAACAGTTTTTTTCCTAAGAGTGAGAAGATTTGTTTTCTGAAATAAAGGATAATGCCAGCATAAACATTAATAAGGATATTATTTTCGTGTGAAATATTTTAGATACAATATTTGGATGATTAAGAAAACTTGTTCTTCAAAATACTTTATGTCAAGAGCATACTAGCAATTTATGTTAACAGAACACAGAAAAAACTTAAGTTTTGTATGAATGTTTAACATAACAGAAAAGCTTCCCTTTTTTTGAAATATATGATAAACAGACTTATTAAATTTTGGTTAGTACTGATTATGACAGACAGAATTTACTTTCATAAACTCCTTCTTTATAACTCTTTACAATCATTTTATGAGAGATAGAATTCATTTTTATAAACTTTTTAAAATAACTTTTTACAGTCATTCAGAACTTATAATTAAAAATGACTTAACAAATAAAATTCATTTTGTCCAACTTTTTATTACTCTATTTTATTTATTTAGGGCTTGTAATGTACAATGACTATAACAAATAAAATTAAGTAAAAAATTGTTTTATTACCTTTTGTATTTATTTTATCTATAGTTTTTATTTATTTAAACTGTATATACTTAGAAATAAATTTGATAATACATTTATAAAGCTTTTGAACCTATATATTTCCTTTCAATAACAGTATTTATGAAGGGAAGAAAAGCTGGAGATTTATAAAATAATGGAGGAAGGGAAGAATTTATGTTAGGGTTTAGAATATGGCCAGGCATTTATAAATACTCAGGACACATAAATGATTAGTTTATAATATATTTAAAAATTTTTAGTACCCTGGCCCTAATGATTATTTTATCATTTTATATATTATATATATTACTATATATTATTTTATAATCATTATTTTATAATTTAGAAAAAACTTAAATATTTTAATGATATTTTTAACTGCTAAATAATGCCAAGAATGTGTTAATTTACAGAAGTAAGTTACAGTTTTTTAAAAACTGGTTTAGAGTTTGTGGTAGTTAGATTCAGTTGTCAACTTGGCCAGTAGAAGGTGCCTAGATCTATTGCTGGGGATATGAGCCAATGGTGCATGAACCTCATCTGTTGCTGATTACATCTGCAGTTGGCTAGGAGGTGTGTCTGCTGCAATGAATGATGTCTGATTTAATTGGCTGGTGCTTACTTAAATGAGAGAGCTCAACGTAACACAGCCCAAGCAGCTCAGCATACCTCATCTCAGCACTCACAGCTCAGCCCAAGCCTTGGGAGATGCAGAAAGAAATCACCCCGGGGAAAATTGTTGGAACCCAGAGGCCTGGAGAGAAGGCCAGCAGAGATCACCTTGTGCCTTCCCACGTAAAAAAGAACCTCAGATGAAAGTTACCTGCCTTTCCTCTGAAGAACTAATGAAATAAATCCCTTTTTGTTAAAAGCCAATCTGTCTCTGGTGTGTTGCATTTTGGCAGTTAGCAAACTAGAACAGAGTTTTATTTGTTTAAATGTTACTTTCTTCTTTAAAGGTTTTATATATTATTTTTATGGTGACTTTTTAGGTTGTTTGTTTTTTGCCTTTAAAACTTTTTTTTAGCATTTTGTATTCTTTTGTTCCCACTGTTTTATATAAAGCCTTAATAGGTGTATATTTTAACTAGAATATAAACTCTTAGAAGCTAAGATTTATGTCTTTTTATTTATGAAAGACTGGAATTAGTAAATTTATTATAACTTTAAATTTGTATACATATTGAGGTAACAAATGGCTGTCAGAAAAGTCACATTTTTTTAACTTCAGTTAAAGTTATAAAACATCCATTTGTATTTTTATTAAACTTAGTTGACTTTTAAAATAGAATATATTTGAAGTATTATCATATTTTTAATTTTATTATATTTTGTATAATTGTTATTATTATTAAGTACATTGCTCAGTTTATGTAAACCTGTTAGGCTACTTTAAGAGGAATTTGGAGAATGTACTTATAATATTATTTATTTATTAGTAAGTTTATTTAAATTTAGGGAGAACATACTCAAGCAGATAAAATTGCAGTTGTTTAATTGAAAGATTTATTATTTAATTTTTCTATTGTTTTTACAATATCTTAAAATTACAAAGAATTTTACAAGTGTTTTGACTATTAAATATTGGGAACTATATTGAACTCATTGAATTTGTTTTAAGTTTAAATATGGGAAAATGTTTTAACTGGTTGCACAGATAGAAAGATATTAGGCTTAGAGCTCATTAAGAATTTATTAATTTGCTGTTATTATCCAGAGGTATAAGACTATACATTGAAAATGCATATAGACATAAATATGAAATTTATTATTTGAAAAGAAAAACAGAAACAGAAATATTTTTGAGAGGGATAAATAAAAGATTGAATATGCCATCTCATCCCATCTTCATTTTTTCTAAAAATGGGATGAAATAACACATTCAATTCCTTACTTGTAGCAGTGTTTTTATTTTAAATTATAGGGAGGTTAGATTATGTTATAGAAATAAAACCTTTTTATAGACTCATAACCAAAATGCTTTTAAGTTTTAATCCAGTCTAAGGGTTTCCTTTTTAAAAGAATTTCTGTAATTAGTAACCAATTATGAATTTTTGACTAAAACAAATGTAGGACCATACCAATTAATAATTAGACTGAACACATTAGCTAACAAATGGGCATTAAATATTTAACATGCCAAATATATTAGTTAACAATTAAACAGACATGAAACACTTATGCGATAGAATAGTACAGACAATAAAGTTGTTAAGTTTGGGAGGAGGAACTGACTTTTAGGCCATTTGTTATTCGAGAGTGTCATGTTGTAGGGCAATGTTTTTGTTGTTTTAAAGGGTAATGTGGCCAAGCCAAATGGCAGAGAAAAATGTGTTGTTATTTGTTTTATTTTATTTTTCAATTGTAGTTTACTGAGATTATGAAGTAAACATCCGAGGGGGTAGAATTAGAAATTGTTAGGGTGTTACCCATGATTATTTGCTAACTTTTAATATGGAGGGGGAGGTTTGCTGCCTGCTAAGGATTTTGCTTGCAGGAGGCTTACGGAGGTCTGCTCATGGAGACTTGTTTAACTGCTCCTTTCGAGACGGACGGTTGCCCGTTCGTTGAAAGCTTACGGTCTCCCTAGGGACTTGTGCCTGGGACTCGCTGACTCTTTTTGTGGCTCTGCAGACAGGAGGCTTATGGAAGTTACCAGTTTCATTGGTGGCTTATGGTCCAGTGTAGCATTAAGTGAGGCTAATTTACCCAGATCCAAGATCTAATCACAAAGGAAAGTGTGCAGTCTTTCGCTTAGGGCATCCCCCAAGTTTTTTTTTTACCTTACAGGGAACTGCTCGTAGAGCTGGAGAGTTTAGATGGAGCTCAGGCCTTGGGCCAGGGGTACTGAGGTGGGCCAAGGTGTCACCAGGACACCGAACAAAATTCTCATAGGGGGATCTGGGCAGAAAAGGCAGCACTTATCTAAGGCCGAATTGGTTATAGTCGTTTGAATGCCGTAGATATGAGCTGGCATAATGTTAAGATGGTCTGACCTGGAAATTCAAGTCGTCAATCACATGGAAACCATAGCGACGGTGCCGGTTTGGTGGATGGAGTGACCGGAATGCTGCCTGTAGCCCTGAAGGGCCGAAAACTTAAGCCTCAGACTTTTCTCCAAAAGGGGTTGACTGGAAGGTGGTTCCGTAGCCCCAAGGGGCCAGAAAGCTAAGCCTTTAGTCAGACCTCTGTCCCGGATTTTTGGCAACATTTGTGTTATGGCACAGGGTTGCTAAAGGATTCCACATGAGACAGTGAGTTGAAGCATAATAGTTTATTGCTAGAAAGAAACAGAGAGCAAAGGTAGAGTAGGCAGGTGGGAGCCAGCAAAACCTGCCAGCAGAAGGAAAGGAAAAATGGCTCCACAGACTCCATTTGGTATGTTAAGTTTTATTTTCTGATACCTGACAACCACGGCTTCATTTTCAGTCCATGTGGGCACGAGGCTGCTTCTTTGCTTGGGCCCTCCTGCCAGGAGAGCCGTTCCAGCAGGGCATGGACACACTGCTGCCGTCCACTCCATCCTTTTCCTTCGTCCTCTGCAGCCGGCAGCCCAGACCGGAACCCCTGGATGCCAGCCTGGCCATCCTATTGTTTCATTAATGGTGACTATAGAAAATGAAGTCTGAATAACAGCACTGATCAGAAACAAATGGCTATTTACTGCTTTGGGTGCTGAGTGGACAGGTGCCCTCCCACCCCTCCGGGCTCGGGTGGCAGGGAGTCAGGTCACCGCACCCAGAGGGCTGAGATATGAAGTGGTTTGTATTGTTTGTTTTTTTCACAGTCTGGAATGTGAGTACAGCAGGAGGAAGTCAGTGCCCTGGGTACCAGAGGGCCAGGAAGCTGCCGGAAAAAAGCAAAGACGCGGCTGGAAGTCCAGGCAAGGGACTGCATCTGCAAGGCATAATCGGCCGTGCCCAGGAGTCTGGGGGAGGCAGAGGAGGCTGTGCAGGGAGGTGCAGAAGAGGTGGGAAGGGGTATGGATAGCATCCGAGGGGCACACATGGCCAGCTCAGCGCCTGGCCTTTGCCCTGTGCCAGAGTAGGGTATTGGACTCAGGGTGTGGAGGGTTCCCAGGACGGGGGAAGAGACAGTAGAACTACCCCCTCCCCAGGCACTGTGCAGACATTGTGCTAATCCTGGTGTTCCACCCCCTTTCCTAGGCAGCAAGTAATATTTGGGGGCTAGGGATGGCTGGGTAGAGGCTGTGTCATTGGTGAGTGGGAAGCCGGGCTTGAAATCCCCTGATCCGGTGCCCAAGTCCTGGGCTCTACAGACTGAGCCCCAACCTGGCCCTGACTGGCTGTGGCCAGGGACACTGTTCCCATGGAGGAGGATGCACCTGTGGGCCGTGAGCAGTGGGGGTTGGATTGGAAGGGGAGGGGGACCTCCTTAGCTGCCTGTTGCCTCCACTCCCTGCCTATCCAGGCCAGGTGGCTACAAATGGAGGCCCTTGTCTTCCCCCAGAACAAAATGAAACCCGTTCTCTACCCCCTCACCTGTCAGCTTCCTGCAACGTCTGTTTCTGGTTCAGGGTCACAGAAGGAACTTGTTGGGGCCTGGACACAGCTGCTTGGCCCAGCTCTGACCACATCAAACTCTGCAGGCTGCTTGTGGACCCTCCACACTGGGGAGGGAACCAAGGAGGAGGGAGGGTATTAGCCCCAAGGCTCGTGGTTCAGCACCACGGACAGTGTCATGAGCACAGTGGCCAGCCTTTTTGGAGCCACTTGTTTTACAGCATGATCCCAGAGTAGGCGCCCCAATTACAGTGTCACCAAGGAAGAGGCCAAGGAGTAGGGGAGGTCAGGTGGACCTGGGCCATGGTCGACCAGATGGACCTGGGCGACAGTCCTACCTGGCTGCATGACTTCAGGGAAACTGCTCATTAAGAATCGATCCTCCTATTCTCATTCTACAAAATGGGCAGACATTGCCTATGCCATAGGCTTGTTGTGAAGGAGCAACAGAATACTGAGAAATGCCAGGCATGTAAAGACCACACCATAAACGAGACCCTCGTCGTGCCCACAGCTGGCACCTCCTGATTCACACTCACTCTATGTCACTCTCCTCAGGGGCCCCACGTTGTCCTCAGGACAGGGTCCTGGTTGGCTGCTCATGTGGCCTCCTCCACCTACCTACAAGCCCCGACCCCACACCTTGGTCAGGGCAGGCTGCTCCGGAGATGGACACTTTAGAATCAGGGGTGGTTCCCAGAGGAAGGAGGCTGGAGAGTGTTCATCTCAGACTTCAGTCCTCAGAAGGAAGAAGGCAGCATCAGTGAAGGGGGCGACGTGCCAGTGGGCACACAGGGGACTCATGGCCAAGTGCAATTAGACCAATGCAGCACTGCTGACTGGCTGGGTGGCTGCTTCTAAAAGCAGCTGCTCCCTTTTTATTCACCATTTCAGGGTGTTCTGGTGGGGAAAATTTTCAGCTAGTTTTTTTCCATCCTGCCAGAATTGGAAGCCTTCTAGTATGCTTGGGGTTTTGTGATTTGTGTTTAAATCTGTCTAGCATCTGAGATGCCCTGAAAAGTAAATCTGCACTAAAATCCAATTCTTTTTTCCTAATGACTGTCCAGTCATCCTACTGAGGGCAAAGGTGAGCCAGGCCATGCTGAGGTGGCAAACAGCCCCAAAAACTTGTGACCAGAAATATGAAAGCACACCTCTCACTCTGACTCCATGCCTCGCCTAGGCAGCAGTCTCCTTGCTGGGAGCTCAGGCTGACAGGTCACCCTTTTGGAATGTTCCTGGTCACTGTGGAGGAGGAAAGAGAGGTAGGCAAAGCACGACCAGCTCAGGGTGAAATTCCAGTAGAGCAGTTAGGCAAGAAAAAGAAATAACAGGCATCCAAATTGGAAAGTAAGAAGTAAAACTTTCACCATTTGTGGATGACATGATTCTTTATACAGAAAATTCTGAAAAATCCACAACAAAGCTCCTGGAACTAATAAATGAGCTCAGCAAAGTGGTGGGGTACAAGATCAACACCT
Source organism: Tamandua tetradactyla (assembly GCF_023851605.1). Taxonomy (NCBI): domain Eukaryota; kingdom Metazoa; phylum Chordata; class Mammalia; order Pilosa; family Myrmecophagidae; genus Tamandua; species Tamandua tetradactyla. The sequence continues at coordinate 44,644,151 of NC_135333.1, read as the reverse complement.
CAAAATCATTAGTGTTTCTTTACTAAATCAATGGACAATCAGAAAAGGAAATCAAGAAAAAAATCCATTTATAATAGCATCTAAAGAATCAATTATCTAGAAAGAAATCTAACCAAGGATATGAAGGCTGTGTATAGAGAAAAATACAAAGCATTGCCAAAAGTAATCAAAGAATGCCTGAATAAATGAAATGACGTTCTCTTTTCCTGGAATGGAAGACTGAATATTGTTAAGGTGTCAATTCTACCCAGATACAAAAACAATATAATCCCAATAAAAATTCCAACAACCTTCTTTGCAGAAATTTAAAAGCAATCACCAAATTTATACAGAAAGTTAAGGGGTCCTGAATAGCCAAAGCTGTCTTGAAAAGGAAGAACGAAGTTGGAGGACTCACACTTTCTGGTCATAAAACTTATTACAAAGCCACAGTAATAAAAACAGCATGGTACTGGCACAAGGTCAGACATATAGACCAATAGAATCAAATTGAGAACTCAGAAATCAGTACTCACATTTATGGCCAACTAATTATTATTTTTTATTTATTTTTAACAAATTAGTTTTTAATGCAATGTTATTCACAAACCATCCGAAGTGTACAATCATGGGTTCACAGTATCATCACGTATGTTTGATACAGATACAACCCTATGATCAAATTTAGAACATTTTTATTACTTCAGAAAAAAAATAAAAAAGGAAATCCACATCCTCCCATACCCATTATACCCACCCCTATTATTGACTCCTAGTATCAGTGTAGTACATTTTTACTACTGGTGAGAGAGTATTAAAATATAGTGTTAACTATAGTCCGTAGTTTGCAATAGGTGCATTCCCCCTATATACCCCTATATTATTAACTCCTTCTAATAGTGTCATCCATTTAGTCTTTCAATCCGTGAACACAGAATGTCTTTCCATTTATTCAGGTCTTCTTTGATTTCATTTAGCAATGTTTTGTAGTTTTCTGTGAATAAGTCCTTGCATCCTTGGTTAAGAGTATTCTGAAATATTTGATTAATTTTAGCTCCTATTGTAAAAAGAACTTTTTTCTTGACCACCTCCTGAGATAGCTCATTACTAGTGTATAGAAACACCACTGATTTTTTCATGTTGATCTTGTATCCTGCCACTTTGCTGAACTTGTTTATTAGATCAAGCTAAATATAGGATCATGTCATCTACAAACAGTGACAGTATTACTTCTTCCTATCTTATCTGGATGCCTTTTACTTATTTTTCTTGCCTAATTGCTCTAGCTAGAACTTCTAGCACAATGTTGAATAGCAGTGGTGACAGTAGGCATCTGTCATGGTTAGGGACAGGTGTCAACTTGGCCAAGTTGTGGTACCTGTTCATCTGATTGGGCAAGCGCTGGCCTGTCTGTTGCAATGAGGACATTTCATAGGATTAGGTCATGATCACATCAGCTACATCCACAGCTGATTCCATTTGTAATCAGCCAAAGGGGAGTGTCTTCTGCAATTAGTGATGCTAAATCCAATCATGGGAAGCCTTTTAAGGAGGACTCAGAGAAGACAGGTTGCATTCCTGCTTTGGCTGGTGAGCCTCTTCTGTGGAGTTCGTCCAGGCCATCCATTGGAGTCATCGGCTTCGCAGCCTGCCCTGTGGATTTTGGACTCTGCGTTCCTATGGTCACGTGAGACACTTCCATAAATTTTATATTTGCAAGTGCTCCCTGTTGGTTCTGTTTCTCTAGAGAACCCTAACTAATACAGCATCCTTTTCTCATTCCCAATCTTAGAGTGAAAGCTTTCAGTCTCTCACTGTGCTAGTTTGAAACTGTTAGGCAATCCAGAAAAGCCAGGTTCTTTTAATCCAGTCTTGTGGGGCAGACCTATTGTTGGGTGGGACCTTTTTATTAGGTTGTTTTCATGGATATGTGACCCTGCCCTTTCAAGATGGGTCTTAATCCACTTACTGGAGTCCTTCAGGAGGGAGACATTTTGGAGAAAAGCACAGATGCTTGGAGACAGAAATGTCCTGGATGATGCTAAACAAGGGCCCACAGAAATGGAAAGACTCAGATCCTGGAGATGGTTGAAGCAAGCTACAATGTTTCAAGTTACAAGATGAAATCCAGAATTTGCCCCAGAGAAGCTAAGAAAGGACCCACAGACACTTGGTGAGAAAAATGCCCCAGAGATGCTAAGAGAAAACCTGCAGGACACAAAGAGAAAGCCACTGGAGTCAAAAGCTGAAAGCAATGAACAAGGAGCAGGGACCAGGAGATGCCAGCCAAGTGACTTCCCAGCTGACAGGGTGTTCCAGATGCTGGCAGCCTTTCTTCAGAGTCCAGGTATCATCTTTTTGATGTCTTAAATTTGGACATTTTCATGGACTTAGAACTATAAATTTGTGACCTAATAAATCCCCTTTATAAAAGCCAATCCCATTTCTGGTATATAGCATTTCGGTAGCTTTAGCAAAATGAAACATTCGCCATTGAGTATGATGTTAGCTGTGGGCATTTCCTATATGTCCTTTATCCTGTTGAGAAAATTTCCTTTGATTTCTCCTTTTTGAATTGTTTTTAACATGAGAAGATGCTGAATTTTGTCAAATGCCTTTTCTGTGTCAATCGAGATAATCTTGTGATTTTTCCTTTTTGATGTGTCAATGTGGTATATTACATTGATTGATTTTCTTGTGTTGAACCACCCTTGCAAACCTGGGATAAAACCCACTTGGTCATGGTGTATAATTCTTTAAATATACTGTTGGATTCTATTTGCAAGTATTTTTTGAGGACTTTTGCATCATTAGAAATATTGGTCTGAAGTTTTCTTTTCTTTTAACTTCTTTATCTGACTTTGGTGTTAGGGTGATGTTGGCTTCAGAGACTGAGTTAGATAGTGTTCCCCTTTTTCAATTTTTGGAGGAGTTTGAGCACAAATGGTCATAATTCTTGGAATGCTTGGTAAAATTCGCCTGGGCTTTTCTTTGTTGATGGGTTTTTGATGACTGATTCAATCTCTTTACTTGTGATTGGTGTTTTGAGGCCTTCTATTTCTTCTCGAGTCAATGACACTGTCTCTGTATTTGTACGAAGCTGTCCATTTCATCCGTCCAGGTTGTCGGCCTACAGCTGCTCATAGTAACCTCCTCTGATCTTTCTTATTTCTTCAGGTCCATGGTAACACCCCCCTCTCATTTCTGCTTTTATTTATCTGCAGCTTCTTTCTTTTTTGTCTTTTGTCAAGCTAAGGATTTCTCAATTTTATTGATCTCAAAGGACCAACTTTTGTTTTATTGATTCTCTCTGTTTTTTTATTCTCCATTTCATGTATTTCCACTCTAATCTTTCTTTCTTTCTTTCTGCTTGCTTTTAGTTTGCTCTTCTTTTCCTAGTTCCTCCAGATGTGCAGTTAAGAAACTGATTTTAGCTCTTTCTTCTTTTTAAACATAAGTATTTAGGGCACTGCCTTCACTGCATTCCCTAAGATTTTTTTTTTTTTTTTTTTTTTTTTGGCATGGGCATGCTCTGGGAATTGAACACGGGTCTCTGGCATAACAGGTGAGAATTCTGCTGCTGAGCCACCATTGTACCACCCATGCATCCCATAAGTTTTGATGTTATATTCTTGTTTTCATTCATCCCAAGATCTTTATTGATTTCACTTGGAATTTCTTCTTTGATCCACTGATTATTTAAGTGTGTATTGATTAACCTCCATGTCTTTGTGTATTTTCTGGTTATCCATTTGTGACTGATTTCTAGCTTCATTCCATTATGGTCAGAGAAAGCGCTTTGTATAATTTCAATCATTTAAAATATATTAAGCCCTGTTTTGCACTCCAGCATATGTTTTTTCCTGGGGAATGTTTCATGAGCACTTCAGAAGAATGCGCTTCCTGCTGCTTTGGGATGCAGTGTTCTATATATGTCTGTTAGGTCTCATTCATTTATCACATTATTTAGGTTCTCTGTTTCTTTCTTGGTCTTCTGTTTATTTGTTCTATCTATTGGAGATAATGGTGTGTTGGAATCTCCCATTATTATGGTGGCGTCATCTATTACTTTTGCCATTGTTTGTCTCGTGCACTTTGGATCTCCTTGATTAGGAACATAGATATTTATGATTGTCATTTCTTTTTGGTGACTTGCCCTTTTTATTAATATATAGTGTTCTTCTTTATCTCTTATAACATTTTTGCCTTTAAAGTTTATTTTGTCTACTACTAGTATAGCTACCCCAATTTTTTTTGTTACTACTTACATAGAATATCTTTTTCCATCCTTTAACTTTCAACCTATTTGCATTTTTTAGTCTAAGATGCATCTTTTGTAAACAGCATATAGGGGGATCATATTTTTAAATCTTTTCTGCTGATCTGTTTCTTTTGACTGGGGAGTTTAATCCATTAACCTTCAAAGTTATGACTATAAAGGAGTTATTGTCCACCATCTTATCCCTTGTTTTTTATTTGTCAGATCTATTTTTCCCTCTCTTTTTATCCTTTAAATTACCCTTACTAATATTCCTCAATTCTCTGCCCTTCCCCAGACATCTCTCTCTCCCTTGTCTTGTCTTTTCATCTGGCAGGTCTCCCTTTAGTAGCTTATGTATGATTGGTCTTCTATTAACAAAATCTCTCAGCTTCTGTTTATCTGTGAATATTTTTGACTCCCCCTCAGTTTTGAAGGACAGCTTTGCTGGATAGAGAATTCTTGGCTGGAAATTTTTCTTTTTCAGCTTCTGAAATATATTGTACCGCTGCCTTCTCACCTCCATGGTATCTTGTGAGGAATCAGCACTAGTCTTATGTGGCTTCCCTTGAACGGGTGAATCACTCACTGTAGGACACAGTCCCACAGTAAACCATATGCTGGCAAAGAAGTGAGGGCACAGAAACCCCAAGTTTCAGCCATAACTGGTCAGATGCAGCCTGGGTTCCAGGAGGTAAACAGCTTCTGAGGATTATTAAATCACCAAAAAGCACTGTCTGCTGGGTAGGCTGGAGAGGGAAGGGAAACTGTAAGGCTTTTCAGGGCCTCCCCAGCCCCAGTCCCAGACCTGCTGGAGCTGGTTTACACCCAGGCATGCAACCTGGTCCTGTAAAGGAAACTGCAAGGCTTTTCAGAGCCTCCCCAGACTCTGTCCCAGGCCCACTGGAGCTGGTCTACACTCCTTCATGGGTATCTGGCCCTGTTTTCACTGAACATTATGGATGATCCAACTGTCAAAACAGTACCTTAATACAATTAACCAGGCAACAATTAACCCTAGACAAGAGAGATAAATTGACCTTCAGAATAGATCCATCAAGAAAACCAGATGACCAGATATCAGCAAAAAGTCACAAGGCATATTAAAACTTAAGAAGTGACCGAGTTGAAGAAACAGATCATAAAGTCGAAGAAGACACAGAATCTGAAACAGTTAATCAAAGATGTTCAAATAAATCTCTTGAATCAAGGCAAAGATATGAAGGAAAATTTGTATGAAGCAATAAAAGATATTAAGAAGATGCTAGAAAAAACAAGCAAAAAAAGAAAAAAAATAAAGAGAAATTTTAAAAAGAAGATGCTAGAAGTACATAAAGAAGAATTTGAAAGGATATATAGAAAATAGCAGATATTATGGAAATAAAAGACACTTTAGATGAAATAAAAAATATACTAAAGACACAATAGCAGATTTGAAGAGGCAGAAAAAAAGAGTCAGCAAGCTAGTAGATAGATCAAATTCAAAAAAACAAAAGAACAAATGGAGAAGAAAAAGGAAAAATTTGAGCAGGTCTCAGGGAATTGATTGACAGCACAAAGCACACAAACATGTGCAGCATGGGTGTCCCAGAAGGATAAGAGAAGGAAAAAAGGCCAGGAAGAATATGTGAAGAAATAATGGGTGAAAATTTCCCAATCCTTATAAATGACATAAATATGTAAATCCAAGAAGCCAACATACTCCAGACAGAATAGATCCGAATAGGTCCACTCCAAGACACATATTAATCAGAGTGTCAATTGCCGAAGAGGAGTAAATTCTGAAAGTAGCAAGAGAAAAGCAATTCACCACATATATGACCAACTACTTTTTGACAAGTTTGCCAAGTCCACTCAATGAAGGATGAATAGTCTCTTCAACAAATGGTGCTGGGGAACTAAATGTCCATATGCAAAAGAATGAAGGTGGATCTGTACCTCACACCATATACAAAAACCAACTCAAAATAAATCAAAGACCTAAATATAAAAACCAGGACTATAAAACTCCTAGAAGAAAACATAGGGAAGCATCTTCAGGAACTTGTGTTAGGCAATGGTTTCTTAGACTTTACATCCAAAGCACAAGAAACAATAAAAATAAATGAAACCTCACATAAAAATTAAAAACCTCTGCATATCAAAAAACTTTATCATGAAAGTAGAATGAGAACTTATACCAGAGGAGAAAATATTTGGAAACCACATTTCCATTAGGAGTTTAGTATGCAGAATATATAAAGAAATTCTATGAGTTAACAACAAAAAACAAACAACTTTATTTAAAAAATGGGCAAAAGACTGGATAGACATTTCTCCAAAAGGAGATATATAAATGGCCAAAAAGCACAAGAAAAGATGATCAACATCATTAACTAGTAGAGAAATGCAAATCACAACCACAGTGAGGTACCACTTCACACCCCCTAAAATGGCTACTATTAAAAAACAAAATTAAAAGTATTGGGTAGGATGGGGAGAAATAGGAGCACTGACTAATTGAGTTGGTGTGAATGTAAAATGGTGCAACCACTGTAGAAGAGAGTTCTGCAGTTTCTCACAAAGTTACATATAGAACTCCTATTTCACCCACCAGTCCCACTTCTAAGTAAATACCCCGAAGTATTGAAAGCAGGGACTTGAACAATTTTTTTTTTCATTATACTGTTATTTTTATTATCATGTATTTATTGAGTATTTATTCCATTAAGGAATCAAAGTCACCCCAGGCACTAAATACAATCCTTGGTACATAGTAAGTGCCCAACATTTTTTGGGCATAACCAGAACTTGTCGATGATTATACACTCATGTTCAGTGTCAATAAAACAACAGGAGGAAACTTCTTGGGAGAAGGATAATATCAAGCAAATTTTTGCACACCGATGTTCATAGCATTATTCATAATTGCTAAAAGGTAGAAGCAACCCCTGTGTCTATCAACTGATGACTGTGTGAACAAAATATGGTATATACATACAATAGGTACTATTCAACCACAAAAGGGAAGGAAGTTCTGATACATGTGACAACATGCATGAACCTCAAAAGCATCATGTTGCGGAAAATAAGCCAGACAGGCAAAGGGATAAATATTGTTTGATCTCATCGATATGAAATAATTAGAATAATCAAATTCATAGAGTCAGAAACTAGAATGTAGTTTACCAGGGGCTGGGGTAGATGGGTAAGGAGTGGGGAGTTAGTGCTTAAATTGCACAGATTTTCTATTTTGGGTGATGAAAAAATTGTGGTAATGGATGGTGATGATGGTAGTTCAACATTGTGTATGTAATTAATTTCACTGAATCTTATATTGAAATGGTTAAAAGGGGAAATTTTAGGTTGTATGTATATTTATGGAACAAAAATTTAAAAGCATAGGACTATACAACAGAAACAGTGAAGCCAAACAAACCTTTTATAGTACAATTATAATCATATTCTTTCATCACGTATGACAAGTGTATCACACTAATGCAAGGTGTCAATATTAGGGTCGTATATGGGAATTCTGTATTTTATACATGAGTTTTCTGTAAATCTGCAACTTCTCAAAAAAAGCATGTCATACACACACATATGCGACACACATGTGTGCACCTTAGCCATATGAGCTGCCTCTGAGGCAAAACCTTCTTTAAACAGAGAAATCCTGATTATTTTACTCTATTTATCCCATTTCATTTTACTTTATTAAATTTAATTTTTTCTTCCCCTCTTTCTCCATTCCACCATGCCTGAACCTCTCCAAGTAGGTTGGAGGCATTTGGCTTATAGGCTAGGGTGGGATTGGGTGCACGGGATGGCTGTGAATTGAGGGTCATATCACCTCAGGGCAAGAAAAATTACAATGCAGTGAGTAGGTGCCAATTAAATATTTGTATGCAGAGAAAGAAATAGCTGTTTTAAAAGAAGACCCATTTGAAGGCCCTTAGTTAATATTCAATCGGTCCCTCTCACTTCTACTTTTTAGATGTGGGTCATATGGAGCACGAGGCGGGGCCTCTGTTCGGGATTTCTTCCTCCCAGCCATGAGCACAGTCACTGCTACCTCCAGCATCATTTGGATTTACCCTTGTCCCTGCAGTTTTCAGCCATACTCCCTGGCAAGAATTTTCATCTGTCTTCCTACGATAGCACGTACTTGGCCGTCGCTGCCTTGGGACTGCAGCCGTGATGGCCGTTATGAAAATATTGACAGCTGGACAGATAGAAGAATACTCAATAGAGCCTTCAGCTGGAGAACGCTGAGTGCAGTCTTCTGTAGCTAAAAAACCATGTGCTGCAATCTCTTCACTCAAGCAGCCTTGAAGTTATTTTAAGCATAAAGACCCTTTATGGAAATCATTTGCTGTTGGTCTAATCTCAACAACAGCAAAACTTACTCTGTTCCAGAACCTCCCTTGCTCTGCTTGCAGGAACTAGGCATTGTGTGAGCTCATCTCAGCACCTTCCTCCCTTTTGAAGGACAAGATCGAAGGCTGAGTGGTCAACAGAGAGAGAAGGGCCTCCAGATACCAGGACATGCTGGCCACATTTGAATGAATCCTGGGACTTTTACTTACTTTTTATTTTTTATTTTCTGCTTTCTTCTGGACCCTTGCCATTCCTATGTCTATTTGGGTTGTAAAAGTCAAAACCACCCTTTCCACTCCGGACTGGTCTTAGAAAGATTTTTTCCCTCCGGTTCCCTGAAGATGCATCTTCAATAAACCCACCTTCTCACCAAAGCAAAGAGACTTGTTTCTCTGTCTGGGCCTGACCCCATAGGATGGTGCTTTCTGACGGGTGCAGTCGCTTTCCACCTGAGAAACATTGTCTCCCCGATGGGCACTGCCTGCTTTCCTGCTTTGTAAACGTGCTCTTGAGGAATGGGACAATGCCATCAGCCGGCTCAGCCAAACTGGCCGGACAGCTGAAGATGCACGGGTGGCTGAGCAGACAGCCACCTGGCAGCACCGCGTCTCTCTAGCAGTGCCGAGGCCCTTTGCATATTCAGGATCTGGCAGACCCTGTTTCCTCACTCGTCCTGCACTGTCACTTCTCATCAACTGCGCCCTAACTCGCCTCCTGCTCGGAACCCCCGTCCTGTCCCTCCCTACCTGCTGCTCAGTCAGCTCAAGCCCATTTAGAAAATGAAGAGGCTGGGATTTGTAGTTTGAAAAAGCGTTCTATTTCTGGGCTTCTGATGGGGAATTAGTGCCACAAGGTCGATAAAACGCAGCTTTCAAATTGCCGTGTCAGACTCAAGGAAACCCTCGTCGCCGTTCAAATGAGAACCCGCCACATTTGTGTACAGCGATTCACGTCAAATTCTCTTCCTTTCTTTGTGTGTCTTTTACAAGCTCATCTGGAAGGGATTTGACAGTAAGCTACGATGTTTATTGGCATTTGCAAAGGGGTTGACAGAAATCATATATATGTGTATTAGTTTGCTAAAGCTGCCGGACTGCAATATACCAGAAAATAGAACGGCTTTTATAAAGGGAATTTATTATGTTACAAGTTAAGGCCAGAAAAATGTCCAAACTTACCCAGGAAAAGATACCTTGACTCAAGAAAAGCTTGTCACACAGGAAGGCATGTGGCTCATGGAATCAGTCCAGTCAAAGTTTTCCAGGTGGGGCACAGTGGCTCAGCAGGCAAAGTTCTTGCCTGCTGTGCCGGAGACCTGGGTTCAATTCCCAGTGCCTGTCCATGCAAAAAAAAAAAAAAAGTTTCCCACCCTCAACAGTAGATCTGCCCCCACTAGATTGGATCAGGATTAAAACATGGCTTTTCTGGGGTATGTAATAGTTCAAACTGGCACAATATGATAATGCATGTACTAGAAAATTAAGGTTGTAGGTTATAAGGTTGTGGGGTAGAAAGGAGATTAGTTTTCCAGCAAAACAGAATTTCTGCCTTTTCACCACAGCTTTATCTCTCAAAAGCTTCTGTATTCTTTATGGTCCTTCTGAAAAGCTTCCTCTTTTATGAAAAGTTTCCTGATGATTCCACACAAACATAGACACTCTCTAGCTCTAACCCCCCATGACCTCTTATTTCTACCTCTCTGGTAGAATTGCCTTTTCTGCCTCGGCTTTGTCTGCCTGTCCATCTGATCCTGCTGTGTCAGCCACAGGGAAAGCCCCCAATGACGGCCGACTGGACCCTGCTTTTTTTAGCTGCGCTACTGGTGGGCTGGTCTCTCGGCCCACCGGCCCCTTTCCTTTGCCCCTGCTGGCCCACCCTGGTCTTAGTGCCTTGTGGCTGCCCCAAACCCATGGGAGCCCTGGTTGGGGGGGGGGGTGCCACCCAAATCCTCCATTGGCCCTGGGGCTCTGTGGGCTGGAGAAGAGGGCCCTGCTGGAGCCTGGGACACCTGGCTCCACTTAGTCCCTCAGGCCCTCTCTGTAGGGATCTAATGAGAAAAAGAACGAATACCCTGGTGATGTCAGCCCTGGCCAGCTCCCCGTGGCACCTCCTCCAGGCAGCCCACTGGTGTGCGTGTCCACATGCACAGTGAGACATGGCCGTGCTGGGCGGAGAGTCTGAGACACATCTGCAGGTCCCTTCTGTGACCCCGAGGACAGCCCCCCACCCCCTCACACCATGCACACCATCAAGATCCCACCCTGCCTCTCTTGTACTCAGCCTGCCATGCTTATGACATTCATTTGCTATTGAGGGAATAAGCATTTACTGAGCACTTACTGCTTACCAGGACCTCCATTATCTTTGCTACTGGAAAGTGGACTCTATTAAATTAAATTCTGTGTGTCACAGCATAAGTATTTCAGAGTTAATTAATTATTCCTTTCTTTCCTCCACCTCCTCTTCTTTTCTGGTAGAATCACCTCTCTTTGGAGAAAATGCTGAAAGTGTGATGATGAGACCATCACTTCATCTTCATTGCTGACTGATGTTGAATTGTCGGAGTTTCCATCCTCTTCTTCTCCAGAGGTAAGAGTACATGTTAAATTCCATAAGGGGGTTCCATTTAAAGGAAAATTGTCCCCACGTAAGATAATGAACCCTTGTGTTCATAAACCCATCCTCTCGTTTATCGCTTTCCAAACTTCAGCTTCTCAGATGCTAGCTTTTAAGCCCTCTCTCTGCACACACAGGAAATAACCCACTTCAAGAGACAAGGAGGACGTCATAATAAATTAGTGAACAAGAAGGTCATCAGCAGATCTTGTTTGAAGTCCGAGCTCTGCGTGTATATGCATAGAATGGCCTCTTACCCCCCTGAGAAGTCCCTTCATGGACCCCCACCCCTGGTTTCCTATCCCCACTACTAGCACATTTGTCTTCTGGGCCAGGTGAGGGCTGCCGTGACAGTGGGCACGCGATGGGAAGCCGTGGGGCGTCCTCATCTACGCTCGTGGCTGTGGCCTCCTGAGCTCCTCCTGCTGGATTGCTGGAACAAGTCAGGACAATTCTGCAGAGACCCAGGAAGAGAGTCAACGACTTCTCCAACCCATCACTTCCTGTGACCCCAGGTGGCCCCCAAATGACCTCATATTAGAGTCACACCAAGGCCCTCTCAACCTTCCTTGCGACCTCTTCCATCTCCTTTCCCCTCCCGTTTCACAGACCCTTGGGTTCACACAGCGGCAGCACCTGTCCCTGGGACACCTGCGTGCAGAACAGGAGGGATGAATGTGGCCGGGGGAATCAGGCTTCCTTGCTGGGAATCCTGCCTCTGCCACCAGCAAACTGTGTGTGCTTGGGCAGTATCGTGACCTCTCTGAGCCCAGGTCCTCTGTCTTGTGGACTACAGCAGCACCTAAGAGACGGGCGTTTTGGGGAGATGAAATCGTGCGATATGCCTACAGGGCCAGGCACACAGCAGGCACCAGTGTAAAGAAACCCATCACCATGTGGGGAGGTGGATTCCGATCCCTGCAGGAGAAGGTAACGAGCACGGCAGTGGCTGAAGCATGGAGACAGGCGTAAAGCCATGTGCACTGATTGGCTATTGGCTTAAAATAATAGGGTTTACTGCAGCTCCCAGGGAGGTGGGCCAACTGGGTGTGGCTGGTGGCAGCCCAGGTGTGGCCTGTGGTGGGGTGGGCGTGGCGGGGGTTGGGTGTGCAGAGATAGACGCATTAAGCAATGGAACACAATAAGAACACAGAAATAGATCCACATGAATATGCCCAACTGATTTGTGATGATTGGGCAGACAGTTCAGTGAAGGAAGGATATCCTTTTCAACAAACAGTGCTGGAGCAACTGGAAAAAAAAATGAGCCTGGACCTGTACCTCACACCCTGTGCAAAAGTTATCTCAAAATAGACCATGAGTTTAAATGTGAAACCTAAAATTATAAAGATTTTAGAAAACACCCTAGAATCTTTGGTGTCCAGTGTTGGGCAGAGTTTTTAGACTTGACCCCAAAAGTGTCATCCATAAAAAGAAAATTGGTAAATTGGACTTCAACACAGTTAAAGAATTTGCTCTGTACAAGACAAGGAGGAAAACACAAGCTACAGACTGGGAGAAAATGTTTGGAAACCACATATTTGATGAACAACTTGTATCTAGAACGTATAAAGAACCTCCAAAAGTCAACAGTAAATAAAATCAAACAACTCAGTCTTAAAATGGAGAAAGGACACGAATGGACATTTCACCACAGAGGCACTGCAGATGGCCAATTAGCAAATGTTAGCCATTGGGGAAATACAGCTTAAAATCACAGTGAGGTATCCACGTATACCCTATGTGGGAATGACTGAATTAAAAACAGGGACAATGCCCAGTGACGGCAAGTCTCAGAGAAACTGGGTTATTCTTGTTGCTGGCAGTGATGTGAAATGGTATAACCCTTCTGGAAATCAGTCTGGCAGTTTCTTAAAAATGCATACGTAACTACCATATGACGTAGCACTTGCTTTCCAGGGTGTTTACACCAAAGCGATAATAACCGAGGGTTAAGGAAGGGGCAGGCTGCCAGGGCCAAGGGGAGGTGAGCAGAACGGGGACTTAATGTGTAGTGGGTGCAGGGTTTCTGTTCGGGGTGATGGGGAGGTCCCCGCGCTGGCTGGTGGAGAGGGCACTGCAGCACTGCGAGCGTGATGAATGCCACTGAGCATATGCTCGGGAGGGCCTGGGAAGGGGAGGTTCATGTTGTTTAGACATTTCCACAATTAAAAGTAAAGAAGGACCAGAGAGAGACAATAACAGTTAAATGTAACAGGGGATCCTGGCCTGGATATAATAAAGGAGGAGAAAAGACTCAAAGAGACACTACTGGGACATAAGTAAAAACTAGAGTCTAGACCGTGAGCGTTGTATCACTGTTAAATTTCCTGAACTTCTTAACTGCCCTTCAGGTGCTCCCACGTGGGCATGCCCTTGATGTTAGGAAGTGGACACAGCAGGATGACGTGTTCAAGGAGCAAGACATGCCAACTCAGAATGCTTAGAAAATAGATATTTACATAGGTGGCTAGATAGAGGGAGGGGCAGATGAACAGATGGATGGATAGGTAGTAGAATATGGCAAATGTAAAAAATACTAGAAGTTGGTGGATCTGGGTACCTGGGTGGGGGTGGTGAATATTAGGGTTCTCTGTATGGGTTTTATATTATTTTTGCAATTGTCCTGTAAGTATGAAATCATTTCAAACAAAAATTGTGTATTAAAAAAAGTGTGTGCATACACAGAAAGCCCATGTTGGTGTAAAGGCCACAGGGTCACTGCAGACCCCCCCCCAAAGGCTGCCTCTCGCTCCCCCAGAGGGCCCTGCAGTCCCGACTTTTATGGGAACAATGTCTTGCTTTTCTTTATGTTTCGCTAGCTTGGCCTGCCTCCCAGAACGATGCCAGCCAGGTTTTCCCGCTTGAAGACGTAGCCTGGAGGGAAGCACTGCCGGTAGGAGTTTTCTGCACGGTGTAGGCAGCTGAGGACCCCACGTTCTCTGCTGAGTGAGTGTCGTGGGGGCACCCCTGGAGGGTCTGTGCTGGCATCGCCTCCACACGTCCACAGCTTTGGTGCCAAGACCTGCCTGTGTCCTTGGGGGAACATCGGTTCTGACTTTTACTGATGTTTTCCTTTTAGGATTAGAGGTTTTTCTTTGTGTGCTGTTAAAGGAACCCATCTCTACCCACAAGTCATTCACATACTCCCTTTACGGTTCTTTTAGATCCATGGTGTGTTGTTTTTTAATATTTGGGGTTGTAATTCCTGAGGGCTGATTTTCCTCAGGGTGGCCCAATTACCGCAGGGGCCAAAGCCGCTGGCCACCTGCTTCTGTCAGTAAAGCTCTCTTGGGATGCAGCCCCGCCCCTCCATTTATGTCATGGGTAGAACGGAATAGTTGCTACAGAAGCAGTAAGTCTCAGAGAGCAAAAATATGCACTGCCCGGCCTTCTCCAGGAGGAACTTGCTGCCCCCCGCGGTATGGTGCGGGCAGGGCCCCTCACTGCCCCTCTGTGGCAGCAGCTGCTGCGGCCCCTTTCCCACACTGAGCATGTACACCCGTGGTGCTGCATCCGGCGGGCTCAGCGCAGCACGGATCCGTCTGTCTGACCTCAAGCCAACTCCATGCTCCCCGGGCGGCTGTGGCTGGGCCGCAGGGTCGGTGCCTGGGAGCGCAGCTCTCTGTTTATTCCTCTCCAGGGAACTTGGAGCTATTTTTGACCTCTTGCTCTTACATATAAACTGCAGAATCAGCTTGTCAAGCTCCACAAAAATTAATTGGATAGGCCAGGGACTGGGGTGTGGATATCTCTATATTGATTTCAGGTCCTTGAATGTGGCTATTTAAGGATTATTATGCTCTTCATTAATGGTTGTCAATACATTTCATAAAGTTTTCTGTGGATATATTGAACTTCTAGATTTTAACAACTTTTAAACATTATTAAAGTGGTATCTTAAGTGTTAAAAATAAGTTTTCTAGCTGTTTAAGTGTGTAGAAATAATCGATTTGTCCTCTGCGGTCTGACTAAACTCTGATTAATCCTTAGAGTTTATTTATACATTATTGATATTATCTATGAATAAGTTGTTTGTCTTCTTTTTAAATCCTATGTCCTTTTTTGTTGCTGTTTGGCTTGTAAACAGGCCTCCAGCACGTTTTGACCTGCGCTGATGGAGACAGTCTTTGACTTCCTCTTGACAGTAAAGGGGAGTTTTCAAAGTCTCACTGCTTAGTGTGATGTCTTTTGCAGGTGTTTTAGAAATATTGTTTTATCAGTGTAAATTGCCTCCTTTGCCTTCTGTATTAGTTTGCTAAATGCTGTTGGAATGCAATATACCAGATATGGAACAGCTTCTAAAAAGGGAATTTATTAAGTTACAAGTTTATAGTTCTAAGGCCATAAAAACGTCCAAATTAAGGCATCCAGGGAAACATACTTTGACTCAGGGAAGCCCGATGTCTGTCACATGGGAAGGCACATGGCTGGCATCTGCTCATCCTTGTTCCTAGTTCATTGGTTCCAGCTTCTGATGCCAGTAATTTCTTCTCTAACCATCTGTGAGCCTCCACTTAGCTCCTCTAGGACACAATTCTGGGTTCTGGCTTGTTTAGCATCTCATGGGAGGGCACATGGCAACTTCTGCTGGGCTTTGCATCTCCAAACATCTGTGTCTTGGTGTCTGCTCTCTCTGTTGACACTCCAAGCATCTCCAAATGTCTGCATCTCTGTAAACTCTTTAACAGCTGTTCTCCAAGTCTGAGCTTCCTCCAACTTGTTTCTCCTTTTAAAGGACTCCAGGAAAGTAATCAAGGTCCACCTTGAATGGGTGGAGTCACATCTCCATCCAATCAAAATTTCTACACTAAACAATAGGTCTGTCCCCACAAGATGGGATCAGGATTAAAATATGGCTTTTCTGGAGTACATAATAATTTCAAACCAGCACACCTTTTGTTCTTGATGTAGCTAGGTTTTTTGTTTGTTTTTTTTTTTGACATGAATGATTGTTGGTTTTTCTCAAATTCCTTTTCTCTATCTCTTGAGATGGCATAATAATTTTTCTCCTTTCATCTGTTCATAGGACAAATTACTTTAGCTCTGGGTGCTTTCTTCTTTATGTTAAACCTTGACTTCCAAGGATAAATTCAATGTGACCATGATGAAATGTCCTGTAATTTATTGGTGATTCAGTTTGATAACATTTTACTTATGATTTTTATATCTATGTTAACAAGTGTTATTGGCTTTAAATTTTACTTTTTAAACTGTCTAGAGTAGGATGTTACATTAAGATTATGCTGATCTTATAAAATATGTTGGAAGGAACTCTATCTTTTTCTAGTCTGTGGAAAAGTTTGTGTGAGGCTGGTGTCAATTCATGAAATTTTTGACAGAACTTGTGGTGAAGCATCTGTATCTGGAATTTTCTTTGAGGGAAAGTTTCATTTTCATCAGAGATTGAATTTCTCTAATGATTACGGGATTTTTAAGTTTTCTGTTTCCTCTGAAATAAGTTTGGTAGTTATATTTCTCCAGGAACTTGTACATTTCATCTGAAATTTCAAACTTACACGTATTCAGTTGCTCACAAAGCATTTGTTTGTTGCTTGTAATGCTGCTGCCACGCTCCCTTTTTATCCCTGATCCTGGTTATTTTTTGTACCTTCTTTCTCTTTGATTTTACCAGAAGTTTTTCAATTTTATTTGTCATGTCAGAGAAACTTTTTTTTTTTTGCTCTGTTCCTCTCTATTGTATAGTTGTTCTCGATTTTATTAATTTTTGCTCTTTTCTCCATGTTTTTTCTGTCTCTTAAATCTTTACATTTATTTTGCTGTTCTCCTTCTCTTTCTTGAAATGGATGCTGTTTAAGTTTGCTAATGCTACCAGAATGCCATATACCAGAGATGGATTGGCTTTTAGAAAGGGGATTTATTAGGGGTGCATGGGTGGTTCAATGGAAGAATGCTCGCCTTCCATGCAGGAGACCCGGGTTTGATAGCTGGACCATGCACCTCCCAGCCCCCCAAAAAAGGGATTTCTAAGGTTACAATTTTATGCTTCTAAGGTTGTGGAAATGTCCAAATTAAGGCATGCAGAGAAAACGACCTTGACTTTGAAGAAAGGCTGCCAGCATCTGGAGAACCTCTGTCTGCTGGGAAGGAACATGGTTGGTTTCTACTGGTCCCTGCTCCTGGTTCGTTGCTTTTAGAAATCTTAATTTCTGATTCCAGTGGCTTTCTCTCTCTCTAAGTGTCTGTGGGTCCTCACTTAGCTTCCCGGGGCAAAGTCTGGGTTTCTTCTCCTAATCTAGCATCTCCAAACGTCTGTCACTTGGTTTCATCTCTCTGCTCTCAGTGTCAGCTCTGAGCTCTCTCTCTCTCCATGAGCTCTTAAAAGACTCCAGTAAACTAATCAAGACCCACCTTGAATGGGTGGGGCCACACCTCCGTGGAAATAATCTAATCAAAAGGTCCCACCCATGGTAAGTCTGCACCCACAAGATTGGATTAAAAGACCATAGCTTTTCTGGGGTACCTAACAGTTTTGAACCAGCACAGATGCTTAGCACATTGAGTCTTATTTTCTAATGTATGCATTTAAGTCCCTGAATTTCCCAAGTATTACTTTAGTTGCATTGCCCAAGTTTGATATGTAGCATTTTTATCATTCACTTCAAAATATTTTCCAACTTCCATCATTATGTCTTCTTTCTCTGGTGGATTATTTAGAGATTGTTCTTACTTTCCAGATTCATGGGGTCCTTTAGTTATCTCTGTTGTTGCTTTGTAGCTTAATTGCACCATGGCCAGAGAACACTTTTTGAGTAATAATTCTTAAAACATTCCGGAGCTCGTTTTATGGCTTGGTATTTAGGCAGTTTTTGTAAATAGCTTGTGAGTATTGAGGAGAATGTGCCAAATGCGCAGTGGGTAGCGCGTAGGATTCATTGGGTTATGCTTTTAATTATGATAAGCTTTTAAAAACCTTTATGGAGTTTTTGTCTACTTCTTCCATCAGTTATTGAGAGCAGTGTGTCAAATCTCCTTCAGTGTTTTGGATTTGTCTATTACTTCTTACAGATGTGTAATTTTTTGCTTACTATTTTTATACCTGAGAAACATGACTTATAAATGAGCAACATACCTAAATTACTGGGTTACGAAGAAATGGCCATTAACAAAAAATTGAAAATAAGAAGCTTCTCCTTGTCACAGTCTGCTCCAGCTTATTCTGAGCATATGCTGGTGCTCACGGAAGGTTTGGCAGGCAGGATCCCTCTCCAGGACCCTACCTTGCCCCCTCCCACTGGAACTGAGAGCCTCACTCATGGCACCTGCTCCCACTGGCACTCTAAGTCCGGAGATGTGTGCTCGTCAATAAACTAGATTATTTGCTAGTGCGAACCCCTTTCTGAAAGAAATGCTTTTCCTCTCCGGCCCTGGTTAAACTGCCATTTCTTGCCACATCTCGGTTCAGCTGCCCCAATTATTTCAGACATGGCCTCACTTTGCAAACTGAAATGTCCTCCAGGGCCTTTTCTATACCTTTTACACACAATCCAATTTATACATTTTGTACACAGTACAAACTGTTATCAATAAGAAAGAATATTTAAATCAATGCATTAAAATCGATCAGGGAAAACCTGTTCTCGCTCTGAGTGCTGACTCGCCAGACTGCAGACAGACCACTGGGCAGGGGTGGGCAGGGCTTGCTTGCAGAATGCATAATGAAGCCAGACCCAGGAAGGGCTTGGAAAGCATTTAGATTTTCTATTATTTTCTTTTTCCCATTTATAAAATTGTAGCATACTACCATTAAAATAATTTTAAAAATAGAGAAATAAACACCTTAATCCTGCCAGCCAAACACAACTTAGTTTCATATTCCCTTTTGTTTTCTCTGTCCAAATGCATCTCTCTCTCAACATGTCTTAAAGCATAGCGAACCTGCAGTTCTGTGTCTGGTTTCCCACTTAACACCATGTTATACATATTTGTTGTATCTGTTCTTCTGGTGCAGTCTCGGTCTTTTTCACGGTGTTGATGTTTAGTAATTCCCTCCTTACTGAAGGGTAGCTATGTTTCCTAGCATTGTTCAGGATAATTCTTGACCACCAGTAAATACTATTTCAAAGAAATTATAAAAATGAATGTTATAACTACTTTCTAAAACTGCAACAATTAATTCAGACCTGTGATGACTTTAAACTTTATAACAAGATACTTTATGTGTCATACCTGTCTCCTACTCCCCAGTTGCCCTCGGGCCTGTACCCTGGGAAGACGGCTGCCTGCTGCCTGCTGTTTGCTGCCTTTTCAGCTTTGATAAGCAATTTAACCTCCCGCACTCCTCTGAAGGTGGTTCTGATGATAATACACTTTATGTACCTTTAAGCAATGTTACTTGATGCACATACATCTAAAATGTTTACATCTTACTGAAGTAGTAAACCCTTTATCCTCTTTACATCTAGTAATGCTTTTCGCTTTACAGTCTGGTTTGTCTGACCTTAATGTAGCTGCACTAACTTTCTTTTGTTGAGTGTTTGCAGGGCTGTGCTTTTCTCTTCTTTTGCTTCCATTCTTTCCTGTTCTCACATTTTAGATGTGGTTCTTTTAGACAGTGGACAGCTGGATGTTGCTAGCCAGCCTGAAAACTGTCTCACCTGACATTTATCATGATTTCTGATTTGCTTGTATTTAATCTACTATCTTATCTGTGTTTTCTATTTGTCCACTTTTGTATTTCAATTTCTTTGTATTTTATTTTTTACCTTCCTGGAATTAAATAGTTTAATTTTTCACTTTTTAACTTTTCCCCTCTATTATGATGGACAGTATACTTTGTTTCTATTCTTTTAAAGGTAATTCTAGAAATGCAAATATTCATATTTATTTAAAATTAATATTTAATTCAAATCTAAGCTTGATAAAAAACTGCTTTGCTCTTATCATATTCACAACAAGCTTCTTAGAAGGTTTTAATTTCATCTACCCTTCTCCAGACCATATATTATTATTATCTGGTATTTTTGGTATAGCTTCATTTAAAAATGCTCATTGGATATTTTTATCGCTATTTTATATGTGCGATGTTATTTACCACCCCCATATATTTGCCCCTTTCTTTGCTCTAATTCCTGCTGAGAACTTGCCCCTGGGATTCCAGTCTTCTCCCTGAATTGTGTCCTTCAGAACTTCCTCCAGTCGGCTCTCCGGGGCAAACTCCCAGTTTTGGTTAGTCTTACACCTGGAACTCTTTCATGTGCATTCCTTTGTCATCTTTCACTGGCCCCAGATCTGATGATGGCAGGTGTTTCACTGGGACTTGTTGTTTTTTGTTCCGCTAAGTCTGTTACTGCATCTTCCTTACCGGCAGGGTCTTCCCGAGGCCATCTCACTATGGTGCCACGAGGTGAATTTACCTTTATTTACCCTACTTTGAATGCCTGTTGTGGCCCAAGTTGTGGCCTTGGCAACCTCAGGAATTTGTCTTTATTCTGCCATCTCTCGGGGTCCTGGCTTCCCCCAAGAACTTGTTAGCTGGAGAATTTGCTCCCCCAAGCTGAGCTTAGTCTACTGTTTATACTTAGTTCTTAGGACACCAGCCAGACATTCTCAGCTCTGCCCACGGGAGGAAGGTAACAAAATGGCATCAAGGACACCCGTTGGGGTTAGTGTGATGCCCCGATATATCCCAGAGTAATTTAGGCAGAGAATAAAAAAATATTTGCAAAGTCCCCTTGGGGGACTGGGGAGAAAGGAGGAAATATTCAACTTCCCCATTTGGAGAATTCCTGATACTCTCACAAGCAGTGGGGACAACCAAATCAATAGGCCAAGCCCTCAACCTTGGGCTTTGCCCCTATGAAACTTATCCCTGCAAAGGACAGGCTAAGACTTCTGATAATTATGCCTAAGAGTCACCCCCAGAGAACCTCTTTTGTTGCTCAGATGTGGCCTCTCTTTTTAAGCCGACATGGCGAGTGAACTCATTGCCCTCCCCCCCACATGGGACATGTCTCCCAGGGGTGTAAATCTCCCTGGCAGTGTGGGACAGAACTCCTAGAATGCGCTGGGACTCAGCATCAAGGGATTGAGAGAATCTTTTAGACCAAAAGGGGGAAGAGAGAAATGAGACTAAAGTTTCAGTGACTGAGAGATTTCAAACAGAGTTGAGAGGTTATCCTGGAGGTTATTCTTACGCATATATGTATATATATACATCCCTTTTTAGTTTATAATGTATTGGAGTGGCTGAAGAGAAGTACCTGAAACTGTTGAACTGTGTTCCAATAGCCTTGATTCTTGAATATCATTGTATAATGATATAGCTTTTACAGTGTGATTGTGTGATTGTGAAAACCTTGTGTCTGATGTTCCTTTTATTCAGGATATGGACAGATGAGTGAAAAAACATGGATAAAAGATAAATAAATAATGGGGGAGAAAAGGGTAAAAAGTGGTTAGATTGAAATACTAGTGGACAATGAGAGGGAGGGGTAAGGGGTATGGGGTGTATGAGTTCTTTTTTTTTCTTTTTATTTCTTTTTCTGGGGTGATGCAAATGTTCTAAAAATGATCATGGTGAAGAAGAAACAACTATGTGACGGTATTGTGAGCCACTGATTGCATAATACGATTGGAGTGTATATGTGTGGCTATTTCTCAATAAATAATTTTTTTTTTCAAAAAGAACACCCAGTGGCCCGTGAATCAGGGGCTCCCTTCTCAGGAGACAGGAGTCTGACCTCCCTGAGGGTCCGCTGAGGAGAGCGGCATGCAGAGCCTGCAGGGAAGAAGTGCACGCCAGCACCTCCATCTAATCACCAAGGCTGGAGCAAGACGTGCTGGAGCCACCTCAGGACGGGCACATGCTGAGGGTCCAGCCATCACTGACCTGACAAGGACGCATCATGTGGACACTGCTCAGCTTCCTTTCACTATAAAAACCCTCTCCCACATCCCCATCTGGAGCTGGTTTGGGGAGACCCCTCCGGCTCCCTCATGCCCCTCCCTTGTGGCACCAGGTCGGGGCCCCTCTATGGAGAGAGCCGGGCTCGTGGTAACCATTGGGCGGCTCTGCCAGGACCCCTGTGCTGCCCCGAGACGCAGCCCTGACCTGTGTCCTCTCGGCCTGGGGGCTCCCCCGACCCCCAGCTCCACACCCAACAGCGGCCGGGGGTTTCCCCGAGTGCTGAAGCTGGAGGATCTGGGTGAGCTTCCGCCGCGGGCGGCACGAGGCACATCCGTGTGGTGGTGGCTCTAAAGTTGGTGTCCCTGGGCTAGGTGAGCCTATGCCGCCGGCCCTCCTCATCTGTGCTGACCTCCTCTTGGCCAGTCTGCTTTGTGCCCAGGACACAGGTGACCTAACCTCGGCCCATTCAGGCAGATTCGGTGGGCTCGAGCCTACCTCTGGGACCCTAGGTGTGCGGCTCCCTGTGGGTTTTGTATTTGGTATTTTTGAAACGGGGAAGGCGTTTGGTGCTGAGGGGCTCCTCGTTTGCAAGTTTTATTTTCATGGTTTTTATTTTTGTTTTTCAGTTAGAAAATCCGTTGACTTAGAAAAACTCCTGTCTTGAAGTTTTTGTGATTTTTGTTGATACTGCCTAGCCGTGGGAAACTCAGGATGTACCGGGTCTGTCTCCTTTGGTTGTATTTTAAATTTTGGTCTAAATTTGAAGGGGACCCCCTTAAAAAAATAAAATTAATTTTCTATTATAATGCTGCCTGGCCATGGTATAAACTAACAGGCTTTGAGGGTGGAGATTCTCCATTTTGTTCAGCATTTTCACTGTTTTCGGCAGGAAGGCTGATCTAATAACCTAGCCAACATTTCTGGAAATGAAATCCTTTCTTGACTCCTGAATCATCTTCCAGATGTGTTGCCGTGGAGGGCCATGCCTTTAACTTAGTGTCAGTGGGTGGATGGCGATACAGCCAGGAGTGTGGCTGCAGTGTCCCTGGGATGGTGTGGCTAGGTGTACACGACAGCGGGGAAAGTCCATGAGGGCAGGAGGTGGGCTGAGCTGGGCCAGGCTTCTGTCACCCCTCCAGTCCAGCCCCAGGTTTCCCTTGTAAACGCCCCTTGGGCTCCCCGATCACCCGAGCTTTTCTCCTGCGGCTCCTCGTCCCTGTTCCCCGGGCGTGCTCTCCAGGTCTTACAGGCCGGCCATGTCTCTGCGCCCATCTTAGGGTTCTATTTAGAGGATCTTCATGGTCCCTGGGTTTCCAGAATTGCTGTTCCCACAGACTCAGGCCACTGAGGGTGGCCTCCCTCTCTCTTGGGCAGGGATGGCTTCCTACGCAGCAACTGCACAGCCACAGGTGGGGGGACTGACTTTCTGGACAGGGCCAGCTCTCGGGCTGGGTGAAGGTGCCTGTGCGGGGACTCCTGAGAGGAGAGCAGCAGCTGGGGTGGACTTCAGGGATGTGGGAGCTAGGGTGTCGGGCAGTGCCTGTCCAGGCTGTCCCCCATCCCTCTTTTCCTGGCCTTGCCTCGTGTGGCTGCCCAAGAGGACACTGAGCCTGTGGGTTCTGGTGGCCGGACTGGACCCAGACCCTCGGCACCACCCCACATGCTGGCCAGTTGGGGCTGTCTTTTTAATACACGCCCCCCCCCCCTCCTCCTCTCTGTCCTCTGCTATCTGGGGGCTTGGTGGTATTTCTCTGCTGCTGCCGCCCCCCAGCTGCCTCGCCCCCTGCCCTTAATGTATGTGTAGTTCACAGCTGTGGTCCCATGTGCTCTTGCCAGAGCACCCTGTAAGGCCGAGCAGGGCCCCAGCATACCTACACACCTGCAGGAAGGCGGGCGAGGCGCGAGGCTGGGAGGCGGCCTGGCCAGGCTCGCCTGGGCTGAGTTATCCTCCCTGTCCCGCACTGGGAGTCCTGTGGCCAGTGGGCCCGCTGGGCTCTCGGGGCTCACTGCAGTCTTGTTCCTCAGTTTAATTTTCCCATCCCCCTGATGTGGTCCTGGACCGCGGAGGGAACACGTTGTTTCAAGTGCTGCTCCTGCGTCAGATCTGCTCCTTGTGCCTCACTGGCTTCCCAGAGTCTGCTGGGGGAGGGGGTAGGTGCCAGGGGAGACCGAGCCCAGAGCATGCAGCTGCCGGGGTGGCCGGGGGTGGGGGCATGGGGTGGCAGGTAGGACCTGCAGGGGCAGGGGCCACGTTGTTTGCTCTGCGGGCTGTTTTCCTGTTCACTCCCGACTCCCTTTATTTGCTCTTTCCTTTGGCTGCTAAAAAATGGGAAGAGCTCTTCAGCAAGGCAAAAGAAATGAGCTACAACTTACAAGTGAATTAAATAGGAAACATGTAAACTATCTCCAGCTGTATATTTAATTTCCTCCACACAGTTATTCCTACATATCAATTTACCGGAGTCAAGAGGCTCTTGCTTCCATTTGTTCTGTTCTGAAGATGGTGCTGCTTTAGAATTTTCTAGATGTTTTATCATGTTCTTCCCTTTAGACTCTCTAATGAATTATGAAACACCAGTGCGTTTTAATAATCAAACAATGCAAAAACACATGCACATTTAATTTTAATTGATGGGCAATAAACAAAATTAATAACTTAAATGTTCATTATTTCTAAAGCACGGTTGTTTGTCTTTTGGAAAGCGCCTTTAAGGCAAGAAAGAGGCTCCGGTGGTGCTGAGGGGGCCGGTGTGGGTGCAGCCCCTATCTGCCTGGGCCCCTCATCTGCCCTTCCTGCCCCTCCTGCCCCTTCCTGCCCCTCCTGCCCCTTCCTGCCTGGGCCCCTTATCTGTCCTTCCTTGCCCGGCCCCGCCCCCGCCTGCCCCTCCCGCCAGCCCCACCCCCACCTGCGCCTCCCCAGCTTTATTTTCTCCCCAGCGCTTGCGCCATCCCACGTACTAAATGCCTTCCTGGAGGATTTGTTTTCTGTCTGCGCCCCTGAGAAAGGGAGCTGAGGGGGCAGGGGCTGTGGGGCCGGGGTACCTGTGGCCGATGAGCCCCTTGGCCCCATGGGCGGGGACGGCTGAGGGCGCTCACCTGGGCCCAGCCCCGCGCTGCGCTGGGCCCTGAGGGCCACCCCTCCCCCCCCAGAAGGGCAGAGCGGGGCACCGCGGGGGGCAGTGGGGGCCACCCGAGCCTGCGTCTGGGGACGCGCTGTCCCCGCGCCTCCTGCGGTGGGAGAGCTCCAGCTCTAGGCCTCAAAGTCCCACAGGTGTGGCACCCCCAGGTGAGGGCACTTGGCGCCCATAGGGTTCGGGCCGCCGCTAACCCGGCCCTAAGCAGGCGCTTGCTCTGAAGGAATTTCCTTCACACTCAGAGGCAGCACAATGAACTTGAAATCCTGAGCTGTGTTTGACCGGATCACAACCGTCGCCTGGGCCTCCGCGGGGACCCTCTGATCCGAGTGACGGAGAGGGCTTCTGACCACGCCCGAGGGCAAAGGGGCCACAGCCCAAGTCATCAGGGGGCGTCCCTGCAGCCCCGGGACGTACCCCCCCCAGGCCCGCAGCCCCCACCCTGCCCCTTCCCTCTGGTGGTCTTTCCCTGCCCGCAGTCTGGGGGGCGGGGGAGGGGCACTGTCCTGACGGAGGGTTGCCCAGGGGCGCCAGCTCTGCCTCGGCCCAGGGCCTGCCCAATCAGCGTAACCCTCCTTCTGGGGGCCATGCTCAGCCCCCTGCAATGGGTCGGAAGCTGCTCGGAAATGTGCTGGGAGAAAAGCGCTTGTTGCAGTAGGAGCGCCTGCGGGCAGGGAAAGGCGCAGGTCCGAGAGCAGCCCGAGAGGGGAGCAGGACCCCAGCCCCTCCCCTCCCCAGCCGGAGTCCCTGCGTCCGAGCACAAACACCCCTCCCTGCACCCCCAGCACTCAGCGTTTCTCTTGGTTGAGGCTTTGAAGAAAAACACCTTACGGAAATAGGAGGCTGCTGCTCCTAGAGGGCCCGACGACCTGCCCTTCCCCCCACCCCTGTCCCGCAGGCCTGGCCTAGCCCAGGGAGGCGTTGCTGGTGGAAGGGATCTTTGTTGGGAGTGGGGATCTCAGGCTGGAGCGGGTGCGGAGGAGGAGGAGGAGGCTGGGGTGGGGGGGCTGCAGGGGCCCTAGTCGGAGCTGCCGGCTCCCACTCTGCCCTGTGGGGTCTCAGGGAGCCTACTGCTTAGAGCAATAAGACCTAAGACCGCCATTTAAAAAAAAAATTTGCAGTAGTTCATGCAAGAACTTATTTATATTTGTAGTGTTATATTTGTAGTTTCAATCATGTTCACCCTCAATATGGTAATATTGCATATGGACTTACTAAAATTTTTATTAATAAATCTTAAAATACAAAAATTCTATACATGGTGTACAATCTGTGGCTCACAATATCATCACATAGTTATATATTCACTATGCTCATTTTTAGAACATTTGCATCACTCCAGAAAAATAAAAGAAAAAAGAAAAAACTCATATATCCTATCCCCTTTACCCCTCCCTCTCATTGACCACTAGTATTTCAATCTACCCAATTTATTTTACCCCTTATCCCCACTATTATTCATTTACCCATAATTTTTACTCATCTGTTCATACCCTGGATAAAAGAAGCATTAGACACAAGGTTTTCACAATCACACAGTCATATTGTAAAATCTATATTATTATATAATCATCTTCAAGAATCGTGGCTACAAGAATCAAGCTCTCCAGTTCAGGTATTTCCCTCCAGCCACTCCAATACACCATAGATTAGAAAGGGGATATCTATCTAATGCATAAGAATAAGCTACAGGATAACCTCTCAATTCTGAAGTCTCTCAGTTGCTGAAACTTTACTTTGTCTCATTTCTTTCTTTCCCCTTTTGGTCAACAAGGTTCTCAATCCCTTAATGCCAGGTCTCATCTCATCCTGGGATTTCTGTCCCACGTTGCCAGGGAGATTTACACCCCTGGGAGTCATGTCCCATGTAAGGGGAAGGTCAGTGAGTTCACTTGTCATATTGGCTCAGAGAGAGAGGCCACATCTGAGCAACAAAAAAGATTCTCTGGGTGTGACTCTTAGGCATAATTTAAATAGGCTTAGCCTAGCTTTTGCAGGAATACGTTTCATAGGGGCAATCCCAAGATCAAGAGCTCGGTCTATTGATTTAGTTATCCCGACTGCTTGTGAGAATATCAGAAATTCTCCAAGAGGGAAAGTTGATTATTTCCTCCTTTCTCCCCAGTCCGCCTAGGGGACTTTGCAAATACTTCTTTGTTCACTGTCCAAATCTCTCTGGGATTTATTGGGGCATTACACTAACCTGGACAAATCAAGAAAATCTCATGCCCTATTCAATATTCCGTGTACTTATGGTGTTAACTAAACTGACCATACAAGTTAAATTAGGAAATGCACTACCCCAAATATAAATTTTGCACCAAATAAACATCTCTCCTTTTCATCTCACACAGAAGTTGAATTTTTAAAACATGGATGATACCATCGTTTACCCAGTCTTCTGATATACCTTCGTCCTATTCAGACCAGCCTCATTCATATCTCTACTCGATGTCTGATCACTTTTTCACCTTTTTAAACAGCTCATAGCTTCAGAGCTCTGACTCTGAGTCTCAGGTGTCACATAAATACCCGAAGTTTCTGGGAAAGACCATGTTACATGCAAACAGCTCAGTATCTCAGAATTTAGAATTAACAGTTACAACTCTTGAATATATGTGACTGCTGTAAAAGCTTATAATCTAGGACCCTTTGCAATAAGCTCCAACCTGATAACCTATGCTCTTGACTTTAGTTCACTGAATTTTTGTCATCTACTCTACTTTTCTGCCATTATTTCGAGTAGCTTCTATATTACCTTTTCATCTGGGTGGGATAAGTCCTTCCCCATTCATCTTTTTCAGAGTATTCTTAATTAATTTTTTTAAAGATTCAAATTCATTCTTGCGTGGAATTACTTTAGCACTAAGACATTAGAATTTACTATTCTTAGAAGTTTACTCACACAACAGAGGTTTATAGATTTTCCCTTTGACTCCTGTGGAATGCCTTTGAGTCTCTGAGGACCAGGGTTTCTTCTCTGAGGTAGCTCATGGAGTTCTGCTGTGAAACAAATCAGTAAGAGGAAAAGACTATTTGCATTGGATTTTGTTTAATTCATCCTTGAGCCTGAGTACATTTTCCATCACATTATCTAAGACAACTCCAAAGATCGTCATTTTAGGATCAATTTTATCCTGGAGTGGCATCCACTTAACACCAACAGCCCCTGTGCTTTTTACTGAATGAAGGTCAAACAATCAGACGTCTGGCCGGACAGCTCATTTATCACGCCGTGACAAATGTGCCAGGCACTAATCCTTAGCACTGGATGAGAGAGCCACACGGTGAAAGGTTAATGGATGCAGAGAACTGGATTGATCTCTACAAGCAGGTAATGATGCCTTGGAGCAGACATTTCCATTTTTATTCAGTTTAGTGGATGGATATTTGTGATTTTCTATTCTAATTACTCCATCTAAGATGTTAGCCTGGGAAACGACATTCTGCAAGGGTCAAGACTGGCCTTTGCAAGAAATCTCCTTCCTGATTATCTGCGGGACTACAAAAAGTATTCCTGATGGAAGCAAAGATGATAAATTAATAGATTACAGTCTCCCTTTCCAATAGCTCCCAATAAGTGGTGTGCATTTTAATTAACTCTCGTCTTATGTGCGGGGAGAGGAGAAGGTGACATGTAGCCTGCTCAGGGTTGTCCTCTCCGGGATGTGTGCAGGCTGGCTCGACCTGGGCACCAGTCAACTCAGTTCTGGTTAATTAAGTGCACCTGCTGTCTTATTGTCATACCCCCTGACCCCAGAGGTTGCCGGTCATAGGGCTGTGGGTCAGTCACGTTACTGGTGGGGAAGCCTGGGCTGGTCACTGTCCCGAGTGGATCCTCACTGGGCTGGTCACTGCTCCTGGTGGGTCCCTGCTGGGCTGGTCACCGCTTTGGATGGGTTTCTGCCTTTGCATCTGCGGGGGAGCTGGGCCCCTTGTCGGGGCACGGCCCACTCTTCATGGGGTGGGGTTGGACTCTGTGGACGCCCATTTGTCTGCCCCCCCGAATATCAGATGCCAAGCTTAGGACCTTCCTCGACCTTCCAGGCTTGTCCAGGACAGCGTCTGTGGCCTTGAGCCTGGGCTGGCTGGCCTGGGGAAGACCAGGGCAGGAGACCCCCCCCGCACCAGGTGGGTCCTTCTCTCCTTCCCTACCTGAAGATTGGGCCTTGACATTTGCTGTGGGTTCACTTGTTTCCCCCACTCCCAAAGACACAGGCATGCTGCCCCCAGTACCTGTGAATGGGACCTTGTTTGAAATAAGATCTTTAAAGATGTGATTAGTGAAGATAAAGCCTAACTGGGTTAGGGTGGGTCCTGCCCCCATGGTGCTGGTGTCCTTATGAGAAGAAAAGGAAATGTGGACAGAGAGTAAGAGAGGGAGGAGGGGGAGGAGGGTGAAGGGGGAGGGAGGGCTAGGGGGAGTAGGAGGGGAGGGAGGAGAGGGGCAGCCTGTGACAGAGGTAGAGGAGGAGCTGTGCACAGCCCTGGAGGCCAGGGATCCTGCCTCCACCAGAAGCCAGGGGAGGGCTGGGGACAGATCTTCCCCTTAGGGGCACAGGGCCTTGGGGACCCCTTGACTGCCCCTCCAGCCTCCAGACCCCAAGACGGGGGACAAGACGTGCCATTGGCTAAGCCTGGTCTGTGGACATGGGTTGCTGACGCCCCTGCTGCCCTGCAGCATGGGAAACCAGCACACTTGCTCGTGGGCCTGCGGCACGCGCCACCCTCTCCATCGCCTGCTCTGGCTTCCTGGGAACGCGGCTTGCATGGGGCCCACTGAGACACACCGCTCAAGGCAGAAGAAGCGAAGTTCCAGGGGGACTCACGACACCAGTAGGTCCGCAGGGGCTGAGTGAGCACCTTGACCCCACCCTGCCAGGAGGCAGAGGCTGCCCATGTGCTGCGCCCCCACATCCCCCTGCTGCTGGGAATGGAAATTCCATCCTTTCCACTTCTTTGGGGTTTGTTTACTTTTTAAGAAAGAAGCCCCAGATTACTCGTTTTACTGGTTATTGAATAGCTGTCAAACAGGTATTAGCAGTATGCGGAAGGCAGACAGTTCTCGCGTAGAAAATAAAGTCATTTCATGCCCTGTGATGCAGGGCGTGTCCCAGAGCCACTCAAGAGGCCGCCTTTGCCCTCTCTGCATCCCCTTAGACATCAGAAGATGGGGTTCCCCTGGCATCTCCCTGCGTGGCCGTCTCCTCCACCGTCCTCCTCCGGGGCTGTGGGCCCGGCTCCAGCGCCAAGGCAGAGGATGGCCTGCACCCAAACACGGGGTGGGGAGGGGTACGGCGGGCGGGGGAGGGTCTGCTGGGGGCACAGCTGGGGACCCCCTCACTGAGCCTCCCCGCACCTGGACACCCTCCCACCCGCCTGCAGATTTTCTCAATGGCTCGGGGAGGTGGTGGGTAGGAATCCCAAGAGAGACGCCCACCAGTGCTGCAGGACGTGCACTGTCTGTAGGAACGGGGTGGGGGGCACGTGGCCTCTTGTCCTGTCTGAATTCAGGAGAGGCCCTGGTGATGATGGCCACAGGGTGGGTCCCCCCAGGGCGGTGGTCTCAGGGTAGACCTTGGGGGCAAGTGTTGCCCAGAGTCCATGGTAAACACTGGTCGTTTGACATGGGATGTGCCGCCCAGGTCCTGCTTCTCTCTTTTTATGTGGCTGTGGATTGTTCTGAACCTGTGTAGGACACCCTGCTTCCCACCTGACCGAAGATGCTCCTTCTCCACGCACTGATTCCTGCGTGGGTTTTGGCTCTTTCTTCTGTATGTGGGCATCTACTACTGCAGTTTTAGATTTAGAGGGCGTTGAATCAGCATGGTGGGCTGGTCGCCTCTCACTGCTCTGTCTTTTAGAGATTTCCTGGGACTTGCCTTTTTGTTTTTCCATCTGAATGTTAGAACTTCTTCGGTTCCTTCCCCAAACTATTGATCTTTTTCAGAATTTTTGGATTGGTTGTGTAATTTCATATTCTTTTTTTATTAACATAAGAATGTCTGGCTACGGAATTTCCTCCAAGGACTGCTCTAGCTGCCCCCATAGATTCTATAGTATTATCATTGTTTCTTAGAAGTTCTGCAATTTTGGTTTGAATTTCACTTTAACACATGTGCTACTTAAGAGAATGTTTTAAAATTTCCAGTTAGAAATGCTTTGTGTTTTTCAGTTTTCTTTACTTAATTTTGAGCAGAGAATTATATGTTCTGCCTACTTAGATCTGTTGAAGTTTAACTCAGATGTTTTGAGTTTTCTTTGCATTAATTTTTGGTGACTTTTCTTGAAAAGAATGTGTGAGCTCCATTATCAGTGACGCTGCTTTTTGTCCATCTGTCTGTCCTCTGTATTGATGATGATGTTTTGGCTTTTTCTAGCCTTTTCTCTTTTTTTTTCGTCGACTTGACTTGCCACAGACTGAGGGGTGTCTCTGAGCAGGTGAGCTGGGCTGTTGGCACTAATTGAAGGGGCTCTGCTAAATCACTTATGTGGTGTGACCCTAGCACCGACCCTGCTCTGTGCCGTGCTGACCCTCCCCCCACCCATCTCCCTTTCTACCCTGCCTCCACGAGCATCACCAAAGTTGTCTGGTCCTGCTCTCTCTCTTTTCATCACTTAGTTTTCCTCAAAAGAGTGTCTGCCTGTGTTTTATCTGTGGAATCTTAGTGTGCACTGAGCTGTATCACTTGATTTTGTCAGTGATTAATGTGCACTGGTTCCCAGGTAGGACAGGTGAGCTGATTCCCACTGATCTGAGCTGACCTTTCCCTTTCCTCCTTTCAGGTTAATTAAGCATTTCCACATCGTCAGAACTGTTAAGAGTTACTTTCCTTTCTGTCGCTGTAATCCACTCCTTTGTTTTCTCTTAGATCTACCCTTAAACATACTTGGTATTCAATGACTGACATTTACAAGGTCGTTTCTTAGTTGGGTGATGTTCAGCTTCTGGAAGTTTCCTTAGGAGGAACTTGGGGAAACGATATTCCCTGAGAGCTCACAAAGTTAAACTTGCTGGTCGTTTTTATTCTTGTGGGGCATCTGGCTGTGGATGAACTCCCAGGTTCACCCTTTCTTTCCTTGATATGTTGAAGAAATTGCTGTGCTGTCTTTTGGCTTTGAATGTGACGGTCAAAGACCAATGCCAGTCTTATTTTATTTTGTGAGTGACTTGAAATTTTGGCCTGAGTGTCCAGAGGATGGTTTTATTTATATTCTAAATCCAGTAATTTTACAAGACTATGATACTTCAATGTTGACCATTTTAGGATAATTATCTCTGGAACATGTACCTTTTCCTTATTTGAAGTCATATATGTATATTTACTTGAATGAGATTTGTAAACTTCTCAAATAGTATTTTCAATAAAATGAATTTATTGAATTATGCTTTTAAATATATTTAAATTTTTTCAGTTCAAATGCTTTGGTTTTCTCCTCCGGGGCTATGATGCCATGTATGTCGTATCTCCTTTGCTTGACTCCTAAGCCATTTCAGTTCTCTCCTACTGCCCTTCTCTGTTTTGTGGGGATCACTCTTCCTTGTGATCTTTGCAGCTTACTCTTCATCTATTAAATTCTTCTGTCATCTTTCTGTTTGCATTTTGAATCCTGCCAGCTGCAGGCAAACCTTCTCTTGATATTTGGCCTATCATCCTTGGGTCTTGCATTTCTCTACTGTCTTTCTTCAGAGCTGCAATTACTTTATTAAAGTCGTTACAGAATTCATACTGAAGAGTCGGGTGAAATTCCCATGTTTTCAGGCCACTATTTTTTTTTCAAGTTTTCACCCTATCTAGGGTGTTCTGCTGGCGTTTTGCACGGCTTCTGACGCTTTTCCTGCTTTGTGCTCATACTGGGCTGTGCTTGGTTTTTCTGAGCTCCAGCTGCAGATGGCTCCCGAGAGCTGGTGGGAAGCTCTGGATTTTGGGTTTCTCCATGGGGGACTCCCCTCTCTGCTGCCGCAGTGGTGGACTAATCCTACCATGTGGACCCTAAGGGATGGCCGGGCACCTCCCCCAGGTCCATGGGTTCTCCCTCCAACTGGGGGCCGCTGCCCCCAGGACACAGAGACCCCGGCCAGCGGGCCCTCCCCTTCCAAGAAGGTGGTTCTTCCTGAGACCTGTTGCCACAGGGCTCCAGCACACTGTGGGGCTTTCAGGAACCTCCTGAGCCCAGGCCTCATGTCTCACATGTAGGCTGCTTTTCCTGCCGGTGATGACCCACGGGCCACTGTGGGTCCCCTGCTCGAGTCTCTCCTTGCTGCCGCAGCGAAGCCTCCAGTTGCCCCGCACACATGTGCGCAACTCCTGAGTTTCCTTGAAGATGGCCTGTGTGAATATGTATGTATGTGCATGTCTGTGCATGTGAATGTGTGCACCTGTGCATATGTATGCATGTGAGTATATGTGTGCACAGGTGTTTCTCTGTTAAGTGTGTTCCTGTGTGTACGTGTGCATGTATGTGTGTCTGTCTCTGTGTGTATATGCATTTAGGTATGCATGTGTGTGTCTATGCATACATGTCTGCCTCTTTGTAGGCATGTGTTTGCACATGAATGTGTCTTTGTGTCTCTGTGTGTCTGTGTTTTGTGTGTACATGTCTGTGTGAGTGTATGTATCTGTGCATACATGCCTGGGTGCATGTATGTAGGCACGTGTGTGCATGTGCGCGTGTCTCTGTGTGCGTGTGTGTAGGCAGGTATGTGTGTGTGAGCATGCTGTTTCCTCCTCCCGGAAGCCTTGGCAGGGCGTGCCTCACACTGCCAATGCCCCCGTCACAGTGGGGAGGATGGCGCTCGGGGTCTGGCCTCCATTCAGGCGTCTCCATTGATCCCCAGAGAGAAATAGGAGGAGCAGCTGCCTCTTTGCTGTCTGTGCTCTGTGCTCCTTTGCCCAGTTCAATGGTTTAAAATCCTAGCTTACTCCCAGGTACTTTTTCTCTAGAAATAAATTGGCAATAAAAGCAATCTGTGGCTGTTTTCACTTGACATGGCTGTGTCACCTGGAAGGTGCTGGATGCTGTGCCGAAGATGCAGACCTGAGGACCTGCCCACCCTCAGCCTTGCTGTAGGCCATGCTGCCTGGCCACACGTGGCCCCTGTGGGTGGAGTGCGGCCACCGAAGATGTGCTGTGCCTGTAAGATGCACCGTTGATGTAGAAGACACAGAATGGAAAAATGATGGGAAATACCTCCTTGTTACTTTTAATAGTAACTGCTTGTTGATGTGATTGTACTTTGGAGATACAGTGGATTAAATAAGAGATAATATTAATATTAATTTCACCTATATCTTTTTACTGTTTGATGTGTCTCCTAGAAAACTTAAAACTGCAGTGCGGCTCACATTGGATTTCTGTTGGACGGCGGAGAGAAGCCATGCGTGCAGGGACATGTTCCAGCAGCAGCTTGGCTCTCATCTTACAGGGCACACAGCCAGGGTGCCATGAGGGAACTGGGTACCCAGCAGAGGAAACTGCCAACTTCCGGGGCAACCTGCCCAGTGCCGGGGCTGCTGAGAGCCGTTTGGGCCCGAAATCAGACTTGAAATCAAGTCCTTTGGAGCCTCCATCTTGTGGAGAGCACCTGTCGGAACCTCTGAGAGGCCTGTGCTGCTCCCCTAAATGAAGCCACCTTGTTTTCCCTGTGATGTGGCAGGACATACAGCGGCCATGGCAATAGCCAGGCTTGTGGCTGTTCTCAGTTTGTCCTTAGCATCTGCGGCTCTCTGAGGTTCTCCTTTGCTCCCTGGGCCACTCTTTGCTTACAGGTGCCGCTTACCCCACTGTCCTTGCAGGGTGGACCTGGCCAGGGCTCCTGGCCCCCTCTGATGGGGCTGGAGGCCCGCACCCCAGGGGGGCAGCCTCCCCGCCAGCCAAGCCCTGCCACCGACATCCACACGGTGTACTCTCCTCGTCGTGTGCGTTTGGGTGCCGTGTCAGCTCCCAGTCGTTCAGACGCCAGGCTGCGGTTTACTCCCGTTGACCCCTGGATCCTGCCCAGTTTAGGGTGGGAGGAGTGGGTGGATGGCGCCCAGACTTTCCAGGAGTAAAAGTAACCTTGGGACGATCTGCTGGTTCCTTCCTTGGAAGTGGGCCCAGGGCTGCTGACCTGGGGGGATCTGCTCAGAACAGCTGCGGGCCCGAGGGGGTCCCTCCGAGCTGGCGGCAGGAGGACAAAGAGCGATGCTGTATCCCTGACAGCCAGGGACCGTGGGCGCCCCCCCCGCCACCTGGCGACCCCTTCCCGGGCAGCTTGTCGCTGAAAGGCCGTCCCGTCCGGGTTGCGTTGGATTGTCTAGAACTCTCCTTTCCGCTCTGCATCGCTGAAACTGGGCGTCCCCGCGACCCCTCCTACAGGCTGGTGGGTGGCGCCTCCCCCCCACCCCCCACTGCCTTGCGGGAAGGAGGCTCTTTTGAGAGACCGCGTAGACCCTCCTGTCAATCTCATGCCATCTAACTGTGCAGGAACCATGTCTGTCAGTCCCAGGAGACGGTCCACCCGCCCGGGGTGCCTCCCCCCCACCCCACCCCTGGGACTTAGCAGGTCTGAGTCTGGGAAGTGAGGACGGTGGATTGCTTTCTGCTGTGGAAAGATGAGCAGCTGAGTGACCCCCGGCTGGGATGGCTGCCCTTCAGCCGTGGGGCCGGGCGCTGGTCGGGACTGGGATCCCCTCTCTGGGCCCCAGAAGGGGCCATGCAGGTGCCAGTGGCGGAGTCTCCTGCACTGTTTCCCTCCAACTCTCCCCATGCCTTCCCCAGGGCAAAAATATGGTCTCAAGCTCTATGGCCCTCCAGGGCTGCCCTACTAGGCAAAATCTATTCCTCAGGACTCAGTTTATCTTTTAGGGATTAATTTAATTCAAATTAATTTGATTAATTAACTAATCAAATTATTTGATTAAAATTACATTTTAAGTTGAATTTTTCTCCTTGGCAGAGGAGGTATGAAACACTGCTCTAAGTTCTCCTTGCAGCTAAATCCAGGACCCCCCTCTTCTTGGGGACCAGGGTCTTTGGGGCTGGCCACTTGTCTTTGAACCCCCAAGGCAGAGAGATCGATATCTTGTGCACAGACATGTTTTGAAGGAGTGAAAGTCTTTTTTCTTAGATCAGTTAGTGATCTTAGACTTCTGGGAGAAGTCAGCCTGGCAATGGGCTAGGGTAATTGCATCCGGCTCGGTTTAGCCGCAGCGGCTGCCCGTCCAGGGCTGTAGACCTGCTCGTCTAGGGTAGGTGGGACCCGGAATGCTTGGAAGGTCGGAAGCATCTTCACGTCTCACTGCAGCCTCGAGATGCCAGAGGTCAGCACAGAGGGAAAGCAGCCATCCCGATCCGCTGCTGTCTGTGGGGAGAAAGCTTGGTGAAGGATGTTCTTAGTCCTTCAATTAAAGTGTTGAACCTTCAGCCCTGTGGGTGACCACTCTCCCTCTGCAGGTGACCGCTCTCTGTCTCCCCAGGGAAGCAGCAGGAGGCTCAGCAGGGCCCTGAGAGCTTGGGCGCTGCCGGGCAGTGGGGTGATGTGTCCGTCTGCCATCGGAGCCCGGGTGGGAGCTGGGAATTGGGCTCCAGGAGCCCAGGCAGCCCTGCGAGGTTGCTGCTGATAAGATAAAATGACCTGCTCAGGTGGGCACTGCAGGCAGGGTCCCCCCTTCCAAGAAAGGGTTTTCCAGAGGATAAAAATGGGCTTTCTGAGAGAAGGGAGGAACGGACCACACCCTACAGAGCTGCAGGTGAGCCACGCCTGGTGATAAGCCAGCAGGGACCAGTGGAGAGAGCACATCAGAGCGGACATGCACACCCCACTAATCAAGGTGTCTCTGCTCCTCACTTTGCCAAAGCCCCCCTCACGTAAAATGGAAACTCAAGGCCAGCCAACAGGAACATTTCCTCAATGCTTTTGCATTTGCCCTCTGTCAGTTCCCCACTTGCACCCAAAGTGTAGCTCCTTTCCTGCTATGTTTGGCTGCTTCCTGGTGCATGAGTTGCAAACTGCTCCCATGAGCTCCCATAAATAACTACATGTCTAATACCACTTTGGAGAGAAGAATGTCATCTTCTGTCCAAAGTGGGCTCTGAGTATTGTGCAGCCTCAAAGGCTCCAAACAGTCAACAGCGAAGCCTGTTCAGTGTCCTAGGTCTCCCATAAAGGACACTGGGGTCTCTTGGAGGACATCACAGAGTCCCCGAAACCCCGGTGTTCCTCCTGGTTGTGTCAAGGCCCTTTGACCTTCTGCCAGCTTCTGTGCGCAGCATCCGGGAAAGGGCTTCATCCAATTTCACCTTCCTGCTTTACCCAAGAATCACACACCACAGAGCTCTCTGGGTCAATATGTTGAATTGAAAATGTCAGGAGTGAATAGATGGGGATTTAGTACAAAATCAATAGGGCCTTTTGGGTTCAGGGGAGAGTGGACTGCACCATAAGTGGTTTGGGTCCACTATGCTCAGTAAATAAGGATAAAGTCACAGCTCCAAGGTTACACCATTCTAAAATGTTATGTATTGGAGAGTCAACCATAACAAGAATCTCTAATACTATTAGAAGAAAGAAGAGAATATTTCTGTAAGGTTGAATTGGGAAGGCCTCCCAAAGCAAAGCACAATACCTAACTCAAAATGGAAAAAACAAGACAAAAGCAGATTTGAATATATGAGTGTGCTGGTTTGAAGTATTATGTACCCCAGAAAAGCCATGTCCTTTAATCCTCATTCAGTATTGCTGGGTGGGAGCTTTTTGATTGTGTCCACTGAGATGTGACCCACCCAGTTGTGGCTGGGACCTTTTGATTAAGTGGTTTCCATGGAGCTGTGTCTCCACTCATTCAAGGTGGAGTTGCTTACTGGAGCCCTTTAGGAAGGAACCATTTTGAAAAAAGCTTTAGAGCCACCAGAACTGACAGAGCCAACAGAACGGACAGAGCTCTGGGGAAGCTGTGAAGAGAAAGCCAGCAGGTACCATCATGTGTCTTTTCAGCTGAGAGAGAAACCCTGAACATCATCTGCCTTCTTGAACCCCTGTATCTTTCCCTGGATGCCTTAAATGGGATGTTTTTATAGCTTTGTTTTAATTTGGACATTTTCATGGCCTTAGAACTGTAAACTAGCAACTTAATAAATTCCCCTTTTTAAAAGCGCTTCCGTTTCTGGTATATTGCATTCCAGCTGCTTGCAAACTAGGCATTTAGACAAAAATGAAAGTAAAAGAAAGGGAAGTGGGGAATGTATTTATGAAATATATAACAAAAAGTTAACCTGCATAGATTATATAGAAATCCTACTGATTTATAAAATAGTAATAATGATAACAATGATAGTAACTCAATAGAAATATGAACAAAAGGTAGAATAGACAAATCACAGAGGTAGAAATGGTGAAAAACATCCAAAAAGATGTTCGAGTCTGTTGATAGTCAAGGAAATTTAAGTTAAAAGTTGAATTACTTTGACCATCAGATTGTAAAGAAGATTAAAAGTCAGTAATAAGTAGTTTTGTTTTGACTTGGAGGGGGAGCAGTGCTGGGGCACTGGAGAAAGTTCTTACAAAGAGAAAACATGGATATGGTGCATATTAACTGAAAACACATAGCATTCTCCCTGTGATATTATCATTAATATATTAAAATTGTATATGTACATGGACAAAAACTAGGAGAATTTCAAAAAGAAGTCACAAAACCTGGAAAGTCTCATCAGACCTCTGTGTATGTACATGAGCCTGTGTGTTTGTGAGTGTGTACATGTGTGTGTTTGTGTGTGCTCAGACAGTGGCAGTTTGGAAAGCTGCTTCACAATAGCCATCAACAACAGGTGCCCTGGGACCCAGCAGTTCCTCCACTGAAATGAAGACCCATGAGCTTCGAAAGTCGAGAACAGGAATTTTCATGGTCGCGCTATTGGTAAGCTCCCAAAGCACAGACAACTGGATCAACCACAGGGTGGTCAGGCGAGTTATAGTTTATTCACAGCACGAGATCGTGACCAGGGAGGGGGAGAAGCTACCGCAGGTCACAGTCAGCACTAAAGGGCCTCACCACATGGGCACCACACATGAAATGTGGAGCAGGGCAAGCAGGTGGCGGGAAGCACACCCAGCTCGATGCCATCTATGTGGAGCAAAAAACACGTGAACCTAAATAGCTTTTCTAGGGATACAAACATGTGAACTGAAATTCTTTTTTAACAACAATCCAGGAGAGCAGTAGACACAAAAACAACATTGTGATTTGCTCTGTGGGATGTGAATGGAGAAGCTCATTTTATTATTTGTACAACTTATATATTCATTTCACATATTATTCTATATGCTTGAAATATTTCATAATAAAAATCTTCGTTGTCAACCAGTAGCTGTCACCAATGGTGAGGTTTAAAGAATGGTGCGCACGTGTCGTCCCACCTTGCTCCCTGCCCTCCCATCCCACGCCATCTCTGACCCGGAGACATTCATCCTTCCCACTGGCCCATTTGCTATAGAAGATTCTGATAGGTGGCCAAGAGAGGCCTTGGTTGAGTCAAAGGAAGCTGTGCCACTGCTGGAATTAACTATAGAAAGAAAAAAACACATAACAAGTGGAGATTATTTTGGTGGGAGTGACTAACAGGAGAATGTGCTGACTCACATAATCGGAAAGCTTGGGATAGCTGGGCTTCAGGCGTGGCTGTCCCCAGGATCTTGGCCGCATGGCTCAGTCCCCATCCGGGATCTGCTCTCCTGTGTGTGGACTCCATCCTCCTGTGCAGTAACAAAGACACGTGGCCCTCATAGGTGCAGGTGTCAGGGGAAGAGTGCCCCCATCTCCACCTACCATCCATACCCATGTCCAGGCTAAGATGCTGCATCACTCGGCTTTGGGAGCAGTCTGGGGTATGGGTCACAGGTGGAGCATTGGAGAGCTGCCCCTGAGGGAGGGGCAGATGTCTCCTAAGTGAAAGGTGGTGAGATAGTGCCACAGTCAACTGGGGAGGGGGACATTTTCTCCTCCATGGTCCATGCCAGGAACCTAACCTGTGTCCCACACTCTGAGTATCACCTCCTTAGACTGATGCCCCGGGGCTCATTGACAAGACTTGCTATGTCATTCCTTCTTAGCACAGATTCTCCCGATCACTATCCCCACCCTGCCACTTCACACCTCCACGGTGCTCTGCTCTTCTCTGAAGACCACTCAGCACTGGAAGGGCCTCAGCAAGGAAATGGCAAAGCCTGTGCAGCAGATGCCGGGGATGGGGCAGGGGGCAGGGACCACCAAGATGGGAGCCTCCCTGTGCCCCTAGCAGGAGGGTGTGGACAGCTCCACACTCGGGCACATGAACCCAGCATGTCCTGCCCTCTCAGGGCGCCTCTCAAGTGTGGAACATGAGTCAGTGGCCCACAGCTCACAGGTGCCAGGGGAGGTCCCGGGGAAGGAAGTCTGCAGTGTATTTGCATATCAAGTTGGAGAAACACATCACAGATCCCTTTGTTTTGGTAAATCACTGATAAAACCCTGGATGTCAGTGTCTTATGCTTGAGGAACAGGGAGGAAAATCTTGGCAGTCAATGTGTGCACAGACCCCAACGTTTATAGGAGAGGTTATGACACTTTCCAGGGCCTTCCTTGAGCATTGTTCTCCTGTTGGCAAGCTACCTCTCCAGGCCAGTGTTCATTCATGCAGTAGGGGCATATAGGGCATGTTGGCAGCTGGGCCAGGTCCCTTTGTGTTGACCAATGCAATGGCAAGTCTGCCCATAGATAGCTCAAGAGCTGTCATAGGGATGGCACTAGTGTCCTAGGGTTGAAGGGACAAAATACCACAAACAGGGTGGCCAGCAACATCAGAAATCTCTTCCCTCACAGTCCTGGAAGCCAGAGGTGTGGGGTCAAGGTGCGGTTAGGCCAGCTGCCCTGGAGACCCCTGGGGAGGGACCTTTCTCGGCCCTTCCTGCACCAGGTGGCCCAGATGCCACGTGTATCCTTCCTATCACTGCCTCCACCTCCACCGGCCTCTCCCCATCTCCATGCGCACCATCTCCTCTGCTGTCTTTTATAAAGACACTTGTTGGATTTAGGGCTTGCCTGGGTAGTCAAGGTTGATCTTATCTTGAGGGTCTCAGGTTCCAAAGACTTTCTTTCCAGATAAGTTCATGTGCACTGACTTGAGACGCTGACATATCTTTTTTGGGGTCACATTCAACCCCGTAGGTGGTATCTCTCATGGAAGTGGGATTTGTGCCCCAAAAGCTGTCACCCTGCCACCATTTCAGTTTAGGGCCAATGTTGGAGGGAAGTGAGGTAACTCAGTCAAGCCACCTTGCCCAGGGGAAGGCCACATCTTATCATGCTGCCTAGCAATGCCGGGCCAGGAGCCGTAGGCTGCTGTGACTGTGTGGTGGCCGGAGTAAAATGGGACTGTCCTGGTGTGCCTGGGCTGCTATGACAAATGCCACACGGTGGATTGGCCTTAATGATGGGGATATTTTAGCTCATGGTTTTCAGGTTAGCAGGGAATCTGGTATAGGCCAGGCTCGCTTCCTCCCCAAAGGCTGTAGTGTTCCCAGATTGGCAGCTGGCTCTCTTTGACCTTCCTTGGTTGACCTTCTGCAGCTCCCTTGTAACAATGTCCTGTTCTTTCTGACTTCTGTGACTTCCGGGTTCTTTCTAGAAGCCTCCAGGACTAGATTAAGACCAGCTTGATTACGGTGGTCCACACCTTAATGGAAATCACGTCTTCAAGAGATCCCATGGATCCAGTAGATACATGCCCACGGAGACGTGGAGTAAGATTGGGGCATCAGCCAAGCTGCTGCAGACGCCGCCACGGGAGGTTTGCAATGCCGTGCATGGGCGGAGCCACATAGTTCAGCTTACCTTATAGCCCCTGCCCTGCGTGTCCAGCTCCCCAATGGATCATGGTCTTCTGCTCCCCAGGGCCTGCCCTGCCCTCTGGGAAGGACAAGGGGAGCAGGCATGAGCCCACCTAACCAAACAGGCCTGGGGAGCCCAGAGCCTGAAGCCTACTACCCCTCCCCTTCCTGCAGGCTCGTGGAGCCACCCCCGCTCCTGCCTTGGGGTCCAGCTTCCATGTACCTTCCTGAACTGAGTGTCTCAACTGTCTGCATCCCAGGCAGCCTGGCCCCTGTGCCCTTGGCCCTGCTGAGCTGCCCTGGAGGCGGCTGTGTGACCCCAGCCTTGGTGCCCATGGTTAGTGTCTCCTCTCTCTTCAATTTTCCTTGACCTTTCTTCCTTGAGGCACAGAAAAGGATGAAAGAGGCCCGCACACCACTGGAATAACCGGGACGCAGGGCCAGGGCGTGGTCTGGGAGGGGCGTGGCTGTGGCTGTGCATGGCCTGGGAGGGCATGGTCGGATAGGGGAGTGGCCGCAGAGGGCATGGCCCAGGAGGTGTCAGGCCGGTGGGGCTGGTCGCTGAGGGTGCTGTGGCTTCCTGAGGTTAGCACCCTCTGCCCCCATCCCCAGCTGCTGGGCTCCCTCCATCCCGTCTCACCCTCTCAGCACCCTTGGCTCATGCTCCTTCGTGGCTCACAGACACAATCTGACACAGGCCCTCTGGGAGACTCAGTCATCCCCTAGAAGCTGTTCCTATACCAACCAGCTGCACCTGTGCCATCACACACCTGTGGAGGCTGGCGATCCTGGCCCCCCTTCCTCCCGACCCCCCTCTGAAGGCAGCGAGGTCCAGCAAGGTGAGGACGAGGACGCCACATTCCCACGGACTTTTTGCTTTGGTTGGAGAAATGCCTTAGACGGCATCTCCCCTGGTGCGTGTGGGTGTGTGTACAATCAGCCGTGTGACCCCCAACAGGGCGCCACACGCGGGATGATGATCAACACGTGGGATGACAATGCACACCCAGCGGTACCTGGACTCTCTGTGGCTTAAGCCCTCCC
Organism: Tamandua tetradactyla; assembly: GCF_023851605.1. Taxonomy (NCBI): domain Eukaryota; kingdom Metazoa; phylum Chordata; class Mammalia; order Pilosa; family Myrmecophagidae; genus Tamandua; species Tamandua tetradactyla. The sequence continues at coordinate 44,601,045 of NC_135333.1, read as the reverse complement.
GGGGCTTGTCCCAGGCCGACTGGAGTATGAATAATTTTTCTAGGCATGCTAAGGTTCAGAAAATGTATGCCTTGCAGTAAACACTGGTCACGGACTCCTGAGTGAGCATCCCCAGCTGCCTCACGTGGGTGCGGGGCCTGGCTTAGATCCCCATCCCTCCTGGGGTGGGCATGGGTATGTCCAGAGACTGAGCCTGCGGAGGCTAAAGGCCACGCCCTTGTGGGGGCCAGCGGGGAATAAGGGGGTAGGAGGGCCGAGGGGGACGCTGCGGGTCCAGAGGGAGGCTGTCTACAGGTGGGTGCCCCATGTGGCCCTGGACGAATGGAGGGCGGCCTGAGGGCCCCACCCTGGTGGCCCCAGCCTGGGCATCTGTCCAGACTTGAGGCCCGCCGCGCGTGGATATTGGCAGAAAGGCTGAATTACTTCATGAAGTCAGAAACCATGATGAATATATCCTATAACGAGGCGCTGGTGATTAGTACCTGTGCTGGCTTGAAATTGTTATGTGCCCTAGAAAAACCATGTTTTCTTTCCTGGTCTGGCCTTGTGAGGGCAGACCTATTGTTTAGGGTTTAAACGTTGATGGGACTGTTTCCATGGAGATGTGACACCAGTTGTGGGTGTGGCCTTTTGATTAAATGAAGATGTGACTCCACCCACTCAGGGTGGGTCTTGCTTAGTTTATTAGAGTCTTTTAAAAGGGGAAAGAAGCATTTTGGAGAAATTAGACAACAGTTGCTTCAGAGCTGACAGAGCCAACATGAAGCCCAGATGTGAGGAGATGTAGGGCCCAGCAGCAGTCACCATGTGCCTTCCCACAAGATGCTAAGCAAACCAGAGCCCATAGTTGTGTCCTGGAGAAGCTAAGTGAAGCCCACAGATGCTTAGAGAGGAAACCACTGGAAACAGAAGCTGAGAGCAACGGAACCAGGAACAGCGACCAGCTGATGCCAACTACATGCCTTCCCAGCTGACAGAGGTGTTCCAGATGACATCAGCCTTTCTTGAGTGAAGGTAACCTCTTGTTGGTGCCTTAATTTGGACATTTTCATGGCCTTAGAACTGTAAACTTGCAACTTAATAAATTCCCTTTGTAAGAGCCGTTCTAATCCTGGTATATTGCATTCCAGCAGCTTAACAAGCCAATACAGTACCTATATTACAGTACAAATCCACCTTGGAAAAAATACAATGTCCATTGTGAGTGCAGAAATTGCAGTAAGTAGCTGCCCATAACAGAGCTATAAAACACTACTGTATATGAAATGCCGCACAAGGTAAAGCAGAGTTCCTGACAAGTGAGGTGTTGATTTCCGATGCTATCAAACCTTGCTGGGTTTTCCCTCTCCTTCTCAAGGGGAAAGTGATCTGGAGAGCCAGCCAGTTCCTAGTAAAGGAAGCAGAGGTATTTCTGGTGGAGAAGCTGGGGGCCGGGGGTGAGCGTGAGGGCGTCCTTCCTGGGGTGGGGGTAGGGGCTCTGCTGCCTCTGGAGTGCTGGGTCTCGTCGGCGCCCTGGGCCTTGCTGTGGGCCTCTGGCCTGGGGGGGCTGGACTTGGCTGTGGGCTTTGGGAGTGTCCACTGCAATGGGCCATTAAGTGCCCTGCATCGTGGGGGTTGGTGGGGACTCCGTGCCCACATCGTGGGACATGGTTCAACCATACCCGCTGAATGGGTCCTGCACAAATTGAGAGCACGTCTACATTTCAGGGCTGCAGGACTTTCCACCATTCAAGAGCAATGTGCCGACTGTGCCTAGGGGAGGACATCCCTGAAATGGACAGTGGGGGACCAGGTTGGGAGCTTCCCAGGAGCATTCTGGAGTTCTGGATGTTCAGCCTGCCTTTCATTTAACCTTGTTGTGGCCTTTCATGATTTGTGTGTGTGTGTGTGTGTGTGCGCATAGGTGTGAGTGTGTATACTTGTGTATTTGTGCAAGTATGTGTGCAGGAACGTGTCTGTACTTGTTCTCACTCCATGTCTGCCCCCCATCCCATCGACTTCATTTCCTGCGCTCACCCCCGTGTCTGTCCCTGAGTCTCCCCTGAGGGCTGCCAGGCCCTCCTGGTTGCAGAAAAAGGGTCTGCCCCGCACAGCCGTGGCTCTTGCCTCTCTTCGCCCGTGCAGCGCCGTGTTGGTTTCTCAGCTGTCTGCCTTGCTGTGGCTCTGCCAACAAACTGTGCTTGGGGACCCCAAAGTTCCCCAGTGTGGGGCTTGTCACTTAATTGCAGCCCCAGAGGGGCCACTTTCTTTCCTGGCTCTGCGTGGTGGAGGGTGGGGGCTGAGCACTGAGGAAGGCGGGACCCCCAAGACCAGCACCTCAGTGGGCGAGGGGCGGGAGTGGTAGTGGGGGGAGGCGAGCATCATGGGGTAGACGCAGCTCCGAAGGCCCACAGCCGGAGCGGGGCACAGAGTGCCTTCAGGGACACGGCGTCCTGGGATTCTGGGAGATTTTACACAGCTCCCATGTCGTGGGCTGCTGCCTGCATGGGGAGTCTGGGCAACTCCTGCTTTGATCCTTTGCCTTTTTTGCAAAATGTGAGTGAGGCACAGGAGATTGAACTGGAGTGGCTCTGAGGCCCCCCCACAGCCTGGGGTCTGAGGTCCTGGTCCAGACCTGGGTCTAAGGAGGGGCATGGGACAGCGCCTTGTGGGTCAGGCAGGGAGAGCCAGCAATCTGGGAAAGACGGACACAAGGGCCTCTGTGCTCTGTGCACATGTATGTATATGTGTGTGCATGCATGTGAGTGTGCAGGCATGTGTGTGATGTGAGCATGGATGTGTGCTTGGTCACACATGTAAGCATGCACGTGAGGTGTGTGCCTGTGTGTGTGTGTCTAAGCAGATGAGAGTGTGAAATTGAAATCTGTGCACGGACAGAGGCCAGCAGTGAGCCCAGCAGTGTTGGGGGTGGGCTGTGCCAGTGACCACAGGCCCCTTGGGGACGGCCCCAGGCTGTGCGAGTGGCAACCTGGCCCCCAACAACGGCAAGCACCCGGGGCCCTGACTGCGTTTCTGCCTCTCTCCCTGCCTCCCCTCTTCTCACCCCTTCCCCTCCCCTCCCCATGCACCGCCTCGTCATCCCACTCCTGGTCGGGTCTGCGTGGCTGTGCTTCCCAGGGGCTGGCGGGCCCGGTGGGCAGGGCTGACCCCTCCCTTCAGTGATTCGCCCAAAGGTCCAGGCAGGGTTCAGGGCAGAGACCTGTAAAGGCCCCTCCTTTTGTCCCCACCACGGCCCCCGTGGATCCACCTTTCCTAAACCACAGCATGACCTTCCAGGGAATGGCTTTGGAACCATTTGAACCACACAAAATTGCTGGTATTTGACAGTTTTTGAACTACAAGTGAAATGACGTTTGTGATTATATTTTATATCTGGAGCGTCAAATACCAGCAATTCCCCTTGCTGCGGCTTACTACCTTGTCAGATAGTTTGTATCCAGAATCACTATACAGTATTGTTTCATAGTTTTGTAAAAATTTGCTACAAATGTGCAGTTTACCCAAATGCTTAGCTGATTCTTTTGGCAACTGCCTTTCTGCATTCCCTGTGCCTGAGTCACCCGTGTGGCTCTGAGGCTCCAGGTCAAGGCGAGAGTGAGCGGGCGTGTGTGCCCTCCTCTCTGCTGCCAGCAGTGTGTCTGGGCATCCCCTCGGCAGGTGCACAGGGTGCTGCAGAGAGGGCAATGGGGACGACGCTCATCGGGGAGACCCTGTTGTTCCCCGCGGAGAGGGGATGGGAGGGAATCAGCTGACACCCTCTTCAGCCTGTGGGGTTGCCGTGTCCCTGCACCTCACTGAACCCTCGCTGGCCTCAGGCTTTTGCTCTGCCAGTGGGTGGTTGTGTGTCTTCGCTGCTTACCTCGCAGGTCCCTGAGCACCAGTGAGGGTGGTGTCTTTGATCTGTTCCTGGCCTTTCTGATCCCCTGTCCTGAGTCACATCTTCAAATCCATTGTTCATTTCCCATGGTGTTTAACATACTTTGCCTGTTTATAAGGAGTTCTTTTCAGCATACATCGTGTCTTATCCTGGACACCAATCATCCATCTGCCTGTATCCCGAGAATATTACCTCCTGGTCCAGGCTTCAAATAGCCTCACATGACTTTTTCATTCATTTTATTTATGGACACTCTGTGCCCACCAAGTGGAAGCTCTGCCTTCCTCTCTTGCCCTGACAATCTCAAATCTACCTTCTGTCTCTGCGATTTTGCTATTTCTAGAAATCCCCCAAAGGTGAACTCGTACAGTATTTGCCCTTATGTCGCCTGGCTTATTTCACTGAGCACAATGTTTTCTTCCATGCTGTA